>NC_087456.1:34275000-34900000 GCF_036321535.1 Camelus dromedarius
ACCACTGATTGTAACTTTACTGTAGCATGTTTTAGCCTCAGAAATTTTTTTCTGGAAATATAAGCCCGGTAATATGACTGAATCTTTATAATAGATGTGCGGATGTGAATAAACTCTTTTCTGGCTAGCATCCCTCTATAGGCAGACTGCAGGACAATGACAGCTGAACGTGTCCTCTGGTAAGATACTAGAGCTTTCTTGGCGGAAATATAAGCTCGAAGATGAGCCTGAATTACAAGAGCGGCTTTCTTCATCCTCCTGTATTTCTGCAATTGTTGACGTTTTCTTACGTGTGCCTGCAATCTGATGACAGCTTTCTTCAGGTTTAGAAATTGAAGTCTGTCGCGCCTCATTCTCCAGTACGACTGGAGGACCCGGGCGGCTCTGACCTGTCTGCGCAGGCGCCGCGCCTGCATCCCGCGGAGAGCCGCCTGCAGGCGGAGGGCTGCCGCCCGCTTCTGCAGGTAGCTGGCGCGCTCCGCCTTGCCCCTCAGGTGCGCTCTGCAGTGCTTCTGGAGAGTCAGGATAGCCTCCTTTTTCCTTTTATATAACTTTTGGGCTTGAAAGCTCCGAAATCTTGCCTGAATGATGACAACACAAGATCGAATGTGAATGTATTTCCGTAATTCTCTGTGCATCCTATACCACGACTGTATGGCCACGGCAGATTGTTCCTCTCTGGCGCGTTTCCTGACGTGCCATCCTCTAAAAGCTCTTTGCAATGTTATTGTAGCTTTTATTTGTAATTGCATTTTGCGTTGCTTCCATCTTCTGAACGTAGACTGGATTACAAGGGCTGATGATTTTAGCATTTTGTATCTCTCTTGATCGTGCCTTCTCTTTAAAACAGCACGCCAGTGCCTCTGAATTGTAACTGTGGCCCAAAGATATCGTTTGTAAGAAGCAACAGCAATTATCATTCTTATCCTAGATTGCAGGATGACTGAATAATGTTTCAATTTCAGAAACTGTTTTCTACTGGAGTATCTTCTCCAACATCTCTGAAAAAGGTAAGAAAGGACACAAAGTAAAACAGACACAACTTTCTATACTTAACATTTTTTAAAGTATTAATTTTTCTAACTTTTTAAAAAAAATAAACACATTAAATTTAAAAGCAGTATATTTTAAGAAGATTGTTGTTTCTTTTGTTTATAATTGAGCTCCTACATGGGTGCAGCCTTATACCTCTACCATGTGTCCACCGTGGTTTTGTTCTTGTCCTTCAGCTGACAAGAAATGATGTGTGCACCACATCTCTTCAGATGAAAAGATGCAGAAGTAATTAAGACATTTACCCAACTACAGTTAAGCTTATTTATGCAAAATGACTTATTTATGCAAAATGGCGCTACACTTTGTACACATGTAAAGAATTGTTAAGCTGCCTTAAGAGAAGCAGGACAAAGTGAAGCAGGCTCCGTGCTCAGAGTGGCAGATTCCATTCTTTTTTTTTCTCCTTAGTTGGTTGGTTGTAAAATCTTCAAATTCAGAAAAGGGTCAGTGTAGATAGTGTTACTAATAAAGTAACTAAAAAGAAAGAAAACAAACTAAAATGTAACACTAAAAAGTGTTAAGATTATTGAAAAGACAGGAAAGGGGAAAGGGAAGAATGAAAGGTAACACTCAGAAAATAAACAATAAAATGACAGACCAAAATCTAAACATATCTATAAATATCTAAAATATAAATGGTCTAAATCATGAGTTAAAAGACTGAGATTTTCAAAACATAAAAACTGTATGCTGTCAGGACTTCAAGTCATATATAATGAGGTAAGCAATTAATAAGTAAAAGGAAGGAGAAAATATACCCCGCAAATACAATCAAGTGAAAGCTGGAGTGGTTATAGTGATGGTATAGCAAGGTAGACTTCAGAGCAAAGAACATTACAGAGGATAAAAAGGAACATTACATGATATATATAAAAAAAAAAAGCTCACCAAGAGAACAATCCCAAATGTGTATGCACCTAACAAAAGATCTTCAAAACACATGTGGATAAAACCAAAAGGAGAAAGACATACCCACAATTATTGTTGGAGACTTAAACACTGCTCTCTTAGTACAAGAATTAGCAAACAGAACATTGGAAGGATATGAAAGTACCGTCAACCATAATCAACCAAGTAGATCTAACTGACATTTATAGAACACTTCACCCAACAACAAAAGAATACACATTCTCTTCAAGTACACAGAACATTCACCAAGGTCAAGGACCGTCAAACGTTTTCTGCAAAAGGCCTACAGATTGGGAGGAAACAGCTGCAAGTCACTGTCAAAGAACTTGCATCCAGAATATAGAAAGATGTCTCAAATCTCATTAATATAAGCACTCAGTTATAATAGGCAAAAGATTTCAACAGACACTTGGTAAAGAAGATGATCAAAAGGCAGTTAAGCATTTGAAAACATGTACATCAATAGCCATTAGGAAAATGGAAATTAAAGCTACGGCACCACCACACATCTACCACAACAGCTAAGAAACACTGAGATCAGCATTGCCAAGGATATGGAGGATATGCACACTGGGTGTGGAAATGCAAAATGGGACAGCCACTCTAGATACCAGTTTGGTGACATCTTATCAAGCCAAACATACACTTAGCAAATGACCCAGCATTCCCATTCCTAGATAGTTACCCTAATGATATAAAAATCACCTAAAACTGGAAACAATACAAATATCCTTCAACAGGCTGACATATAATCAAACTGTGGTACATCCGTACACTGGAATACTACTCAGCAGTAAGGATGGCTCCATTTATATGAATCCTCAAAAAGGCAAAACTATAGTGATGGTGGACAGAGCTAGGTTGCCTGGGGCTGGGTGTGGAGAGAGAAAGGACCACAAGGAAATGGAATGCAAAAATCTTCCTGGGAGATGGAACTGTTCTGTATCCTGGTTGAGGTGGTGATTACACAAATCTGCAGATGTGTTTAAATTTATGGAACTGCACACCAAAAAAAGAAAAGTGCATTTCATTGAGTGTTAATTAAAGAATTTAAATTAAAATATTGATCAATGTACAGTTAAAACTTTTAAAATTTAAATTAAAAAACATATATGTTATACCTAGGAACAAATGAAGATATTTAAGACCTCTTGCATCAGACCATAAAACCATTTTAGGAGACATTTAAAGAAGGTCTAATTAGATAGGAAATAAATATACCATGGTCAGTAGCTAAAGATATCAATTCTAACTAACTAAACTGACTTATTCAAGTAAATCTCAATCAAATTCCAACACTTCTTAAACTTCGGATTCAAAATGTATATGAAAATGCAGAGGCCTTAGAATAGCTAAAAACTTCTTAAAGAAAAACAAAGGGGGACTCAGCTACCAGACATCCAGATTTCATGTAAAGCTAGAGTAAGTACATGGCTCAGTGGTAGACAAAAAGAACAGTGAAATAGAAAAAGCTTCTACCAACAGAACCGCACACACAAGAATACTTGACGTATGCCAAAGGTAGCTCGGCAGTGAGGCAAGTATGGTTATTTCAGTAAAATGTATCTGAAACAATGGATAGCCATATATACAAAAGGAAAATGGCACCTAATACAAGTCACATGCAAAAATTAATTTCAGGAGAGATCTAAATGTGAAAGACAACACATTAGAGCTTTCGGATTACAACAGGAAAATATTTTCAAGGCCTTACGTTAAGAAAACACTCCTTAAATGGTTTACAAAAACCCACTAACCATAAAAGAAAATTAAGGACTTTCATTGGAAAGACATGAAACTGTAAATCATAGTCTGGAAGAAGATATTTACAACACACATATCCAACAAAGATCTAATAACCAGAACATACAAAGATCTCTTATAAATCCACAAGAAGGCAAACGATCAAAATAAAAAATTGAAGAAAAAGATACTTGAAATAACACTTTACCAAAGAAGATTTTCAGTATGAAAAGATGTTCCATGTCATTCATTATCACTATACAACCACTAGAATGGCTAAAATCAAAGAGGTAATTTCCAAGCATAATGAACAGTTGGTGCTGTCACCGCCTTAGAAAACTCTTTGGTAGTATCTACTAAAACTGAAATACGTATAACCTTAGACAAATAATTGTACTCATGGGTATATGTCAAACAGAGTGAATATATTTCACACCAAAAGGCACGTTCATGAAAGCTTTAGTCAGAACAGCTCAAAACCAGAAGGCCAGGTGCCCATCAACAACAGAACAGATAAATTGTAAAATGTTATAAAATGAAAGTTAAACCTCAGCTACATTTAACAACACCGGTAAATCTCCACAAATATCATGTTGATTAAAAGAATTTACACTGTCTGAACCGATCCATGTAAAATTCAAAAAACAGGTAAGACAATAGGATACTGTTTAAGGAAGATATGTAACAGGAAAGCTGCGTGATCAGCATGTGTTAGGATAGTGTCTGCCTTGGGCTGGGCTGGGGGAGTTAATTGATTGAGAAATGGCTTCTGAGAGGCTGGCATTTCTTGACCCAGGTTGTGGTTACACAGGTGAAAAACCATTAGGCTCTACATTTGTGTTGTGTGCAATTTTCTATGTGTAATAGTTCACATTTTTAAGAAAGGTTCAAAGAAAGATCATTTATTGAATCAGAGTCTCTCACTAACAGTAGTAGTAGTAGCCAGAAACAAAAAATCTCCAAAGTTATAAAATAGACAAAATTATGGGATGAAGTTTCAATGGCATTTACATAGGGTAAATTTAAATAGTACATCTCTCTGATGTTATTAAAACAGAATCTAGTATCGAAAACTAGCATATAGATGCAAGGAATATCTCCATTATGCGAAAAGATATGTTACTTTTCTTTCTTTCTTTCTTTTTGTTTTTACTAAGTAGAAAAATAACAGAGGTATTCTATAAACTGATTATAAGTAATATTTCCAGTATGTGCCAACTAAGTGGGCTGGAGAGGAAGACGTGCACACTTATCCCCAAAGAGAAGTTTCCAGGACTCATAGTAAAGATAGAAAGAGAGCTTGGCTGGGTTGACGGATACATAAGGGAGAATGGCACTGCATGACCCACAGAGTGGAAGGCAAACCTCGAAGGTAAAACAAAGAAGACGGGTCAGGGTACAGAATTAGATTGCTGTCCAGAGCAAAGTAGGCATTTTGGTTGCGGAGGTATCAAATATTTGTTAAAGTACCAGAAGTATAATAATTTAAAACTTTTTCATGTTTTATTGGCATCCTTAAAAATGTTTAAACCTTTTAAAATTCAGAATACCATACCTGAATAACGGATGCTGATTTATTTTGAACTTTTTCTAGTTTTTCCTTTTTTAACATTAACAATTGTCTCTTTGCTAACAGTCCTCGCCAGTGTTTCTGAATGAGCAACGCCGCATTAATCTCCTTTTCAAATCGTCGTTTAGTTAGAAAATTAATTACAGCTGATTGAATAATTCTTGCAGCTTTGTCTCTCTCCTAAAAAAAAAGCAAATATGAATTAAATACTTAATCACTTAAAATCTTAAATTATTATTTGTAAGAAAATCATCTGTTAAGTATTAATCAAATTGACACTGGAAATAAAATACGCCCCAGACTTATTGTGTCACATGCTCATCTCTGTAGTGCAGGTACCTCTGGGCATGTTGAAATAGCTGATAGGTAGACTTGCAGATGAGACTTATATGATGAAACAAAGATTCCTAGGGAATATCATCCTAAGATAAGATCACAGACATGTTTGATTTATCACAGATCCTCAGTAATCAATATAAAGGCAATTTAACTGTGGTACTTTTCTCAGATTATGGTGCAGTGAATTCATGCTTGATTTTTAGGAAAGCGATGAATTGTAGGAGGGAAAAAAAAAAAAAAGAAAGAGACCCTAAGGTAAACAAAATGCCTTAGAGGAGAAGGTATTATTGCTTTGTTACAATTTGAACAAGGAATTCACAAAAAGGGAGATTCAAAATATTCACCTCAGCACAGAACACACTGTGGCTTTCGGCCACAGAGGCTCAGGAGAGCAGAATGTTGGGTTGTGAGAAGTGGTGTCAAGACTGCCCCACTGCATCCGTGGCCCCAGGGGCGTCAGCTGCCCCGGAAGCACCAGAGGTCAGTACCCTGCACATCTCTCTTACTTCTAATGAATTACTATGAATAACAGCACATTAAATACTAGGCTTGTGGCACTATTCTGAGCACTTCCTGAATGATCCCTCTAACCCGGCTACAACCACAAAAACAGATGACCAGTACTTCTCTCTCTGGGCCATGGTCAAGCAGACACTCCACTGGCTAGGACAGCCAGAACTTGACGCAGGCAGTCTGGCTTTAGAGTTTGTGCTCTTTACCACTTTGCTATACTCCTCAAGGCTAGATTTATCACTTCGGTTCACCTGAATTGGAAACTAGAATATAAATTATTCCTCTGGGATCATGTGGAAAGGAACAACTGATAGTGTGTCTGAGAACTTACAGCATTTTGCTGTCTGGGACAGCCCACCATGCAAGGGGGGGCTCCACAAAGAAATTAGCCACAGATTCTAATTATTATCAGTTGTTAGTATCTCATTACAGAATGAAAACGCAGCTATGGAGGGGATCAAACTGCTACTCTAGCAGAGGAAAAAGGCAGTTAATGAACTGAGCCAGCTACTATGGAATGGTGAGGGCCATATACTGGGTCATTTCTGGGTGATAAAAGACTAGATGGTTCCACAATCTGGCTGAGGAATTATGTCCAATGAGCTGACTAAGCCATCTGACATCACTGCAGTGCCCCTGTGAGCCTGTGGCCTGCAGGCTATTGAATCCAGACTAAAAGCACACCCCTCGACACCCACAACTTCAAAACATATCACAAAGCTCCAATAATCAAACTACGGTACCAGCATAAAGACAGACATGTAGACCAATGTTACGGAGTAGACAGCCCAGAAATAAACTCCATGTAACTGAGTAAATAATCGTTAAGTAGGATGCCCAGACCACTCAATGGGAAAAGAACACTCTCTTCAACAACCAGTGTTGCAAAAACTGGTGTTTGGATATCCACATACCAAAGAGTGAAGCTGGATCTTTATCCTACACAGTATACATATATTAACTCAAAATGAATTAAAGCCCTAAATGTCTAACTCAGAAGTATATAACTCTTAGTGGAAAGCATAGGGTAATGTTTCATAACATTGGGTTTAGCAATGTTTTATTAAATATGACACCAGAAGCACAAAAGCAAAAAGTGGACAAATGGAATTACATCAAACTTAAAAAATTTTTGTTCCTCAAAGGACACAATCAACAGAGTGAAAAGGCAACCTACATATTGAAAAAAAGTTGTAAATCATATATCTATTAAGGAACCTGTACCTAGAATACATAAATATTTCTTACAACTCAACAACAACAAAAAAATCAGATAACTCAATTAAAATATGGGCAAATGAACAGACACTTCTCCAAAGATGACATACAAATGGCCAACAAGAATATGAAAAGATGCTTAACAGTACTAATCATCAGAGCAATGTAAATCAACATCAAAATGAGGTATCTCTGAACTTTACAAACAAACAGAAAATGACAAGTGTTGGCAGGAATTGTGGAGAAGTTGCAATCTTCGTGTACTGTTGGTGGGACTGTAATATGTGACTATGGAAAAGAGTATGGTGGTTCAAAAAGTTAAAAACAGAACTGCCATATGATCCTGCAATACCACTCATAGGTAGAGATCCAAAAGAACTGAAAACGTCCATCAACAGATGACTGGATAAAGAAGATGTGGTATATTTATACAATGGAATACTATTCAGCTATAAAAACTGACAACATAATGCCATTTGCAGCAATATGGATGTCCCTGGAGAATGTCATTCTAAGTGAAGTAAGCCAGAAAGAGAAAGAAAAATACCATATGAGATCACTCATATGTGGAATCTAAAAAAAAAAAAAATACAAAACAGAAACAGGCTCACAGAAACAGAATACAAACTGGTGGTTGCCAAGGGGGTGGGGGGTGGGAAAGGGCAGACTGGGATTTCAAAATGTAGAATAGATAAACAAGATTATACTGTATAGCACAGGGAAATATATACAAGATCTTGTGGTAGCTCACAGTGAAAAAAAGTGACAATGAATAGATGTATGTTCCTGTATAACTGAAAAATTGTGCTCACATTAGAATTTGACACATTGTAAAATGACTATTACTCAATAAAAAAATGTTAAAAAAAGACAAAAAAATTCATATAAAACAAAAAAAGAACTGAAAATGGTCCAAAAGAGATGTTTGTACACCCCTGTTCAAAGCTGCACTATTCACAACGGCCAACCTAATGCCCATTGAAGGATGACTGGGTAACAAAATGTGGTATATACACACAACAGAACACCATGCAGCCTTAAAAATGAAAGGAACTCTGCTACAGGCTACAATATGGATGACCCTTGAGGACAAATGCTAGGTGAAAGCTAGTCACACAAGGACAAATACTGTATGAGTCCACTTATATTACGTAACTAAAGTAGCCAAATTTGTAGAAATAGAAATAGGAAAGTGGTTACCAGGGACAGGGGGAGGAGGAAATGGGGAACTGTGCTTTAATGAGTACAGATTCTGTTCTCCAAGTTGGAAAATCTCTGGAGATCTGTTTTATAATAATGTAAATATACTTAATCCTACTGAATCATAGTGTTCAGCAAACTTAAAAAATATGAATAACTTAAAAACAGTTAAGATGGTAAATTTTATGATGTGTTCTTTATCACAATTTACAATAAAAAACAATTCGGGGGAGAAAAAGCACCCCATTTATTTGCCTTAAAAAAGTATGATGCTGTTCAAAAGTAGCATTTGAGTCTGAAGCTTAGAAAAAGCTCCGGGGGCATTTTTGGATGCAATCAGCTGACATAAAATGAAACTTAACTCAGTTTGTAGATCATCTGAGTCTCTGGCAAACTAATGTGGAGCAACCGTAGGTGACACTAGAGAAGCTACAGAAGGAAGGCAGATAGATCCAAAGAGCCAAATACACTATAAAAACTAGCAACTATTTGAAAACTTACATAAACTAATGGCCGAAGCTCCGATACCTGCAGTCACTGACTCTGAGGCAGCCTGTATGCCCTATTTAATCCTGCACTGTGGCTGAGCCAACCTGTTCCCTGTCTGTCTGTTTATTTTTTTGCTTTGTATATGGGCCAAATACAGGATTTACTTTGCTTTGGAGTTGGTGCCTACTCACTCAGGAAGAACTAAGAGGTAGAATGTGTCTGGGGACCCTTGGACAGGCCTGCTTTATTCATCAGGTAATTTGGGCCACCAGCCGCATCACTACAAGAGCTTGAACCATTCTATTTTCACACTTCTGGTTTAAATAAATTACAATAATGACTAAAGAAAAATATAAAACTTGAAAAATAGCTACCACAAGGTAACGGTTATATGCTTACTAGTTTATAATACTTCTACGAGAATATGAAAGGAGCCTGCTGTTTAATGTTCCAAACAGCAAATGAAATGGTACAGACGCACCTCAGTATAACTGTATAAGGAGCATGGTCACCTGGAGAAAGGAGAGAAGCAGTGGTTTTCAAAAAAAGGAAATTTCCAATACTTGGACCAAAGGAATAAATCAAGAAAAGGGATCTTGTGAGGCTAAGAAAAAAAGCTAAGAAAAAAGCTAAGAAATTTCTGCAATTAATATGTGATTAATACAAGACTATCCTGAGCAGAAAATTAAGCAGATTTCATTACAAAAAAAATTAATTGATACCTGTTTCTTAAAATCTTATAACTCTCTCATTTAATGCCATGTAATGAATTAACGAAATAATTTGAGGACTAGCCAGGAGAATGTCTTCCCTGAAAACTTTACTAAAACAATTCTCCTAGAAGCCTCCAGAGGTACAAGTTATCCTCCAAAGATATGCGGGCAAGGAGGCAGATCCCAGGAAGATGAGGGGCAAGAGAAGGCACAGAGGACGTAGCAGCAGAGAAGACGACCTGTGAGCGTAAGTCACTGCCTGTCGCCCAAAAGTTACTACCAAGACTTCGAGTGGGGCAAGAGCACAGCTATTTCAGTTAGTGATGCTGGCAGGTCTGATATGGTGGGAGAGAACACAGGGCATGCTGAAGGGCTGCCAAAATTTAGCTATTTTACACAGCTACTGAGAACTTTATCACCAGTGCACTGCAATTCAGAACTGAGGAGCAATCTTGGGTGAAATATGTTCTTTAATATCTGATAAGATTTATTAAGCATGCTGCTGCTATTATTTTGATTTTTCCAAGTAAATACAGCATTATTAGTGGAAAGAGTAGGGCGATAAAAGGATTTAAATAGTTTGTTCAATGTCATCAAAGAGACCATTTCCCAGATTGTTAAACATGACATTTTTCTCAGAACTCAAGAAAACACTTATTTTATGTTAATTCAATATATTCATACTACGGGGGTCACAAAGGGAAACAGTAAGTAACATCCTTCTCCCTGTGCCCAGTTCCTAAACATTTTGAGAAATAAAACAATGGAAACCAAAATGCCACTTTTAAACTAGTAAAGGATAACCTGGAAGACAGTTTCACTCACGGCAGAGGAAGTGAGCTGGCTAATTGCACTGCAGAGTTAGACAGGTGACACCCACGCCCCAGGGGCACTGGTGGAGGTCCAGCCACACCCCAGGGGCTCTGGTGGAGGTCCAGCCTCCCAGAGCACAGTGTGAGAAGTTAAGGGAAAACGTCTGCTTCCTGGAGGCAGGGCAGAGGCCGAGAGGAAGGAGGGAAGGGGCAGTCAGGCATCCCTGGCTTACTTTTCACACACTTACAGCAGGGATAAATACATTATTCTACTTTCCCTGGAGCGGACTGAGGAGAAGTGTGGACAGAGGCGGGAGAAAATACTGAATGAAGGAAACATCAGGAGTTCGGAGAAATATTCATCCCCACCTCCAAACACTCAGCTATGAAAATCACCTCAATAATTTCTAATGTCGGTAAAACAGAAACAACACCAGGGATCAGCCAGCTGACGTCTTATGACCTACAGTTTACATCACAGCGCTTCTGCCCCTGAGGAGTACCTGATGGCGCTTTCGATCTTCTCTCAGCTTGTGTTTTCTCCAAGCTGTTTGTATTAGTCGAGCAGCTCTCGTTTCTTTGCGAAGATCCAAAAGCCTTGCACAGAGAAATGACAAATAGGTAATAACCACCTAAGACAAAAATAAAAGGTGAAAAGAGAAGTTCCCGTGAGACAGAGAACGCACAGCTCCCTTTCGTCTTCTGTGAGCAGCTACTGTCGGTTAAGAAACTTCCACTCACCTTTTCGTCCGGAATCGTGTTCGACATGTCTGAATGCTGGATCATAGCAGGTATTCCACCAAGGTCTCGGACTGCGGACCTGACCAACTGAAAATTTTTCTTTTCATTTTCAAGGAGTTCTTTGTATAGTTCTGAAGTATTTTCTGCAATGCAGGTAAGAGAGAGCGATTAGATTAGACTGCTCAGGCCAGAAACCAGACAGGGCAATAGGAAAACTGGGAAAGTTAATCAACCATCAGGGACTAACCGTGATCAAATGCTCGAAGAGACAAATCCAGAGAACTCTCATCAGATTCAGACGAGGAATTTAGCACCACTGAGCCAGTCTGCGCACACTCCACGGTCTGAGTCGTACGCTGACATATAGCATCAAAAGGCACGTAGCAAGGATGGTAGTGGTGGATCAGGTAACATAACACACGGCCATCTGAGAAAGACACTGTAAAGTTCTCCACCTGATTGGGAATATCAGACAAATAATTAACAGTGTTTAGATAATAAGAAAGATACCAGTGATTTTGTAGTCCTTGTTTCCTTTTAATAGCTAAGACTATCTCATCAGTTCCTATTAGTACCTAGTGTAATACCACATTCATAGCCAAATTCTCACCTGTAAAATATTAGCTATTTCAAAAATAGAATTTGATTATGTTATTGTGCTGGGTTGGAGAGCATTTGTCAAAAATTTATGTTCCTCCCAGTATCTCAGAATATGATCGTATTTGGATATGGGGTCACTGCAGATTTAAGTAGTTAAGATAACCTTGGAGTAAGATGAATCTTAATCCGGTATGACTGGTGTCCTTATAAGAAAAGGAGAGACATGGAGCAGATACACAGGGGGAATGCTGTGTGAAGACAGAGGCAGTGACTGGAGTCAAGTGTCTGCAGAGCAAGGAAAGCTAAAGATTGCCAGCAACACTGGAAGTCAAGAGAAAGGAATGGGGGTGAGAAAGGATAAATTGGGAATTTGAGATTTGCAAATGTTAACCACTATATATAAAAATAGATTTTTTAAAAAAATCCCAAATTTCTTTTGCATAGGACAGGGAACTATATACTCAATATCTTGTAATAACCTTTAATGAAGAAAGAATATGAAAATGGAAAAAAAAAAGAGAGAAAGCCATGGAACATTCTCCCCTAGAGCCTTCAAGACTCTAGCACTTAATTAAAACATAGAATTTATCTATATATTTGACAGTTTTTCTACTGATGTGTGTCAGGACAATTCATCTTCATGTGTTTATACTTAACATGCATTTCATACAGAAACGCAGCACCAATCTAACAAATGATTATGTAAGATTCCTTTCCTCCCCACCTCCAACAGCGGGACGAGGTCCCTAGTGCCCCCTTCTGCACGGTGGGTGTATTTGCATTTGGCTTTATAACGGGTATGATCCTTTGGGTGCACCAGTTCTATTCAAGTATCTCCTATTAAGACTCCCAACTAGGGCGTTTTTTTCCTTAGTGATATGTAAAATATTTGTGCATTATACACTTGGTGGCAGATTAGATGAAACTAGGAAGGCGACAATCCCTTACTCATTACAGGAAATGTTTGTTTATATATATCAACTAAATCGTTTAAGAAATTAAAGAAAATATTTTATGCATTAGGTGTAATTGACTTTAACCAAAATTTATTTAAAGAAACTGGGCTAAAACAAAAACAAAGAAACTTACTTTCTTATTGTAGAAGTCGCAGACAACATTCACCCAGTCCATTAGGAGTTTTGTGCTTTCACTGTGCTGTTCAAGGTAAGCGCTGCGCCTTCTGTCCTTCTCCTGATTGACACGGCCATCAGAACAGCCTGGCGGTGCAGACACTGCTCTCTTCATGGTCTGTGTGTGCTTTAAAAAGTCAATTTCTTCCTTTAACTGATCTACATTAAGGGAAATATTCACCTGAAATACAAAAGGAGGATAGATATCTTTATTTTTTCACGCATTATTTTTGATCCACAGAAGCTAATGTCTTCTATTATCTTTTTTTTTTTTTTTTTTTAAAGCAAACACCATCTACGTGGGAGGGATGGAATGTGTAAGTGGTTAAGAGCGTGGGATTTGCGGCCACACATGCCTGGGTTCTAATCTCATCTCTGCTTCCTGTCAGTGATGTCACCTTAACTTCATTTTCCTCCCCTAGGCAGTCATGATAACAGCTACCTTACAGGAGCACCATGAAGATTAAATTGGAATATATATAAAGTAATTATCACAGTTCCTGGGACTAAATAAAATAGTAATTAATAGTTACTGTTGTTACTTTATCTGATGAAAAATGCTTTTATAAATCAATACTGAAAGTTGATAATATGAAGTACAAAATGTGTCAAATGTACAATACCTGAAAAGCCAAGGCTATTTTCCAAAGCAACGCCAGAGTTTTCTCCCTGTGCCTGTCCACGATATCCTTAGATAGGATTGCATTTCCTGCAGATGGGAAGATAGTCCGTAAGCACAGCATATGGACACATCAATTTTCAGTGAGAGGTTTTATCTTTACTCAATTGTTACCATGCTCATCATTCAGCTGAATTCCTTGGGACTTGAGAATCTGAAGAACAATGTCAACATTGTGCATTTTTTGAAGACGACTTATTGCAGGAATCCTGAGTTTCTTTGAGAGATTCCAGTTTCGTGTGAGAAGTTCCATGATTCGCCTAACAATAGAGGAATTTTCTTATGAAACTGTTAGATAACAACATACATGAACGATGAATTTCATTTAAATACAGTATCACCCAAAGCAGGCACTGGTCACTCACTGTAGTCACGCCAAAGTAAGTTTTGAGGATTCCAGTTTGTCGTGAGGAAGTACTGTGTGACCTGGAGCAAGACACTCTGAGTTTATGTCCCACTGTCACCACATAGAGTGTTACTTAAATATTTGATAGCTTAATTAGTTCCATGCTTTTCCCCAGTTCATATTCTGGGGCATCAGTAGTCCCTACTAAGACCCTGTTACATGCCAGTAGGGAAAAAAAAACGTGGCGAGGAGACAAGGTTTCTAGACCTAAAATTGACACCATTCTCCTGAACTTATCCCAACTTTTAAAAATCTTAAATTTATTTCATTATACAGAAGAGCAAGAAAGATTGTATATGTACAGAAAAAAGTGTTTTCCAGAAAATTTTAGTCTATTCCACTGAGCAAAATAACTCCATTTCTCCTACTTACACGAGGCGCACCCCACACTGCAAGTCGACAGCAAGATTTGTAACAGCAAAATCAAATTCATCAAATGGTGTCTGAACATGGTTCACAGGTAATCCTAATAAGCTAAGGTGACGGGAAAGGTCACCTTCACCGCCCAGGAAGTCTCGTGAAAAAGCCAGAAGGATTTCTTTACTAGCCTATGGAGAAACGAGTGGCAGGTATTATAGTCCAGTGTTAGACTTTTATTTACAATAAAAGCAAATTCTTCAAAACATTCTGTGCATATAGAAATAAAGTAAAATTAATAGTAGTATAAAAAGATGGTCAGTTTCATATTATACAGTAACGATGCAAATCTATTTCCAATTTAAGACTTTTAAGAAAGTGCTCATAATTAATACTACTCTAAAAATTAGTAGGAATTTGATAACATACTAAACTAGGAAAGAAAATTTCCCCCAAATTAATTCCTCAGAGACATAGCTCCATCATTCTCAAATCGAAGCTAAGAACAGCATGATGTGCTGGTGAAGCATCAACCGAGTCAGGCAGGGTCAGAGCTCCTGGTAGGGCTCACCAGGGAGGGGGTCCTGTTCTACTCCAGAGAACTGTTCTTCGGGAAACTCACTTTTTCTAAGGAGAAAATATACAATAAAGCAAGCAAAAGTCTTACATGTGAAACATAAAATATAAAATGAAAACTGTACCTTGAATTCAGCATCTTTACAGAAGAGACAAGGGTCATGGTCAATCAGTCTGGAGATTTTCGCATAATCAAGGAAACAAACCAACAACAACAGCTTTTTCAGTGTAAACTTAGACAGAGCTTCTTCATGACCTGAAATGAAGTACAAAAAGGGCAAAGCAAGTTAATCTGTGTAAGATAGTTTTTTTTTATTTGAAATTATTTTTCTGTATTTATTTATTCTGCTCTGCTTTTAGTCTGCATATTTCTACTAAGGATTCTTGAGATGTGACTTATATTTTAAAGTCAAATTATCTTGGAATTCTTTATAAGATTATAAAAATCCTCATATTAACCTTTCTTTTTTTTTTCTGATATTGTTTGTTCGCTTGCTTGTTTGTTTTGGCAGGGGGAATGTAAATTGGTGCAGGCCACTATGGAAAACAGTATAGTAGTTCCTCAAAAAACTAAAAATAGAACTACCATATGATCCAGTATTTCCATTGCTGGATATAGAGCCACAGAAAATGAAAATGCTAATTTAAAAAGACACATGCACCCCAATGTTCATAGCAGCATTACTTACAACTGCCAAGGTATGGAAGCAACCTAAATGTCCATCAACAGATGAATGGATAAAGAAATTGTGAGATACATACACACAGATACACACACACGCAATAGAATACTACTCAGCCACAAAAAAGAATGAAATTTTGCCACTTGCAACAACGTGGATGGACTTGGAGGATATGATGCTTGGTGAAGTAAATCAGACAGTGAGAGACAAATACTGTATCATCTCACTTATATGTGGGATCCAGAAAGTATAACATACTAGTGACTATAACAAAAAGAAGCAGATTCACAGACATAGAGAACAAATCAGTGGTTACCAGTGGGGAGAAAAAAGATGGGAGAGGCAAGATAGGGGAAGGGGATAAAGAGGTACAAATTACTGTATGTAAAATAAAATAAGCTACAAGGATACACTGTACAACATGGGCCAATATTTTATAAAGCTGTAAGTAGAGTATAACCTTTAAAAACTGTGAATCCCTACATTGTACACCTGAAACTTTATAGTACTGTAAATCAACTACACCTCAGTTAAACAAAACCAAAAACACAAGTTTTACCTGAAAGTATGATAGTAATAATGTGCTAGAAACACAGTCCTAGTAAGCACAATGTGCCTTTCTTAGTGTCTGACATGTATGAATTCATTTGATACTCACAACAACTCTGTGGGGCAGGTACCATGTAATAACTTTCAATTCATGGAGGAAACAGAGGCACAGAGACACTAAGTGTTCCAACAACAAATATTTAATGAGCACCTACTATGTGCAGGCACGAGCCCAGGTGCCACATGTACAGTAGCAAACCGAAACAGCTCTGATCTCCATGGGGCTTGCAGCCTGCTTGGGAGGACAGGGTGGGTAAAGGCAACAGGCAAACGTAATTGCAGTGTTGAAGTGTTGGGGAATGACAGGGAGTGCTGGGGTCAGGAAGGGAGGGCAGTGGAAGGAGAGACCCACTCACATCGGTTTCTCTGGAGGGTGAGGCTTACACAGACAAGAAGAAAGACAGCACAGCGCAGGGAGAGTGCGGCTGGGGCGGAGCTACTTGCCGTCTCTGTACAGATGAGGAACAGTTGGGTGCCTAAACTCCGCTGCAAGATCAGGATTCCAAAGTAAGCGATTCAGAATAAACATCGCCAACCCTGTGACATCACTGTTGTCTTCCAAAGGGATGAGTTCTCCATATATGGTCTAAAAAGAAATTCAAGTTAAAGTCAGGGCTCTGTTATCTCAAAGGAGCACAGGGATGCAGAGGGAAGGGCAGACAACGCTCTTCTAAGAAACTGGAGACACTCCCTTTCCTAAAGAGCACGGGAGTGATGGAGAGACTTGCCCAACAACCTCTTTGAACTGAACATGTATGTTTTGTGCAATTTTTAGTGTATATGGTATACTTCACAATGAAAAAAGACAAATGCTCAGGACTAAGATAAGTTCTTAAAAATCATGTGACAAGCAGTGTTTATAATTTCTTCCTTTAAGTTAAAAAACTATCAAATGTGGGCCCGTTGTTCAAATTTAAGTACAAATTATTATAGTAATTATCATAATTACAACTTTCCCCCTAAGTACATCGGGAAGGCACAACAGACACCTGAATAATTCTAAATTGTCTAATAGTTAACAAATGGAAAACCATCTGTAAGGCAACTAAGATAATAACTTGGGATGTGCAGATCTGTATATAATTAATGATTTTAATGTGACATTAATTTAACATCAATACACTAATTATTATTGATTTTAAAAGCCACTTTCTAGAAAAAACTAAAAACACATCAACACATCAAATTATATTCCATAAACTTACACTGACAAAACTAGACAAAAGCATGGCAAAGTATTAATACCTGCCAAAATAGAGACATTTTAGATTTACTTACTTTTTTTTTTTTGGCCTTTGATGCTTTCCTAAGATCCTTAAAAGCCATGCCTACTAGTGGAACCCTAAAGTGTGGTGGTAAGGGAGAATGTTTTATTCACAGTTATTCATCCCTCCCTTCCCTTTAAAAGGTCCTTTTCCCACCAGATGGCATAGACTTGCTGTGTCTCTTGTGAGAGAATAAATATTTCTGCCTCATTAGTGTTTGGCCAAATAATGCTCTTTGGCCAGAAATACGGGTGGTACTGACGCACACTACATCTAAGCAGGAGCTTTGAAAGGCATTGCAGGCTTCTACCTAGCTCCCCAATTTTTACTTCTGCCACAAAAAAGCTATGTCCCAAAAAAGAGAGATTCTACTTTAACTGAGGTTCTGGAATTACTTGACATGTGAAGCAGAGCCAGTTGATATGTAATTTTCTAATTAATCATTCATTGAAAAAAATAAATTGAATTGAAATTCAATTCAATTGAAATAAGAATTAAAACAAGAAATTGTAGCAATGACACTGTCAAGCGGGGCGACCATAGAGGCTCATCATTCATTCTCTCAGCGCCTCCATTTCTTGATAAATAAGAGCTAGATTATTGTAAAGATTCCTTTCAGTTTTAAAGAGTTTTCTATTACAAAACCTACAATAAATTGAAGTAAGAATAAGACATCCCTCATGACAAAGGCAAAAAGCCTTCAGGAAATATGAGTTTACCAGTAAGACTAAATGAAATGGAAACACTACGGATTTTAATAAAAGCATATATTTTTTTAAACAGCAACTCTTAGTGGCTTTCTAATTCAGTTTGTTTTAGCATTCTAAATATTATGGAACTGTGCAACATGTGAACAACTCAAAGTACAATGATGTTTTTATGAGCAGGGTTCCATCAGAATGGTTCCAATGGCACCAGACTGGTGTAATTCAAATCCTGACCAGTCACTGGCATTCAGCAAGTCACTTAACATCTAAGCCTCTGTTTTGTCAGTGAAGTGGAAATAATGACACACACCTCCTTGGGTTTTATACAGGTTTAAAACAGCCTAGTATCGTCATTGGTAAATACTCACAAAGGAGCTTAATCTACTTGTTATTATATCCAGTATCAAATTACACATATATAAGAAACCGATAGGAAAACTGCTACATAACAAAATGGCAATAGCATATAATGACATGGTCTATTAACCTAATGAGCATTTCTTAAAGGACCTTAAATTTCATACTGAAAGATCAGTTAAGCTAACCAAATGACTTTATAAGTAGAACTATATTTTATTAAAGAGTCTATTAAAAGTATATAATAAAAAAGTATATCTTTTTTCAAAACCAGAAAGGTGTACTTACCTCTAGGCCGATTCGTAGCCACAAAGGATTATATGACAGCAACCAGTTCAGGACTTTCTGCCGTTCTCCTGAAATGCACGTGAAAGGCAAGTGAGGTCAGGGAGAGAAATCAGCGGAAAAAAGGATAATCACTTACAAAGTTAATTTGAATAAAGTATAATTCCACTCTTCAATATATATACATTATCACATTTAAGTATGTGAGATTTTAGGCAGCCAAGGCAAACTATATATACATGTGACTCTGAAATACAAAATTTCTAGCGTGTTTTTAAAGAAGTAAGCGCAAGATTTCTGTAATCTTCTTACCCACATCTTTCCAGAGGTGTCTGTCTTTTCGAACAATTAACCGCTTAGCTTCAATTTCAATTTCAAGCTTTTTCATAGCTTTAACCATTTTCTCAGACGTAAACAAGCGACACGCAGCACGGCGTAATCTGTTCAGCCTGCACCGAGCAGTGTACGTTCTAAGCGACATTTCATCTTTGGTGGGAGCTCTAGGGACACTTATCTTATGTTGACTCTCTACTCCCAGAAGAAGAGTGGTAGCATTTACTGGGTAAAGACAAAAGAAAGAATGTTTCTGGTTAAACAGTATTTTTATACATTTTAAAATCACATTTTCTCTAAAGAGAACTAAAAATCATGCTTTGTTTACTTTTGGAAAAGAAAAGTGACCTTAGAGATCATCTAATCAAAGAGCCTCTTGGTGTAAAAACCCTAGACATGCTTCTCTAACAAAACAGAGCGGTCTCTGCTTGAACTCTGCCACAGTGGAGAAACCGTCCTCTTAAAGTTAGCCTGTGCGGTGCTCTGACAGGTTAAATATTAAAAGGGTTTTTCCGTATCTTGAGTTGAACTGACCCACAGCTTCTGTGGGACAGCAGCCCAGGCGATGCTTCCTTCTCTTGCAGGAGAAGATCCCCCAAGCATTCCGCGGACAGCGTGTTTCCAGCTGGTTCTGCACTCGAGTCTTCTCTTTTCCAGAACAGACACTGAGATGTTTTAAAAAGTCCCCATATCAACTGTTTTTTTGGATTCCTCATAATTATACACGTGCCTACACACGTCTTAAACTACGTTATGGTGGAGACAACATCCCTAAAGTGATCAGGCCGCACAAGACGGTTAAATTGATTCACCAGGACGTGACACTTTATTAATGCAGCGAACACTGAACTGGATTTCTAGGCAGTCATGATGTGCTGTTGACTCAGACTGCATCTTTATTAGAATAGCACCCAGTCACTCAAAAGGCTAGAATCACATCAGCTGCTGAGTGAGAAAGGAAAGTAAAAAGAAAAAGTAAAGTTTGGTACTTTCAGCACAAAATTCTCACCCACACAGCCTTGAGCATTCACGTCAATGGATTAGTGAACCATGCCATTCACTACAATACAATAAACAAATACGTATAATGAAAGAATGAAAAGTCATGTTAGAAATGACCTCGTAAAACAAGAGTATCATTTAATTTAAGCATTAATGATGTTTACCTTCAGAAATACTTGTTTTCACAGTGAAGTCATCAGGCGTTAATATAAAATTTAGCCACCAAGTAAAGCCCTGTTCCTGCTTTTCCTTCCAGCGTTCGTCATAAAACACGTTTTTTGCAGCAAACGGCATTGGGTGCCTAGGAATACCTAAGAACACAATCAGGTTATTGCACAAGAAATTCTCCTTTAAATTATTATACACTCTATAGCAAAAGACCATTTTAATCAGCAAAACCAACTTTAAAACACTGAACAATGTTTGCTTTTCCACTACTTGCTGGAAATGGTTGAAAGCATTTTGGGTATAAAATGTAGTCAAAGTAAAAAGAGAAAATGTAAGGCAGTGCTTCCTGGTTATTGAAAAGCTCCAAGTAATGTGAGTCAATTTCATTAGCGTCTGAGAAAATATCCTACTTATTATCTGAATACACACTTCAACAATTCTTCAAGGCTTTTATTTGACAAAAAAAGTACCAACTCATTTCCATTTGAAATGCAATTAAAACTTCACTTCAGAAAAAAAAAAACAACTTCACTTCATGTCAGGTTTTAGTAGACTTTAACGATATTAAATACTTGCCTGTTTTTAGTGGCTTTATGAAGGTCAAATTAGACTGCGCCACAGGAACAATGGGTCTTGTCCTTCTGATTGTTTTAGAATTAGGAGTTCTGTATCCTAATGAATCTAAAATACATGAGAAAGCAGAATGATAGCATTTAAAAAATGAAATAATTTCCCAAATGAACTGCCACCGAGTTAAAATCTATGCTTTCCACAATCATATCGTTTAGCAAATATTGAATAACCAGTAAGTGCCAGGTACTATGCTATGAACTCAGGCAGTAAAACCTACGTCTGGAAGTTACAGACCAGAAACTATCATTTATGTTGTGTTTATAGAAGCTGCGATTCAGATGCAGCCAGTTCACTGTGTGTTTATTATGTACAGCAGACTCTGTGCCAGGTGCTGAGATGCAGGATGTAGAGATGCGGTACAGAGCTCAGGATGTCTTCAGTCTAGTGCAGAAGTTCAGGAAGAACCACCACATCCTATGTAAAGGAGAATTACATATAAGGGGGTAGGAGGACACGGAGGGGGAGCGCTGACGTCACCTAAAAGGCAGGATAGGCTCCTGGTGGGAGGACACCCGAGCAGTGGACATTACACACCAGGCACAGGGCCTTTGTCAGAACTGCAAAGTGGCCGGAGCCAAGATCACGCATATAAAAAAATTTAAAAATCAAGGCAAAAAGAGGCTGAAAGAGGGAAAAAAGAGTGTAATCATATTAAAAATAACAGTGGCAGCTATTTGAACACTTTGTGCCAGGCACAATCAGAGTCTTGTAATTTAGGTTGCCTCGTGATCGTCACCAGCAACCTATGAGAGATGCACCAATTTTATGGAATTCAGACACTGGAGCTTAGAGGAGCTAAGCCAGTTGGTCAAGGTCACACAGACTAGTAAGTGGCAGAGCTGGACCGTCCAGCTCCAGGGCCCGCACTATCACTCTGTGAAGTACCTGGTTTGTCAAGGCAGGATTTAAGCCTAGGAAGTAACATTGTTATACATACTTTAGAAGACAGTGTGGACGGTGGAATGAAAGGAGTCAAGACAGAGATGGAAAGCTAAAAGGAAGCTATCCCAGAGGCCTACGTTAGCTCCGATGAGAATTCAAATGAACACATGAGTAGTGCAGACAAATCAGAGAAGAGTGATTTTCACACAGGAACTCACAAGACTTAATATCAACTGACAGGCAAGTGATGCAGAATGAACCCCAGATGACAAAGTAGATGATGGGTGGTACCTACAAAGGGAAGCGTGTGAAAGTCACAGAGGCAAATAACCCAAGCGAATGCAGTTCACTGCCTCAAAGGCAGGTTTACACCAGCTCCTGCTGCAACAGGAGACAAACAGAGCAAGCTCAGGCCCAGGACAGAATTCAGCCCACAGCTGTTTGTGGACAGTCTGTAAGCTAGGAAGAGTTTTCACATTTATAAATACTAGTTGAAAAAAGTCAGAACAATTATATTTCATCACACATGAAAATGACATGAAATTTGGTTTTGGTGTCCATGAAGTTGCATCGGCACACAGCGTTCATTTACACACTGTCTGTGGCTGTCCTCCCTTCTACAGTGGCCCAGCTCTGTGGCTGTGACAGAGATCCCATGTCCTGCAAAACCTGAATATTTACTTTCTGAACCTGTAGAGAAAGTCTGCTTAGCTTTGATTCAGAAGAATTGCAAATCTGTGCCAATTGTCAAAATAAGGAACATGATTAAATTGTTACACAATATTGATTAGGTTATAAGGTTCTTTGCATTTTAACATATTTAAAGATTAAAAATACGAGGAAAAGTTCCTCATTTTGAAGCCTTGCAGAAGCTGGTCCTTCTGCAAGGAACCGTTTTACTTTATGGGAACCTCCAGTCATTCACATAAAGCCAAGCAAACTGCCTCCACTGCTGTGCTTCCCTGATTCCCTGTGCATTGCTCAGAGGACTGGGAGCAACTCAAGGGCAGGAATGGTCTTTTCTCCTTGTATCCAGAGCTTAGAACAATG
This sequence comes from Camelus dromedarius, assembly GCF_036321535.1. NCBI lineage: Eukaryota > Metazoa > Chordata > Mammalia > Artiodactyla > Camelidae > Camelus > Camelus dromedarius. The sequence continues at coordinate 34,298,026 of NC_087456.1, forward strand.
CCTAGAACATAGTAGGTACCTTAATGTTGAATGAATGCATCTTGAAAAACTGACTTCTCTCTCTGCCCTCTTAAGTTTTTCAGAACAGAAAGAAGGCAGAAGCACTCTTAGTGAGTTACCATGCTCATAAATCAGACATCCAATGTGTGCAATCCTCTTTAAACCTTGCAAAGAGGCTCAGCTCAGCTCGTTGGCCACCTCAAACAAACTGCAAGTTCAAGTGTCAACACATCAATGGATTATTTGCTCATTCATTTACTGCGTCGTTCATTCATCATTTATTGCACATCTTGTAGGAGATCAAAATAGATGTGTTCCTTTATATTCAAAGGATTTGTTATTTGGTCAGAACATTTCTATAGGAAATAATAATGCAGGCAAACAAATGTAGTTAACAGGTAGATATGAGATGTTGTATGCTGCATTCAGATTTGCTAAGGGAATGTACCAAGAGGGAAAAGTCATCAGAGAACAGAGTACTTGAAATCAGTGAAAGATCTGAGTTAGTGAGAAAACAACAGATATGAAAATTAAGAAAAGAATACATGGTCAAGAATAAGACAAGGATGCCCACTCTCACTTTTATTCAACATAGAATTGAAAATCTTAGCCACAGCAATGAGGCAAGATAAAGAAATAAAACGAATCCAAGTTGGAAAGAAAGAAGTGAAACTGTCACTATTTGCAGATGAAATGATACTATAATATGGAAAACCCTAAAGACACCACTAAAATACTGTTATTAGAACTAATAAACAAATTCAGTGAAGTTGCAGGATACAAAATCAGTATACAAAAGTCTGCTGCATCACACTAAACACTAAATTTACACTAAATACACTAAGAAGAAACTATCAAAGATTTTTATTGCATCAAAAAGAGTAAAATATCTAGGAGTGAGGGGAACGATGTCCCCAGGAGCCTGGGGTGAGCAGTGGCCTCTTCTGCGCTCCCAGATGCAGAGACGAGGCCAGGTCTTCGCTGGGCCTTTGCAGCAGGGCCTGGACCAACGCGAGGCACGTGAAGTGCCTCCGCTGGGGCAACACTTGGCAGGGCGGGGGGGTCCTCGGTAATCCAGACACGTGTTTCAATGCAATTTTTTTTAAAATAGAAATTAATGCAGAGAAATCTTGATGAACAAAACATCAAAAGTTTAAATAAGAACATGATCACAACACTTGACTTCAGAATTCAGCCCCACACTACATTGCACTAAGCAAATGGGTAAATAAAAAGTACAAGTGAGTTCAAGCCGACCAACAGCAACTTAGTAAACCAAAAGAAGCAGAAAATATGCCCTTTCATGGTACACCTTCATTAAAGACTTTTTAGCAAGACTTACCAGTCTTCTTCTTCAGGTCCAGCTTCCCCCTGTTGTGCCCACGACGCGAGGTGGACGTTATCACTCTTCTCGTGCTTCTAACAGCTGAGGTTTTAGCCTCCACAGGAGAAAAGTGGATCCTTTTGATTTCTTGCACTTCTGTGTATTCTGTGACTGTAACTCTTACATTTTCACCTCCTGTGTTTCCCTCACTCTTTCTTTTACGAGCAACTGAAGCTATCTTTGGGGGAGGAGTTACTACATTTTTATAATTCTTAGGTTTACTTAGCATTGGATCTGTAGCTGGAAGATAAGGATGAAAATCATCTTTCTCGTTTTGATCATCTATTTCTTTTTTACATTCACCCACTACACTGTTGAGACACCTTTTTGCCTTTGGTTTATTAGTCTCCGTTTGGTTTTCTCTGGCAGAGGTGGGCTTTCTCTTAGTAACAGTGGCAGAAAGTATTGGACGTCTCTTAAGTGGTTTATTGTGGCCGTGACTGGGAATAACCTGAACTACAGAAAATTTAGGCTGATCCTGTTTTTTAAAAGTGTAACAGTCTGACTTCATTTCTAAAACTTTGGATTCTTCAAAAATAGCTTTTGGAGATTTTGAACCCTGACATTCAGGAATACCAGGTAAAACTTCATTTTTTCTCCCATCTTGAGGAGACTGTGAGGCCTGAGAATTTACATTTAATAATGGTGATAATTTACATGTTTGCTGAGATATACACACATAGGCCATATTATCTTTTACAAATTGACTTGGGGATAGAGTTGGATTAATTGTCTCTGATTCTACATCATGATTTAGTCCATAATTATCCTTTATGAAAGAATCTGGACTTAAAATTGTCTGGTAAATTTCATGTACACTTTTTGATTCCAAATGTACAGACCTTGAATTACCACTGACAAACGTATCTGGTGAAAGATGGATCACTAATTCTGGTTCATTATAAGCCGCATGGCTATTATTCACAAAGGAATCTGGACTTAGAAAATTTCCTTGGCTTTGTGTAACGTTCAAAGTTGAAGAGTAAGTTGGGGTAAGACTTAGTTTACTATTCTCTTCAATTTGGCCATTGACATTATTTACGGAGTCAAAGGAAGTTTCAGTTAGGACTTTCTCATTAAAATGAAAATCTCTGGAAACGTTGGCACCTGCTACTTCCAACAGCCCCCCGTTCTCAGCTGCAGGAAGGGACGTGTAGGTCGTAGACCGACGCACAGAGAGTGGCACGCGAGTCTCTCCATGGCACTCTTTGAATGCGGGACTAATAGGTGATATAGGTATTTTATTTCCTTCAAGGATTAGAGAATTGTTTTCTATTGGGGAACAGCTTTCACTCATGGCCAGATTTTCACAGGCTTGTAGTGGGCTCCTAACTCTGTCAGCTTTGGGGGAAACACTAAATGTTTTATTAACATTTTGAATATTTGAAATCTCCTTGTTACGACTTGAGGAAGCTGACACTTTCTTCTTACTGATGGTATCCCAAAGACTCCTCTGCAAAGTAAGCAAAACAGACAGTTTGTTGAAAGCTATTGAGTATTACCTTTAAATAAGAAATATTATGTATGTTACTCACTTCAAGACTGTTATCAAAATAATTTTTACATATTATTATTTTCTTAAAGTAAATTACAGAGTGATTAAAACATTACCTTTTTCTTTTTCTGCTCTTCTGCATTTCCTAGTAATATAGCTTGGTGTTTAAGAATATCATTTACAAGAAATGTCACAATCTCTCTTACTCGGCCTCCTTTCAAAGGTGTCCAGGTAATAGAAATAACAATTTTTTCTTTAGGCTGTAATAAAAACAACACATTTTAAATGACTGTGACAGTAGTGATGTATAATAACCAAAACATATTGTATACCATTTAGACTACAGTAGAGGATTAATGATCGTCAGTCACCTGCACTCTACACCCAAATGACATTTAACACGTCAAGTATATTTTCCTACTCTTATCTCATTTCATTATAAGGAAATCAGCTACTAGTAGTAACAAGGCTCACAACAAAATAAAATTATAATAAACTCTCAATTGTATATGAAGGAATGAAACAGTCTCCAAATCACTTTATTTTGGTTCAGTGGTTTTTTTTTTTTAACAACTTAATCATGTATTTCTACTTCCTTAGGATAGGTACAGAACTTCTATTTCAAGTATAATGAGCTTGTGTCAGAAAAGACTTTTCCAAAAAGAAATGTAAAGATGATCAACTAAACCCCTTGTTCCCTGTGAACTTCTCTGAAATCCACATCATTGTTATTGATATTTGTCAAACACTTATTATGCTCCAGGCATAGTCTCAGGTATCTAATAGAACTAGCCTCACCCTCACATCCCTAGGAAGCTGGGACTGTGATGACGCACATTTTACAGATGAGCTCATCAAGGTCCAGAAAGCTTTCTTTGTCAAAGTCATACCATTAGTAATTAGAACCCGGACAGTCGGAGCCCAGAGTTTAAACTTTAACATCTACAACCCACAGCCTGGCGGGAATTTGCCAAATGCAAAACCCTAACATGACAAAACAAACCCTGTGTCTGTTGTTTTTCAGAGGAAAAAAGCCAAATTTTGTTTTATTTATTTAAACAAATTAAAATAGAAGTTTCAGGGCTGGGTGAAGCAGCCGGTGCTGACGCAAAGCTGCAGCGGCTTCTCCAGAAGATCCAGCCACGATGGTTCACGGAGGTGCTGCCCTGAACCAGATTGCCAGTGTGGGTGCAACAGCCTTCTACTGGGAGAAGATGCCACCTTGGACTTCCGCAGTGACAGAGGAGTCAGTGCTTGGCTTCAAAACTTCAAAGGACCAGCTGACTCTCTCCTTAGGGGCTAGTGCAGACAGTGGCTTCAAGGTGAAGCCAGTGCTCAATTTCCTCTTCTGGAAGTCCCAGGGCCCAAAAGAATTATACCAAACCTACGCTGCCTGTGACGATGTGACTGAATTGCTGCAATTTCACCATAAAGCTTGAATGGATGAGAAGCTGCTGCTTATGGATGAGCAAAGAGAGTGGCTTCTTGAGATGGAATCTACTCCTGGTGAAGATGCTGTGAAGATTTAGAATAACACATAAGCTTAGTTGATAAAGCAGTGGCAGGTTTCGAGAGGATGGAATCCAATTTTGAAAGACGTTCTTCTCTGGGCAGAATGCTATCAAACAGCATTGATGCTACAGAGAGATCACTTCTGAAAGGAAGAGTCTATCAGTGTGGCAAACTTCATTGTTGTCCTATTTAAGAAATTGCCACAAACACCCCAACCTTCAGCAACCACCACCCTAGTGAGCAGCCATCAACACTGAGGCAGGACCGTCCACCAGCAAGACGGTTACGACTTGCTGAAGGCTCAGATGATGGTTGGCATTTTCTAGTAATAAAGCCTTTTTAACGTAAGGTAGGTACATTGTTTTTTGAGACATGATGCTATTGCACTCTTAATAGATGACAGTGTAAACTTTTACATGCTCTGGGAAAGCAGAAAATTCACGTGGCTCACTTTGTTGTGAGTTTTGCTTTATTGCAGGTCTGGAACCAAACCCACAATACCTCTGAGGTCCGCCTGTATAGCTGACTTAATCGGCATATCTATCAAAATTCTTTCTCATTGAGATTCAAATGAAATTTCTGTTTAGGATAAATTCAAGAGTGTGAACTCTTACTACTTCTCAATTTATATATAGGACATTTTAAGAGGGGGCATTCCTTCTAAAGAGTTACTGGTATTTAACAAGTAAGTTATCGAGTGCCTAATGGTACACATAGTACCTGACACATAGTAGGCACACATTAAATATTTAAGTGACAAGATTCTTGAATGAATGAAAAATCGACATGGTCTCTGGCTTCTTTATTCTTTCCAATGAAAGAAATTACAAAATCTAAGTGAAAAGACATATACAAAAATGTAAGTTCCAAGTACTGTTACCAATGAAACAAAAAAGGGTCTGAGATTCAGAGCAATAAATAGTGAAGGGGACCTATCATCTCTGAGTGGGTGATAGGAGATTGTAACGTCTAAGCTAAGACAAAGTACAAGAATGAGGTGGACAGACAGAGCTAAGGGAGGAGCAGTTTAGCAGAACATACAGCATGTGCACAGGCCTCATACAAGACGTTGCCTAGTGTAGCTCCAGGAACAGATACAGGACCAGCATGGTTTAATATTAACTAGTGAGGGGGAAATGACCTGCAATCCAGGAAGCTGGAGAGATGAGCAGAGGACTGCTGTATATATGTAATCTCTTTAGCATATCTGAATATTATAAATAACATTACTTAGCTGTACATTTTGTGGCTGCAGAGGTTTCATTTTGTTTTGTTTGTTTGTTTGCCTATTTTATTTAAGGCATACCAAAATGTAGTTCTAGTCTTTTTATTTCTAATTGAAAGCTTAAATCGCTAACCCAGGAAGTGAGCACATTTGGAAAAAGATGCTCAGTGTTCACTCCCTTTTCCTTTCCCTGCCTCCTCCTTCTTTATCCACCTCCCCATGAGGAAGTCCTTAGTTAATCTATAACAATCTATAGACTGAGGCAGTGAGACCAAGTTAGTTCTGAGAGAATTTTAAAGGGACTTATATAACTGATACCTGCTTTCTGAACTGCAGTGAGAGTCTATCAACAAAACTTCATCTATTATGGAGACAAATACTCTCAGAGGTGTAAAAACTGAGTTAAACATAAAGATAAAGCATTTTGCTTTTTTACTCCTTGTAAATCCTCATTTGTTTCCCCTATTCACTCCCCCTTGCTTTTAAACTCTTAGTAACTCAAATAAAATAAATGAAGGAACAGATCTGTTACTTATTTTCCTTTAAATATGCCACTGTTAACTTCAGTAATGACATTCTTGGATATGCATCACTATTAATTTTTTGAACAGAGGCATTGCCATGAGTCTGCTGCAAGTGTTACTCTTTTACGTACATTCTGAAAGACACCGGAGAGTCAGAATTACAATGAAAAATGTGGGCTGCATCTTCCTCCTTTGGGAGAAGATGAAAACAAAGGTTGACAATCAATAAACAAGATGCTCTCATGCATTTCCATTTAGTCCTAAGATTCTGTGGTCTTGGTTTACAGAAAGGTGACACACTTTTACTAGTGACAGATAGAAAAGTGACAGGGGTAGCCAGTTAGCTGAAGCTGCTTGTTGTCAAATGGAGCTGGCCCGCCACCTTGTGGCCATACGTCCAATGAAACACAACTATTCCAGAAACCTGGCTGTGAAGGAGCCTGGGAAGAGCCAGGGCAAGCTCAGCCAAGTCTTTCAGTGACACCAAAACAGCATCAAACTCATTGCAGACAGAAGACAGGATACTTATTTTCTTAAAGAAGCACAAGAAGCTCACGTTACAGCCCCTACTCGTCTGTAGCAGGAGCTTCTATTTCCACAACTGGCACCAAGGGGCCTGTGAAACAAAGAGCATCTACCTGAGTTGTTCCCAGCCCAGGCTGCAGAGCTCACTCGAGGGGTTTGTGAGAAGCAAAGACCCCAGACCCTGCCCTGAGCCCTCCCCACGAGGGATGCTGCAGCGGGGCCCTCGAATGGCTGGTTTCAGCTGCAGTCAGGGAGCAAACGCCACGGAGCTCAACCCCATTCAGTAGGGTGGGTGGCGATTTTAACTGAATGTCCTCAAAAAGACCCAAGTTATTCTGTTCAAACACAAACCAACCAACCCCATACACTACGGCCGTCATATGGAGATTCTAACACACCAATACTGTCCAATTAACAAAATGTTTAGAAGATTAAATGAAACCCCAAATTTCATTTAAAATTTTTCCTCAGATAGTTTACCCAATAACCCTGCTCCACAAAACATATCCCCACTGACAGTCTCCTGACCTTCATTCCTTTTTAGGCCTAGGTACGTGAACCTTGTAGATTCATTTTTATACTAATAGTGAATTTCTCTCTCTTTTTGGCAAATATAACACTTTACCTAGTAAAGTTCTGTGGTTCTTGAGCTGTTATCTTTGTACATAAAACCTGTTTAACATGCAGTTTTCTGTACTTGTCCCCAGAAGTTCACGTTAGTAATTCTGCAGTGGTGAGTAGAAATCTCCCTTAATTAACAAGCAGCGCAGACACGTCTGATGCAAGTGGCTGCCCTGATCTCAGACACACGCTGCTTGTCGCTGTGACGTGCTCCTTCACCAAGGGTGGGGGAGGTGTTTCACTCAAGGGATGTTCTAATATTTCTTTTCCACTACACTGGTTTTCCAAAGGCGGGCCCTGGACCCAGTAGCTCAGGCATCACCTGGGAACTTCTTAGAAATGCAAACTGTAGCCCTAGTCTACGCCTAAGGCATGAGAAAGTCTGGGGGTGGAGCCCCAAAAGCAGGTTAGCCAGCCCTCCAGGTGGTTCTGACGCACTCTTAAGTCTGACAAGCACTGGTCTCCTCAGAGCATCCCAGACCCTTAGGGGCTGTTTGATGGAGCTTCTTCTTGTTCTTCGAATTTCCCCCTCATCCTCCTGACAGACATCTTTAGGAAAGAATCATGCCCCGTGCCTATAACAGTATAAGGGAAAGTGCATGGCATTTCAAACCACAAGATCTGGATGGGAATCCTAGTTGTCAATTGCTCGGACTAAAACCATGCATAAGTATTTTTACCCTTTTATTTCCTCATTAAAAATTTGGAGAACATTTATCCGGGACACAGAGTCAAGACCTCTGCCTGAAGCTCTCTCATTTGAGCACCCTGCACGGCTGCCGTTGGCAAGACTTCCAGGTTACAGATGAGAAAAGAGACACACAGAAGACTCAGGACGTGAACTTGCCTGCTGCCTTGCCTGGCCCTGACCCATCAGACACAGACCCTTTGACAGTGTTGCCTTCTCTCCAAATGTGGTCAATGCTTCCATGAGTTTGTTGTGAGGATTAAATAAGGCAACAGAGTTTAAAAGAACTTGTAAAAAATAAACATCATGTTTGTATGTATTATCTTAATGGTTTGGTGTGTTGAGTGGAATCAGCACTCAAACCTGAAGCTGAGTGAAAGCAACACCTAATAAAAGTTTTGTTTTAAAGCAGAAACCATAAACCATCAGACACAGAAGGTTTTAAAAAATAAGATCTGTGAAATTTTACACTATAAAAGTGTAAATTATAAAAAAAAAAACACTTTAGTTCCACAAAACTAAAAAAGAACATGTAAAAGTATTATGTAGATAGAAAAAAGTATGTATCTTTCTATGAAAAGAAAAGCAAGCATTTATAAAATAGAGAAGGACAGGTTCTTAAGTGTGGCTGAACCACTGCTTATGCACAAGTCAGTGGACCTCAGGTTAGAGCCTCTTCTCACAGCCTTGTGAAGTGGTTATTCAGATAAGGAGTGAGTCGCCCTCAGCTAATGTTTGTGTTCCTTCCTCCCGCCCCCCCCCCCCTTCAGAGGTTCTGTACAGTGGAAAGACCACAGCAGTCAAAATAACAAATCAAATTATCTGGCTTTTGGTTACAGGAATGGGAGCATTACTCTGGCCAATGCAGTGCAGACAAGCTACCTAGGAAGTTCCTGAAAAACACATTCATGAAATTAAATCAGATTCACGATTAAAACTACACTACAGCAAAGGGGGGAAAATAGATTAAATGACTAACTCTCCATACTTGTTCAAAATAACCCTGAAGAGGTGTTTTGGTTTTGTTGGCTACAGACATTTAGCAAAAACAAAGCTCACTCTTTCTCCAGAATAGGTAGCTATCCTGACTCTACAGGGGGTCAAGTTTCCCTATGGAAAGTAAATTACATACTAAGATGACTAAATGGAAAGCAATTAAAAAACTCTACTCTAACCAAGGTAATCCTGGCTATCTTAAATATTTGGATATTTGGACAGATAATATTAATTTAAAAAGTGCCATCTGTTACTCTAGAACCCAAAACTTTCTTAAGGCCCGGAGTCTATGAGAAATGCTTCTCTGCAACTGAGGGCTTATAGAGTGCGTCTAAGGACGCTGCGCGCACGCGCGTGGACGAGCTGTCAGCGCCAAGCCACCTAGACCCGGCATTCTCTGCACCTGGGACAGGTGCTCACCTCGAGTTACAGGAGGGCACTGGCTTTTTCCTCCGCGCGTCTGTCGTCCCTGTTAGTCCCGAGCCCACCCCTCCCGAGAGGCGGCGGGAAACCGCGGGCAGCGGGGCCCGGCCCGCCCGAAGCTCCCCTACCTGCAGCACAAAGGTGCTCGGAGAGACTCGGAAGCCCAGCTCTGCGGCCGGGACGCGAGACAGGCTCACGGCCGCCGCTTCCTCGTTGGGGTTGTCCAGGACCAGAGGCAGTGTCCGCGAGGCGCCCAGGCGCAGGTCCCCGAAGCAGAGGAAGGGCGACCTGCGGAAGTGGCTGAGGGACAGGACCGCTGGGGACGCCGCCTCCTCCTCGGCCCGGCGGCCCCGCAGCCCCGCCGGCGGCCTCCGCTCGGGCGGGCTCCGCTCCCAGCAGCCGCGCCCCCGACGCCGGGTCGCCATGGCGGCCTCGGGCCCTGCCAGGCTTCTTCGAGCGGCACCTACAGGAACGCCGACCGCGTCCCCTCGGGGGAGCCGCGGAGACCTGGAGCGAGCTCGCCCCCTTTCTTGTCCGGAGGCCGGGACGCCGGGGAAGCAGCGGCCCCACAGAATCGCAAACTCCAGTTCAGGAGCGGACGGCAGAGGCACTGCGCTCGGTTTAAACTTCCCGCCTCGGCCAATGGGCGCGTCAGGGCCCGCCCACATCCGCGGGGGACCAATCAGCGAGCATCCGCCTAGCCAATCAGACGACGGCGCCTTATTTAAACGTGCCGACGCCGCGCGTCGCTTTCTGCGCAGCAGGCGAGAATGGCGGCGGTTTCCGGCGCCTCTGAGACCCGGGCTTAGACTTGAACCTCGCTGCCGGTTTGTGAACCTGTCGGTTGAAGGGAAGAGAGTAACAGCACTTCCACAGTAAACGCAGCAGTCACTGCGGTTGCCGGGACAGCCTTAGGTAAAACCGTTAAGTAGGCAGAATGGGTTCGCTCCTCCCTCTTCCCCCAAGTTCCGGCCCGGGGTTACGTTCCCGAGCTTTCCCCCCGCGTTTCCTGGGGCCGCAGTGGGGGAAATGCGGACAATTAAATGTACAGGGAGTGGGAACGTGCTGACCTCAGTGACTGACCCCAGCAGGGCCGCAGTAGTTTTACAGGCGGGTTCTTACCGCGGGATACTGGGAGCAAAACTAGGTCAACCGGCGAAACCTGAGATCCCAGTGACTCGTCAGTGATGGTTCTGACAGGCATTGCCCTTGACGAATAACGTCTTGGTTTTAGTTTTACTTGTAGGTATCAGATAATAATGATCGCAGCTTACCTGTTGCTATTACTTTTTGCCAGAGTGTTTTAAACCCTCTGCATGTTTATCTCAGCCTTCACTTCAGCCCTGTGAGGGAGGTACCACTATTTGTGTTTTACAGACGAGCAATGCCGGGCGTCCAAGCCGGCTAGGAAGTGGCAGGGCCAGGAGAGGCACACGGCCGGTTGGGCTAGTCTTGCTCTTCCCCACTACGCCGTACTGACTCTAAAGACAGTAGGGAGCTTTAAAAAATGAGGTGGGATGTGTGTGGGTGCGTGAAGTGTGTCGGAAGGAACGTCCCTGAGTGGAAAAACAACACGAGGACGGTGACATATGAAATTATATTCACTGACACCCATTTTGGCCTATTTTTTTTTAAAGTTTACATTAGCTTTTACTCTTGGTGGTGTACGGCCCGTGAATTTTGATGAATGTATAATGATATATATCCATCGTTAAAGAATCATACAGAATAGTTTCACTGCCCTAAAAATCCTCAGTGCCTCATGACCTAATGTTGAACCCTGTTACCTTAACAATATTTAAACCAAATTGTTTATAGAGCTTTTTTTTTTAACAAAAAAAAAATCCTTTAGGATTGATGCTCAATGAAAAACTACTACATAACTTTTCAGCAAAATGTTAATATCAATTAGAGTAATTTCAAATACACTTAAATTATATTCATATTTCCTATTGTGAATGCTATTTGTCAAAATAACATTGCAAATGTAAGCCCTCTTAAGCTTAAGACATTGTTTGTTTCAAGTCTGTTTAACATGATAACACATTTTGTTCATATATGCTCTCCCCTCCTAGTTTCTCTTCTTAAAGCAATGCTGTTGACTCACAATTGAAAAGAAAAGAAAAGAAAAGAAACAAAAAAACCCCACCAGAATGAACTGTATTGGATATTTTAAATTTGCCCTCCACTTCCCCCCTCCACCCTTTTCCAGCCTGTTCTTTGCTGTGGGATGCTGATCTGTGTTATTTGCTACACCCATAAAGTTTCTTACTCTGTGGCTTCTGCTTTGCTTCAGAGGGGGAGGTGAAGGTACTTTCATCCCCTCCCCCCTTTAGGCTGGCTACATCTCGACATAAAAGTCCCACGTACCTAGAGAGGTTCCCTCTCTGGGGATGCGGGTGTGGGAATGCCATGTTGTTACTGGTCCCAGGCTATTGCACGACTGCTTGTTTCCCTGCATCCCAGTCACATCTTTGCAAATAGTCCCTTTATTAAACTTCCTCGAATTGCACTAAACTGGGGACCGTTTCCTTAGTGACCCTAGCTCAAACTGGAGCCTTAGGAAATTACCTCTTAAGAGAGAGTTCTGAATTGGGTGGCTCCTGTTTGAGGAGCCCACAGATAAACTCTTGCTGGGGAGAAACACATCATGATGACTTTAGGGATGTGGTAGCATCATGATTCCTTACATTATCAGAGGTGGCAGCAGGGAACAAAGTGCACGTGAAAGGCAGTTTATTCAGGATCAAGTGTCTGAGGCTCACAGTTGCTATGGCAACAATTTACACATGATTATAAAGCTTAGAGTGTCACCTGACCACAAGAGAGTGCATACATAGGGGAAGAAAAATGAAAATCTATGAATATCCAAGGGTACCACTAAGAACGTATTTTGAGAACAAGAATGTGTGGACAGAAACTGAAGAAGTCCCTCACTTCCTGTGGTCTTAGGGAAGATGTGGCCAAGGACTGAGCCCACGTGTCTGATGGCAAATGTGGCAGACTGATTACATACTCAGCCCTGCCAGCTCTCTTAGCTAAGGGGAGGAGTGGGACCCTGGGAATGAGTATGATATTTGGGAAAATTTAAAAGGTGAGAATTTGTAATTCTCCCCATTTACGCAAAGCTCTCTTCCTAGGAGAGACAGCCCCCTGTACAGTTTCATTATACTGATGACATTTGCTAATTAAATCTGATGAGTAAGAAATAGCTGTCAAGAAATGTGAGGATCTGAGATTTTTAGCCTACTAAAGTTTTATTGGAGCACAGTGGCACACATTTGTGTACATATTATCCACGACGGCTTTCACGTTGAAACGGCAGAGTTGAATAGTTCCAGCAGAAATCATATGGCCTGCAAAGCTGGAAATATTTAGTGTTCGACCATTTACAAAGTAGTTTGCTGACCAGGGGTCTAATCTGGAGAACCATATAACTGATAAGGCGAGCAACATTCTATTATCACGTCAAAGTGGGACATACCAGCCCAGGGCTGAGCAGTCCCTGAGTTCACGAGCTGCACAGACAACTTGGGTCCAGTGCTATCTCCTCCTACTACTTTGCTGACTCTAATCTGTACCTCGGGAAAATTGGAGATTTCTTTGTGGCCATTTCATAAAGGAAGAAAAAGCCTGGTTTATGGATGGATGTGTATGGGAGGCCAGATGCAAATAGAGCCACACTTGGGCCTCCTCCCAGGGTTAGGTGAGAATACGCTAGGTGAGCACAATTGTGGATGGTGATGCATCTAGTCCACTTCGGAAGGAAGAAGACATGTCTAAGGTGAAGCTCTCTGCTCACTCATGGGCAACAGCTAACAGGTTGGCCAGCTGGTCCAAGCTTTGAAAAAACAAAATGTAAAACTGGTGTCTAGTAGGTTCGGGGAGGAGAGGCACGTAAAAGGGCCCCTCGAGGGACAGCAAGCTAAGAAGTTTGTTTCCCAAGTAAATGCCCATCAGAGATCCAAGGCAAAGGAGCTCAAAAATCAGGCAAATAAGACAACCTGTCCTGTTGGACGTCGGCCTCTTTCCTTGCTTGGGGAACCCATGGACGAAGTGGCTGTGGCAGCAGAGATGGGGGCTATAGAAGAGCTTAGACTCTGTCTGCCCCTTACCAAGGCTGGGCTGATGTGCCACTGCTGATCCGTTACCAGAGGCCAGTGCTGAACCCCCAGTATGACTCCCTCCCCGAGTGGGACCAAGCTGCTACCTGTGGCATGCTGGTTACAGTGAACCCTTTCTATCGTGGAAGAGGTGACACCTTCCTCTCTGGGATAGGTGCATCTTCTGAGTATACACTGTTGTACTTGTACTCCCCCCCCCCCACACCCACAGAATTGTAGAATGCTTTCTCTAGAGCCAGTGAATCTGTGGTGGTTTTCAAAATGTGTCTAAAAAGTCTAAGCTACACCTCCCTTCAAGAGGGGAAGCTTAATTTGTGTCCCTTGAGTGGTGTGGACTCAGTGAGTCACAGGGCAGCGTGACGCAATATCACTTCCTAGATTAGGTTATAAAAAGACTGCAGCTTCAGTCCTGGCTGTGTTCTCACTCTCTCTTTTTCTTCCGCAGGGGGAAGCCAGCTGTGTATCACCAGGTAGCCCTGGGGAGAGAGGTCGTGTGGGGAGGAACCACCTCCCAGAAGTGCGCTTGGAGGTCAAGCCTGCTCTGGGACGGCCCCTGGAGACTCAGCTCCCGTGAACAGTGGGCTTCGACCTCACGAGAGATCCCAGCCAGAGCCCCGGCTCAGCCTCTCAGCCCTGACCCACGGAAACCGTGAGGTGAGAAATGTCTGTTGATTGAAGCCTCTAAATTTGGTCTCATTTGTTACACAGCAAGAGAATTAAGTGTCCCACACACCACTGCCTCCAGAGGGAAAACTTACTTTGCAGAAACGGGCTCCTGCCTATAGGAGTAACTGGTCTTCTAACACTTGGAAGCAGCTGCCTGCTGAGGCTCTGCTGTGGATGGTGTGGATGGAGACCCAGCGGGCAGGGTTGGGCATTGTCCTGGAACACTGTTCATGCCTTAAAGCAGCAGTGGTGCCTGAATGAGAGGGTGGGGTAAGAGTGGCCCCTATCACTGTTACATGCAGTCGCCCATTAGTGGGGTTTTGCTGCTGCAGACTTCTAGCCATAAACAGCATGTGACTGCTTCATGCGTATCAGTCACTATTAATACCTGAGTTTATATTAACTAGCCACTTAAAAACCATTAAATAGTTTGATAAGTTATTCATTAAATATATTAAATATTTCAAAATGATATCTAGCTTATGAAAAATAAATAAAACTTTAGTAACTGTGCCCCAGACACTGGTTTTCTGTGTCTGGTGTTCTGTGGTCTTTTCCTTCAGTTTTTAGGAGGTAGGCAGAGTACTGCATTGCCATGCTGTGAAATTGTTCAGTAAAACTGAGAGATGCTTTATTAGGACCAAAGAAATTTATATTTATTTTAAATATCAAAACAACACAAAGAACTAGCTCAGTATACAATACACTTCCTAGTCTTCACAGAGAACTGAATTTTTCTATAAAGACATTTGTACTCAAGAAACACGAGACAGCCAAAATATCTATAAAGTCACAAGATACTTTACACACAGTTGACAAAATAATGAATTTTGATATTTTAGAGTTATCTTTGTAATTGTTTTTAAGAGTCCTTAATGACTGAAAACAAAACTTAGGGCTGGAGACTGGAAAGTAAGTTCAAAGGCATTTCCACTGTAATGCACGTCATGAACCCCGCAATGAGAACAGGTGCTACACAGCGTGGAGCAGCCAGAGGCCCACCTCTGTGCTCACTTTTGGGCAGCCACGCTCGCCACTTGTAGTACACTTGTATGCACAGGGAAGCAAACAGTCCGCTTGTTGGGAGGAATACACATTTTGTGATTACACCACAGTACACTGTCCAACTTTAACACAAGCAGGAAAGCAAAGAGCAAAGTAACAATAAGTGTACGTGCTCTTCATTCAAGAGATGTTTTAGAATCTCCAACAGTAACGCAAGCACCGAGATTACTTCCTTACCTAAGAATTTGGGAAAAAGCAGAACAAAAGGGGTGTGTCCATCTTTGTATAGCCTCTACTCTTGGAATATAATTCTTATTTTCTCTTTATATGTACGGTTGCAGAGGCCAAATTTAAATTGTTCAGGGAGTTTTCAAAGTCACAGACTTAAGATCAATGCACATGAAGTTGAAAGATGAAGAGTGAGTGGAGCACAGGCTCCCCCGCCCCGAACCTTCCTCCCCTCCTCCACACACCCTGACCCTGTGGCTTCAGCCTTATTAAGGCCACTTCCAAAGAGGAAGAGCAGGAAGTGTGCCTCAAGTAGAAATAATTTAAGAGGAAATAAGGGAACGATCCCCCCAAAAAGATTCTGCAGACTTGACCGACTGAGGAATGTGCAAAAGAAAGGGGAGGATCTAAAAAGAATTGTCTCTGGTTCCTAGAAATTACTAGGAAATTCTTCTCACGTTACCCATTACTGAGTCTAACAGTACATAACATTTACTGTAACACTATGAAAAGTTTTAGAAATGCTACTTGTTCCTTATTAAAAAATACATTTTGAGTGACTTTAAATTTGGCATTGAATCTTAGAATAATCCAAACATGACTTTAAAAGTCCTAATGTTTCCCTAGTTCATCGACTCAAGTTGTCTGTTGGTTGAGTCTTGCTGCTTCTAATGAGAGACTCATCTGAAACCCTCACCTCTGGTTCAGTTTCAGGCAAACTGGGAAAGAAGTTGTTCAATGCAGAGCTGGGTGGTTGGTAGCTGATTATTGAAAAGAAAAGGGGGGAAGGGAGGAGGAGATGGAGAGGTAAACAAACTATTCCTTTTATTTTATTTGTCTGAGTCCTCTGATGAGCATCTAGAGACAGGCCCAGTGTGGCTTCACAGTAACTATAAAGGCCACAGTAGCAGAGACTAAAAACAAAATTCACACTAGTACTTGGTGCCTAATTTCCTATAAAAACAAAAAGCAACCTAAAAAAAAAAGTGTTGCCTGACCAGCAGGCAACACAAACATAAGACCGATTACAACAACAAAACAACCCTAATCATTTATTAACCAGCACAATCTAGCCAGCATCAACTCCACGCAACTACAGCACACTGAAAAGGCACGAAGCATCAAACCCAGAGAAGACTGGGCAAACATAAATGGATGCTGTCAAAGAGGTGATGCTCCACGTCTGACCAAGGACACATGGGAGTGATCTGCTAGGAAGAGAGGCACACTCACACACGTAACAGGTAACGGTGTTTGTAATTTGTTTGCAATTTTAGAGTGAAAACCAATGAAATTTAAATACTTATCATAGCCCTTAACTAACAGCTTAGAGTCACTGTGCAAAGATGTTTTGACACTTTAAGGCTGAGAGAAAATTATTAGTGTACCTACTTCATGACCTACCATTACTTTAAAGGAAGTCACTTAATAAAGCACCAGTTTAAATCCCTATTTTGCTACTCGTCTTCTCCCAGCAATAAAAGACTAAATTACTTAAAAATATGCAAAGATCACTGCCTTTACAGTTGTTGGTGAAATCTTGCTGGCATGAAGAACAAACTCTAATCTTAAATGGTATTTCAGGCTGCAAAAAATACACGGAGTTTCTTACAAAGAAATCTTCAACTTGTCTTTAAAAAAAAATCTAAGGCAAAATTATTTTAACAGTGTAGTGTAAGAAATAAGCTTATTAATTAGCATTTAATAGTGTTCACTTAAAAGATAACATTCAATTAATTAAACTGAGGAAAACTGCATATGCTTACTTGTAATTGGTTTGTCAGTATGACTATTCCCAGAGTATTTTCTTCTGTTCTTATTCTTACACACATAAACACAAACACTTAATCTTAGTATTCAAGCTAATGATTTTTTAAAAAAAATCCATAATCCTAGGACTTCAACTGTGCTTCTTTGGACAAATATTTATTCAAACAACAAAGAATTTAAATTCTTTTAAACTATTTTAATACCTACTAAAAATCTTTGGTGCATTTAAGTAAAAACTGATTATGTTAACAAATTTCTACATTTGATAAATTATTCAATTTACATATTAAGTGCTAACTGCTATCAGCTACAAAATTAATTTAAAACAATAAATTATGCTTATAAAGTAAAAAATTCTGAATGAGGCTAAACTTAGCTGCAAGATTCAAAATTTTAAGGACAGTTACAGAATTAATGGATTTTAGACCTAATGGAGCATTTGTCCAAAATACTCCAAATCAAATATGACAAAAGGTTAACTGAAAAGAGCAGGCCTCATTTCATATTTTTTGTGCCACTTCAAAAACGTACATACATTCAGTTTGCCCAAATCCATGAGGTTTTCACAACTATAAAATTTCTTCTATTCTAATTTGGAAATTAGAGGCAGCAGATTTGTTTGTTCATCTGCTGAGATTATTTCATCATAGGAATTACACTGTCTGCCTCCCAGACTGCGTAAGACTACAGGAGAAAGCACAGCACCCCGCACACGGTGAGCATTCATTCGTGCTCCACTTCCTCCCCGCTAGTCGCTCTGCCACTTACTGACGATGAGGGCTTAACCTCAGATTCTCTCCCTCTCACGTGGGAATACAGCACATCCTCGCTAGTTCAGCTGGTTATGAGGTTTAGTGAGATAACTGTGAAAGCATTTTAGAAAACAGTAAACCAGTATTCAAGTTTAAGTTATGTACAGTAATAACTAATTATAATTATGTTTCACTTTATATAAGAGATGTATTCCAGGAAAGTTCTATACTGTAAACCAATTCCTACAATCAAATCATATGTTTAAAGCATTAGGAGATTATTATTAAAAGAACTCTAAAGTCAATACCTTCAAAAAGCAAAGTATTCTTTTCAATGTAAAAATGCATCACCCTTTTTCTGCTACCAAACATGTCATGTACCACACACACACACACACACACACACACACACGTATATACCCTTTGCCTTTTTATAAGTCAAAACTTTTCTACATTGGTTTATGTGCAAGGCAGGGTACATTTTAAAATATGACTTCTTTTCATTGTACTAAGTTTTTTAGTTAAAAGTTTTGTAGGTCTTTATGATAAAAAATGACATGTATTTTTAAAAGTTAATTTGAAAGACAGACTAATAGTACCTCATATAGTCAAGTTCCATCATGTAAGTACCCCAGATAGAACATTTCCACACAAAAGTAAGAATCTATTGGTCCTAGGATAATTCTAACCAAACTTCAATAAATGAGGCAAAACTTGGGTTGGTTTTACTATTTATATGAGCTACTTTGGTTAACTGCCCCAACTGTCAACATTGTTTTTCTTTTGTTTTATTTCCACTAGTGTGGTGAATGTTCCTGTAAAGTACCTTCATTTCTTAAGTGCTTTAGCAAACAAGTTTCCACATTATTAAGTGGTTAAATTTTATTCACTAAAACTTCATTATTTTATTTGTGATTCTTTTTCACAAGGGCTGAGCCAGACTTTACAGTTTACACAAAAAAAGTGCTTAAAGCAATTAGGAGTGTAAACAAAACTGTTAGAAAACTCTTAAAATTGCTCTTTTCCAGTAGTTTACAAACAAATGACATGCTAATAGTAAATCAACCCTGCCTATTCTCTAATTCTTCAAGCAGCTCTACCAGGAAATATTATCCTAGTTTAAGTTTAAATTGACTTGAAAATATGGAAAGTGCACATCTTTAAAAGTATTTTACAATTTTGACTGACTTTTTTTTCATTTATTTTTAATCAGTGAGGTTTTGCTCTAACTGCTGTTTCCTTTCACCAAGTCCTCAACTTTTGTCTCATACAAAAATAAAAATCAAGGATAATTAGACATTAGGCTTATATGTAAAGCAAAAATAAAGATCTAGATTACATGTAAATCTGTATACAAGTAGTGGTTCCCTTTAATTAAAGTAAACAACATTTAAGTTTAATTAGACATGAATTTTATAATTTGGCACTTTTTCTAAGCAATTCTATATGAAATCTCTAGGTTCTGCTTCCCAGAGTTTCAGACAGCCAACATAAATGAGACCAAAAGTAGCTTGTTAATTAAATTTTCATTAATAACTGTCCCCCCACAGTAAGATGAAGATAGATGCTGTGATATATATTGTTAACGTTTCTGAAATGAATGGCAAAATAGAGGGTGAACTTACCTTGAAAGATTATCTGTCGTGTTTTGCTTTTAACACATTTTCAACTTGTATAACTTAATGCCTAGACCTGTATTTGCATTTCTTAATCATAATAACTGAAACATAGGCAAAAACCTGTAATTTGGATAATCATTTCAATTCTACATTTCATTTAACAAGCTTATCTTACATTAGTTAGTTTTCTGGCTTTGAGTTTGTCAAAAGACCAAAGGCTAGTGATAAGCTAAAATTATGGCCAGATGAAAAAAGAACACAGAACTATCCAAGACCTTCTTATAAATTCAGATTCCTGATTTCAACTTTTGAAAATCTAGAAGAAGAATAATGAATCTTAAGTCAGGACAAGGAACAGCTGCAATTCTCAGGATACCCTTAATGGTCTTTCTTAAGGGCTACATGGTCCTTAACACTTGTCTGGAAGGTGGGAAAGGGAGAAAAGAGGAGTTTGAGACTAAAGAAGAAAACTTTCCACTGATGATTAAGAAAAAATACCCTCAAATGTCAACAGCTAATAGTTTTGAAAAGTTAGAGAAACCATTAAAATTAGCACTAAATAATCTTTAAAAATCACAAAAATGTCCATTTCAAATATACCTCAAAATGTGTCCAAATATTCATTTGTTCAGTAAACAGATACAGATTTTTCTTGATTTGAATCGGTTCTGAGGACTTGAGAAACTAGAGAAAATGAAAAAATAGCAGCCCTACTAATTTAAAAGCCGTCAGCTCTAGGCTACCATTAGTGCATAACCATCAGAACAGTCTGTGGAATGTGAGATTTACTCATGAGTGATGCTCGCTGTTAGAAATACTCTGTACAGCAGTAGCGTTATCAAGGCCCAGTAATGTTCCAAGGTAAGACTGTTCTCTAGGATCTAGCATTTGTTCAGGTCGGACTGGATGAACTATATTTGCAGGCTGAGGAGTAAGAGTGTATTTCTCCAGAAAAGCTAAATCTGCTGCTCGTGGGTAATCAGCTGACTGCGGCTGTGGGGACAAAATCTCGTGAGGAGGTGGCGGGAGAGTGGTCGTGTGGCGCACCAGGTCACTCTGGGTGTCAGGCATCTGGACTGGAACCAGCGTTACTGGGACACACACTTCAGCAGACACGTTCTGTAACATGGTCTTGGCTTCCGACTGGTAAACTTTGGGCTGGTCCATATATTGTTTCGTTTCTGCCTGAAAGATTTTATCGTCAGATGAGTACTCTGCTGGCAAGGATACAAGTTTCTCCTCAGAAGCACTGAGAGGATCGTCAGGAGATTTTATGCCATGAACGTGGTCAATGTGGTATTTCAGCTTGTCTTTCCGCTTGAATGTCGCATTACAGTGCTGACAGTTGAAAGGCCGGGCATCAGAATGAATAACCAGGTGTTTTGTTAAAGTTTTCTTAATTCTAAAAGATTGATTGCAGATTTGACACTTATATGGTTTTTCACCTGTATGAACACAAATGAAATTAAGCGTAAAATGCACTTACTTGGTAAGACAATGTTTTTAATTAAGTAGTAAATTTTCCATGTGAATACTTACAAGAACTTAATAAAAGCAGTAATACTATCTGCTGTCACAAAGTAGAGACAGTATAGTAACTGGTATAGAGAATGGGCTCAATCATCAAAAAGATCTGGGTTTGATTCTAGCTAAACCGGCTACTAGCCAACCTCGAGCAAGCTCCCCAACCTCTAAGCATGGTTTCCTCACCTGTAATGTGTAATACTATTGACCTACCTCACAGAGCTGGTGAAAGGACTGAATGAGAAAAGGAAGCAATAGTGCTTGGCACCACTCCGGCACACAGTAAATACTTGATAAAACTAAGCTGTTACTACTATTATTGCTTGCTATTACTCCCACTATTGCCCCTAAAAAAGTTGTAAAACCAAAGCATTTGATTTCCTCCTACCCAAGAAGGGTAAAAACTGAAATACTATTTCTTTGGATCAGAATAAGAGGTACTAATACTGATGTCTGGCCTGAGGTCAAAATCAAGACTAAGGAATCTGGGCCAGTTTTCAATTCTTCCTGAGTCAGGTTCTCACACTGCAGTTTTGTTTTTCGCTTTTTTCATATGAAACACCATAAATTCCTGGAGTAGCCATGGTAGTTAGCAGAGTAAGTACAGCTTCTAACCTCGGAAGCTGTGACTCTGTTACCTTGCGCGGTGATGGGACTTTGCAGATGTGATCAAGATGAAAGATCTTCAAGCGGGGAGATTAACCAGGTGGGCCCAACCTAATCACATGACTCTTTAAAAGCAGAGATAACTGAAGGTGAAAGGGCCAGAGAGAACTCCACCCCGCCCTGCTGGTTCTGAAAATGGAAGGGGGCCAGGACCCAAGGAGCGTGGCAGCCTCCAGAAGCTGGGAAGCTCTCGGCTTACAACCAGTTAGAAAACTAGAACCTGGTCCTGGTCCAGCAACTCAAAGAACGGAGTCTACCAGTGACCCAGCTGAGCAGGAGACAAATTCCTCCCTGGAGACTCCTGAAAGAAATGCAGCCCAGCCAACATGAGGTTTGTGCCTGGTGTCACACAGCCCACCCACAGGGCTGTCACCTCAAAAACTTGCACTGGGGAAGCTACTTGCAGGAAAGATAACATAGGACAAGTGAATAGTCTAGTAAACATATAACTGCAGTCCCAGAAAGAGGAGAGGGGATAGGTCAAAATTAGTCTTTGAAAGAAAAAATGGCTGAGACTCTGCCTAAATGAAAGAAAGACACCAAGTCATAGATGCAGTAATTTCTACAGACCTCACCAAATACAACAACAAAACCTAAAGCAAAGATCAGAAAAGCACATCTGGGCACACTAGAATAACACTGTTAAAAGTCTAAGACAGAAAATAACTGCTAATATAAGTTCTACAGTCAGCCAAATATTCTCCATAAAGTAAAATAAAAACATTCTCAGACAATCAAAACCTAAGAGAATTTAATTTAGTGCTGGCAGATATGCACGCTAAAGAAAATGACTTGAGGTAGAAGAATGGTCACACAGGAAGGAGTGAAGAGTGAGGGGTAAAAATGGTTAAAAACAAATGATATTGGCTATTTAAAGCAAACAAAATAATACTGTCTTATGTGATTTAAAGTATATGTAGAATTAAATTTCATACAATGCACAAAGAGTAAGAGAGGTGAGGGTGTTGTAGGGTCTTTGCATTGTCTAGAAAGGGATGGAGGACTGATTTAAGACAGACTCATAATTTAAGAACATACACTGTGCTCTACTGAAAGAATACTGAAAGAACATAGAATTAACAAGCAAACTGAAGGAAAAATGGGTAATAAAAATACTTCATGATTACAAGGAAATGAAGACAAGAAAAAAAGCATCAGGAAACAAACAGCATGATACATCTAAACCCAAATAAATGAGAAATCATGAAATTTGAATGAAGTAAACATTCCAATTAAAAGAGATATCATAATAGATAATAAAAAATACTCCAAAAACACACATCTCAAATACAGGTCCACAGGAGTGAAAGTAAAAAGAAAAAATATACTGTATAAATATTACCCCAAAGAGAGCTTATGTGTCTTTAGCCAGCATAAAGAGGGACATTTTACAGTGATGAAAAGGGCCAGTCAACAGTAAGATATAACCATCTGTACATATCTAATAACACATCCTCAAAATATACAGAGCACAAAACAAAGAACTCAAAAGGAAAAATAGATAATTTGCAATAAACTGGGTAGAGATTTTAACATAGGTCTCTCAGTAACTTACAAAATTAGTAGACAAAAATATCAGTAAGAATGCAGAATATCTGAATGAAATACATTCTCTGACAAAAGTGGAATCAATTTCTAGACATTAGTAACATAAAAATACTCAAGAAAATCCCAAAACATTTAGGAATTGGGCAATACAATTTAAAATAAATCACAAATAAAAAGAAAAAATCAGAAAAGACATTAGAAAACATTTTTAGCTGAATTATAATAAAAACAAAATATAAAATGAGGTGTGAAATGTAACTGAAGTAGTGTTTAGAGACACTTTAGAAGTTTAAAATACATACAGTAAGAAATAAGAAATGCCAAATTTAATTATTAGGCATCCATAAAAAGAAGAAAGGGAAAGACAGACATTAAACCCAAATAAAATAGAATAAAAAAGAGAAAACAGGAAAAAAATATACAACAAATATAAAAGAGAAAAAAAATCAACAAAATCTAGTAGTTCTTTGAAAATATTAATAAAATCCATAAATTCCCAGAAAGAAAAAACAAATTACCAGTAATAGGAATGAAAAAAGTTCATCATTAAAGATCCTATCATCCTTAAAAATATAAATAATATGATACTCTTAATTCTGCCAGCAGACTTGATATTTTAGACTAAACAAAATTCCTTAAAAATGAAACAAGAATTGAAAATCTGACAGCTCTGTAACTTTTTAAGAATCTTTAATTGAAACCTTTCTCCAAAGAAAACAAGTTCAGAGGAATTTATCAGTGAATTCTTCCAAATATTAATGAGGAAATAATGCCAATGTTATATAAATTCCTCCAATTAACTGAAAGAGATGTATTATTTCCCAAATGATTTTTTGATGCCAGCATAGTCATGATAACAAAATCTGTCAGGGACACAACGAGGAAAAACAAACAGGCAATATGTCTCATGAACATAGACCAAAAAAAAAAAAACAACCCAAAACAAAAACAAAATCAGTGTATTACAGTAATAAAAAGAAACATGATCACCTCAATAAAAGCAAAGAAAAAGTCTGATAAAATCCAACACCTATTCATGACAAACCCTGTAAATAAACTAGGAATAGATGGTGATTTATCTGAAAAAGAGTATCTACAAAAATCTATAAAATACATACTTAGTTATGAAATATTGAAAGCTATTCTGTGGAGACAAGGATTTCCACTATCAATACACCACTTGTGCTGCAAACCAAAGCAGTAAGGCGTGGGGTGGGGTATGCGAGGACTTGAAAGAGGCAAGTAAACCTGTGATTGCTCAGATGGCCAGTCTGTATCTTAGAAAATCTGAAAGTAGCTAACCTATAAAAATTAGTAAGAGAACTTAGCAAAGTCACTGGATAAAAGTCAATATACAAACTTAACTTCATTTCTGTATATCAAAAACAAACGAAAGAAAAAATATAGTCCACAATTTTGTACAAAAACACTAAATATCTAGGTACAAATCTAATAAAAGATGTGTGTGATAGCCGCACTAAAAACAAAACATCTTTAAGAAAAATTTTAAAAGACTTAAATTAGTGAACAGATGTACTGTGTTCATGGATTGGAGGATTCAATATAGTGAAGACAATCAATTAAGGAAAAACTAACTATGGATTCAATGACGTTCTAGTAAAATTCCCAGAAAGTGTCTGTGTTTGGAAATTAAGAAGTTGTTTCTAAATTCATAAAAAAACTTACAGGAAAAAGAATAAGAAAGACACTGAAAAAGAACAAAGCTGGAGGACTTACACTACAAGTTATCAAAGCCATGGTAATTTAAGTGGTGCAAGGATATACAAACAGTCCAATGGAACAGAAGAGAGTTCAGAAACAAACCACACATATGTGATCACTTAATTTAAAACAAATATACCAGTGAAATGCTGTGAGGCAAGGATGATCTTTCCAAGAAGTGGTGCTGGGGCCATTAGATAAGTAAAAACAAAACAAAACAAAACAAAACAAACCCAGAAGAACTTTGACATTTACCTAATAATAAACACAAAAATAAATCAGAGAAAGTTCATAATCTAAATACATAAGTTAAAATAAATCTTCAGAAGGTTACAGAAAAAAACGGCATGTACAGAAGAGAAATGAGTGCATGCGTGATGGAAAATCACGGACAAGAATGTTTAGAGCAGCTTTATTTATAACAAACCCAAGTAACACAAGCCAATTGTCCATCACAGTATAATAGGTAAATAAATTTTGATATATTCATATGAAAATTAAAAAAAGTACTTCCATGGATGAATCTCAGACATGATATTACTGAAAGAAACCTGACAAAAGAGTGGATTCTATATGATTCCATTATTATATGAAGTTCCAAGAAGAAAACTAATTATTGATGATATTGAGTCAAAATAATGACGATTTTGCAAGGAGGTTGCTGACCCGGAGAGGCCCGGGAGGGTGCTTTCGGAGTTCTGGTAACGTCCTACACCCTGACCTGAGTGGTGCTTACATGGAAGCACTCATTTATAAAAATTCACTCGTGTACTGTGTTACACATCCATAAAAACAGCATAAAAATTCCGCCCAGTCGAAAATCAAGCCCTAAATGTATTAGCTTTATTTACATTCATTTTAACTGAATGTATTATGTCTCAACAAGACTACTGCTGAAGAATAGATTCAATTACTACTCTGAGAATCATTCAGGCAAAACTTGTAAGAGATGATCTAGAGTAAGGCATTTGTAGAAAATCTTATATCCATTTCCCAATGAATTTCTCTAATTGTGTGGTTGGAAAATATAAACTAGATTAGAGGGTAGTCACAGGAAAATTTGATAAATTCATTCACTGAACATTTATTAAACACCTACTGTTTGCAAGTCCTGGGCTAGGCACTGATCATATCTACTCATTTGAAACACTTAAGGGTACTGACCTGGCCAAAACTGAAACCAATCCATTTGTACCTCTTCTAAAAAGGAGTATGTCCTCTTTCAAAGAACGGGAAAAGTCCATATGGAGCTTGGTTAAGGGGATTCCACAAAAGAAGAATCCACAGTACAGACAGTGCACTCAGGGGATCCACACTGAAAGAACCTGGGGAACCAGGTCATTCTGGTCACCGAAGAGGTGCACCGTGGGAGCAGGAAAGAGGGCGTGGCACCCTTCACTATTTACTCACTGAATGACTCCATATAGTCATTACCTAATTGTATCCTGTAACTACATTTAGCAGTTCTCCTTCTCATGAATACATTTAGCACCTCTGCTTCCAGGATAAGACAAAATGAACACCTTGGCCAGCACAAGTCAGTAGCTCGTTCTCCAGGTGGTAAACAGCAGGCTGACATGGCGCGTCTGCTTGCAGTGGTTACTGTGAAGCACTCGTCACAAGGCTTGTGACTTTCAATGCACAGATAGAAACCTGAGCTTCTGGACCTATAAACCTCAGGAATGGGCTTGGGGACATGGTACCCCGTTCTTGCAACAGCCGCTCTGTGAAGTCCTGTCTGGGGAGCCAGCTGCAGTTTAAATCAGGAGTTTGCAAACTATGACCTGAAAGCCAAATACAGCCTCTTGCCTGTTTTGGTAAATTACATGCTGGGATGTGGCCACGTTCATTTATTTACACCTTGTCTATGGCTGCTTCATGTTACAACAGCAGAGCTGAGTGGCTGTGATGGAGACTGACCCACAAAGCCTTAAATATTTACTAACCAGCCCTTTACCAGAGAAAATGAGCTGACCCCGCTTTAAACAATTTCTCCCTCTCCTAACTGCCATAAGCTTTGTCTTATCCTGTAATAGAGCTCACTTCCTGAATTTTAAATGGGCTGAGGGACTTGTCCCTAATTCCAACTAACTGCGAGCTACCCAGAGATGGAAATTCCAGTGTCACTGGTCATCAACTACTTACTATAAATCAATGTCTTCAAAAAACTTAATGCACTTATAAACCCAGGTGTGATTAATGTAATTCCTATAGTTTTACAATTCTTAAATCATCAGTGGTCTCCAATTAACTTTTGTTTAAGTTCACCATCACTTTCAAATCATGAGTTTATGAGGCGTATTACTTACAACTAATATGGAGAATAGCATTAATATAGTTTCCTCATTTTACACTCCTATTTATGTACCCCCCAAATTATGACATTTTCATTTGGAGGGGAGGAGTAATTTTATTTTTAACAGCAGTACTACATCAGTAATAAATTTTTAACTGCAACTCTGCTACTGAAATCGCCCAAATCCAGTTATTTCCCATTCTATTTAAGAAATCAATTCTTCTCTTCCAGAACAACAGCTTGACTAAATCCAAACTAAATATAAAACAAAGCAGTCATAAATGCATAAATGAGTTTCTTTCTTAAAAAGAAGGAAAGAAAATTTTACAAATTGTTAATTTACATGAGAAGTCAAACAAGAACTATGACAACATATAAGAAAAAAAATCCAACAATCCACGTTTCAAAATATGGCAGCCCTGCCACGGGGAAAAACAATTAGAAACGGTAACTTCTGGATAAGCAGCTGAAGCAAAGCCTTCTGCTGCAACTACCTGTCAATCACAACTGACCACGTGAAAAGGAAAACTACACAGCGGTAACTTGGTAAGCAAGAAAGTGAGGTCATATTTGAATCACTCTTTTAAAAAAGAAGGAGAAAATAAAAGAGATGTCTTCAGAGAGTCAAACAGATATTGAAGAATCTAAACAACCACAAAAGAGGAAAATGAGAACTAAAAGTTGAAAAAATTCCCAAGGAAAAAATCTTCCTCAAATTCTACAAAATGATATTCAAAAGTACTGAAGCTTATATAAGAAAGAGAAGACCAGAATATTGCCCATTCATGATATCAGCTTTAATAAATAAAAATCTTACTGGGGGAAAAACAGAACTATTTCATTAAGTACAATAAAGTATAAATGTCCATATATTACTTGAATAAATTACATAAAAATATATAATAAACTACCCATTAGGTTTTACCTGAATGCGTCCGAAAATGCATTTCCAGACTTGATTTGCCTTTAAAAATTTTCTTACAAACATCACATTGATGAAAGGTTGCTTTATATCTAAAAATTAAAAAAAAAGGTTTAAATTTTTTAATGTAACTTTAGTAAATAACATTAATAAAAATAAGTTACAATTTCATTGACAACTTCATATATAATTCTCACATTATTAAAGCACAGAGCTCCAAAGGAACATGGAAATACTTTTTAAGTATCAACCTTATCTCTGGTTCTTCCTCCTCCAGTTATAGTCAACAAACAAATCTATAAAAAGATGTCCTTAGATTTTCAACTCTAAACCACTTAATTTTAAGCTTTAACTCACTGAACTTTTGAATTTTTACTGCACCCCAGACACTGTCTCAGAGGTGCCTGTGAGACCGAGCTGTGAGCTGAAGGGGCCCTCCTTTCATGAAATACCATTTTACTTGAAAGACTGGACGTCAAAGTACAGTTAGACTTGAGTGTTTGGCAGATATTTTCTCAAAAGTTAAATGAAGTAAGCCTGTCACTTCAAGGGAAAAACTGACATTATCTGTCATCCATGATAAAATTTGAGTTTTCAAGCTAACGTTACAAGTTTGGAAAACTTGCATCTGCCCCTGTGATCTGGACAGCCTCCCAACTCTCCTTTCTGAGGGACTGAAGGTAATACTAACAAATGTGATTTGCTGACCCCGTATTGTGAAATGTGCTAACGTGGGGAAAATCTGCCTAAATCAGGGAACCCGTATCTTCCAAATGACGAACGCATGATATTACAATATTATATGTAAGTTAAAAATCCATTTCAGACTAAAGACAGACCAACAGGCTGAATGTGACAGATCAGGGAAACATGAGTAATCTTGTTTCAGATTCCAGCCTACAGCTACCTTGAAGAAACAACCCCTTGTTTAGTTTTGGTGTAGGAGCAAAGAGTCACATCCACAATTTTCTACAAAGCTGTAAAATTGTGATCCTCCTGCACTCCTTTTACCAACTATGTGTCTGACTAAGCTAGATTTTCTTCGTTTACTTCAAACAAAGTAACACATAAGAGCACATAAGACAATCCACCTGTCTTCTATTAAGCCATTAAAGAGATTTGCAAAAATGTCAAACAATGCTGCTCTTTTATATTTATTTTTGTTTTGTAGTTACTTTCCACAAAATTGCTATTTATTATGTTAGCATGTGATGTATACACTATTATTTTAAATGAATTAATAAATAAGTACTTGTTTTTTTCTCATTTTAATTCCTAATATGATTATGTAATTTATTTAAACAGTAATACAATTTTCATATTATAATTTATACATACAAAAGCCCCTGGGGTACTAAATAATTTTAAAGGGTATAAAGGGGTGGAGGAAAAAAGTTACTGAATCTCTGGAGCAAGTGGGTCTGCAGCTGTACTTCACGCCCGCTCTTCCAGTAATGCTGGCCTTCTCCTGTCCCGCCCCGACAGCCTCGTGCCTGCCTCTCCACCCCATCTCTGAGCAGCGCTCCTGGCGGCTAATGAACACAAGAGTTCAGTGACTACAGTGAACTCTGATTCAATGAGTGCATCACTGAAAGAAGCAATCAACTAATACATGAAAATGGAAAAAAAACACAAATCAACACTCCCTACTCCTCTTCAAAGGGGTCTACCATTTACTACACTTAGATACCGTGTGTATTTTGTGGATCATGGCATCATTACACTCAGTTTCTTGGCACCTCAGACCATGTCTATTATTTACCATTTGCTCCAAATATTAGTCAAGAACATGAATTCTTTGAATATTTTACACTCAACAACTAATCTCGGTTAAACCTGGATGTCTAAATTGTATCAAGAAGTTGATGTTCAATGACAACACATGCCTCCTTCAAATAAAACACCATTTCATTTTAAATGCTTAATGTGATTAAAAAGAGATTTAAGTTCTGACTACAAACTTTTCCCAATGACTGTCATACTAAGCATAACATATAGGTTGTATATTTATTTATATTTAGCTCCCCAAGAGCCACTGAAAGCAAACATAAATGAAATTCCCAAAGAATGCCAAGATTTTATACCAGTCATTCATTTCAACGTCTTCCACCTCCTAGCCTTTGAATCAACTGAAAACAAGTATGAACAATATGCTTCATTCAGTTCCTTCCGGTCTGCAGGGAAGCGACAGATGCTGGAGAAGGAACTGGTTACTCCACCCCCAGATAAACAAAATCAACTATGAGACAAGTTGTAACTTCCCTCCAGCTCAGACTTATCCAAGGTAATAATGATGAGAAACTCTGCCTCTTCACTTACTTCTGCCACACTTTCTCTCCGAGGTGTACACTTTTGTAATGAACAGTGAGGTGATCCCTACGACCAAAGCATTTTCCACATTCTTCACACTGATGAGCCTTCTCACCTTAAAGACCCAAATATTTTGATTATGATATACATTTCAGTATTTTTTAACCCCCCAAAACAAATTATCCAACAGTAAGACAACATGGTAGAAGTAAAGCCACCCTTTATCTGGGCTGTTTGCCTTATATTCCTACACACACACACACACACACACACACACACACACACACACACACACACACACACACACACACACACACCTCCTCAATGAATCTGTACTTATTTTCATGGATGTTGGAAAAGGAATCTCCCACTTGGAGAAGGAATCAGTAGCCTCTTGCTGAAGACCTCAAACCTTGACTTTCAGTGTAACAGAGTAAGATAAATGAAAGGACTTCAAAACTTGGGACTGTTTTTTAGGAAGACACAGTCTGGATATCAAACACCTCCAATGAAAAAACACTGAATCAAGATGAGGCTGTTGTACTGTTTACAAAAAGGACCTGAACAGTTTCAGATCTTTGTACTTCACATTTTTGCGGGGGGTAATTAGGCTTATTTATTTATTTTTTGTGATGGAGGTACTGGGGACTGAACCCAGGACCTCGTGCATGCTAAGCACACGCTCTACCACTGAGCTAACCCTCCCCCTGTACTTTACTTTGAAAAGATTTTTCATCTGTGGGGATTTCTTACATTTGCAATGAGCCAAAACACAAATATAAAGGAAAGTTCTAGATGAGTCCAATTTGTCACTTCTATTCTTATATTGTTACAAAGACTTGGCCTTTAAAAACCACTGTCTCAACTTAATACCTGAATGCGATTAAACCATGTGACCTCTAGAATCAGCAATTTAGGATTCTCCTCCTGAAAATGAAAATGCATAATTCCAGTAAAAAAATCATCAGGCCTTTAGCATCTCTTAAAAGTGGTAACAACAACCGCAACCTGCCTCATTAGGGTCATCTGAGAAAACATCACACCCACTGCACACTATATTGAAACTGTTGACGATAATAATAGTAATAATCACCTGTTCTACCGCACGCACAGAGATGGCTCTCTCCCGTTATTGTGCTCATAGAGCTGGCTCTCTTAGCACTTCCTGAGCATCAGTCTGAGGGGAAAATATGAAAGAAATCCCCAGAGTACAAAAATTATAAACACAGTACAAAGATCTGAAATTGATCAGGATTATTAAGGCACTCTTCCAAAGACAGGGCTTCAAACTTCACTAGTCTATCATAAACTTTAACACCCACATTGTGATAATTCTCTTCAAAGTCTAAGTTTTGCTAACTTTTTTCAAATCCAATTAAAATGAGAAATGTCTTGGCTTCTCCCTTCAGAGAAATGCCAACGGCAATTACCGCACATATCCACATAATATGCAAAATGCAAATTTGGAGAATTTAATTAAAACAAACTTTAAAATACAGTCTGTAATTATAAAAGGTAACCAAATGATTAAAATGACAGTGTCCAAAAAACATGTCACAAAATTATGTCCCTTTCAGATGCTTTTTTTTAAGAAAAGGTTTTTAGAATCAGCATTACAAATACTGAATTATTTAAATTACAGCCAACATAAACATGATGTGGTATATCCTCAGGTCTTTTGAAAAGGATTTTGGAAACATCGTTACAAAACATGCCTCACCTGAATGTATTTTCTTGTGCTTTGTAAGGTGATCATGACGAATAAATGTTTTCCCACATTCATCACACTCATATCTTTTATCATCATGATGTACTCGTAAGTGAAGTCTACAAAGAAAAAAAATTGAAGACAACTGACACTGGTGACACAGAAGGAAAAACCTGATTAACTCTAAGTAACGAGAGCTGGGCCCTTTACTCAACCACGCTCATCTGTTATTCACTTCATTTCTGACTTTCAGGTCCTTCCCACGTTCACTGCCTGACTCCAGGATTCCTACTCACCTTTTTCAAAAAAGCACTTTGATATCTGGCACATGCTCCCACTCTTCCTGACTTTTAAGATCCTAAATCTACTTCGCGGAACCCACCGCCTAGGGTCGTCATCCGTCTGACCGGGGTGTTGCAGGAGCAGGAGGTGGGGGGAGTTGGGGGAATCAGAACCACAAATGGGGGAAGTGCACAGTGACTGAACATATGAGGACAGTAACTTATTAAGAATTAGTCCTGTTCTGGACAACTGATACCACTTATAAACTGACAGTTGAGAAGTTACATCAATTTTATCACTACTCAACCTTCTGACAATTCTATTTTACTGCTTCACACTAACCAAACAAAGTGTGGCTCATTTTATAGTAACCCAGAGACAGATTATGAAAGGTTATTATAAAGGACAGATTATTAAAATTCACTTAACTTCAATTATTTTTATCCCCACAACTTCCATCTATATGTATATTCTAAGAAACAAATACCCTTCCCATACAAGGTGTCAGAACAGGTATCGATTCTACTCTGACTGAAACCAGTAAACGGACTGGACTACACACGTTTAAAGGGGAAGCTTTCTGTTTAATCTTAAAAAGAGGTAAATAATAAATGAAAGTTTAAAAATTAAATTCTTAAGAACAATAAAAATTAAAATGGTACACTAACAGTAAGTAGTCATCTATTCATTAAAAACTTTTCAAAGATTGAAAATGTGGTCAGCATTCAGCTTTAAAAATAATTATGTAATTTACAACTAACACACAGAAGACATTTTAAAATTGAGAATCCCAGAATTTTCAATTTTGTCATATTTTTATACCAAAATATTCTTTGATAATTAGCACTGAAAAAATTCACCAGCTTTAGAACACCGGAGTTTTAATGAATTTTGATTCAAAGAAAAGTCATGAAGTAAATATTTAAATGACAATGACTTAGACAGTAAAGCATTCAGCAAACTTAGTGATGAGAAAAGATTTAAAAATATTTTATACTACAGAATGAAGAAAATATTAAACGTTCTAATGTAGGGGCAAGTCTATACAGTAGAGTTTTCTGCACACCTTTGCTCATCTTAAGGTCTAAGACATGTTTTAATTCATCAAACAACTAATGCAATGATAAGGAAACAGAACTGAAATGGGGATACAATTTTATCTTAATTAATATAGGGGCTAAAAATGGCTTGATCTACCTGTATGAGCTTCCATGACGAAAACTCTGCCCACAAATACTACAAAGATGAGGCTTCTCTCCGCTATGGATTCTCAAGTGTTCTTTCAAAGTAGTTCTGTATTTAAAAAAAACATATGTACGTATATATATATTTAGCTACAGATTTTTTAATGCCAATGTACATATTAAACACAGATTTCCAGCAAGCTTACTAGAAAGGTGTTCAAGCTAACAGAAAACTATGCAATTGTCCCCTTTTTCCTACAATGTTTTTGCTCTTAATTGGATCATCTGCACCAGCACAGAAACATGTTTATTATGTCTGACTCCTTAAAAAAGGCAGACAATTTAACTTTGGCCTCCTTTGCTATTGTTTTGCTCAAAGATTTAATATATAGCTTAAGTAAATGTCCAAAAAAGTACAAATGAGAAATGCTCAATTGTCACTACTGAGTTAGGTAAAACTCATGTAAATTTTAATGGAGAGAGTTTAATAATATATAAGAAATCCAGTTTATCAGTACTGTTTCTTTCAAACATGTGCTCAAAATTTGTTAAAAGACTGTTTTAAGGCAAATACAACTTTACAGATACTTGCAGTTTCCCTCACAACACCTCCACCTGCTCCTCCCTGATCTCACCCTCCCCGTGGCCCTCTCTCAGAAATAACCATTTATGTAAGTATCCCCTTTCTTTTTTGTTTTACGACCTATACAGTACATACCGCTAAACGATGCGCTGCATGTTTTTGAAAGACTGAGTAGCGAGCACAAACCCAACCACATCCCCACCACTGATGAGGGGCCCACGAGGCGGCACGAGCAGCGACTCCCCGTCAGCCCGGCTGCAGCTCCCCTGTGCTCCCAGCACGCCAGGGGGTCAGGTCCTGACTGAATACTGCAACGCACGGGGGTCACCACGACCGCACGGGGGTCACCATGACCGGAGCATCTGACTGGCTGGGGCGGACCCAGCACGGGGAGTCTGGCAGAGACGGGCCAAAGTGAGTAGGCTGCTGTGTATATTTGGCTTTGAGGTGCACCATGACCCACCTCTGTTTCTCACGGGTAGATCAAAAAAGAACATTTCTATTTGTGAAATGAAGCGCATATCCTCAGCCAAACCAAGCAGCCAGGCACACAGCAGGAAACTCTTCAGCATGCAGGCGGTGCATGGGCGCAGAACACAGTGAAACTTTGGGCCAGGGAGGGGGAAGTGGGCAGTTGTGTGCAGTGGCAAAAATTTCAGTTGTGCAAGGTGAGTAAGTTCTAGAGATGCGCCGCACAACTCCGTGCCTGTGTCGTCAGCACCGCGCTGTGTGCTCACACACTCGGTAAGGGGGTAGTTCCTGTGTTCAGTGTTCTTAGCACAGTAAAAACGTAACGCTCTTGCGTCAGACCTACTCCAGCATTCTGTCCCTTAGCTAACAGAGGAAACACACCAGCAGAGAGCTTAGCACTAACAACCCTCAACACATGCTGGGTCACTGCCACTGCGAGTGTGGACCCAATACCGTCACGGACACACGCTGCACAACTGACATCCTGTGGTCGCCATTCCCCGGCCTACGTTATGTTTATACCCATGTTAAATTCACCATCTAAATCTGCAAATCCTGACTTCATATCACCTTCTGTAACATTTTACATAATTCCTTTTAGCCTTAAATTTCAAATTAAAGCATAATTCCATAAAATACATTCACTAATTACTTATACATACAGTACCAGGATTTTTTTGGATGTTTAGATAATTCCTCACCTTTCCCGTACTGATTTTCCACAGATAAAGCAAGTCCATTTTCTCTTTCCACCATGGGTACACTCTATATGGCGTTTCAAATTGCCAGTGTCGTTAAACTGGCGACCACATATATCACACGGAAAAGGACCTAAAAGGAAAAAATGGTGTGCATCTATGAATAGACACTAAGTCAAATTTAATATGTATGTGACAAACTCACACCTACTACTGCTAGTAAATATATATCACAACACATTCAACTATTTATTTATAGTTTTTTCTTCGCTTCTAGACTGTTTATTCCCAGCAGACAGGGCACGATCGTCTCTGCATCCCAAGGGCCAAGCGTGGCCCCAGGCATCTAATACAACAAATGCTGAGTAAGCTGAGTTCATAAATTGCAATCAGACTGGGACAAAGTAGAAAGTGTTACACTCCAAACCTGGGGGGAAGCAAAGTAGTGAGAAACTTTCAAAGAGTAAACAGAGGACTTAAAAGAGGTCATAGTTTGACAATGTTCTGCTGCTCCTTACAAATAAAAGTTCTTAATGATACTATCCAGACTGAAAATGCTGTGGCACATTTCTGTTTACTCTTATACAATTAAACACAGATTTCTCACAGTAATATTGACATTAGCTGGATTTAAAATTTCACCATAATTTCACAAAATAAACAATGGGGAGAAGACAGTTCTACCAAGGGCAAACCGAAAGGAAGGCAAAGGATATGTGGAAGAAATACAGTTGGCTTGCTGTGCCCCCTGCCCCACCCCACATCTGTGGATTCAACCAAATGCAGATAGAAGATATTTGAAAAAAAAATTCCAGAAAGTTCCAAAAAGCAAAACTTGAATTTGCTTTGCACTGGTAACCATTTACATAGCACGTCATTGTACTTACAACTATTTAAACAGCATTTACGTCATATCGGGCATTGTAAGAAATCGAGAGATGATTTAAAGTATACAGGAGTATGTGCAGAGGTTATATACAAACAGCCCCAGCCCCACATTTTACATAAGGGACTTGAACATCCTTGGATTTTGCTATCTGGGGAGGTCCTGGAACCAATACCCGATGGAGACTAAGGGACAACTGTATTTCTTATTGCACAACAGAGCCTTGAAAATATCTGAAGACAGGTGGTCTGTCTCCTTTTCCCCGACAAAATATTTCAAGGTCCTTCAAAAGTTTTCCAGGTGCCGCGATTTTAAGGCCCTATGTTGCCATACTCCCTGACTCTAGAATACATGTCAATATCCATCTCGGCTGTGGTATCCATAAATGCACGCAGTATTCCAGGTCAGTTTAAAGTCAGCGAGGCAATTACCTTCCTCATTCTCTGTCAGTCATGTGACGCTACTAGCTTAGACTGTGCCTAAGGAGCCCCTGCTGTTAATAAGTCCACCTGCCCATCTTGCAGCTCTGCGGCCCCAGAGACCAAGCATCAGGTCATTCCCACGCGTACAGCTGTGTATTCACTGTTAATTAATTTTAACTGAATTTGTTTTAACTTTCTTTAATAGTGCAGAAATATTTTTCTTTTACATTTTTTATTTTCTGCTGCGTCAGCTTCCCCTGCCACAGCTTCATGTCATCCATCGTATTCGCAGGCCTGCGTAAACACACTGACTAGGACGGCAAAGAGGCCACTTGGGATGACAGTAACTCATTACTGGGATTAACTGTCATACCTGTAACCTAACTGTGCTGCCACTAGGAACACAAGTCTCCACCCTGGCCATAGGCATTAGGGAGAGAATTCATCAAATACAGCACTGAATTCCAAATACACTAAGTTCATGACATTCTCGGAAAAATCAGTTTTTCCAAAACAAAAACGCCTTTCCCAGCCACTCACAAACCTATCCAACAATCAACTGTAAGTAAATACAGTTACGACCACAAACACACCTGCCACCAAAAACACAAACAAAAACCCCCCATATTTACTCATCTCCAAGAAGGGCAGCAAATCCAGCTCTTCTCCCAACTTAACGCAACTGCCTTCTGTGGTCCGACAGCAGCAGCCTCCTGCAGCCTGACATGACTACCAGTAACTGCTATGACTGCTCTAGAAAAGTGATCTGCTTACCCAGATGGAACTTTTCTTGATGCTTTAATCGTGCAAATCGTGATTTGAAATGTTCTTCACAATAGGTACACTTAAAAGGTTTATCTTGAGAATGTAGAATCATATGTTCCTCCAAGTGTGGTCTCCGAGTAAAAGATTTCTTACAAATCTAAAAGAAAATGCATACACAACATAAGGGAACCTGAATTTAAAATAAAAATACAAAGCTCATGATGAGAAATAAAGACAAAAATTCAAATCATTACAGAGAAATTTCTCCCAACAGAGAAAACTTATCAAAATTGTAATCAACTAATTATGTAGAAAAAATGCCTTGGAGAAGTCACAGTAAGAAATTATTTTAGGGAGGAAGGGAGAGCTCAGTGGCAGAGCATGTGCTTGGCATTCTTGAGGTCCTGGGTTCAATCCCCGGTACCCCAAGTAAAATAAATAAACCTAATTACCCCCACAAACAAACGAACTAAAACAGTTATTTGAAATTAGTACTAAAGGAGGCTGAATTTCAATGCTTTACATTTCTAATAGGCTAAGAGTAATCTTCCTATCTTAATCCTAGTCAATATTTCTAAATCCATTAAATTTATGTTTTAAATCAATTACATGTCATGAATAAAAGGTTTTATCAAGCTTGCCATATATCTGATTAGGAATAGGAATGAGAAATTTCAGAAAAATTGCTTAAAAATTTATGTCCTGAAGTGGTCAGAAAGAAAAGACGCAACTTTTTAAGGAAATATGGCAGGCAGCAGATTTGGAAAGGGGGAGGAGGGGCTGCTGCGATGACACGGCACAGACTGCGTGCCAGGTACAACGTTAACTTGACACGCAGAGGGTTTTACTTATTTCTCAGACTAACCCTCAGAGACAGATTATTGATATGATGATTATTATCATTTTACAGCTGAGGATGATGCAACTTAGTAAGGAGAAGAAACCACCTTATGTAGATCCAAATAAGTAATAATTAACTTCAATTCCTAGAAGCTGAAATCAGAGAAACGGTTAAGAATTTTGCCACATATATAAATCGAAGTCTAGGAGTAAGGAAGATAGAATGACAGCTGGTGATTCATTTAAACAATATTTACCTAAATAATGAAAAAGTGCTTTAGAAGATGTGGCAGAATCAAAATATCTGCAAATTCTTTGCTACTCTTACCACTGAAAAATGGAAACGAATTCCACTCCCCTTAAATCTTCCCCGGCTGGGTGGCTTGTCTGACCAACAGACCATGTTAGAAGTGGTTGGGCCATACAAGGCCTTCCAGTGTTTCCCTCAGCTTCCTGGAACACGCACTCACTCAGAACCTCGCTGCCATGCCCGAAGGAGGTTCAGGTAGCCCCAGGAAGGGGTCCCCAGCCAGCTGTCCTTGCTGGGCTCCTAGGTGTCGACCAGCACTAAATTCCCAGCCCCGTGAGTGAGCCACTTTGGAAACAGCTCCAAACCAGACCAAATCACACAGACCATCCATCAGCTGACACCACTTGGAACGGAAGAATTACCTAGCAAAATCCTGCCCACATTTATATCCCTGACTCACAAGATGATGAGATACAATGAAATGGTTATTTAAGGCTGGTAAGTTTTGAGGTGGTGTGATACGCTGCAACAGATAACCAGAAACGCAGGGAAAATTCTAACATTTTATATTCTGTGCAACAGTAATGTGACAGTTTATGCAGACAAATATAAAACCACGGTATAGTGATTACGATAAAGATAAAAAACTAAGATTTCTATTTTTCAAGTACATCATCAAAAAACTAACTCATATCAGGCTTAATTTACAAAAATGTTAGGATAACATTGTATAAAAGAGAGATTCTAAAAGTAACATAAGCTAAGTTTATATTACTTTAAAATCTAATTACTTTCCCAACAGGGCACACTACATTTAATTTGGTTTTCTATTACAAATTAAAATCTCTTACATCACATTTCCAACTTTCACTCTTAGTCTTCTTAATGGAAATAAATTCTTGTGCATTTTCAGGATGGAATCTATAAGAGAAAAATTAAAATATTATTAGGAAAAGATCATATTAGTTAAGAAAATACTCCATATGATATGTTGACAGTGATACAAGAATTAGGCACTGACTCCTTTCTTAAAGAGACAGGCACATGTGAGCACTTTAAGAACACAAGTATCAGTATCATTTT
Organism: Camelus dromedarius; assembly: GCF_036321535.1. Lineage (NCBI taxonomy): Eukaryota > Metazoa > Chordata > Mammalia > Artiodactyla > Camelidae > Camelus > Camelus dromedarius. Next base: position 34,337,743 of record NC_087456.1, read on the forward strand.
AATATATGAATGTGTGTGCCTGAAGTTATGCAGAAATAGTCAAAGTAAAGTGTAATCATATTTTAAATATGTACAGGACCTATCTATTCACAGACAATCCTCATTGGATTTGTTTTAGTCCACATTTTAGTAAATTTATTCCTCAAAGTTAAATATGCAATACCATACTAAGCATTTTCTTTCACAAATTTTAAACACTAAATGCAAAGTTAAGCATGAGGAGTAAGTTTCCTAGCATTCTAAAACCGTATCTGTTGAAAATATACTTGCCAAAACCCAAGACAGAAAACAGAGGAAATGAAAAGGCTGTACCTTAAACATCTATAGTATATAGTTTTTGTTTCAACATCAAAAAAAACTTCATTTCTCAAAGGCATTTGTAAAAAATATGAACAAACCAACATTTGCTGTTCTTTTCTTAATAAATCTGTAGTAATGTTAGAAAGAACTGGAGACAAGCACTCCATAGATGTTTTCAGCTCACTATGTATTTAAATTAGAAAGCACAATAAAATATATTACGGAAGCAAGATAATACTTGCCTCTTAACATGCTTGGCTAAAGTCTTCTTGCTTGCATGAAGTTTATTACAATAAGGGCACTTGTGCTCCTTCTTATGAAACTCTGTTTCATTACTGTGCTTCTTTCTGTGAACAGTTAGGTTAGACTTTGTCGAATAGCGCTGGTGACAAATATCACACTCAAAGGGCTTCTCACCTGTATGAACACGTGTGTGGCTCTCATATTTCCCTACAAAAAGATAGAAATCAAAATTAAATTCAGTACATTTACTACATAGTGACTGAAATTTGACAGTGGAATAAAATCTCAAGATTAATAGTATACTTAACAGACACATCCACACCCAAACTTGAAAAAAGTTTACCTAGCTTTGTCTGTCTGATAAATCTTAAAACCTTATTGCTTTGAGCTTACTGCTCAGAGTATACCTTTTCCTCAAAAACATGGCATTTTAAAAAAACAATTATTCATGTTTACACAGTTTAAAAATCAAAAGTTTGGGGAAATTTTCTTAAAATTTTGTTGGCAAATTCTCTGAACTTAAATAAGACTTTGAAATGTCTTTTTTACCCCAATTTAAAAATGACCTTCAGCAAAAGATCTACTCTTCATTTAAAATTTAGAATTTTAATATTTTACTTTCACCATGTATGTCCATGAATTAATAATTTTCAGATTTGAAAGGCCTTTTAAAAATATCATAAAAGGCAATATAATGTTATGTATCTTACATATTTTCATCTCTCTTCCCACAGAAAGTAATCTGGAAAGGGTACTGCAAATCTAGAATACTCAACAAAATTTATATGTCACTACAGCCCACTGACATGAGACTTCTCCAACTTACAAGACATTAGGACACAAGTAAGTCACCTATATTGACTGCATGCTTAAAACTAAGCCACTGAAGCCAACACATATGGGCAGTACCAAGGAAAGCAGGAAAAGGACAAAATGAACAGGGATAATGCACAGATACCCAGAGGCTAACTAATGTGAGATCAGTATTATGTCCTGAATGCCCGAGTGCTGTACAAATATTACAAGTATATCCTGTGGGGACAATCAAGGAATTTTAACCCTCCTACTCTGTTGGTGGGAATGTAAATTGGTGCAACCTGTACGGAGAACAGTATAGAGGTTCCTTAAAAAACTAAAAATAGAACTACCACATGATCCAGCAATCTCACTCCTGGGCATATATTCAGAAAAGACGAAAACTAATTTGAAAAGACACATGCACCCCAATGTTCACAGCAGCCCTATTTACAACAGCCAAGACACCGAAGCAACCTAAGGGTCCATCAACAGATGAATCAATAAAGAAGATGTAGGTATCAACACACAATGGAATATTACTCAGCCTTTAAAAAAATTTATAGCAACATGGATAAACTTAGAGACTATCATACTAAGTGAAGCAAATCAGATGAATACAACTATTATATGATATCATTAATGTGGAATCTAAAAAATAATACAAATGAACTTATCTACAAAACAGAAACAGACTCACAGACATAAGAAACAAACTTACCAAAGGGGGAAAGTGGGAGGAGGGATAAATTAGGAGTATTGGATGAACAGAAAATGCACCACTATATATAAAATAGATGAACAAGAGGGATTTACCATACAGCACAGAGAACTATATTCAGTATCTTGTAATAACCTATAATGGAAAAGAATCTTAAAAAGTAAAATTACATATAACTGAATAACTTTGCTGTACACCTGAAACACAATATTTTAAATCAACTACAATTCAATAAAAACATAAAAAGAAGAAAAATTTTCATACAAACTGTCCAAAGGGAAAAGTTACAATAAAAAATGAAATAAAAGGATACACTTTGGTTTAATATTTGTTTATATTCCTTCTGAGACTAAAATTCTTTTACACCATTATTTAGAATATAAATTTCTACATAACAGAGGCAGAACAGTATCACAGGTAGAGGGACAGACCCTGGATCGAGGCACATGAGTAAGAACTCTGACTTTAAATTGCGGGCTATGTGATCTTGGACAAGTGACCTTTTTTAGCCTCAAATCTTTCTCATCTGAAAAAATAATAATGGGATAATAAGAATGTATAAAAATAAAAGCAAAATAACAGTGTTTACCTCTGAGGATTGTTGTAAGAACAAATGAATTAATACACATAAAATGCTTACAACTGTGTCTAACCAATCACATGCTATCAGTTCACGCTGGCTATTACTATTACTCCGTCATCAAAGTTGTGAACGTGCACATCTAGTGGCTTAAAATAAAAATGTCAACTTTGAAGTAAAAGGCAACAAAAAATAAGAAAAAATACTAATAATATAAAGAGCAGTTTTCAATGAAAAGCTTAGCTTTGCTTTGTCCTGAAAAAATAAATGTATATATTTTTCTTCAGGCCAAAGTTAACGTGAAAGTATAGCATTTCGGCCATACACTTAAAAGAAAAAAAGATAAATCCTATACAAACCATGGAGATTAGAAAAAAACCCAAAATATTCCAAGGCCACTGAGGAAAAATAGATGATCATAATTACTCGTCTACTTAATAAATTAATTTACCAATTTATTGTATATAACTACATATGATTCAATTTAATAAACACATAGTATATTATCTAAAAATTAACTGCACTGCACTTACATCAGAATACCGAGGGAAGGGAACCTTCCCTTCAAGGTTGGGTGGAAGGATGACAATCATAAGCAAAGAAGAACAAAAGTACGATAAAAATCCACTAGGGATTTACGCACAGACCATTTGATGATCTATGCACCTTTTATATGCATGCAGTCAGGCAACGTGCTCAATGTTTGGGCACCTACTAAATTAGCTGTGTGATCTCAGTCCAGCTAGTAGTTTATTCAACCTCTGTCTACCTGAGTTCTTAACACTTCCAGGGCTGTGAGAAGTAACAAATAAATATACACAGAACACTTAAAACACCCCAGCACATAGCAAGCACTAGGAAATACTAGTTGTTAGCATTATTATTAGGCTTACTAGCCACAGGATGGACACATAGCTGTATCTCAAATGCAAATATGCATACACCTGGTTTATGAATATGCTGTAACAGATCAAACTGGCACTGCAGCTCTCCGCAAACCCTGCAACAACTTGGCTTCGTCCCCGGCCACTGCTAAAAACGCCCAGTATCTCCTCGTCCTCTCTCTGCCATTGCGGGCATGACTGCCATCCACACAGGTGTGTGTACACCCCAACCTTGCCACCACCTTCTCCGCTGGCAAGGGACCAGAGCTAATACGGGGCTTCCCTGGGGGAGAGGTGTTTTCATGTGTCTGTGATGACTCTTCACAAACACCACAAATAGCAAGTAGGTTCTCTAAAACAAGAAGTGAACTGCACACTGGCTTAGATCGCTATTTTACAAACTAAAAGTCCCTGGTGTTCATAAAATCAATTCTTTGGGTTGTAACTAGCACTGGGGAGGAAAAGGGAACAGAACAGAGTAGGAAATATCAGAGTGCATTCATACTGGATTCATGCAATTACTTTGCTTCAATGTATGCATGAGCACATATACATATAAAAATAAGTATATGCATAATACTACATGTATTTCTGACCTTGAATCATCTAAAAAAAGTTGGAAAAGCACTGATTTCTATCACCTTCTGCAGGGTATAACCAGCCCATCACTGCTATAACGTAATGTCTTTGGAGAAATGTTCTCTAAGTTGACTTCAGTCTCTGTTATAACACAGCATGCTTACACAGGGTTCCTTAACATCTGTTACACATCTACTGGATATGAGAAAAGGTACAGAATCCAAACATCATCAATATGTACTAATAACCCACAATTTTAACTTGACAAAGATAGGGGTCACTGTATAGAATTAAAAAAAAAAAAGTTTTACTTCAATGTGAAAGTTTTCACATTCCACATTTTTCATAAACTTGTTTTTAAAATGATGTAAATGATACATACACACTTGTGGGAGAAATGATAAGTAAATCAAGAGTATACAGTACGATTTTTAAGTGACTAACTTATAAGTGACTTTTTGAACAGGACCACTCTTACCTGGGGACTGACTATGTTTGCTTAGCACAGAATCTCAAGACTGAAAGCTAACTTATTAACTCCCTAAAGTACAAGTCTCTTGATTTTTATACCCAAGTGAACAGGAAGAGGAACTTAAAAATCTAAAATTATTAAAAAAATTTTTCACCAAATCTTTTATTTTCTACAAAAATGTCTTTGCTGGAAAGATGCTAAATTAACAATTAGTAGAATTTTCCCTTTATTTAAAGTCAAGATATTTTTGCTTGCTTGCAAATAAAAATTAAGTTACAGGTAGTTGAAAATTAAAACCATCAAATGGCAGTTAAATTAAAAATGAAAACCACTTCTGCCTATTAAATTTCCATTTCCTGACAGAACAATAGATTTCATAAGATTTAACAACGACAACAAAAAAAGAATGTTCGGACATTTAAACCAAAATAGCCAAAATTTAAAAAAATTATTTAAAATAAATAGAGCAAAATTCAAGGAGATCAATGAAAATACATAAATTTGAATAATTCATTATAACATTCAGAATCCCTGAAGTAAAAAAAAAATTTGTTGTATTATTAATTCAAATTTCATGCAGAGAGGCTTGGTAGTGCCTGTGATCCACATGGATCTGAATTTCTGAACAACAGACGAGACACAGCTTCTGAGGGAATGCTGAACCCGAAAGTCAGGTAAAGGTCCAAAGAAACCTCATGTTTAAATCAGCTGGCAGGGACGTGGGTGGGCTCTCTTCAGCATAAACATCTCTCAGAAGAAACCTCTACAACTGTTTCTTCTTCTTTTATGGAGTGGGCGCGGGATTCCAATACTGTATAAATCAAACGTTCTTCAAAGTTATCAAATAAAGTTCCAATTAAAAAAGAAACCCATTATTCCTTCACAGAATACTAAACTATGACCAACCATTCTTGATCACCAATAGAAAACACATAATATTAAGAAATTTCATCCACAGCATTTCTTTGGATGGAGTCCCAGCAGGAACTGTGTCCCAAATGAGGAGACAGAAAATACAAATATTTTCACATGAAGAAACTTGACCTTCTGCTTCATTCCATGTGGGTCATGCAAAATTACTATCAGATTCTGTATGGAGCTTTTACAAATTAGCTCATTATATATCTCACATGATAAATCTTAAATTATACCTTGAATTTATTAATTTGGCATACCCTAAAGAATACTTAACTAAAATATTTAACCTTAAAGTAGAGAATTATGCCACTGTTAACAACTGTTCCTGATTCAGAACCAAGTGGAATCTGTCAAAATATTGTAGTGAGTCCCATTTTTTTTTTTAAGTTACAAAGCATTTTCTACCTCTAGAAGAGATGAAATCTAAGGATAGATTTTAATTCCTAGTAAGAATGACAAAAAAGATAAATTATCCAAATTTTTTCTCTTACCCAACAGTCATCTTCTCCCTATTTCAACGTTTCACCCACTAGGTTTTTGGTAAAAGAGGAAAAGGTCAAAGGACTCCTGTCTGCATGAGAATAGGCTGAGTGGAGGCCAGCTGGTGGCCTAAGGAAAAATATAACTGGATCAGGAGTCTCACTGAGCAACTACTAAATATACCAGAAAAGATAAAAGATCCAAAGTGATGGACTTAAATTAGTAAAATACATACTGTGGAGCTAATAGTTCCAGCAGAAGGTCTCAGGGCTTATTGATTATCTCTCATCTACCCACTCAGAGACAGCAAGCTAAGGCTTGTTAAGTCCAGAGTCAGACGTCAACCTTTCAACTTAGTTCAATCACACAAGAGTTTAACTAAAACTTACTCTCTGAAATGACCTGGGGTATTACAAAGGATACCAACCAAAACGGAGATACAAAACCTTCAAGCTCACAATGAAATAGATAAATAACAATTCAAAATCGAGATGGGCATTTTAAAATCCTATGAAAGGAATGTGGGTGATATGAGGGTGACTGGACAGCAGCCTTGAGCTGTGTAAGAGCAGGACTTCTGACAGAGATGATACAGGAGGACACTGAAGAAACATGGGTCTTTGCCATCGGCACATGCTTTTCACTGTATCCATCACCAGCCCACTGCAGTCCACACTCAGTGCAACTCTGATCCACCCTCATCCCACATCCCATTCCCAATGCATTCATTTTCCCTGCCCAAGCCTCTACACTCCCTGGTCCTCTCCAATTTCCTTCCCTGCACTGAAGCCAGCGTGACCTTTCTAGAACTCCTACAGGCTGCCATTTCCTTTGTCAAAGTTTTCTCGTTTCTATCACTTACTGGATAAAATCCAGCCTCCTGCATATTGCATATAAACCATTCAGAACTTGACCTCTGCTTACTAGCCAATCCTTACTGCTTGTCACTTTCACATTTCACTTCCTTGCCCACCTGAAATCACGCTGCCCTTAGCAATTTCCAGAATACAACTACCCCAGTGCCTTTGCACAACAATTGTTGGTCCTTCTGCCTAGTAAGTTCCTCCTGATTCTTTAGGTCCCAGCTCAAATGCTACCTGCTCTGTGAAATCTTTCTTAATTACTCTAGTCCTCTGCACTTATCCTGGTAAGATAATCTTTATTGTAATATAATTGTGTTTTTGCATGTACTCATTAATCTCTAAGATTCTTGAGGACAGAGAATATATCATTTTGTATTTGTATAGTAGAGACACTCACAAATTACCAGTGATTACTAACAGCAGCTAGCATTCCTTGCACACCTTCCAAATCTCACACAATATTTTAAGTGATTCACGAGAACTATCCCATTTAATCCTCAATATCACCCCCATGAGGAGGTACTGTTAGCATCATCCCACTCCATCTGTGAGGAAATGAAAGTACAATCAGGTTAAGTAACTCACATAAGACCTGAATTCAAAAATGCAGGCAGTCTGACGTCATCCCAGCTCATACTTTCCAACCAGTGTGATAAAATCACAATCTCACTCTCTCTCCCTCTACTGGGGAAAAGTCAGCAGCCCCAAGGAGGCTAAGCAAAAGACGGTCTGGATAAGAGGGGTATAATGTAAAATACACTCAGAAGGGAGGCTGGGAATAAGCCTACAAGGTGCCCTACTGAGTCCCACAATTATCTGATTATCTGAGCTGACCTCGGTTAAAAAAGCTGCAAAACACCTTCTCAGTCCATCAGGACTTCAATCTTGAGCAGTATTTTCCTCAACTGCGTGCACAGAACTCTCCTGGGAGTTTCCCCAAAAGTGTCTTGCAGTAAAATTATCTGAGGAAATGCCAAGTTAACTGAAATTAACAGGTTTCTTTACTAGTGAATTTGACAGCGTTAATCCAGACTGTGTATAGTTTCCCAGTCTTACCTGAACACAGAACCCTTTCTCATGTAGCATCTCGCAGACCTAGTGTCCAACAGGACATTTCTTGATCAATGTCATGTGCAAACTAACCACTGCTCACACATCTCAAGTCAAATTAGGTCAAATTAAGGCATAATACACAAAGAAGATGCTCAGACTACAGTCTTAAAAAGCAGAATCAATTGGAAAGATGAAATGTTCTCAGGCATCTCAATCTAAAAATGCTGTCCTCTCTCTACCCTCCCAGTACATGTTCACAGCTCTACAAGAGCACGTGCCCAGCCTGAGTGGTACACACAGGCCCTCCCAACTGACTGAGTTACTCAAAAAGTTATTTTACTCATTTGTATGGAACTTCAAGCACAGTAAAAATAGTACAAATAATTATTAAACTGGATTGCCAAAAGTATTTTGATTTAGAGAAAAATATTCAAAGGCATAATAAAAAGCAAAAAGAGGTTACCACTGCTTTGCCATACTTCCTACTATCGAATATTTTGAGAGCAAATGATCACCAATACCTCCTATAACCAACGTCCACCTGTGCCAATAACACAAGCACCTCAAAGCTGCGAGACACGTGGGGATGTATTAAACTGTGTAAGTAATTTTACAAGGTCGAATTACACTTATCTGTTCCTTTTATCATCATAGATGGTAGAATTCTCTTTCCAATTTCATAACTTCGATTTATATGTAAATAGCTTAACTGTTGTCATTTAAAAGCTCACATTAGAAAGTCCATGGAAGACACCTCCAAAAATTATCTTACCAGCAAATACTAACTCTTGAAATTAAATATTCACCGATAAATTTCTAACTTAAGGGTATAGACATTTCCTACATATGCTTTTTTATAAAGAAAAAGTTGACTTATTCATTATTATAATAACCCAAGAATACTATTAGGACACTCCCTAAAGTCTCTGCCTACAGAATGAAATCACATTTAGGACAGTTTTATTCTTAACTATATATTAGACTAATCTGAAATATCCCAATTCTGAACAGTACTGGATACTGGAAAAGTGACTAAGTCACATATTACCATGCTCAAGGGGAAACAGTATACAAATGATTAAATTATATCTAATATAACCTAATTCAATTTTCTATAATGACTCAATGAAATTAAAATTAGCATATAAATCAAAGCTCTACATTCGTAACTACTGACACTGGAATTTTTCATACTAAACACATGAACTAATGATCTGTCATCTACTGCTGAGACGTGACGAAGAGAAAATAAAGGGTAATATAAATACTTAACTCCGGAATCAACAAATTTAAAGTAACAGGATAAAATACATATTGAAAATCAAATATCCTCCCTACTTAAGTTTTCTTGGTAAAAGTTACTTTCAAAGGTTAGTGTTTAATTACCACCTTTAAAATATCCATGAAGAGTAAGTTACAAGAGACAGGAAACAAGCCTCCTTTTCTTACCTATGCGGTCAAATGTTTTATCACACTTGGGACACTGCAGTATTTTTTTGTTCCTGTTCTGGATGACCACAGGGGTCAACACCTCCTGAATGCTTCCTACGGAATCCCTGGCCTCGGGCTCTTCTTCCCCATCATTCTGGTCTTTCTCACTCTGTTCTTCAATGTCAGAGGACTCATCTGACATTTCCTCCTCTAGCTCATCTTCTTCAGCATTATATTCACTTCCAGGATCCTCAGAATCATTTCTATCTGCCTTGTCCTTCTCAAAGCTGCCTTGATTCAAACTGTCGGACCCGTCGCCACTTTCCTGCTCATCATCGCTGGTGTCATCAAACTTCACGGGGCACTTCCGATTCCTTTTTGACCTCCTTGTGGAAAAACTTCTCTCCAGCATTTTTAACCCATGTTTCTTCCCCAACAAAAGCGACCTATGGGTTTTAGCCAAATGATTCTCCAAAGACTTTTTATAACAAAAATGTCTACTACAGAATTTGCACTGATGATTACTTGATAGTCTTCCAGTCAATTCACTGAGGGTTTCTTCTGGTGATGACTTTTCAATTAGCTCAGACTGAAAAGGGGCAACATTTTCGTTATTGAGCAGCTTAACTGCATCTATAATATCCAGAAATTTTGCAGCCTCTAACACAAGAGGTATTTCATATTTGTACACAAAAAATTCTGATGTGTAAAGAAATTCAAGCAAATGCTGAAAAACTGAGTGCGTTACGTGATCCAGCGTGACAACATCAGTGCTTGGATTTTTGCTCAAACACGCATGAAAGTAACTACTGCCAACAGCAACGACGACTTTATGGGCACTAAATTCCTTCCCTTCCACTATGATAAGCAAGTCACAGAAAGACGGTTGCTTCTGCCTATCATCGTTCAAATACTTCAGCAAATTCTTATTGTACTGCAAAGAGCTCAAAAGCTTTCTCTGGTCCGGAGAGGGAGGCAGTTCCTGGTAACAGTGAAGACCCTCGGGAGCCGGTCTCTCGGTGGAGCGAGTACAGGTTACTGGGCCACACTCCACCGAGACATGTCCCTCTGCAGACTCTTTATGATAGCCTAGGTGGATCTTCTCGTCGAGATGTGAAGTACCCTTTCTCCTTTTCTTCATTGCACTACAACAGTTCCAGAACAAGAAACTTCATAAGTGTCTGACGGGGTGGACCACGGAGAACTAGACTGTCCTGGCCAGCAGCTGGGGAAGGGGCGCGCCCGAGGGTTTCATGGTCTGCGGAGAGAGTAAGAACACGTAAGACACCCCTGGGCACAGCGACCCCACAAACCCTGCCCGAGGGATGCCGACACTGCGACAGTCACCGCCTGCACTCATTCGCCGCTAAGGTTTCAGGGCGGAGAACGGGGAGGCCGGGTTCGGAAAGACAGGCAACAAAAGAATAATTTTAAAGGAAGCCAGCGCGCACCTTGCAGGCCCGACTCAGGAGCAGGGTGAGGAAGGAGGGTCGGGGAGGGCGGCGCCCTGCGGCCCGAGGGCGCAGGTGGAGCGGCCACCTTCGCGGGGTCGGGGTGCCAGGAGGGTGACAATAAGGCCTTGGCGGCCGCCGAGTCCGCGTCCCCGTCAACACGCTTCCGCAGGGCGAGGACGACGAGCGTCACGGGCCGAGGCGCCCGGCAGGCGGCCCCAGGAGGGGCGCGGAGAGGAGAGCGGGGTGCCCCGGAGCTGGGTGCCCGGGGCAGGCACCCCGCAGGCCCCGCCGGCCGAGGGGACCCCCGCCGCGCGGCCCACCCGCTCCCCCGCGCGGACGCCCCACGCACGGATCCATTACCGGGAACCCAGGGCTCCCCGCTGGCTCCCGGCCGCCGAGCTCCAATCCGGCGCGCTCGCTCCGGCGCCGACCCACTTCCGGGTTCAGCCCCCCGCCCCCGCCCGGCCCGCCCTTCCCCTCCCCGCGCCCGGCCGCTGCCGCCGCAGCCGCCGCCGCCGCCACCGAACACGTCAACCGCGCGCAGCCTCGCGGCCGCCGGGACACTCGGCGCGGCCCTGCGCCAGCCACTGCGCATGTGCGTCCCCCGCGCGCATGCTCCGTCACCCGCCCCGCCCGCGGGGCCCCGTTTGCTGGGGTCCGCTGCGCGGCCACCGGGCTCGAGCCGGTCGGAGCCTTGCGGGCAGCCTTGCGGGGCCTGGGACGGGGAAGGCTGACGCGGAGCTTGGTCGGAACGGGCGGAGGCCCCGCGGCACCGGCGGGGAGCATCCTCGCGGCGCGCGGCAGTTTGCGGGCGGCGCCGCGCACACCGCTCTGCTCTGAGGAAGCGCGCTGGGCGCTGTCTCGTTGTTTTTCTGATTTAAACAGCTAACGCAGCTGCTCCTGAAATTATTTTTTCACTTCTTACTGTCCACAGGAATCGTTGAAAAGTGTACATATAAGTATACAGCTAGTAGGACAGGAAAGAAAACCGAAACAAAAAGAAAAAAAAACCCACGAGGATAACTTTTGGAGCCAGTGCCTAAGATTGTGCATTTCTGACACAGCCCCGGGTGATCCTGCGCCTCCGAGGACCAGCGTTTTAGTAGCGAGGTCCTAGTCCTGTGAGTGTGCAGACACGAGGAAACTAAGAGGCTGAAACCACGTAGGACGGGTGACCAGATTGGTGAACCCGGTCCCCATTCCCCTGTGGATGGACCTGTTAACAGTATTCCTGACACTTGTTAAAGAACGGTAAGGCAAACTTTATGCATGGGGGTCTACTACAGTGGAGTTCCGTACTAGGGGAGAGATTGGGCCCAATTCTAGGCAAGGAGAAGTGGGACTTTATAGCCTGGTAGCAGGTTGGGATGTTGGCGTGCCAGTGATGAAAACTGAGACAACAGTCGTGAGGGGGGATTCTGGCTAAACTGACGTAGCAGGATTCTTGGTAAAATTGAGGGATGCACAGGCAAACACAGCCGAGCCTACTTGAGAAGAGAATTTAGGGGCGCCTGATTAAAGTTTTCTCAAGGAAAGAACCTTTGTTAGACCTCATCCAATCAGTTGAAGGTCTTAAAAGCAAAGACTGCGCTTTTCCATGGGAGTAGTTCTCCCAAACACGTCAATATAGAAACTCTTGCCTGAGTTTCCATCCTGCTGCCCTGCAGTACTTGGACTCAAGATTGGAGCAACAACTCTTAACCTGCGTTTGCAACCTGCGGGCTTGCCCTGTGGGTTTCAAACTTACCAGCCCCCAGAATCAATCATGTGAACCTATTCCTTAAAATTATCTGTCTGTCCTTTATCTGTCCTGTTGGTTCTGTTTCTCTGGAGAACCCTAATACACCAGCAATGAACAGTCAGAAAATAAAACTAAATAATGCCTTTATATTTTCCTCAGTCATAAAGCACCAACATCCATGCCCCTATGGTGTCAGAAGTTTCTGTCAGAGGAAGTATTAGTGGGGTGGAGGCCCACAAGGAAAGCAAAGAGGCAGAAAGCCAACAGGTGAATGTATAAACAAAGATATAGAATGCTATTACTTAACAATAAAAAAGCACCAACTAATGCCAAAGGCAACCATGTGGATGAGTCTTAAAATAGCCACGTTGAATAAAGACAAAATGAGCATATTCTACATGATTCCATTTATCAAAAGTCTAGAAACTGCACATTAAAATGACAATCTGTTGCTTAGTGACAGCTGGTGGCATCAGAGTTAGTGATAGATTTTAAAAGGGCGCAAGAAGATTTGATTTCTTTAGTTGATTGTAGTGACAGTTTCAGTAGTGTATATGTATATTGCAACTGATCAAATTATATCCTCTAAGTATGTGTCGAGTATTGCATGAGAATCTTATAAAGTCATTTAAAAAAATGTCACAGACTCATAAACATACAATGAAACAACAGAAAAATAGAAAGCTCAGAGATCCAAATTCCCAGGTTAACTTACTATATTAAAAAGGTAAACTTTCAAGTCTGTGACAAAAAGATAGACATTCCAATAAATCAGTCTAGATAAAGAGGTGGGCATCAGAAATAAAAGTAAGTTGTATATAAACTTCTCAGCAAATCGCAAATTCCAAATGGATCAACAGTTTCAGTGTAAAAACTGAAACCATGACAGAACTATAACAACAGGCAAACAAACTTCTAAATAACAGTAAAATGGTGAAGGTCTCTCTCACCATGAATCAGAATTCAGAAGCAATTAAGGGGAAAAAATTGTTAAATCAACCATATAAACTTTAAAATTTTTTGCGTGGAGGAATTCCAGTATCAGCAATGGTGTATATTAAGTAGCTTGAACCAATTCTCCTGCTGTGATCAGCTAGCACTAATTTTTTTTTTTAACAAAAGCTTCTGTTTTGAATGCATGGCATAGCTACCAAGGTTGTGTGTGAGGAATTCATGATCTGCAAGAAAAAGAGGCTCAAACAGATGATCCTGGCTTTGGGGGCAGGTGTAGGGTGGGGAGCAGAGGCCTTCTGCCTAAAAGCAGTTACTGATTGGAAAAAAGCAACTGAGAGGCCGATGGGATGAGGCAGGGAGATAAACACTGAAATGGAAGAACCCCAAACAAGGAAGGGCCCTAATAAACACCCCATGTTTTGGCTGGGACTCTGAAAGTCCTCACCAGTGAGTAAGAATGGACCAGAAATAAACTGCCCACCATAACACTGAACCCCTTAACATTTTTATTCCTCATTTGAGAAAGGCAATCAGGAATTGCTGCTTCTCTTAGCCAAGCTGCCTGCCAGAAGCAAAACCAAATTCTGTCTTAAGATGACATCATCCAGACTCTTTAACTCATTAATTTCTAATACACAGTATCTAGCATCAAACACACAAACACAAAGGACATTTCCGAGAGTAAGAGACAAAACAGACAGACAAAACAGATCCACAGGAAATCAAGAAGGTGAAGTTACTGGACCAATACTCTATGAGTAATATGTTCAAGGAATTGACAGAATATTGAAAGTTTCAACAAAGAAGTGAAAATCAAATAGAAATTCTTGAACAGGAAAATAGAGTAGGTGAAATTAGGAAGAATGGATGTCTTTAACATAAGATTAGGAAGAGCTGAAGGGAAACTATTGAATTAAAAGATAAATCAGAAGAAATATCCAAAATGAAACACAAAGAGGAAAAGAATGGATAATACAGAAAAGAGAAAAATATGTAGAACACCGAAAAAGACAAAACATAAATCTCAATAGAACCACAGCAGCAGGAGAGGAGAATGAGGAGGAGACAGTATTTTAAAATACAGCAGCTGAGAATTTCCCGTTGATGAAAGATTCAAGAAACACCAGGAACTCCAATCAGGATAAATTCAAAGAAAAGTAAAATTGGGTTTGTCACAGTAAAACTGCTGAAGTTTGGAGATAAGGAAAAACATTTTAAAGCATCCATAGGGAAAAAAAGAGTATTGGCATTAGAGGAGCAAAATTAGACCGGAGCTGACTTCCCATTGGAAGCCTTGGAAATCAAGAAACATCTTCATTATATCTTAATGATGTTCAGAGGAAATAACTAGAATTAGTATCCAGTGAACAGATCCTTCAAATAAGAAGCAAAAGTAAAAACCTGTTGAAATAAGCCAAGAGAATTCATTAACTGAAGACTCACAGTTCCAGAAATACTAAGTAGAGACTTTTAGGAAAAGGAAAAAATGATCATAAGATAGAGGCAATGTATTGAAAGAAAGAATAAAAAATAACATGAATACATCTAAATAAATATTTACTGTGAAAATAGTGATAAAAATGACTGTGGGGTTAACAAAATAATAACAAAAAGCAAGATATATTGAATGGAATTAAAGAGTTTCTAAGGTCCTGTGTTGTCCAGCATGTTAAAAGTTCTAACTTACACAAGTTTAATAACTCAAGGGTGTTTGTTGTAATCTCTAGGGTAACTACTAAAATCAAAATTAAACAAACGTTTGATAAACAGGCTAGTGTGGAGGGGGAGGGAATTGAACATTGAAAAAAGAATCCAGAAGAAGAAAAGGAGAGAAAAAGAAACAAAGCATGTGAAACAAATAGAAAAATATAGTAAGATAGGTTTAAAACCAAATGTAGCAATTAATTACTTAACTGTAAATTGACCAAATCATTCGATTAAAAAAACAGTGATTGACAGACTGGATGATAAAAAGACAAAAACTTGCTAGTATAGAATTGATTACTACAAAAACTTATTACAGACAAAAATTAAATTTAAAGAAAAGGTAAATGTTAATATTTGGGAAATGATGCACTATGCAAATCCTAATCAAAGATTGTTGCACCTATATTAATATTAAAGTAGATTTTAACATAAAATGAGTTATTTGAGGTAGAAGGATGTCTCAATAATACAGTTTGCATTCTGTGAAGAAGATGCAACAATTCCCAATATGTACGCCTGAACTAAATTATGTATATATTTTATATGTTTATGAATTTCTATCTATAGGTGTGTGCATATTATATACTATTTTGTTTACTTACATTAAAAGATAAACTATTGTATAATGTTTTATACATTAAATATAACATTATTATAATACATATTAGTGCAAAAAGATAACCTGAAAACCCCAAATGTTTGGAAATCCATTAGTATGTGGGTAGCCAATAGGTAAGTAGCCCAAGAGAAAAGAAAATAATCACAATAAAATTTAGAAAATATTTTGAACTGAATAATAAAAAAAAAATATCGAAACAATGTGATCCAGCTAAAATCATGTTTAGAAGGCAATTTCAACTTTAAATGCTTAGACTAGGAATGAAGGAAGACTGAAAATCCTTGATCTATGAATTAATTTGAAGAAATTACTCCTCCCCCAAATTCCAAAGAGATTAGAAGACTGGAGACAACAGAGAACAAGTATCAATAAAATGGGAAAACAACCACTTAATAGAGAGATTCAACAGTTTCAAAAGTTATTTCTATAAGAAACAAACAAACATATAACTGATAAACCTATAGGAACTCTTACCTTCCTATGTGCCATTTATTATTTTCCATTGACTTCAAGTCCACCTTGCAGAATTCTGCATTATGATGCTGGGGCTGGAGCTCAGCCTGGTAGTCAGGCTCCGTTAGTTTCTGCAGGAAACAACAGAGAAGATTTAAAGAAAGTAAGAAAAGTATGATTGGAAGGTGACATTCAAGCCCTCCATCTCATAAAAGTACTGAAAAAGAAAGGACACTGTCAATAAAGTGAAAAGACAGTCCCAGAATGGGAGAAAATATTTGCATATGATGAATTTGATAAGGATCTAGTATACAGAGTGTATTTTTAAATCTTATGAGTAAAAAATAAAACACAATAACCCAGTTTTTTAAAAATGGGCATTGGATTTGAATAGACATTTCTCCAAAGAAGATATATAAAGGCCAATGAACACACTGGAAGATGTTCAGCGTCATAGAATGAATGGAAATGCAAATCAAAACCACACTTACATACCTACCACTTCACACCGATTAGGATGTTCATAATGAAAAAGACGGATAACAGCAAGCGTTGGCAAGGGTGTGGAGATGCTGGAACCTTCATACCTTGCTGATGGGAACATAAAATGGGGCACCTACTTTGGAAAACATTTTGTCAGTTTCTCAAAAAGTTAAACACAGAGCTACCGTAGGGCACAGCAATTCCACACCTAGGTATATATCCTAGAGAACTGAAAACACATGTTCACACAAAAACTTGTACACAAATGTTTATGGCAGCATGATTCATAATAGTCAGAAGGTGGAAACAACCCAAATGTCCATTAGCTGATAGATAAATAAGATCTGGTATATTCATACAGTTAAATATTATTCTTCCATGAAAGAGAATAGAGTACTGATAGAGGTAACAACATGGATGAATCTTGAAAATTATGCTAAGGAAGATGTGCAATATAAATGACCACATTGTATGATTCCGTTTATATGAAGTGAATAGGGAATTCACAGACACAGAAAGTACATTAGTAGCTGTAAGGGGCTAGGGAAAAGGGGGATGGGGATTGCCTGCTAATGGGGACAGGGTTCCTTTTGGGGTAAGGAAACGGTTCTAAAATTAGATGGTGGTAATAGTTTACAATGTTGTGAATACACTTAAAAATCGTTGACGTTTATGTTTTAAAATGGTAAACTTTTTGTTACATGGGTTATACCTCAATAAAAGTGATATGTTCATTTTGTAATTGTAGTAGCATAGAAAATGCTTCTATAATAATTTTAATGTGTAAAAGAGTACTTTCTGTTCATATGATATGGTCACATGTATAAAAAAATTATACCACGTTAAGATTGGAAAACGTTGCACCAAATTATTAACAGAAATTCTCTCTAGTTTGGGGGGTGATGTAATGTTTTCTTTAATTTTCAAAAAAATATTTCAACTCTTCTATTATAAGCATGTATTTTTTTAAGGTTTCTTGGGTTTTTTTTGGTAATAACTTTTTTTTAAAATTGAAGTATAATCAGGTACAATGTGTCACTACTGGTGTACAGCACAATGTCCCAGTCATGCAAATACATACATATATTCATTTTCATATTCTTTTTCATTAAAGGTTATTACAAGATATTGAGTATAGTTCCCATGCTATACAGAAGAAAATTGTTTTTTTTTTATCTACTTTTATATATAGTAGCTAACATTTACAGATCTCAAACTCCCTTCCTACCCTCTTTCCCCCGGTAACCATAAGATTGTTTACTATCTCTGTGAGTCTGTTTCTGTTTTGTAGATGAATTCATTACTGTCCTCTTTTTTCTTTCTTTCTTTTTTTTTTTTTAAGATTCCACATATGAGTGATATCACATGGTATTTTTCTTTCTCTTTCTGGCTTATTTCACTTAGAATGACGATCTCTAGGTCCATCCATGTTGCTGCAAACGGCATTATTTAATTATTTTTAATGGCTGAGTAGTATTCCATTATATAAATAGACCACAACTTCTTTATCCACTCATCTATTGATGGACATTTAGGTTGCTTCCATGTCTTGGCTATTGAAAATAGTGCTGCTGTGAACACTAGGGTGCATGTATCTTTTTGAATTAGAGTTCCCTCCAGATACATGCCAGGAGTGGGATTGCTGGATCATGTGGTAAGTCTATTTTCAGTTTTTTAAGGAATCTCCATAGTGTTTTCCACAGTGGCTACACCAAACTGCATTCCCACCAGCAGTGTAGGAGGGGGTCCCTTTTCTCCATAGCCTCTCCAGCATTTGTCATTTGTGGACTTTTGAATGATGGCCATTCTGACTGGGGTGAGCTGGTACCTCATTGCAGTTTTGATTTGCATTTCTCTGATAATTAGTGGTATTGAGCATTTTTTCATGTGCTTATTGGCCGTTTGTATGTCCTATTTGGAGAATTGCTTAGGTCTTCTACATATTTTTGGATTGGGTTGTTTGTTTTTTGTTATTAAGTTGTATGAGCTGTTTATACATTCTGGAAATTAAACCTTTGTCAGTTGCATCATTTGCAAATATTTTCTCCCGTTCCATAGGTTGTTGTTTTGTTTTGCTTATGGTTTCCTTTGCTGTGCAAAAGCTTATAAGTTTAATTAGGTCACATTTGTTTATTTTTGCTTCTATTTCTATTGCCTGAGTAGACTGCCCTAGGAGAACATCGCTAAGATTCACGTCAGAGAATGTTTTGCCTATGTTTTCTTCTGGGAGGTTTATTGTGTCTTGTCTTATCTTTAAGTCTTGAAGCCATTTTGAGTTTATTTTTGTGAATGATATGAGGGAATGAACACATATTTTTATAATGAGGAAAAGTAAAATGAAATAAATTACCATAAAGAAAAGGTGTCAGACAATGTCCTAGTACTTACAGACTCTTACAGACTTTAGACTCCAAAGTCAGAGCATGTCACATACGCTGGGCAAGGAGTTCAGTTTTGGAGTCAAACTGATTTGTGTTCAAAACATACCTCTTACATCCTGTTTTTGTCTGCTCTTATGCTTCTCAGATTAGAGTGAAAAGCATGGAGATGTGCTCAGTCTTTCAGTTCTTTCGGAAAACTGATTTTACTAGCAGTGAATTCACATTTGTCACATTGAAAAAATAATATGTATTTTGAGGTAGAATGAAACATTTGCCTGATGACATGGTATAATATATCTAAAATATTTCTACATCAAAGACAGAGTAAATGCTATTCTTTTAGAAAATATTCAATATATGCATGTGCATGTCCAACTTTATCTTTTACCTTTCTTTTTAAATTTTTCCTTTAAAGCTATTTTACTTTCCCAACATAAATGTCCTGTGTACATAATAAACTCTGAAACTAAGAGCAGCTTCCTGGGGACGCAGAAGAAATAAATGGCAGTAGATATGCACTAGTGCAGGTCCTAAAACATAATTACAGTGAAATTTGTAGGTAAAAGCATGTTTGAATATATTAAACCTGCAATGCAGAAACACACTAAGTTTTTACGGATAAACATTTTTTCCCCCACTGGAGGGTGCAATTCATCAATATATCAATATTTCCACATTTCCTCTCATGAGTGTACTTTACAAATAATATCAGAGAGCTAATTATTTCCAAGTCACTAATGTAGAATGCTGAGTAGATTTTATGAAACTTTAAATAAATGAAATTTCACTAATGGGAATCTGGGCTTTATTCTATAATATACTTACGATTTAATTAGGATCAAATGATTTTTAAGCTAAGTGTATTTTATTCTTCTGTTCTCTTTTTTCCATACTATGTATGATTTCTTGGTTATTAATACTGCAAAAATATATGCAAACAATTCATAATAAAAGGAAATACAATCTGCTTATATTATTATGAAGTTTTTGCAGTTGTGTTCTATAGCAGTCTATATTTATTTAAAATACTCTATAAAATATAGATCATTTAGACTCTACACACAGTAAAAATGTGTGATCTAAATTAAATGCAAATTTAATTAGCATAAAATAATATATACATTTAACTGAATTTTTTGTTTTTATTATATACCTTTGTATAGTGTGAAGTCTATTAGATAATGTGTGCCTTAGATGTAACACTAATAATACATAAATTATAATAGTAGCCAATATTTATTGAACACCAACTGGGTCTCAGCAGAGTTCTGCAGAGATTAACTTTCCATTTTTAACTTATTTAATCCTCACAACAACCTCAACAAATATATATTCAACGGCTTGTAGTAACCGGTAATGAAAAAGAGTATATGTGTGTGTGTGTGTGTGTGTGTGTGTGTTTGTGTGTGTGTGTGTGTGTGTGTATATGTGAATCACTGTGCTGCACACCAGAAACTAATACAACATGTAAATCAACTAGACTTTAATTAAAAATAATGTGGGGGAAAAAAAAGACTCCATTGTCTGGTCTCGTGCGCTCTCAAGTACGCTCTGCTACGTAACCCAGCGGGCAGTGAAGTGTTAAGAGTAAGTGTTGGGCAGGGCTTCCAGGGAGTCTAAGAAATCAGGCCTGTGACCTGTGTCACCTACTCCTCCTCACTCTCTCCTCCTGCCTGCGGTGCTGACTTGAAGAGCAGCTGGAGCTCAAGCCACCCTTCTGGACCCTGAGGAGAGACGACAGGGTGACAGAGCAGGAGAGCGAAGGGACTTCGGTGTCCCGTAAGCCTCTGTTTTGCAGCTGCCTTTGATCACAATCACAGTTATAGATTTTTACAAGGTTTAAAAGCCCGTGTTGTGTATCTTTTGATCCTCAGTCAACACCAGACCTCAGCCTTTAGGTGTGACCCTACCGTGAGGCCATCAACGACCCTTTCAGGCTGCTTTCACTGTGAATGTTTAACTGAGCTGGTGATAACATGTTTGCTTCATCCTACACCGTCATTTCCTTAAAGATCATTTCTACCTATGGTTTAAAATTGATTGTGGAACTCATTCTCCTCAAGTAATAACTTATGACTTGATTTTATGTTGTCGGTTATTTAAAATATTTTACTTTGTGCCAGATGGCATTTCCCTTTTTGTGCCCAAGAAGAGTACTGTGGTGTACTCTTCTTGAGGTCCAATAAGTTAAAAAGTATTTTTATGAGATGAGTAACATGATTTTGCAGTAAAGAATGTGGATAACACAGAAAAAAAATCCATTTTCTATAAAGAAACTCCCAAACTTCCCAGTTTCCAGGCATTTCCTCTTTGCTCAGACTCAAGCCTAAATTCTGCTGACAACTCCTTAAACTTGCTACTTGCCTCTCATTTTAGGGGAAAAGACTAAATGAGGTTTGTTTTAAGGGCTTTCCCTGTGGTTTAATCAAGGTCTGGGGATAAAAATACATAACACTTTACTCTAGATTAGAAGATGAGCAAAGGTCTATGGGAGATAGACTATCATACAGATTTTAAGGCTTTGCCACGTGTAATAATAACAATAGCAACATAATATGGTTATTAATAATGCCATCTGACACAGAGCACTTATGATGTATTTGGCACAGTGCTTTAGTGGTTTGTATGTATTAAGTCATTTAAGTCATTCAGTTCTTCAGCGTGCTGAGAGGTACTAATTTATGGTTGAGGGGACTGAATCATGATATTAAATAACTTGCTCAGGGTCACTCAGTAAAGTGGAGGTGTCAGGACTGGGACCTGTGCTCTTTGACCCCTACCCCGCACCTCTCTCTTCTTCCTTCTCCCCACTGAGATCCACTGGTCTGTTCCCTATGTCTGTGAGTCTGCTTCTTTTTTGTTATATTCACTAGTTTGTTGTATTTTTTAGATTCCACATATAAGTGATATGATACAGTACTTGTCTTTCTCTGACTTATTTCATTCAGCATAATGCCCTCCAAGTCCATCTATGTTGCTGCAAATGGCAAATTTTCATTCTTTTTCATGGCTGAGTAGTATTCCACGGTATGCATATATGTGTGTGTGTGTGTGTATATATATATATATGCCTCTTATTTACCCAGTTATCTGTTGATGGACACTTAGGTTGTTTCCATATCTTGGCAATTATGACTAATGCTGCTGTGAACATTGGGATGCATGTATCTTTTTGAATTAGTGTTAGAATAATTTAATATTGAATAATTTTAGATTTTTAATTCTTTTTTTTACTAAGATGATTTCCAAAGGAAACATTCACAGTAGTTATTAAAAAATTATTTTTTTCTATTTTTCTATGACCTCAATATATATAAGTGTTAGGATAGATGTTATAACTCAGGTTTAGATTCAGTCTTGGGAAAGAATCACCATGTGACAAATGAACTCAATCTGATCAGGTGTTGATTATATCTAGTTCTCTTCACTTATGGTTGGTCCTGTAGGTTAAAAAAGAATTATCCAGTTCCATGTCTGCCAAGACTAGTTAAAATGATACATAGGGCTGGTAATATCCTTTAAAATCAATTAAAAACTCCCTGTAGTTTTGCAGAGAAAAATAAGGTCCAGATGACCAAAAAATTGACCAAAATCATGTAGCCAAGTGAAAGGTATCAGTAAACCTGTAGAGATCATGGACTGTAGTGTCAGGAGAGCTAGGTCAAATCTTGGTTCTGCAATTCGTTAACAAGAAAACTTGGATGTGTTACTTCACCTCTGGGAGGATCAAGTTTTTAATGAGTAAAATTAGCTAATGTCTTCTATAAAAGTGTCACGAGGATCAAATGATAAAAGTGGCAGTGTTTTGCACACTATTAAGTGTTAGATAATTGTTAGCTGCTATTAATTAGATTTTTTTTCCAGTATGGACAGGAGGTAGTGTAAAATGTATACACTGTCAACAGTTTAGAACTGGTTCCCATACCAAGACAAACACAGGACATTTATAAAATGTTTTTATAAAAGAGGTTTCAGATTCTATCTCAAATACTGAATAATTAGATTACAATTCCCAGCGTATCCTTTTAAAATCATGCATTTATAAACTCATAAAATGATACAAATATGATACTTAAAACTTTTGTGAGCTGACTCCGAAATGTATACGAGGTCTGGACTTGCTCGGCTGTCCTGTGGCAGCAGGATCCCAAGGCATAAAGCGGGTCCGCGGAGTGTCTTCCTGGGCCAGGGCAGACCCAGCCTGGTCTGCGAGGAGTGGGAGTCCTTCCCCACAAAGTGGAAGCCTCTGCATCTCTTAGTCCAGCCCTCCGGGGTCAGGCAGCCAGCTTTCGGTCAAAGGGAAGATGAGCACGGGGTGGCAGTTTCCATTTCTGACCCCCCCTCACTTCACCTCTCACCGCGAGTCCAGCCACTCGCAGCTGTGACCTCAGGAGGGGAGCCGGACAGAGAGAGCCTCTAGCTGGCTCTGCTCCTCTCCCACCTTCTCAGATCAGATCCTTTCAAAATGGCCTAAAACTGGGAGAAGCGGCAAACAAACAGTGAAGACACCTAGGGGAAGACACACGGGGAGCGGGAAGAACGAATGAGGGAAGTAAAGGTGGGAAAGGTGAGTTCATTCACCGAGGCTCATCAGTCCAGTGCTGCTGCCCCTGGAGGTCCAGCTGACGGCGGTGGGAACAGCGCTGAAACCTTCTCTGAGGAACCTACGCAGGCCTTTCCCCTGTGGGGCAGGAGGGGCGTGTGCCCTTGGAATCCACAGGTCATACCGGTTACATCACGCCCTGTGTCACTGAGCAGCCGCTGGCCTGACAGAATGATGGGAAAGTCTCCCAAAAGCACAGCTCAGAAGTGAGCTTATCTACAATGCAAGAGTGGAGCCTCTTCCCAGAGAACACAGTGCACAATTGGAATCAGTGAGAGTATGTGGTCCTGTGTCCCCAACTGGGCAAATCTGGCGGAACCAAGAGGTGGAAGCATGTGTGGCCCGACCTGCCTGCCTTGTGGAGACCCCGTTGGGACAGGACTTGTGCTTTCTGTCCCTGCAACTCTGCGACTTAGAAGGGTGTTTTGAGGACCTCATTTCAAAGAGCGAATCATTTCCTTTGGGTCTCATTAACTCTAAGCTGCCGTTGCCTGCTGGGCATTTGGATTTCTCATGGTAGGGGGCAAGAAGGCAGGGAGAGCCGTCAGCATCTTGATGTGGTGATTAGACCTGATCACCAAGCAAAGGCTGGGCTTCAGAGGTTTCAGACTCGCTCCTGCATTGTGGCTGGCTCACCTGCTGTTTTGGAATCCTGTGAACACCACGTGACAAAGCCGATGTTAACCTGCTGTGATGACAGACACACGGCCCGGTTACCCACGCCAACCCCAGTGGGTGAGCCGCCAAACGTCAGACATATGAGTGAGACGATCTTAGCTTTGACCCACCAGCCAAACCGCCAGCTGAGTGCAGAGGAGGCACGAGCTGGCCAGAAGAGAAGCCGAGGGGTTCAGACCACGGGCTTGCAAGTTAAATCAATGATTGTTATTCTAATTAAAATTTAATTTTATTTTTTGAGAGTTTAAGGTTTTTTTTTAATCTTTAAAAAATGTTTTATTATTGAAGTATAGGCAGGTTACAATGTTTGTCAATTTCTGGTGTCTCAGTACCTACGTTTTAAAGTAGTTTGTTAAGTAGTGAGAGTCTGGATACAAGAAGTAACTTGCAAGGAGAAGGGCTTTAGAAACCAGGCTACTGAGCCATCCCTTCTTCTCAGATGTTACCTGATCCAAAGAGCCTTTCAATAAAAACAGACATTTATTAATTACTGGAGTTTCTGAATAAAATCCTTTTCTCGTCTACCCTTCTGGTGACTCTCAGGATGACTTTTCCTCTTTTGTGTGAGGCTAAGCCTGAAGCCATGCCCTGGTTCTAGCTTTGGCTCCGCGTGGACTCCTCAGCCTTTTCACCTAGTTGTGTTCTTAGGGGCTCTTGTGTAGACGCATCACGGACAGAAACACGGCTGTGATGATAACCTTGTGTGTTGTGAGGGGAACTTGAGAAGCAGCCCGGTACCCCTTGTGCAGGTGTGATCTGTACGGCTTATATTTCTTTTATTGTCTCATCACACTGGCTCAGTCTTTTAGCACCGTGGTGAATAAGAGATATAAGAGTGAACCTCCTGAAATTGTTCCTGATCTCACGGTGAAAGCGTTCCATCTTCCATCATTAAGGGTCGTGTTAGCGGTGCGGTTTTTGCAGAGGCTCTTTACCAAGTCAAAGGCGTTTCCCTCCGTCCCTATTTTTCTAAGCGATTCTATCACGCACTGGAGTTACATTTTGTCAAGGGCTTTTTTTGCATCTAATGATAGGCCCACGTGATTTTTTTTTCTTTAAAGCCTTTTAATATAGTGGATTACATTGATTTTCAAATGTTGAGACAGGGTTGCATATGTGGAACCAACCCCTTGTGGTCGTGTTGTATAAATCTTACCTTTGTAATCTTTGATTCAATTTGCTAGCATTGAAGTTTTTTGCATCTATGCTGATGAGAGATATTGGCCTGTGGTTTTCATTTCCCCTAATGTTTATGCCTGGTTTAGACACTGTGTAGGGTTGGCCTCGTAGAATGAGTTAGGTGTTAGACTTGTTTCCTATTCTCTGGCCAAGACTGTAGAGAGATGGCATCATTTCTTTGTTGAATGTTTGGTAGAATTTACCAGTAGAGCAGTCTGATCATAGTGCTTTTATTTTTTGAAGATTATTATTAGAGATTATTGATTCAATTTCTTTAATACATATAGGCCTGTTCAGAGTATTTATTATTTCGTGTGTGGATTTTGAATTTTGTGTCTCTAAAGGAAATGGCCCATTTTATCTAAGTTACCACATTGGTGGGCACAGAGCTGTGCATGGAACTCCTTTTTATTGGCCGTCTGATCAGTCGTGACATGTCTGCCTTGCTAGGTTGCCTCTTTTCTGGACCGTTGACTGAAGAGAGCAGGCTTTTGCTGGACCTTTGTCCGCACCCTTCAGCATTTCTGAGTCTCTGGCTTCTTTGGGTGTATGTCTGGGATGTAAAAGGCCAAAAGAACAACAACAACAACAAAAAACACCCAAAGAGCTCATCATCGTTTCGTTTCTTGAGCCCTGAATCCACGAGCCAGTCTGCTGTCTTCTGTCTTCCAGTGTCTCCTTATGTCTGCTTTATATACATGATGTCCAGGGGTTTGAGTTGTAATTCAGAAGGACAAGGACAATATAGTTCTATCCCATTTTCCTGAAAGAGGCCCCAAGAATATTTTTAGATTGTTAAGTGACTGAAAAAAGAGCAAAAGAAGAATAAAATTTCATGACACATGAGAACTACGTGAAATTTAAAATTCAGTGTCTGTAAATAAAATTTTAATTGTTCATGGCTGCTTTTGGGGCTACAGTGGCCAAGGGTGAGTAGTTGCATCTGAAACTATGTATGGTTCAAAAACCCTAAAATATTTCACATCTGATCCGTCATAAAAGTTGCTGACCTCTGGATCACATAGCAAAATGAATTACTAGAATTTTATTGACAGAGCTGTGTTGAGAACCTCCTCAATCAAAACAGAGAAGGAAGAATGTGTAAGTTCAGACGGACTCTGCTCAGGTGTGGGCCCTGTTGAACACAGGTTTGGCTGAAATGTTGGTTAGCAAAGACGGTGCTAGTATACAAGGGTTCCTGCACTCCTGCACTCGGGCTGTGTGCTTTTTACATACTTAATATTTCACAGTACTTATTTCATCAGTTCTAAGAAATATATTTTCCCTACATTTTAACATCTCTGATGTGACTTGCAATCAATACCTTGTCATAGTTAGACTGGCAGCATTTTTCTTCTTGGAGATACATAAAATAATGATGCACATTCTAGCTGCTGCTGTCAGATTGAATGAGGTGTATGATTGATCCGAAGCAGTCACAAGTGCATCCTCGTGCCGTTAAGACCATATACCTTATTGCATTTAAGCCAAAAGCTACTCAGGTTATGCTGAGTAACTTTTCCTTTAACACTGAGCTCGAAGTCACTCCTTTTTTTATGCTTCTTAGTGCAAAATCTTTTTCACATATAACTTTTCCAATTAAATGTTCTTCTAGCAAAGTGTGGTACAAATACTCAAATATTTTTTCTACTGTCAAAATGTTCCCCTCAAAACTTGAATATTTGCAGAAAAGTTTCTCATTGTGATTATACATAATTTTTGTGTCTTTTGTAACTTCTGTTTGTGTGTTGGAATGGTATAACCAAGGCTGTGACTGTCACAAAGTCAACCAACTCTAATCCTCAGAATCATAACTAATTTTGAAAGACATGTTGCAAGAAAAAACAAAACGAACCAAAACAATGCTACTATTTCCCACTTGTCTAACCTTTCAAGGGCACTTAGCAGTTAGAAGAGGATTCTAAGTGCAGACAGATTTCCTGATTAGAAGGTTCATTAGTAAGAAGGTACAGAATACTAATCACAAGACTTTCATCTGCGCTGACAAGGTCTGACCTAGCTAGCATTCATCAGTGACAGTGGAATTGCTCCCTGGTGGTATCGGGTGCAGGCAAGGGAGGGAAAACATGTTCTTCATGGAGGAATTCATCAAAAGTAAGCAGAGCTGTACCACACACCATTGCTTTCAGGAGCTCCCCCGAGGATAGCCAGTGTCTGCTTGGAACCAGTTTGTTTGGTCTGTAAAATGCAGAATGCTCAGGGGAAGTTTGCACGCTAAAGAAAACCAGCTTAAACTTTGGAACTCAGGAAAAGCAGTCATCACATGAATCTGGACCTCAGGTAATCTAAGTGACCGTGAGTGGGTGCTTAGGTCAACTTTAACCTGTAAGCACAGGGGAATATGCTGCTACAGACTATCTAGTAGTTAGAAATGTTGTCACTTCTTGGAAATATTGCCATTTTTAAATACAAGTATAATTTAAGTATAAAATTTTAAATATTGTGATACCCAAAGGATTACTGCATTCATATCAATCAAAATTGCATATATTTGAAGCCTGGAAAGATATTTTCACATTTTAATTATATATGTGTATTTAATGACTCTTCCCAGATGTCACAATTTTCTACAAAATATGCCCTCAGCATGTAAAAGCGTTTTATGAAGAGTAGTTCAGTTCCTAGAGTTTTGCTTGGTGCTGTGAAGGGCAAAACTGAGCACTGACAGTTTTCCCATCTGCAGAAAGCTCACTGCTAACTTGTTACAAAATTAGCAAATGAAATCATTAGAAATTACAGAAAACAAAATATAACTGAGTGGGAAGCATCCAGGCTCTGGAGTCAGACTTACGTGATTTTGAATTCTTTTAATTGTTTAGCTACTCTGGGCCTCAGTCTGCTTATCTGTAAAGTAGGAAAATGGTGACATACAGGGTCGGGATGAGGGTTAGATAAATGGTGATTATTGTAGCCAACTCTCGGTTGTGTGGTAAATATTTCAAATACAAAACAAAGCAAAAACAGAAACACCAAATGATAAGAAGGAATTCAGTGAGACATGTAAAAGCCCCCTGGAGGGGACACTTGGGCTAAGCCTTAAAAAAGCTCTATCTCTTGTAATAAATTTATTATTATCTTACATTTTAATGTTTCTGAAAACGACAGTAAAATAAATGGTGAAAAAAATCAGGTAAAGATTAAATTATGGTACAGTCAGCATTGTCTACATGTTTGCAAATTCAGGAGATCCCTGCAGATAGGTACATTTAAACTGTAATTTATATCTTTATTATTGATTTGAAGTGTCTTCACCACAATTAAGCTCCGGTACAGGATTAAAACAAAATGTTACTTTTTAAACAAAACGTGATTAAAAGCCACAGAAATCATGAAACTTTTTCTTAATCTAGTTTTTAAATAAGTACTATAGTTAACCAATTTCAAAATTTAAAAATGTAACCATAAAAAAACACGTTATAAAAAAATCCCTGGCTCACTCCTGTCCCCCGGACACCTAGGTGTCCTTCCCAAAGTGAAATAAAGTTACTGATTTTTCTTTTTAATTCTTCTAATGATATTTTATGCATATTTAAGTAGACACATGTGATTACAATCTCTTCTTTTTGTAACACAAATGTTACCTGCTTACTATACACACTATTTTCCACATTGCTTTTTCACAATATCTTTTGGAGAATTTTATGATCACGTTCATAAGTAATTTTTATCCTTTTTAAAAGAGTTCTTTAGCATTCCATTAAATACTCGGATCATACATTTTAACCGGAGATTGAATTTAGAAACAGAAAGTTAGTGCTGGATCTCACTACACAGTGGAGGGGGCTGGTGGGGAGACAGAGACAGAGACAGAGACAGCTTCCAGTGTACCAATAACCTTGACTTTCATTGCTGACTGTTAATTAGCGCCTAAGCCTGCAAGGAGCAAAGGCTGGAGGAGCCAGGAATTAAATGTTTATAGGGCAAAAGGAAAAACTCGGGCAGAAAGTAAAATGGACTTGCTAGCATTGTTCAGCAGTGCGTCTCTTGTCCCTGTACTTGGCATTCATGGCCTCTCTCTCTCATCAGTCTGTGCACCTAGGTATCTGTCTACTCCGTGTCTGTGTATCTGTGTATCTACGCATCTGTCCTCTGCTTCTCTAGTAAAATGCCTGGTCCACGAGGGTAAGGACTGCATCTGACTTGCATGCTGCTCGATACTTGACACCTAACCCAGGCCATTCATTGCACAGAGAAACTACCCACTGAGTGGGCAAACGAATGATGTTCCACTTGCCACTGAGTTAATTTCAGTTTTGATTGTGCTTACAGTTTTGTACAGAAGGTTGAGATTAATAAAACAATAGCACATACAACTGTAAAAAGTCCATCTCTGATGATGGGACAGAGGAGAGGAGTATTTTCCTGGTATCTGAGGAAAGACTATAAAGAGGAGGCTCTGATTTAGGCAGGTGTTCTGGGTGAATTGTGTTCTCCCAAATTCATATGTTGACATGCTTGGGGCAAGGCTGAGCACACGGGCAGCACCGGAGGAGTGTTCGTTGTCATCCCTGTTGTAGAGTGCCGGGGATGCTGTTGTTTTATTTTACAGTAAACCTATAAGGTGCCTGTTTAAGAGACAGGCTGAGAGATGTTAAGCTTGGACAATATCAGGTAATTGCCTGGTATACAATCAGAACGCATTAAATATACATTGAATGAATGAAGTCACAGAGATGGAGTTACAGACAGGACTGGCTGATATCAAGCCTTGTGCTTTTAATCACGATTCCTCAAAATATCTCTTCTACTTATTTGCTGACAAATAGCCCCTTTCTCCAGAATGGAAGTTGTGTGCTTGACTCTCCCTGGCTACCTTTTTAGCCTCATTTTTGAAACATTCTGTAATAGACTCACAGACATAGTAAACAATCTTATGGCTGCTGGGAGAAAGTGGGTGGCAAGGGATAAATTTGGGAATTTGAGATTTGCAAATGTTAGCCACTATATATAAAAATATATAGAAAACAGACTTCTTCTGTCTAGCACAGGGAACCATATTCAATATCTCATAATAACCTTTAATGAAAACATGAAAATGAATGTATGTATGTATATGCATGACTGGGACATTATGCTGTATACCAGAAATTGACACATTATAACTGACTATACTTCAATTAAAAAAACCCCAACATTCTGTTAGAAATTCCTTGAAGTTTGTCTCATAGAACTAGCTTCCTCCCCACACTTTCAGTGCAGTATGGGGTTTTCTAATATTTTAATTTTTTTAACAAAAAATTATTTCAGTTGGTTCTGTGATGTTGGGAAAAAGGAGTTAGGTTATCTGCTTATTGCCAGCTTACCCAATATTCTCTCGTGGTATTTTTCTCTATTCAGGGTGCTTATCAGTCACCAGAAATTGAACTAGGTTAATATCCAAAACCATGAATATTTTTAGGGGGATGCTGGTAGAGTCTCTCTGAACATAACTCTTATCAGACCTAGCCATCCAGTTTGTTCACATTCTAGACCAAAAGTTAGGAGACTTTTTCAGTAAAAGGCTAGGTCATCAATAATTTAGGTTTTTGTGGAGTTTATGGTCTCTGTGGTAAATTCTCAACTCTTCCACCGTATGAGCATGGCTGTGCTCCAATAAAACTTTATTTACGGACACAGAAATTTGAATTTCATATAATCTTTACATTTTAGATGTTAGATATTATTCTATTAAGAGTGTTCAACTATTTAAAAATGTAAAAACCCATTCTTAGCTTGCAGGTGATATAAAAATAGGCAGCTGTTTAGAGTTGGTCTACAGACCATGGTTTGAACCCCCCCTTTTCCTGCTTCAGATGACCACAGCCCCTGTTATCCAGGTGGTCCCATTTTATTCGTCACAGCACATCTGGAATTATCACCCTTAAATTTTAGCCGCTCATCTGATTATATTGCTCCCTTCCTTGTGATCCTCCCTCGACTCTCCAGACTGCTTGACATGACATTCCAGGTCACAAGTTCTCCCAGACACACCTTGCAGTCTTTCCCTCTCAGCATCCCTTGGTCAGGCCAGTCTCAGTTGTTCGCTGATTCCACAAATGCATTCATATATTCTGCCCTCTCTTGGGTCTTAAATACCTTTGTTTCTTGGCATACTTTTACCTGCTCTTAAGAAGTCCATCTAAATTGGCATCTCTTCCAGGAAGTTGTCTTGGAATTTTCAGGCAGAATTCGTCACTTTTGCATTCATGCTTTCATAGCACTTTGAACATGTTTTAAAACATTTATCTCATTATGTTCTAATTCGTGGTTGCCTACACCAATATGTGCTCTTGTGTTGTTTTTTAGTCAGGGGAGTTAATTAGGTTTATTTATTTATTTTTAACGGAGGTACTGGGGATTGAACCCCGGACCTTGTACATGCTAAGCATGCACTCTACCACTGAGCTGTACCCTCCCTCCTTATTATGTGCTCTTAACGTAAGCAACTGGGTTAGTTTATCTTTGTTTTCCTAAAACCTGGTGTATGTTTGGGACTTGACAAATGATTCTGAATACTATGACAACAGAAGTAGATTTGAGTGTTCCCATCTGTCACACTTGACACAAAATATGTTTTATTAAGGAAGGAAAAAAAAAGATATATAACACTTTTAGAAGGAAAACAGTATATGAGTTTATCCTTTCGCAAAGCGAAGATTCACTTGGCAAACTAAAATTACTCAAATGTGTCTTGAATTTTTTCTTAGCAGATTTGAATTTTTAAGGCTATACTTTCATTTGCTAAAACTATCAAGATTGTGACGAGTGAACAGCCCTTTGTGCTGGTAGCTTCTGCTACCACTTACAGTCAAGTTGGAATCGTAGATCTGAGGTTTGGGGAGTTTTTTTCCAGTACTTATGTACAGAAATATTCTCAGAGCTCACCCCGAATGTCCTAGAGACGCTGATGGTGGAAAAGTTGTGGGTGACCACGGCTCCAAACTCTGAGTTTCCACTGTGCTTTCGTCAGCCTCCCTGTTCAAAAATATCTCCCCCTCTACAGGAAGCAGAAACATTGATTTACAGATATAAACATAGTTAATGGGGAGAAAGCCTGGGCATTTGTGTTTGATAAAAAGCTGTCTGGTGACGGCAGGCTCCTGGACCTTAGGACCATTAACTTGGGATGTGACCCGGGCCCCTTGAGGACCAGGGACAGACAGGAATCCCTCTGCCCTCCTTGTCCCCGCTTGTCATGAGCGATGCACACAAAATTCTCTGCAGTTGTTATTTACAGCAAGAGATAGGAAAAAACTACCATAGGGTGCTAAAGGCTTTGGTCTGCCAAGATTTTAGAAATTAGTATTGATGTCAGTGGCAACAACTTCTCAGAATGGTCCGTGGTCTTTTCTTAGTGGCGTCAGAATGATTTATGATGGGAACAGAATTTTTTTTCTCATAGTATCTCTCCTACTCAAATCCCGGGCTCTGTCATTATTTCTACTTTCCTGTGGTGGTGATGAGTGAATGAGGAGAGGGAGCAAAAAGGCCTCATCTGTTTCAATTTCTGAGGAGGGACACAGATTAAGTAGAACCAGAACTGCCACCTGAACTCAGTAAATCAGTTTTTAAGAAGATGTCTTTATGTATCTTTATGAAGTGTAATAATTTCTCAAGGCAATTACAGGGTTTGAATAAATAAGTTCATATCTGCCAATAAATTAATTAAGTAATTGCCTCTATCTTATTAAATGTGACTTCTCAAATTTATATTTGGGTTCTCTCTGCCATTCTAGAAAATGTCTCTCACTCAAACTTTTGCAGAACTCAGCAACACCCATCAGTACATTTTAATGTATTCAGTAATTTTGTGGTGGGCCCTCTCTTCAATAGGGAGTCCTCAAGATATTTTGAGATTCCTGCATTTGCCAGGAAGAGACCTTCTTTATTTACCTGGTGAGGCTCCTGGGAACCCTGTAAGCAAGGTACCAGGTTGTTTTTTCAAGAGGCTTTATGGCTCCATGAAGTCCACCTTAGTTCTTTAAAGCTGTCTGGTCATATCTAAGTCTAGGCATATTCTCAAATAAGACATTCCAGTCAAAGCCCCTGCTTCCCATTATGTCCTGTTATAAGAACATACTGGGCTTACCCAAATAAGTATATTGCCATTAAAATAAGGATAAGTGCTCAGAGTTTCCAAATTCTGGAGGGATCAGATAGAGAGAAAGATAAATGCTTCAATTTTTCTTACCAAGGTATAATTTACCAAATTGCTGCAAGTCATCATTAGCTTAAGGGGAAAGGTTTTCTTATATCTGGAAAACAAAGATTAAAGCCACTAATATTTGAGACATAAAGTCATAAAAATTGTTACCCAGCCCTAGGTAACTAATCCTTGTCAATCTTGATCTTTTGTAAGCAGTTTATGAAGCCATCTGGTTTTTCATTAGGATTCTTTAGCTGGTTACCCAGTGCATACCCAGCTGTGATGTGAAGGTTATCAGGAACCAGTGCTTGTCAAAAAATCCTTTCAATGAATCTTCTTGTAGATGAAGTATTTTTGCCAAAGCATTAGAGTAAAATAATAATGGTCTATAAATGACAAAAGACTTAAAAAGGCATGGTTAGAGATCTGATTACAATGCAATTGACAAAGAAATTTGGTTATTTTTGTGACATGCAGTATTTTAAGATAACTAAAATTCTGACTTACACTAGGGCATATCTGAATTTTATGAATTTCATATAATTTCTAGAATATTTATATTAATAGCATTTACCCATACAATATAAGCTAAGAAGGTTTATCACCGCTCATTTGACAATGCTTCCCATATGATTTAATGTACCAAATAAGGAGAAAGCCTTGGCATTGGTACTGGGTGTGCCCTAGTTTAGTAATTAATAGTGCTTTGTCTCTGTTTCTCTTTCACAACACTGTCCACAACCAGATTTTTGAAAAGTGTAGCTTGCATTCACTATCCCTACTTTCTAACTTTCAACTTGCTCGTAAAAATAAGTGAGAATTGAATTCTGTCCCAATTCCCCATTGACCTTCTTCTCACCAAGGTCAATAAAAATCTCCTTACTGCTGCAGCCAACTGGCAAGTTCGGGTCCTCTTAGCTTTCCTGCAGCATTTTCACTGTCCACCATCTCCCCCTCCTGATCCTCTTTCCTGTCTTTGCTCCCTTTGCCCTACGTTCTCCTGGTTTTCCTCTTAAATCTCTGACTTACCCTCTAATCATTACACATTGGCGTATTGGCCTTCCCCCTTCTTACTTTACGTTCTCTTCTCTTCCAGAGTGACTGTGACCCCTGACGCGAGGTGAATCTGTGTCTTTATCATCTGTATAAAGGCAGAAATTAGAATCCACCTTATAGTGCTATGATGAAGATTAAAAGAAAAAATATATACAAAGGCCTGAGAAAGTGTTTGACATATAATAGTGACATACTGTTGTTAAATGTTCTGTGGTTATTCAGATATGGGGTGATTCAATATTGAAAAGATATAAATTATCCGTCAATTAACTTATACAATGAATGCAATCCCCATGAAAATCCAAACAGGGACCGCTGAATGGAAATTGACAAGATGCTTATAGAATTAACCTGGAAGAGAGATTGTGCAAGAAAAGGCAAAATTTTGAAAAGAAAGACTCAAGCAGGCTTACCAGACCACATACTAGACTTATTTTAACTTTAACTCAGTTCACGGGCAAAGAAATACACACAAGAACAGTGAAATAAAGCAGATTCATGTTCAGATGGGAGTTTTATACATGGTTTCAAATTTGAAATTTAATGGGAGTTTTTTGGACCATTGGCTATGTCAGAATCAAATTAAATTTATAAGTTACACATTCATAAAAATGGATTGTATACAAATTAAAGTCATAAAAGAAAAAATTTTTTAATAAACTTATTTTTTAAAAGTAAAAATAAATGTTGGAATAAGACACCAAATCCTACATTAATAAGCCTGTAGTCGTTTCTTCAATAAGACAAAAATGAAAGGTCATAAAAAATAAGATAAATAAACATGTGTAAGACAGATACATTTTTAAAACTTCATAAAGGAAAACTATAAGCAAAATTAAAAGAATCATTTTGGAAGAAGTATTTTCAACACTTACAGGAGAGTAAGAATTAAGAGCCAAGTTTATAAAGACATTCTACAATTAAATAAAATTTTTAAAAAGCTAGTAAAAAAGTGAACCAAATATGAGTTGGCAAATCACTGAAGAGAAAACACAGATATTCAGAAGATGCTCAATCTTTTTAAGTATGAAAAATATTCAAATTAAAGATTTCAAATTTTGATTATGAATTTTAAAAACCTATGTAAAAGTAGAATAAAATGGTATGATGAACATTTACATACCCAATAGTCGGCTTCAAAATTCATCAACAAATGGCCAATCTTGTTTCATATGTTCTCTCCCCTCCCCACTGAGACTTAGGTACGTTTTACCCTTTGATGTTATCAAATACTGGGGAAAATGTGGAGAAACAGGTTCCTTCACACACAGCTGAGAAGAGTTGAAATTGGTTACCTCGTTTTGTGAAGTATCTGTTAAAGTTAAAAATGAACATAATCAAACCCCCCAAATTACTGCCTTTAGTATTTATCCTAGAGAAACTGATGTGCATTTGTACAAAAAAGTGTGTAAAA
Source organism: Camelus dromedarius (assembly GCF_036321535.1). NCBI lineage: Eukaryota > Metazoa > Chordata > Mammalia > Artiodactyla > Camelidae > Camelus > Camelus dromedarius. Next base: position 34,373,930 of record NC_087456.1, read on the forward strand.
TGATTATTGTTAAATCATTGTTTGCATAAAGAAAATTGGAAACAACACTGATGCCCAGAAGAAAAGAAAGAAACAGTGGTACATCCAAATTCCAGAATACCATGTGCCACTAAACATGCGAGCCAGACAGATATAACAGTGTGCCGGGACACCCAGGACATGATGCTGGGGGAGGAACACACGTTGCATAGTAATACAGTAATACGCATAGCATGATATCATCCTTTAAAAAGGAAAAATGAAAAGAAGCTGAAGAATTTTTCTATTCTCTATCTCTCCGTCTGCTATTTATCTGTCAACCTATAGTCTAGAATGGTATCAAACAATCTTCACCAACAGTAACAACGGTCACTTCTGAGGTGGAGTGTGAGACTGGTATTCATCAAAGATTTTTTAGAGTATTTTTACAAGAATGCATTTATAATTTACTTGTATGATTAAAAGTAAGCACCATCATAACAAGGATTAAGGACGGCAGAATGACGAAACTGAGTTTGAATCTGAGTCTATCACTTATTATATATTTAATCTGGATCTCTTAATTTCTCTTTTGCCACTTGTCAAATCAGGATAACTTCATATATTTTGCAGAGATTCTGTGAGTATTAAACAATAGAGTGGGCAGGAGATTTCTATCCCAATTGGATATCTTCCTCTCTTTATTTTTCGTTTTTTGGAGCTTACCTATGTATTTTTACAGAAGTTGTGTTTTATCTAAATGCGTGTGTTTCAATGTGTTTGGCTTGGGGAGAGCGCTTGCTGCTGCTCGCTTGGAAGCCCTTGTCTGTGGTCTCCACTTCTGTGGGCACATTACTGTCCGTCCAAGTGCCTGAGCTGGAAAAGGACAGCTTTCCTGCTGCGTGGTTCTCTACCCCGGTCCTTTCGATCTGTCTGGTTTATTTTCATTCCATTTTTGATTGCTGTCCCCACTGTCTGATTTAGTTCGGGCCCCATCACCTCTCTTGTGGGCTCCAACAGTGCCCTTTCCACTGGTGTCCATGCTTCTCGTCGGCCCTCTCCAACCACTGCCACAGGACCCCGGAGCTTCCTTCCCAGATGCAAATCTAATTATGCTGATTCACTGTTCAGAACCTGTAAGTGGTTTCCTTTCTTCATGTTAAGAGTTAAAGTCCCTTGATCTTGTGGTTTACGGAGTTTTATGTGCTGACGTCGCCCCGTTCAGACTCGTATTTCTGCAACATCAGAATATTTTCAGTTCCTTCATCTGCCAACCACTGTAGGCCTCTATTCCTGTGCACACTCCCTTTTCTTAAGAAGCCCTTAGACGCCATGGTCCCTCTGTGTATTTGTTGTGCTCACACCCGAACATCCAGCTTAAATGTTAGGTCTTCTGTAAAGGTTTCCTCCAACAAATACCCCAAGTCTGACGCGTGGCAGCGCCTGTTCACCCATGTATTCGATACTCTGTCTGTTTATTCTCCTGTTGTCAAGCTCAGCATATAGTTTCTTCAGCCATTCCTTGCTGAATATGTTTTCCCAGCCACTTATTATCTTTGATACTTTTGTCTTTGGAAAACCTCTCATTTTCTCTTTAATTTGTGACACTCATAACTAACACAACTTTACAGAAAGTTTCCTGATACCGTCCGATTCTGTACCGGGAGCTGTTCACATCCTCCCAAGTCTATCAAGTGGCCTAGGCATTGTCACTCACTCAGCCTGGAGAGCGCTCAGGTTTTAAACAAAATCTGAAATGTAAATTGCTTATTTAAAGGGTAACAAGTAACCAGTTTTAACAGCAGAGGAAGGCCAGGTCCAGCACTAGCCCGAGAGAATAAGGCATCTGATGTTCACTAACAGATGTTTCCTTGAAGCGTCCAAGGATTATCCAGTCTTAAGGGCTTGGATCAATTTAATCTGAAGAAAAATATTGTAGTATTTACCTTAAGTATATGTAAAAATAAGCAAACATAATTGCATTCAATTACAGTAAAGTGAAAATTCAAGAAATCCCTGGAGATATAAATTTCATTCATGAACAGGATTAAAAACGGGCTCTAGGTTTATGAAGAAAAACTGCCCCTAAATAATCTCCAGAACTCTGTCCGTTTTATCAACAACCATAATCTGAGTTGTGAGAGTATGTTTATGAATGAAGAAATTGACCCGTCTGTGAACCGTGTTCTGAAGATGAGAGTAAACAGACAGAAAAAGAGGGTGTTCCTTTGAGAGTTGCCAGATTATAATAATTGTGGGCCAAGACAGTTACCAGAAATTAATTCCTCTGTTAAGAATGGTTAAGGACACTAACCTAAAGCAAGCCTTTTAGAGGAGGCATTGTTCATGGAAGGAAAGTATCACGGAAGGTCTGAGGGGGGATGAATCCAGTCCAGCAGGAAAAAAATCTGCGCCGGGTTTGAAAAGCCACCACATCCTCCTGTGTAAGTAAGATGCTAAGAAGCACAGCTACTTTTGGAATAGACGTCCCCGTCCCCTCCCCGTGCTTCCTGCAAGGACCTGCAGGAGGGGAGGGGCGGCAGGGGGCGAGGGGGGGGCACCCGGGGCTCCGGCGCACCTGCTCCTTTCTGACTCACAGGGCTTGGGAGCCGCCTGGGACCAGAGCGCCAGCGGCACGCCGGGGCATGTCCGCTCCGTGAGACCATGGCACTTGGGGCCACTCGCTGCCTTCTCGTCCTCTACCTGGGTCTGGCCCTGCTCGCCTCCGTCAGAAGTAAGCCTTTTGCATTTACTGCGCTTTTAGCACTTTTCCTGACTTGTGAATATTTTGTGGGCATAGTTTGTAGTGTTACATGTTCTACAAAATACAAAGCTTAAAAAAAAAAGGGAAAAGAATTTGGCATGAGCAAGTTCAACAAATCAGGGGGACCAGTCAGTGCGAGCAGTTCGCTGATTCAGTGACTTCCAGTAAGCGTTTAGATACAGAAAATGTTCCTTTTCAGCCCTTTGAGTGGTGAGCAGGAGGCTGAAATGGCCACATAGAGAAGTATTTTGTTGTGTTTATACTTTTACAAAATAGATCTGGCACTTTATAACTGATGTCCTTTAAAAGGAGATTAGTCATAAGCTATATTGCATTTTATTTCCTGTACTACGCATTTATCTTCACTTTTAAAGAAATTTGTATTCCAGCTTTCGCTCTCATAACCAAGGGAACAGAGTCTCAATTTTCCCCAAAGGATTATAGTTCAAAGCATCTCTTTTGCCGGAGAGAAATGGGCTTCTTTCTATTGTATGTGCTTCTGTTTTGTAAGTGGGGATATCATAGTCCATAAACTTCCCCAAATGAAAACAAGAGTAATGTTTCTAGGGTAATCTTGTCAGATGAACAGCAATCTGAAAAATCAGAGGAGACCAGAGGGCCTCCGCTGGGTGTTTTATGAACACATTGGAAATGGAAACAGGCAGGGTGTGTGTTCGTCTGTCAGAGAGGCCGTGTGATTTGTGTCTGTCAAATCTGAATACCAATAAGGCAAAGCGTAGAGCAGCTGCTGTTGACCCGGACGCCTTGTCATTAGCACGGTACTGTGTAATCTGGGTCACCTTCTGTGTCTGCACCAGCGAGACAGTTACTTGTACGGTTCACAGCTGAGCGTGTATTAGAGGTTGGGTCAAAGCAGGAGAAGATGCTGTAGCTAAGGCAGCTGAAGGCAAGCAGAGGGAAAGGAAAACCAATCAAACTTCAAATAGATGAGTAGTAACATTGGGACACACACACTCACTCAGGGTTTTTTCCCCCAGAAGTGAATTTATTGAAAAGAGTTTTTACGAAAATAGTTACTCATCCTTCTTGAAGCTTCAAGTGGGCCCCATGCAGGAGGAAGGGGGGCACAGAAGAGTTATGCTGGGCTGGGGCGGGGTGAGGAGCGTGAAGTGGAGCGTAAGAAATGACAGGACACACAAACCGCAAGGAGAAGTGGGTTCACAGGACATTCTATAGCAAAGAGCTTTGTAATTCCAAGGCAGCGTGGGTTAAAATACCTAGCATTCGATGCAGTTTGAGTTTAAAGAGATGAATACGTAACTTCCAAAGTATCATCTCTTTTTAAGGGTCTCATAACTGTGAAACTATAACTACATACAAATAATTTGTTTTCTCTCTCTTTGAGTGGGTGAGTTTACTGACAGACTCTAAACCAGTACTCTGTAATTATCTGATTTATTCTCTAGCACGGTATTTTTATTGGTTAAAAATTTTTTTGAAGTCCCGTTTTGTTTAATTTTTAAGCAGGCAGACTTTTATCTGTGTTATTAGATTTGCTGGCAGGATGTGATGATATTGCCTTCCTAGTTGAAACACTTAGACTGGTTTTTTTTTTTAAACCTGACTTGAAAACTTTCACAACCTCAGCCTTCTTTCCACCCTCACCTCTTAGTACTCATGACATAAATCCCATGTTCCAGCCAAATTAGTAAAATAATAGCTAATAATAAAAGTGGCTAACATTGTTAAACATTTGATATAAATGAACTATATTTCATTTAATTCTTACAACACCCCCATGAGGTAGATGTGATTATAATCATGTGTCTTTTATAGAATAAGACACCGATTCAGGTCGTTAGGCAGGTGTGTGTCACAGAGCTAGAGCGTCTGTGGGAGGCACAGCCTCTCCAGTCCAGCCCCAAACAGCTGGTATGTCTGGGTGAGTTCTGAGTACGCGCTTTGACAAGCTCTCGCTTTCAAATGCATGTTATCGGAAGTTCTGCACTGCCAGATACATCTTTCCTGAGAACTTTATTGAGAACATAATAATGCTAGGACTCATCAGAATGATGAGATAGAACATTTCTCTCTCTCTCTTCAAAGGGGTTATTTAGGAGAGAAAGTAAAGCCTATGAACTTCACAAGCGTCGTTTCCATTTCACATACCTGACCGCCCTATCATCAGGTAGAATTTGTCATTAACCCCATTTTGTAGCTGAAGAAACAGAGGCTCAGAGAGGTCATTTGCCTGCCCGAAGCCATCCAGCAGTGAAGGGTGGACCTGGGACCAGGACCAGAGGTCTGACTCTGGGTTCTGCGCTCTTAGCTTCCATGTACTGATCCTCTTGAAAGGACAATGCAAAGGGGCTTGCAGGATGCTCAGAACATAGTAAAAGCATACAGAAATGTCCAGTGATTTGGATCATATGAGTATAATAAGTAAGTGATTTTTTTTCCTCTTGAACTTTGGAAGACATTCTTTTAAATTAAGAGAAAAGAGTCCCCCCCGACTCCATTCTGTGTTCTTCATACAAGCCGTGCCTTGCTCGCCTGCCAGCCAGGGGCACGCTGTTTATGCTGACTGTCCACTGCCCTCCAGCTCTGCTTCCTTCTGGGTAAGGACACGTGACATGAGGAACCTCAGAGCAGAGCTCAGGAAGGGGTAGTCACGTCCACTTCCTGAGAGAAGAGACGTTCCCCTTTACCTGGCATTGCGGTGACTTTGCAATTACATGCTCCCAATTGTTTTCATACCTGTTCCACGGTTTTACACAACTGGTTCAAATTCATGGAATGAATTGAATTTTGATAGTTCAAGAAGAACTATAATATTTCACTTTTGCTGTATTGAGAGAATTTTATTGGAGTGAGACTTTCTGATGGTCCATACAGTCCATGGAGCTGATCTAAATGAGAGCATCTTCTAATGACTCTCTTTGTGACTTTGATACATGAATCCGTGGTGAAAGTCTTGAAACAAACTATGTTAGAGCAACTATGCATTAGAAAGTTCATTTATAAACATATTTTATGAGTTTGTTTATGCATTTGGAGGTAAATTGAATATTTTCAATGTAAACTCCACAACTAGTTTAATTTAAAATTAATTGTTTTAACCCATATTCAAAGGATGCTCATACTAGGTAAATGAAATGTGGTTTGACAAAACCATTATTAAGGTTTTTTGAATAACTTCATAGACTTTGGGATACTATCCAATCTTCCAGAGCCAATCAGCAATTATTATGTAGCTGAATTTGAATAGGGTTGTTTTAAAGAACACTGTCTTTTCAATTTACCCAAAGTAGAAAGAACAAATAGAATCTATAAAGATAAAATATGGTCAGATTTATTCAATCTTAATACCATGATCAAGAAATAATTGAGTTTGCTCAATAGGTCAGTGAAGGCTGATGGTGTCCATTAGGGAGTAAAATTTCTTTAAAATTCTCCATGCCTAGAAACATATGAAACTTTTGATACTCACCGTGCCAGTTCACATCTTTGCAGCAACATATTGTGAAGTGCCTACAGAATTATCAGAGTGAGAAAAGGATATCGTTGCTTTTTCATAAATAAAAGTGGTCTCAGCAGCTTACAGCAAAAGTCTCTCCTTCACGACGGTTACTCACTGTTTCCTGAGTCAGACAGTGGAATTAATTTTGGCTTGTATTTTTTTAATGCATATCTTAGGAGAATCAGATTTTTCAGAATTTCGTTCCTTTTTTCATCTTTGGTGATTTTCAAAAATTACAACGCATGGTATTACAATATGAAAATTTGAAATCCGAGTGGATAAGAACAATCAGAGTTTTTAGTTCTCTTTGAAATTTTACTGCTGATTTACTGAAAATCTCCGAGAAGCCCAATTTTCTCCTTTTAGGAAATGAAAATGAGAGCATCACTCTCCCCGCTCACATCAGTCTCTGTTCACGTTAGATTCAGCTTCGCTCTAGATACTTACATTGCAATTTGCATTTCTTTTCTGTAATGTGTACCAAAATTTGAAAATATTATTTTTGTGTTGATTTATGTATGCTTTAGCTATGAGATTGTGAGACACGGCTGTGGGAACCGTGGGTGTTCTGTTAACTGACGTATCCTATGTCAGTGGGTAGCACTGCCTAGCTTGGGGTGGTCACTCAAGGACTAGTTATTAAATGAGTAAAAGGATGATGGGAACTTTACAGCAGTTGCTATAAGGAAGGATTGAGTATCCTCCTTCCTCATGGACATTTTGGCATGATTTTTAAACTCTTCCATTACTTTACTTTTTAATAATAGACTTTACTATTTTAGATTAGTTTTAGGGCTAGAGAAGAATTGAGAGAATGGTGCAGGAGGGTCCCCTAATCCCACACTCAGCCTCCCCTGTTTGTAACATCGTGCACGAGTATGGCAGATTTGTCACAATTAACATACCAGTATCGATACATTATGATTAACTGAGTCAGTAGTTTGTTCAGATTTTCTGAGGTTTTTACTGGCTGTCAGGGTGCCGTGTCATGGTTGGTTGTCGAGTACACCTGGGCTGCTTTTGGCTGTGGCGGTTTCTCCCGCCTTGTTTTTGATGACCTTGATGATCTGGGGGACATTGTTTAGGTATTCTACAGGATCCTCCGACATAGGGCTTTGCGGGATGTTTCTCTCATGGGAAGGCTGGAGTGATGGGGTGCTGGGGGAAGACGACAGGGGTCGAGTGCTCTTCTCTCGATACCTCATTGAGGATAGGTAGTCACTGCGATTCGTGAATGCCGGTGTCGACCCCGGCCACCCGGGAGTTGCTGCCGTCAGGCTTCTCCGCTGCAGCTTGCTTCTTCCCCCCTTCTGTGTTCTGCTCTCAGGAAGGAAGTCCACACCTGAGGAGGGGAGAAGTATGCTTTTGTCCTCCGTTTATTAATTTATTCAAGTAATTCTGTCACTGTGGAGTCATGGGTACCTGTTCTGTGCTCAGGGCTATCATCTAACACTGCTTCGCTATTTTGTTACTCGGGTTGTTCCAGCTTTGGCAACAGGGAGTTCCTTCACTTGCTTCCTGTCCTCTTAACATCCTTCCTCTCAGTGTGAGGTGCTTTACTTCCTGACATTCTGGCTCTGCAGGATGTTCCAGGCTTGTCTTGTTTATTTCCTGCCCCAGTCCCACCACCAGGCATTGCCCCGGTGAGCCCTGGTTCCTCTTCACGGGTGAATGGCAATAGAAACCAAGATCTGAGTGTAAAGGGTGCTTGGTGCCAGTGGGGTGTCACTTCTTGCAGGCCGTCTCAGCTGACAGAGTGCAGGAATGTATGTGTGTATATACACATTTCTACACGTGTATCTGTGTGTACATTGGTATGTGTATTACTCTAACCAGGAGTTTATGTTGCCGCCCCTAACTTCATTACCACATGGATCATTCTGGCTTCCTCCCCTTGCTTATCCGTAAATTCCCCTCCAGCGGTGAGAAACCTGCTATCTGCCTCGTCCATTTACTTCATTGTTTAAATTCAGTGACCGTCATTTTAAAGTATATGAAGTGTATAGTAGTGTCAAATCCCTAGCCCATAATCCTGTAGAGGTAACTTTTCTATTTGCGAGCACTACATACGTGCATTTCCTTCTGTCTTTAGTCTTAACGCTCTGCTTGCTTCCAGGGCCACTCAGTCAGCACCACCCACCTGCTTCTGTGTGATTGTTTTATACATTTGTCATGTCACAATCAGCATTCTTTCCTGGGATGCCCTGACCTCCTACATGATTATTTTTAAATTTGCATACAATGAAGTTCATTGTTTTTGCTTAGTTTTGACAAATGATCCATTGTAATATTATACAGAGTAGTTTCACTTCCTTAAAAGTCCCCTGTGGTTGACCTTTTTCACCCTCTTTTTCTGACCCCAACCCCCGGGCAGTCACTGACCATTTTATTGTCTTTATAGTTTTGTCTTTTACAGGATGCCATATAACTGGAATCATAAAATATGTAGCCTTTTCAGACTAGCTTCTTTCAAGTAGCAATATTCATTTAAATGCTCTCCATGATGTCTTGTGACTTGATAGCTCATTTCTTTTTACTGCTGAATAATATTCCATTGTGTAGATGTACCACAGTTTGTTCATTCATTCATCTGTTGAAGATCATCTTGGTTGCTTCTAGTTTGGAGCTATGGTTTAGCTTCCTAAGGCAGCTGTAACCAAGTGCCATAAACTGGGTGGCTCAAACAACAGAAATGTATTCTCTTGTAGCTCTGGAGGCTGGAAGTCTGAAACTGAGGTGTCAGCAGAGCACACTCCCTCTGGGACCCTGGCCAGATTCCGTATTTGCCCTTTCCTAGCATCACCACCATGATGGTGGTCTTCAGTCCCTGGAGTTCCTGGCTTGCAGCTACGTCACCCCAAGCCCTGCCTCTGTGATTACATAGTGGTCCCTCTTCGTCTGTCTGGATCTCTTCTCTTCTTTTGAAAAGGACATTAGTTATACTGAATTGGGGTCCATCCTAATGACAACATCTTAACTTGATTACATCTACAAAGACCCTGTTTACAGATGACAGAAACAGGGACCAGGGACCAGGAGTGAGGACTTCAGCATATCTTCTTGGGAGACACAGTTCAACCCATAATATCTATCATGAATAAAATTCTGATATATGATGAAACTTGTTGATTAATATCACTTTTATTGGGCACAATTAACTTTGTGTGCAAATTGAATTATAAAAGGATTTTTTTTAACTTGGTAAGCACTCAGTACAATATGCCCATTTTTTTTCTTATTTTTCCTCTTTCTTTTCACTGTCCCCACCTTTTACACGTTACACCTTCTGCTTTGGATTAAATGCTCAGAAATTTCCTCCTACATAGATTTGCCTTATGAAATTAAATGAGGGTCCAATTAGTATAGAGAATAGTGCTAGGCCAGGGTATAAATGTGTTTTCATATTTTCTCGAAGCAGTTGACGTAGCCCTCTTCCCTAAATGAGAGTCCAGTACTCTACCCTACTTTTTTTTCACAAATTACATTCACTACTTGGGGCACCCAAAGATTCTATGTCTTTCATTATCAACTCAAAACACTGATTGTAAATTACTTTGTTGTCCATGTAATATTTATTAATATAATGCCATTTTTATTTTCCTGTTACGTTTTTGCCACAGTAGTGAAATCTGAGGAAGGAAGGTATTCAGTCATCTAGAACTCGATCCTATTGGTTGAGATTGTTAATACCTTTTATCAATCTTCTAGAGTTTCCTCCCCAATTTAATAAAAAGCAACGACTTCTCCAGAGTTTTACAGCAACATGTTATGTAGGTTGTCATGTATCCCCTAGATTTCTCTTTGTTCTCAGTAAAGTGCTATTACAAGGAAAAGTCAAGCCAGTGTACTTACAATAATAACAGTATAGGACCAAAAAAATGAGAAAAGACTGGAAGGACCTGGCAGGAGTGAGCTTGGCTATTTGGGGCTGAAATGTTTTGGCTGGAGGAGAAAGTGTACTGGGTCTAGAGGGAAATCAAGGTGAGATTAGTTGTCCCTGTCCTCAAGATAGGGGCAGTTAATAAACATTGAAGCTTTACCGTTTATTCAGTCATTTCTTCATCTGCCCCTTTATTTATTGAGTCTCCGTGTTTGCTGCTACTCTGAGGACACAGGAGTGAACAAGGGGCCCACAATCCTTGCTGTTGTGAAGTTTATATTTTAAGGGGGTGAGACAGACAGGAAACAGGTACATAAGCACAATGTGCGATCGCATTGCGATGGCAACAGGTGCTTCAGGGAAAAGCAAAGGATGAGAGACAGAGCGCAGGTGAGCCACCAGGATGTCTGGGTGGAAACCACTTTGGCAAAGAGAATAGCGGCAGCCAGTCCAGAGGCAGGAGGGTGCCCCGAGCATCTGCGGTGCCACAAGACTCCCAGCACTGCTGGAAGAAGTGACAAAGAACAAAGCAGGAGAGGCCTCGGGGGTTTAGTCTCCAGATTTCGAATCCTACAAAGTAACTATCATTAAGCCAATTAAGACACCTAAAAGCAAGATAGCTTGCGTGATGTACTTAAAACACCGCTACAAGGTGTTACAACTGAGATTTGAACCCAGGGCTGTCAGGTTCTAGGTCTCACACCAGCTCACAAAAACCAAAAGGAAAACACTGAGGAATTTTTCAAGCCAGTTATTAAACTGCTGGTAGCTTCAATGAGCAATGGTGGAAGTAACTGCATCACAGAATTGGCAAGCACTGCAAATCAGGTTTTGTTTTGTTATGTTGTGTTTTTTGGGAAAAAAAAATTAGTCCTAGGTAACTAAATATCCATTTCACCTTTAAAACTTTTCCAAATTAAGGGGGGAGGGTATAGCTCAGTGGTAGAGTGCATGCCTAGCATGCACAAGGTCCTGGGTTCAATCCCCAGTACCTCCATTAAAGATAAATAAATAAAAAAAACCTAATTACTCCCCCCCCCCCCACCGAAAAAGCTTTTCCAAATTAAAACCGTTTACAGTTTCCCCTGCTCTCTTACCGCAGGGACTAGAACCTGCAGAGGGAAGCCCGGCTCCTGTGTGACCTAGATTGACCTTGCTGTGGTCTTTTTGGTTCTTCACATAATTGTCCTGATCATTCCCGAATGAATGATTCTTTTCTCTGAATCCAAAATTTTTTGATCCTTAAAATAAGTCCACTTGAGGCAAATTAGTGAGAGCGGAGTGCTAATGAGGCTGGGTTCACGGTTCAGTCTCCCTGCAGTTCCGTTTGCTTCGCACAGAGACCAAGTGTGTGCGACAAGTGCTGCTTGGTTTGATCAGCTGGGCTCAGATTTGCAGTTTTGAGCACAAGGAGAGAGAATGGAAGTAGCTCTTAGCAAATCAAGCATCACGATTGGGAATAGCAGCTGAGTCAGCAGCAAGCACTTTTTCATGCAGGTAATTCATTATTCTGATTTCATCTCTGCCTGTTAATTTTAGTGATCCTTCCTTTTAATGTAGTTGAAGAACAAATATCTATGTTCAGCATCAGTTATAAAATAAGTAGAGTCAGAGCATTCAGATTTGGGCCCTGGCCCACTGTTAGTTACGCATCCTTTAAGCCCTCTAATTTCTCCATTGTGGAATGAGGGCGTCAGATTATGTAATCATCCAGCTCCTTTGAGCTCGATAGCTGATGGTTCTGTGACTATTCTAAGTAATGGGATCACAGATTTGGACAAGTAAAGAGTATTTTTAGTTATCTTGCCCTGTATGAGCCAGCCTTCATCAGGTTATGTTGCAACAAACAGACTCAACTCCTTAGCAGTTTACAACACAAAGGGTTGCATCTCATTCCCACCCACATCGTGTGCAGGTTGGCTGCAACTCTCCTTCATGTATCTTCAAAGTTTGCATGAACTTGGTGTTTCTCCAGGCTCAGAGGAGCACGAGGAGATGCAGGTGTGTTCATACTGAGGGACTCAATGTCAAAAGCAGAAGCAACCCACTACCCCTGACCCTTTTATGCTCATAGTCCTTGTTTGGGATGTAATAAATCTCCAAAATCTTATTTATTTATTCTTTGGGGGATAACTGCAGACAAATCACTTGATTTCGCTGGACCTCATTTCCACACCTTTGAAGTGGTTTGATAACGTCTCCCCTCACAGGGTTGCTGTAAGTGTTAAGTGAATTTTGTACACACACCTTTTTTTATTGTGGTAAAACCAAATCTGCCATCCTAACCATTTTAAGGTCACAGTTCGGCAGTGTTAAGTATATTCACGTTGCTGTAAAACAGATCTCTGGGACTTCTATCTTGCAAAGCTGCAACTATACCTACTAAATAGCAACGCCCCGCATCCCAGTCCCTGAGAACCAACATGCTACTTTCTCTTCCCATGGGTGTGACCAGTTACCTCTTACAGGTGGACTCATTCAGTGTGTAACATTTGCAACAGGCTTACTTCACTTAGCATGATGTTCTCAAGGTCATCTATATTGTAGCATGTGACAGGATTTCCCTCCTTTTAAAGGCTGAAGAATATTCTGTTTTCTAAATAAAACACACTTGGTTATCCATTCATGCACTGACAGATATTGGGTTTTTTTTTTCAACCTCTTGGCTGTCGTGGATAGCACTTTATGTGAATAGTACACATGGATCCTCGAACGTGGGTTTGAACTGCATGGATCCACTTATACATGAATTTTTTCAGTAGTACTGCAGCACTGCACGATCTGCAGTTTATTGAATCTGCAGATGTGAAACCACAGATAAGGAGGGCCAACGATAACTTACCTGCAGATTTTCAAGTGTGCAGGGGTCAGCACCCCTCACTCCTGCATTGCTCATGGTCAACTGTATTTTGACAAGCCTGATTCTGCATAAGACTATCTGCTTAGCACTTCTTTTCTGCTCTTTTTAATGTAACTGCCCTCCCTATTTCCATATCATCTGTGTGGATATTTTTCATCATACCTGGAATTTTTTTCAGCCATAATTGCTTCAAATAGCTTGCTGCCCACTTCTTCTAAGACTCCAATTTAATGTGTGTTTGACCTTCGGGAATTATTCTGTGCTTCAAGCAGGACTTGGGCACAGGAGTCTCAAGGGACAAGGATCAAAGAAGGAAGAGAAATCGGTCCATTGCTGAAAATGTACTTGCACCACAAGGAAAATGGCACAGAAAGTAATGACCTAAACACCCAAGTCAAGTAGAGGGAAGGCTTGCCCGGGCTTCCCTGCCATCCTCTCATTTTGCCTGGCAACGAAGCTCCCTTCTCACGCAGGGCAGATGGGGGCAGCCAGCACAACCAAACAGAACATTCCATCTGCCAGTCACATCATGTTGTCAGCTGTGCCCTTGGCAGCGTGCTAAAAAAGAAACTGGATTTGTGTAGCCTGATGACCTTCTTTCTCCCATAACCGTGAAGCTAACTCTTAGATGTAAAATGGAGGCCTACTTACCTTTATTTGTTCCATTCAAATTTCTTTGAATCCATGTGCTGCCTGGAGGCCAGTACCGTAATAACGGACATCTATTAAGCACATTTTATTTGTCTCGCACTTTACCTACAATATTTCACGCAAGTCTTTGTAGAACTCACTAAGTGCCAGGATTGCTGAGAAGGAGTGAACGCTTTAGATCCACAGGCAGGATGGCCGGGTTCGAGCTTCAGAGCTGTTTCCAAGTAGCAGAAACCTTCAGCAAGTTATTTCCCCAGCCACCCGTTTTCACAACTGCGAATGAGGATAATAGAAAGCTGTTTTACAAGAATGACAGGATTAAAGGGTTTTTCACATGTGTGCCTCAGTTAGTTTAATGGATGTTTATTAACAAAATAACGTGTGCCAGACAGCACGCGAGGCCCTGGGGATGCAAAGGGAGAGAAGCTATGGTTCCAGCCGCTGAGGTCTTGAGTCTAAAGGAGGAGAGAGAAATCCACACGAACGTCGTTAGGGAACATGGCAGGAACTCCCAGGCAAGGATGGAGAGGAGCCGGCAGGAGGGTGACGTTAATCCCCACACCCAGACCACAGTTGGTGCTGAATAAATGCTGACTTTTTTTATTTAAATTATTTTAAAATTCAAAACAATGAACAGAAATGCCCATCAGCTGTCACTGGGGGGTGGCTGACTTGCACTAGTGGATAACGGGTTACTCATGCATCTGATGGTCACAGAGCATTCTGGTGCAGCAGGCAAGAGCCCGGGGCTGGGTCAGGCTCAGCCCACCCTGCCTTAACTCCACCTACTTAGCTACGTCATCTTGAGCAAGTTAACGTAAATGCTGTTCTGTGATGGGGGTTAACTATCAGTCCTGCATCATAAAATTCCTGCGAAGCCAATCTAATTATCCAAGGTGCTAATTTATGTAAAGTGCTAAGAAGTGTCCTGGCAAACAGTTTAGTCTCAATAAAAGTTATCTATTGTTGCTCGTGGTTATTTTTAGTAGGATGCTAGTGACAATGCTTGGTGTGTTTCTTTGTAAAACTGGGAGAATAAGATTTAGCTCTTAATTGTGATACGAGTATTGGATTCTAAAGTGCCTCATAGGACAGATTACATCCTGGAAATTCAGGTGATGATTCTAGGGCTTCTTGATTATGTGAGCTTTCTTTAAAGGCTTTGAAATTTTGTTCTGGCAGGCAAAGATTTTTCCTTATAAATCTTGGTTTTATTTTATTTTTTGTTTGAGTAGCTCTATTTTGATTTTGAGCTTATGGCATCTTCCTTCTTCAGTGGTGTGGTCCTTACTCCTAAAGCGAGTCCTTTCTGGTTTCTCAGTGCCCGAGATGTTCAGTGAAGTCTGCCCACTCTGACTGGGCTAGAACTCCAGTGGTTATTTTTTGGTATTTTCATTTCTCTAGGTCTCTCAGCAGATGACCTCTGAGAAGCTTCCCCAAAACCCATGATGAATGATGAATCTTTTGGGCCAGTGCTCTGACCTGCGAACTGTAACTGCTTCTGCAGCCTGCGACTTTGAGCTCATCCTCCTGAGCTCAGAAACGTCGCTGCACCTCTGACTGTATTCCTCTCCCCATTCAAGTCGTTCCAAGCATAAAGCCCAGAAGACCGTGGGCATCTTTATTTCACTGCTGACACAAATCACAGTTCTGTGATAACTGCGTTCGGTGCCTGAAAAGAGTTACCTCATACGTTTTTACATTTGTAGTGTTTACACCAGGAGGACAAGTGTCCCAGCATTGTGCCAGCTGCTCTGTCTTGGGCAGAAGTGGGCATTGGTGAAAAGCAGCTGTCCTTTAAAACCATTAGACACTCAGAAGGAGCTTGCTAAACAGAAAAAAACAAATTGATGTAAGGTGTAAGAGGAGTGGGATTCAAGACTAGAAAAGGAAGACCTGTGTTCACAGTGAGAGTGATCTTTCCGGCTGGTTGGAGTAGTCCCGGAAAAGCATTTGGTACCTAACTGACCCAATCAAATTAACCAAACTAGCCACACACACACACACACACACACACACACACACACACACACAGTGGTACTAAGTATTTGCACTATTTGACACAACCATACTGTCAATTATTATATTGTAACCACTTTGGGAAGAGCCTGGAGTTGACTATAAATCTCAACACTGTTCTGCCAAAGACACAGTTTCAGAGAATTTCCTTCTTTCAGCTCTGTGCCTGAACAAAGCTAAAATAAACAGATGGGTAACACAAAGTGCTGAGGGTAACAAAACTCCACATGGGCGGAGAAAAGTATCATAAACAAAATTTAATTTTCCTGTTCACATAGACTGTCTAAAAGTGGAATTAAACTTCATGAATACAAATATCCAAACAGAGCAACCAGCTGAAGCAGAGAAACCTTTGAATCAACTTCCATATATTTGCTTAGACTTTTCTAAACAATGTATTTAATTAAGAATAACCTTCAGGTGCCATGAGCTGAGTTGTTCAGTTTGTAGGAAGTAACTTGCTCTTATTTGAGAGGTTAATTAGGTGCATTTTTTGTGTTTGGGGTATATTCTGGTTTTCTGAAAACGGCCAACACTCCTTTGAATAATCTAAATTATCCATTTGCAAATAAAACATTTAGCAGATAACAACTGTGCTTTGTAGTAGACATTCTGGAGGCTGAGTGTAGCGGTGAGCTGAGGTTAGCAGCAGTGAGCCGAGTTTGGGAACAGTGCGTGATGCTTCCCCCGACTTTGTGTGTTTGCATCTTAACCTTTGCTTTGGCAGCACCCTTTTCTCCCCTCTACATCACTGCTGCAGCTTTTGGTCTCAGGAGCAGCCCGCGATATTTCTAAGATCTTCTCCAGGGTGACAGAAGGTTCTAAATGTTTTTGCCATTCTCATCCTTGCATCATCTTCTCAGCACAGGAGTTCTTGTTTCCAAAAAATCTGATTTCGAGTTATTTCAAAGTCAGTTTTGATGTGTTTGTCTGTTGGAATTTTGAAACTAAAAAAATCGTAAATCCAACCAACAAATTTGCTATTTACTAACAGACAGGACAATTCAATATGAAACGATTAAGTCTGAGGTATGATAAAGGAGAGAAGTAATTCTGTTTGGTTTAATGTATGTAGGCCTTTTTTTTTTTTCACACAAAACAGTGCCAAACTTTAATACCATATGAGAATTTTAAAAATGATTGCAAGCTTGTGGGGAAGGAGATGAATTAGATTATGGTTATTATAGCATGACTTAAATACAATGCCGTATTAGAACCTAATAATCTCTTATAAGAAACTATTATAAGAAAATTACCTTTTATATTTAATTTGACTTAAACTGGGTGAGATAGCACCAGGCAAGGGCATAGGTCCTATTGGGAAATTCTCTAAAGTGTCCAATGGCGGTTTTAAAAATAGAATAGCAATATTTTACATCTAACTTTTTATTAGTCACTTTGAGTCTGAACAGATGGAAATAAAGAGATTTGGTCACCAATTGAAAAGCTAGTTTGGTTTTCTGATTGTATTTCTTTTCTCTACAAAGTAAAACTAAAATACCTAGGATCTCTTTATTGCTTGTCGCGTTCCCCCGTTTTCCTCTCTTTCTCTCTCTTTCTCATTCTCTCTGCCTTTTTATTCTTTCCCACTAACTAAATTTATTTACTTTTTTTTCTTCTTTGTTTCCAGCGACATGGGAGCATTTAAAAGCAAAACTATCTCAGAGAGGGGTGGGGCAGCGACGGCAAATGGATGAAAAGCCAGCGTCTCGTCGTTTGGTGGTTACTATAGCAATAATCGAGATGGGAGATTGTCAGCTGCAGCAGTTTCTATAACAACATGATAGGGTGCTTTAGAAATAGACCCGAGGTAAATAGGTCCGTTAAGGGTCTCTCAACCCCTTTTGTGCCACGGGGTTAGCATGCTTCTGGAGGATACATATTAGTTGGCATACTTGATGGGACCCTTTAAAATACTGCTTTTATTTTATAAAGATTAAACATTTAATTGTTCTGTAGAGACCTGGCTTTAACCGATAGGGTCTTAGCTCCTTCCTTTCAGAAAATAATTGATAGCGTCCTTATTCTATTTCTGCATCGTGAAGTCAAGATAGTCTGTAAAGCTGCTTCTTTCAGTGTTTTGCCCCCAGATGTGGGAAGCAGCGAGTTTCCCTCAGCGCAGCATCCCCCAGCTCTCCCCTCGCGCACCAGAAAGCCGTGTGTTAGTGACACCTCAGTCGCGCTGTGGTTACACCTGCTGGGCTCGCTGACAAGTGGTCTTCCTGCCCTCCCGAGGGGGGCTGGACTCTCACCCTTCGTTACGCCCTTCAGGGTGCTCCAAGTTAGGCACGGTTTCTATCTGACTTACAACTTACCAGGTATTGTAAAAGGAAGTTTATTGAAATGTATTGTTTAAGCATGATCAAAAATGACATCGAAGAAAATAAAGGCTCCCGTTTCACATGTAAGTGTCATCCAGGGGCCCCTTCTAAGTGAAAGACCGGTGAGAGTGTGTGCCTGGGATTTGGTACAGGAAGCGATGGCGGTGGGCGGCAGACACCGCCAAGAGAAAGAAATACGGAAAGCCTGAATGCAGTCACACGACGTTACACTCAGGGAGAGGGGCTGAGTTTGCTTGGTGCAGCTCAGCTATGAATTATTGATCATCTGCTCTATGCTGGATACAGGAGGCATACACGATGATGAAAAATACATGGGATTTATTTTAAAAACTCAAGTATCATATCCAGTAAAAACACTCTTTATTGTTAAGCAGGCTGTTAATTTACTTGTTTATTGATTTGAAAGTCATGAATTATTTGCTTGAATTCGTCCTTCTTCTTTCCCCACTTAACCTCTCCTCCCAATGTTTTAAGTGCAAAGACGTAGCCGTGTTTTCCTAAAAGAGATGATTCTGGGCATATTTGAGCCGGGGTGATTTCATCTAAGGTACCACGTCTTACGTCCACGTGAGAGTTCGCTTCTAGGCATTTTCTACAATAGAATTGTCCTTGTGCTTTTATTATCTTCTGTTCAGTTAAGCTACCAACTCCAAATATGAGATATTGTCTTGCAACACTCTAAGGATGTCAGCAACCACACGTCGCCCTCTGAGTGTTCCAACAGCGCAGCGGTACCCTCCTTTCCCTGGTGTTTTGTGCTCGGGAATGAAGGCGCAGAATTCATTATGTATATACTTGCCATAGCTTCTGGGGTAGAATGTGCCACATGGTTCCTGGGGGACGGAGGAGATCCATTCTCCCCGGGTGTCCCGGGCCGTGCAGAGAGGCATGTCTGTGTGCACCAGGGCCCTCTCAGAACAGCATGTGCAGGGCTATACACGCTTCAAAATCTTACCCAGACTGAAGGCACCACAGCCTTGTACTTGCTGTGCTCAGTGCCCTGGGGCTTTTGGCTGAATGAAAAGAAAATGAAATCTATTCACGATGGTTTCCAAGCTATCTAGTAACCACAGTAACCTGGGTTTTCCCCAGATCTGGTTCCCCACTTAGAGTGGCCAAACAGAAGCAAGCCATCCTCTCTCTCTTCAAGTGTAGTGAGCCTTAAATTGAGCGGAGCACGGGTCTCTAGGGGGAAACCAAGTGATCAGCAAAGCACTCAGTCAGCCCCTGTTATTGCCCATTCGGGAGCTAGCGTTCCAAGAGTGACAGGAACTGAGAACACAGAGCATGTACATGGACATCCAAAGAAATGCTTGTGACAGTTACTGAACTTAAAGGGTTCATCTGTTTTGTAGATGAGTTCATTAGTGTCCCCCTTTTTTTTTTAGTTTGAGATTTGCAAATGTTTGCCACTATATGTAAAAACAGATTTTAAAAACCCCACAAATTTCTTCTGTATAGCACAGGGAACTATATTCAGTAGCTTGTAGTAACCTTTAATGAAAAAGAATATGAAGATGAATATATGTATGTATATGCATGACTGGGACACTGTGCTGTACGCCAGAAATTGACACATTGTAACTGTACTTCAGTTTAAAAAAAAAGGAGTTCTTTTGCTAGTTGTAAAGACAAGTCTCCATATGGGAAACAGAGAACACTTTAGGAAACACACAGATAAGTGTGTTGTTGTCTTAACAAGGGTCAGTTCTGTGGCTGCTCAGGCCAGGAGATCAAAATGAATGCAGAGATCTGGAGAAGATTCAGAGAAAACCGGAGGTTTCTAAGGATGTGCAGGATTTGAATATACATAGTAATTAATAAACTGTTAGAAAGTACCTTGAAAGATCTTTATTCATGCCTACTACTGTAATCATGTCATAAAAGAAGATAATTTAAATACTAGAGGACTCAGGTCTTACAACTCCACATTATTATTCTAGACATTAGTGTCCTGTACAAAACATGAGGAAACTGTTGAGATCTGCCTCGTCCAATATAGTAGCCACTAGTCACTGTAGCGTGACTTTGAGCACTTAACATGCGGCTAGCTAGAGCTGAGATGTGCTGTAAGTGTAAAACGCACGTAGGATTTCAGACTTGGTATGAAAAAAGATGTAAATATCTCATTAGTTTTTAACCCTCATTACACATTTGAAATGATAATTAGTTATATTTGGTTAAATGAAGTATATTATTAAAGTTAATTTTGCCTGTTTATTTATAATTCTTAATTTAATTTTTAATTGCACTTTTCACTGGAAGACCTAACATTACCTACATGTCGCATATTGTACCTCTGTTAGATGAGGCAGGTAGAAGTGCTCACTGTTTGAAGTGTCGTCCACGGACACGCAGCATCAGGACCCCTGCAGCTTATGAGAAATGCTGGCTCTCAGGCCTCACCCCAGAACTGCTGAGTCAGAGAATCAGCAGTTTCCCCGAGACCCTCGTGGTTCATCTGAATGATAAAGTTTGGAGAGTGCTTATCTAGATACTTCTTAAGTGCTTCTTTTTTATGATTCTATATTCCTTTTTTAATTTTTTGCCTGTCATGCTTTTTTTTAATTAAAAAAAATTTATCGATGTACAGTGAGTTACAATGTGTCTGTTTCTGGTGTGCAGCACAGTGTCCCAGTCATGCATGTACATACATATATTCATTTTCATATTCTTTTTCATTGAAGGTTAATTATTACAAGACATTGAGTATAGTTCCCTGTGCGAATCTATATTCTTTTTTATTTGGATTTTTTTTTTCAAACAAATGTTTTGAAGTCTTCTTGGCATCCTCATCTACCACATATTAGCTGCATAACTTTGGGGAATTTATTTAACATCTCTGAACCTCAGTTTCTACGTATAAACTGGATATAATACCTCATACCCCATACTTTTCTATAGGAAAGACTTGAGACATTTTTTCCTGGGACCAATAGATTGGAGGCATTTTAATAATATGAATAACAAAAATTAGAAAATTAGATTATTCTAATTTTTCTCATTCTCATATTGTCCATACTATTTTGGTGTATGGTGAAACAGGCTAGAGTTTGAAGGGCTGTTTTCACTTATTTTGCCAATTTTGTTAATTTTTTTCTTCAATCTTAATTGTGTACAATTACTTAAAATCTGGTAACAATCCAATGGAAAATATTACAACTTTCAGGTGCTTTTTTAGAACAAAAATGTGTGTAACTAAATTATTCCGCACAATGGTTTTATAATTAATATTGAAATTATGTCTGTTGATCAGTTAAAAAATGATGGCTTTATGGAGTGGGGAAAAACACTTCTTTCTCTTCATTTAGAACATTTTTAGCTTTACTCTGAGAACTTCAATTTGCTCAAAGGAGTTAGTAAAACATTAAGTATCCCATTAAATAAAAGGGGTCATTTAAAAGCCTGTCCTTATTAACGTGTACATGGATTGTAATAAGGTCAGAGCGTCCAGGCCTGATTAGCTTTAAATGAATTTAATGTCAAAGGAACATAATTAGACCCTCATTGAAATTTTCAATGATTGACATTCAGTAAAAATGACCTTCATGATTTGCATTATTTAGTCATGTTCTAAGGATGACAAAGGGCAGGGCACTTTCTCTGGGGTGAGTGTGTGTAACTGCAGCCAGAGGCAGGATGTCCGTGGTCCATTACCCAGCCCTCCTGATGGAGACCTGATCCCATCCAGACTGGTGCTCAGGAGGACCCAGAGGCTTCTGTTGGGGAAGCTTGGAGAGCAAAGAAAGCTTTGGAGAAGCAGGGCCCTGATTTCACCTGTGACAGTGTTAACGATGGAAAATTATATATAAGAGCACCCAGCAAGATGGCAGCCGTGCACAGGGGATTTAAAATACCCTTGTGGGAAAGTTTCCCAGTAAGTCTGTAGACTCCCGGCAGAGGAGGTGAGATGCAGGTGACACCAGGGAGCTTTGGCACAATCTTCTCAGCTGCAGCAGGGAAGTTGTGTTTCAGAGTTTGCATGTGAGTCAAGTACGGAGTCGGCGATGCTGGGCTCCTGCCTGGCTCAGGAGGAAAGATTCTCAGGAGTGTGTGATGACAGTGAACTTGTACTTCCTAGAACACAAAACGAATAACTCTTTCCAGTGTGGTAAAGTCTCATTTTCCTTGGATTGATTCATTTATTAAAAATGTGGTTACCAAGCACCACTGTGCCAAGGTGCTTTGCTGGTTAGTAGAAGGGGACCAAGACGTACATGCTTTGGACCCTGCATTGAAGGAATGACTAAGAAATTACTTTATATTTAGTCAATACAATTTTTGGAATAAAAATAATATTGACTGGAGAATTATTTTATTCCAAATTTTTAATAAGGAACTTTATGTTTGTTACTATGAGGATAATAGCACAAATTGGCTGACAGTGCTCTCTCTGTTCCAAGCATTGTTGGACATTTTATGCACATTAGCTAATTTAATATCCGCAATAAACCTATGAGGTAGGAATCATTTTTACAGAAATGACAACTAAGGCCCAGAGGTGGTAACTTAATAAAGCTCTTGGCGTCAGTGAGTGGCAGAGCCAGGATGCAGACCCAGGCTCAAGTCCCTGCTCGGAAGCCCTGTGTGTACATGTCAGCTCCCTTAGAGATGAGGAAACAGGCTCCGTGACGCTGATTTTGCTGAAACCACGGACGTGGGAAATAGCAGAACTAAAACGTAAACCTCTGTCTGTCTTACCGTGAAATTGTCCTCTGGCCATTACACTAAACTGGCCTCAATTTAGAATTTAAAAATCACATCTACAGGAATAGCTACGTGTAAGAGAGAGAATGCCTAGTTTTTTAGAGGCCACGGGGAGGCAGAGGAAAGAAATGGTCTTAAAGAGCCCGTTTACTGCGTCTAACTGTTCGTGCAGACCCATCAGACTGCACATCAAAGTAAGTGATTTGCCCGCTGATTTGCTCTGCTTGGTTTTATCAAAAGAGGTGAGAGTAAGAACTTCACAGCGAGGCTTAAATGAGAATTCAGGTTTTCTTGCTCACTCATTCATTATTCATCAAATTTCTATTGATTACCTACCACGTGCAAGCCATTCTGGCTACTTCCTGAATGAAGATGTGCCCCTCCCTCCCCTGCCGGGCCCAACCCTGGAATTAAACGTCACTCTCTGCAGAAAGCCAGCCTCAGGAAAATTCAGCCAGCCCCTTTCCTCTAATGCAGTGAAATTCTCCGATCTGGAAATTTCTCCTCTATCTGCAGTAGCGCTGTGTGTAACCTCTGTTTCATTCTAAAAACAACTCATCATGGGTGATTTGAAACCTGCACATCCCAAATATTTGCTGTTTGAAATCCAAACCATGATTGAAATTGTTATGTGCTTCACCAAACTGTCAAGGGCCATCTGATTTTCCAAATTTCTGAACGGAAGAGACAATATATCTTGAGTAAAAAAATTTTTTTTCTTCGACAGCTGAATTAAACCCTCTTTTTAAAGTCAATGGCTGTTCCAATTTATAGAAATCAATAGTGGTTTTTGAGATGTAGTTTAATGAAATATAGAAATTTATGTTAACTTTTTAACGTATCAAGGACGTAAACCAAAGTTCTGTATAAAACAGTAGACTTGGTAGTTGTTTTAATGAAAGCAAAACACAGGTACAAAGGAAGGCAGCCCGTCTTCTCCTTGTTCTTCTACAGGAAAAGGTTTTTATACGGAAGAGTTTCAGAAACCACTCAGTAAATGCTGCTGGGAATATCAAACTGTGTGCTCCCTGTTCCTCTATTCATCTCCCATTTTTATTTGGGTGAAATTAGGTTAAATGTATGTTAAAAATAGAATTAAATTTAAAAAAAACCTATGCCTTTGCATGTTTAAAAAATTGCCCTGTCCCGCAGCCAGCGTATCCTCTCTCCCATCGGAGGAAGCAGCCTTCCCAGGTCCCCACCCACATCTCAGTATTTTGAGGGAAAAACAGTAAAATACCTGCCTGGGGCAATGAGCTCAAAACGCTGTGTTGGCAGGAGGTGGGAATACATGCGTGTCTGATCTGCTTAAATGTGAGGAGTATGTAAAATTGCTAATTTAACCCAGATACGAGCAATAGCCATCGATCAACCCGCCTCCCTTCTGCTGGCAGGTTTCATTCTTGACGTTAATATCAGTAAAAATAAGGACTAGAGAGTGAGTGACGCGGGGGGAATTAGGTTAGCAAATCCTAGGAAAAGACTAAAAGTAGCAGTGACGAGAAGGCAAAATTTAAAAAAGGGGTCAGTCGTTACCCCTACAAACACGCACGGGTACATACACTCATGCAAAGTTTACACAGCAGGGGGCGTCTTTGAGGTCAGGATCCTGGCTTTGATGATTAGCACCCACAGAGCATTCGCTGAGCGTTTGCTGGGCGTGCTCTGGGAACACACAGAAACAGCAGGTCCTCCGGGCTTCTCTAGCCCGATCACAACTCTCACTTCATGTGATACTTCTCCGAGCCAAAACATTTAAATGGTGTTCAGCATTTATAGTGAGATTGTAAATATATTCGTGTGAAAAGTGAACCTCAGATTTTTTCTAAATTGAAACAATGGTCACCTTGGTTTGATCCTGGGCAAGTCCAGGTACTTGATGGAAGCGTGTCTTTGGCATTAGACTCTATATTAGTATGTGTTTCCTAAATAAAATTCCTGCAGTGAAAATGTGTTAGTAAGTGGTACTTTTTTTGGTTATTATTGTTATTGCTGTATTTCTTATTAATCCAGTAACTTTCCTGCTAAGAACTCCAGACTCTCTCTAAGCATCTTATAACAGTAAGAGCTAACGTTTATTGAGCACTTGCCTTGTGTCTGCCAAGCATTTAGATCTGGTGACTTAATCCACATGAAAACCCGAAGACGTGGATTCTGCTGCTCTATCCTCCTTTGTAGCTGAGGAAACTGAGGCTGAGCTGGCAAAGCCGGCCTTGATAGGATGCGTCTTACTTCGTGGACTCTGTTCCTTGTCTCTCTCTGGCAAATGTCCTGTGGTTAACCAGTCCAAACATTGCCAAAAATACTGGTAGCAAAAAAAAAAAAAAACCCTTTGCTGGAGCTTCCAGATTCTTGACTGACGGTTTTTAAATCAGAGAATTACCTGCCTGTTTCAAAGATGAGCACATTAAAACCATCAAGGACAAAGGAGTACATACTCTTTGTAATAATCTCTGAGGTATTGAAATGCTTTTTCCCGGAAGTCACCTTGTAGTGTTTCACTGCTCTGAAATAAATATATTCCTCCTTTATACCTAAGCTAAATGACTAATATGGCTGTTTTCCAAGTAGATCAAATTACAAGAAAATACACACACACACACACACAATCTATACACAATAACTACTACACTGTGTGCTCAACGCCTTTAAAACTGGTCAAATTAGTTTTTACTTCTCAGCAAATATATATACACATTATATATTTACATTTATATATAATGTATATTTATATTAAAATATACACACATATTTTTATCACTAGCTATACTAAAAGAGCAAAGACAAAAAGAATCACTTGCAGCCGCTGTGTGAGATATTTTATTTTCCCCTGGGCTCTCTGCAGACGTCTCCAGGAAGGCCAGGAGGCTGAGCGGCTGGGCCGCGGGGTCTCCCTTTCTGCAGCCTGGGCTGGCCCACATTCCGGTTTTGTGTGTTGGGGTTACTCGTGACATTTTCCTTGGAGGAGTTCTGCTGCCTTTAAGGAAAAAAAAGAAAAGAAAAAAAAAAAAGTCTGAAACCCACTGTTCTAGAACTTCTTGTAACATCCAGTAGATGGCAGACTTTACTGCAGGAAAACAGTTTGGCAGCCTAGATGCACTGGTCTGAAAATATCAATTTACACGTCACAACCAGTACAGTTTTTATCCTGTATCTAAGGCTCGTGGGAAAGCCAGAAACGAAATTATCTGTGGTCATTTCTCTGGGAACTAGATTTCAATTATAATTTTAAGTAATCCTGCAAGGACTTGAAATTACTTTTTGTGTGTGTCCATGTATGTCTTTTCTAAAGCTATTATCCTTATGCAAATTACTTTATCGTTCACTGAGGGTGCACACAGTGTACTAGGTTACGATGTAGTAATGTGTACAGGACAGATTTCTTCTCAGTGTAGGTGCTCAGAACTGGAATAATCATAACCCTTACTTCATGACACTCCCTCACTGGTCTGTGCATATTCCGCTTTTATTTCCTTAGTTGGCTCCTTAATTAGTTATTTTTAATAAGGCGTAAATCACAGCTCCATTATATGTTTGAAAAATATGATTTCTTTTTTAATTTTTTAAATTTATTTTTTATTTGTGGTTTATTTATTTAGGCGAGGGAAGTAATTAGTTTTTTTAAAATTCATTTTTAATGGAGGCACTGGAGATTGAACCACACACTCTACCACTGAGCTATACCCTCCCCGCCATGAGTTTCTTCTTGGCAGGCAAATGTCTTTGCTTGTTTAGTACAGTCAGCTGAAGCATCAGTTAATGATGCCTTGTCACAGGCTGTGTTTCCAAGAAGGCCTGTTAGCATCTCACCTGTGGACACACCCATAAACCCAGGCAGCAAACGGTACCAACAGTGCCAATGACATCATCCACCCCGAAGACCCAGGAAAAGGATGTGCTTGATAGATCATCTTGTCCAGGACCAGCACTGAAAACGTAATTCAGAGTGTACATGTCAACAAAGTGATGGAGGTGTGTGTGTGACTAAAGTATACATCTAACTATTCTGCTTTGAAAATTATTTTTATGACATTTATTCAGTAATCCTTTAAAAGTCACTTAGGGTTATGAGGGAAAGAGTCATACCCTTATTACCATCCCATTCCAGCTCCCCACTCCCAGCCTGCACCCCCCCCCAAGATGCAACTATTTAAAACTCTTCTAAATATTTCTTACAGTTTTTATTTCTCTATTTCTAAATCATAGGCTAGGTTTCTTTTTTCAGTTTTAGATACTGGCATAATTGTTTGGAATTCTCCTGCAGTACACATGGACTGAGCTTTCCCACAGTTCTCAGTCACACACGGGCACCCACACACTCACTCCCTCAGCTCCACCTGAAAGCATCACTTTATTACTATTATTGCTATTATAGAGAATTTCCTTCAGCTCCATAGTGTGCTATTGTGAAGGAAAAACCGGGCTGGTCTAACAAGATAACTCACAAGTCTAGGAATGTGAAGGAGAGGCTGGGCTGGGCTAACAAGATAACTCACAAATCTAAGTATCGGAATACTGATCTGAGTTCTGCTGGACTAACTTGTAAATCTAGGTTAATTAGTATTGGTTTGCTGTTCATGTTTTTTTGCTAGCCAGCTGGATTTTCAAAGATATATATCTGGCTTTGGAATGTTGGTTTGCTGCCTCCCTGCCTCCACTTTTGTGATAATGTTGCTGCTAAAGCTGTTCCATGCCTATTGGCCGAATACCCCAAGCTTGTACTTAACCTGTAAAACCTCATGTGCATGTCTTGGAGGTGCTCAGAGCTTCGGAGCAGAAGCCCCTCTGAGCCCGCCGGCGTAATACATCTGAGTACTCCAACCCTCCGAGTGGTGCTTGTTTCTTGGCTGGCCTGTCGTTTCCGTAACACTATGATTCCATCTCCTTCCTGTACAACTTACAATTTTCCCTAGAAGTAATGCCAGTGAGAGGTTTTTTATTCCCCAACTGTTCTGTTTAATTTTCCATCACTTCTCTTACATGACACTCCGTGCATTTTCCTTACTACGCAACCTTCCTGGGGCCCCACATTTTCTGCTCTCAGGACTGGTTAATCTCTGTACCCACTGGTAACACACCTGCCATCCAGGGAGCGATTGTCAGTAACATTGCTCGCTCCTTTCCTTTGCTAGATCCCCTGTACCCTGGACTCCATGCTCTCTTTCTTGCTTTACACTCTCATTTCCACGGACTGCATATTTTGAAAGATCTGCCTGAAAAATGAGGATGAAAGCTGAAAATTTTAATCCCTGCATCCCTGAAAATATTTTTCTTCTCCCTTCGGGGATGATTGCTAGTTTAGCTGGGCACAGAATTCTAATTTGGGGATCATTTCCTTTCAAGAATTTTGAGGCATGGTTCGAATGTCCTCTAGCTTCCAGTGTTTCTGTCCATAAGGCGAATTCTTGTTCCGATTTCTGAGGCTTTGTGAATGAGCTGTTTCCTGTCCCACCTCAGGGATTTGCTGTGGATTTAGCTTTTCATTCATTTTCTAGGGCACTTCATACAAACTTCAAGTCTATATACTTGTTTTTAATTATAGGAGCGTTCTTTATATTCCGTCATAACTTTAAGTTCTTCCCCCTTCGCCTTCTGCCGTTGAGAGGGGAGAGGCTTGTCCTTGCAGATTCCCCGAGGTGTGCGTGCTACTCTCTCCTGACAGTCATTAATGTACGTCTCGTATCATAAGAGCAAACGCTTCATTTTGTAATTTAAAAAATTACAGGCCTATCCTGTTAGCCACTATTGTATTCATAAGCAATATTGTGAGAAAGGAAATAAAAATAAGAGCATGATGTATTAGATGAATCCACATGGAAAAGACAGTGTTTTGTGAACTGGTACGATTGAGTTGCCAAATTGTAAAGCTTCTCAATATACACGATTAAGAAAATAACAGGGCTGGGGGGCAGGGATAGATTAGGGGTTTCAGATGAACAGATACACACTGCTGTATATAAAATAGATAAACAACAAGGACCTGCTTTATAGCACAGGGAACTATATTCAATTTCTTGTAATGAGCCATAACAAAACAAACTGAAAATATATGTGTGTGTGTGTGTGTGTGTGTGTGTGTGTATGTATGTATATCTATAACTGAATTGCTTTGCTGTACACCTGAAACTAACACTGTAAATAGACTACACTTCAATTTAAAAAATAAGAATAAAAAAAGAAAATAATGGTGCTGTGGTCATAATGTGTGTATGTTCAGGGAAAATCTATACACATGAATGTATCCGGTGAATTTGGAAAAGAATCATAGAATTATTGCTTTCCGGCAGGTTATCATTCCAATTAGAATTTCAAAAATGTGTCTCCAGAACAGAGAATCTTTCAGAAAACTGAAAATCCGGAAACTTTATAACATCTACTTCCTCGCGGTGGGGCTTAATCCGTCGTCTCTAAGATGTGCGCAGCAATGTGGCACTGCTGTGAGGGTTAGAAGTAATACCTGTGAAACACCTGAACTGCTTGCTACCAAAGTAGACCTTCAACAGTTGGTGTTTTATTTTATTTTTATATTTTCATTTTTCCATGCTTTTCTTTGTAGAGCGTCCACAGTGATTGCGATAAAGCAGTCACCAGCCAAGGTTTAGTGTTCATTCCAGTATTAGGTTCAGTTAGGCCGTATATTCAGAGACAATTTTGTATCTCATCTTCTAACACACCCCAAAACCCTCCATGAGAGGATGTGAATTTCAAAATTTCGTGTATGCGGGACAATTCAGCTGTTGCTTCAATTCACCCCGTTGCTCGACGGCACTTCCACCTGAGAAAGGAAAACGCAAGCGCTGGGAAGCTTCTCAAACCAGCCATTTTTGTTTCTCGTTAGCAGCTCTGTGAAAACAGTGACATATCATCATTAGTGACAAAACTCACTGTTAGACGTCATTTGACAAATTCCTCATAAGAATGTAGCCAACTTTGTATTCCATTTAATGAGCGTGTCTGAAATGAACCAAGGGCGGAGAGGAGGAAGCTCTTTAATTTTATCACCCTCCATATATTCATCCTGTTTTTTTTTCTTTTTTTATTATTATTTCCTTGCAGATTCCTTTTGCAATGAAAATGACACCGAGTGCCTCTCACATTCCTGCCAAAACAATTCTACCTGCAAGGATGCTTCAGAAGACCACAGTTGCCCTTGCGCAGACACAGCCCTTCGTTTGGGCAAAGGCTGTGATGAGGAGCCAGACCCCTGCGTCTCCAGCCCCTGCCCCGGCAATGCCACGTGCGTGAGCGCCCCCGGGGAGCGGGGCTTTCTGTGCCGATGTCCTCCCGGGTCCAGTGGCGCCGCCTGCGACACGGCCGTCGGCGCCTGCGGCGCGGGCCCCTGCCAGCACGGAGGCGTCTGCCGCCACGGCCCCGCGCAGCCCGCCTGCATCTGCCCTCCCGGGTTTGCCGGAAGCTTCTGCGAGCTGGACCGCGACGAGTGCGCGTCCAGCCCCTGCCGCAACGGCGCCATGTGCCTGGACGGGGCCAACGGCTACGCCTGCTTCTGCGTCCCGGGCTACCAGGGCCGCCACTGCGACTTGGAGGTGGACGAGTGTGTGTCACATCCCTGCGGGAACGGGGCCACGTGCCTCAATGAGATCGGGAGATACACCTGCCTGTGTCCCCGCCCTTACTCGGGTAAGTGTGCCCCCGCTTGAATCCCAGGTGACGTAAGTAGCCTTCTCGTCCACGTGACAGGAGCAGCCCTGGCCTTTTATGTCCCGTCCGCTCGCTTGTGAACGTGGCCTAGACAGGGGCTGATCAGCCGGCGGAAAGCGCACGGAGCTGCAGGGGGCCCCCAGGCGTCGCGTTCGCGCGCTGCGCCGCCGCGGTTTCGCCTGTTCCCGGACGCGCAGACGCCGCCTGGAAGCAGCGGGCTCCGCGGGACCTCCCTCTCCGGCGGCTCCTGCAGGTTCCCCGTCGGAGCCGACTCCCGCCGTCCTGGCTGCGGTGCCCGCTCCCGCCGGGGCAGCCTGGGGAGGGGGCCACGGGGCGGACGGCGGAGGTGGGTGACCAGTGCTGAAGTGAACACACCGAGGGTAGCGAGGCTGACGGGGCACAGGGGATGGGAGCAGTCATGACTTCACCAATGCAGACGTCACTCTTGCAGAATCTCCTGGAAACAGCAAACAATACTCCCTCCCGTCTCTTCCCGAAGTTTCTGTGGATGTTGATTTAGTGATGGGGCAACAAGGGGCGGATGCATCGCAAGGGCACCTGCTGTGCCTTGTTCTCGCGCTCAGCACCCCGCGCCCCCCTCATTGTCCCGAGTCCGCGGCGCATTTAGGTCAGTTCTGCCTGGCCACCGTCTTCCTTCCGTGGCTTTACCCCGTGGATTTTCCGTCCACTGTAAGAGGTCTTTGCTCTGTCACGTTCATTCATTCCAACTTGGGCTCACCGCTCTCCTGGCCTCCTCACTCCCAGCTCTGTGACGTCAGCTAGTGAATTAAGAAGAGGAGAACTCAGCACAGTGAATAATGGTGGCTTAATAAGCTGTCACTGGATTGCTCTAATTTTCTAAATTCTTCCCTGTGTTTCTGGGCACCCTTCCTGGCGATGAAACTCATATAGATATTAAACTAGATTTTACCTTCTCTACTACTTGATGCATCATTTATGATGGCGAAATGCTTGTGTCAAGTGGAAAATTATTTTATCGAATGCCTTTTAATTACCAATTCTATGCTAAAAGTTATGGGGCATAGTCAAGGAGCTTATGAAACAGTACTTCCATGTGAAAAACTCCTTGTTCGTATGCTATACTATCATGTCCATTCTTTTAACTGAGTTATAGCAATTGAATTTCAATGTTTAAATTTCTAACTTACTTTTTGAGGTAACTGATTCATACCATTATATGTTTCATGAATTCAGCATTATATCTCTACTGCTGTAGACATCGCGGTGTGCTCTACACCAAAATCAATCTTATTAATTTTTGAATAAAAATAAGTAACTTTTTGTGGGGATGCTTTGGGATCGCTTCTGTTTAAAATGGTCACATTTAAAAACCATTATAGCTTATTAAGATAGTATCTTCCATTTCCTGCTGCTAACACAGTGTTGTGAGTGGTGACTCAAAGGAATAGACCTGAGATCGAGTGTCTCAGCCATTTTAACAGCAGTGTTCTGAAACAGTCATCTCATTGCAAAAACACAGGTTGAAAAAATTATGTTTTATGGTGTATGCGTTTTTTACTTTTTACATTTTCATTTAATTAGATTTTAATGAACCCTTTAAGTGGTCTAAATTAAGGCATAAACGACGTCAAGGATCTATCCCGAATGTGAAATGCAGCAGAACCCCATAGGAAGGCATTTCACTGTGGAGTAAACTAATTTATACTGTGGATCCTTCGTATCTCTGGGGCCCAGTAAGGGTCAAGGCCTTCTTCTCACTGTAACAACGTCCACAATGAGGAGGCTTCCCTTTGCTCAAACCCTGTTTTGATAGTGTCCCTCCCTGTTTGAATATGTTTTTCTTTTGTTTCCCAGGAAAGCAGGCACATTTTATTATTTCAGCTTTTCAGGTGGCATATATACAATGTACCTGCAAATAGAATTTAAATGGAAGACTCTGACAGCAGTAAGAGCCAGGTATCAGCTGGTTAGGCCTGTTTAGATAGAAAGGTGTGATGGCGCCTTGATCCCAGCCCCCTCCCCGAGTAAACCAGCCTGGTCCGGGGTCTCCGGGCTCATCCTCAGCCCTGACTCAGCGGTAGTCACTCCCCAGGGTGTTCTGAACCGCAGGCGGTCAGCTTCTGCCTTTGGAGAGCCGCGTGTACCGGTGACTCTATTCACAGCCAGGCCAGGAGCCAGGTGCTAAGTGTACTTGAGCCTCATTTGGAAACTTCTCTTGCCCTGCCCCATCCTTTAGAGCCCCAAGGAGGCTTGGTTTTGTTTGTTTGTTTGGGTTTGGGCAGGGGGGCACTGTCCCATGGTTACCAGTGTTCGTGGCAACTCAGGCCAATTAATGGGAAACCCAAAGAAGGTCTGTAGCATCCAGGGGCCAGCTGGAGCGCTCAGCGTGGATGTGCTGGGCACCAGCTGGTCCAATGTCCCCAGGCATCGCGAATCCTGGAAACCGTGTTACAGCCACCGAGCTGCGGTGTGCCGCTTCCAAATTTAGAGCGATCATAAAGAACCCGGCTGACAGGAGAGAGCCCGCATTCCTCTGAGCAGCAAAGTCAGGAAATGTAATAAATTTTAAAAGACAGGGAGGTAGGAGAGGACAGAGTGGTAGCGCTCGCTCGGAGAGAGCGCGCCCCGCGGGGATCCTGCCCTGCGCCTCCGCCCCAGCGCTGAACTGCAGAGAGGCTCCCGGGGGTCCGGAGAGTCCGCACCGCCTTGGCGCAAACGCCCGTGTCAGCTGAACGGGACAGCGGCAGACTTTTTCTACCAATAGAAATAGTAATGTAAAAGTGCCCCTACATTCAAGAGGGAAGAGCAAGAAGCATATAAAATAGTCGTAGGTAAATAAAATATGTGGTGGCATTAGATAGTGATAAATTCAGTGGAAAAATGTAAAACACAAAAAGCGGGAATTAGGGGTTGAACTCTAGATAGAATGACCTCGCTGGGGAAGGCCTAGCTGAGAAGTGACACGTGAACGACGTTCGAGAGAGCTGAGGCAGGGAGTCAGGCAAACGTCCTGTGGAGTAGCACCTCTGGCAGAGGAACAGCAGGTGCAAAGGCCCTGAGGTACTTGGAATGATGGGGAAGCAGAGTAAGATTGCTGTGACTTGGGTGGGGTGAACAAGAAGGAGGCATGGGTCAGACTATTGGGGCTTGAAGGCCATGGTAAGGACTTCAGCTCTTCCTCTAAGTGAGAAGGGAAGTTGTTGGAGAGTTTTGAGCAGAGGACTGAAGTGGTTCCACTCACATTTTAACAATATCTCTCTGCTTGTTACTCTGAAGACGCAGTGCAGGGAGAGGTTAGAGTAGAATTAGGGTACCTAGTGGAGATTAATGCCATAATCCAAGTAAATGGACCATATTATTTGAGAGGAGGGAGTGCAAGACAAGTATTTTAACAATAACACCTTTTTATGCTCTAAAATTTAGGACAGAAATTAACACAAAAATGTTGTGACCATGCAAACAAAATGAGAGCCCGCCTCCTGGGCCTGCTCTCTACCGCCCTCTGGTGGGAAGTCCGAATCATCCAGCCCAGGTCCGCCCTTCAGAGTATTTCTAACAATGCAGTCTTTCCAAAGTGCACACCTGAAACTTAACCCTTCTTCTCTGCATTACATGATGGATACTCATTTAAAATTTCCTGTCAGACCTTTTCCCGATAGTTTTTCGTGTTCTTTTCTGAGCTTTCTCCAACAGTCCTCACTCATTCGGATTCTAAGAGGTAGCTAACTGCGACACTGCCGTTACATTGGCGTTTACCAAAGGCATACTTTGAATTTCAGTCACCGTGGAGACTTGAATCTGGGCTTGATGTTCCAACTTTTCTAAATGTATTTTTGATCAACTAAATCACTTTGAAACATCTATGACAGATCAAATGGATAATTTAACGGTCATGAAAATAATCTGGGAAAAATTATTATATACTGTAAAGTATAAGCTTATTTCATGAGAAATAATACTATTATTACTATCATTACCATTATTACGGATTTTTTTTTTCACTGAGACGATATTCCTGATTGCAAAATTAAGACAGAACTTTTGATGAACTTATATCAATTTACTGGGAATAATTATTAATAAATAGCCCATATTTGTATAAGTACACTCAATGTATGACACCCGTTTGAAGAACATTTAAATATTGATTCAATGGGTACCTATCTAGAAATCTCAAATTTTACTCACCACATAATGTCCATAACAAATATCTTTCAAACCCAAAAGGCAAATAATGTGTAACAGCCTAAAGGTAATTTTTTAATTTCACAGGTTGTATCTTTATTTTATCAAAGGAAAATGGCTGTTTTTCTATATGCTCTTAATTATGAAATTGATCAATTTTGGCAGTGTCATAGAAAGGCAATTAAACACTTGTTCAGGCTTTTGCTCAGAACTAGAGCCACTGGAAATAGTTT
Organism: Camelus dromedarius; assembly: GCF_036321535.1. Classification (NCBI taxonomy): domain Eukaryota; kingdom Metazoa; phylum Chordata; class Mammalia; order Artiodactyla; family Camelidae; genus Camelus; species Camelus dromedarius. The sequence continues at coordinate 34,408,651 of NC_087456.1, forward strand.
TTATGGAGAAATAAAGTTTCTGGCTTTTGACAAACGTTTGTTGAACGAGTGCACAAAATAACAGGTGCCGTTCGCTCAGCAAACATTTATCACATCCTTTCAAGGCACCGGACATGGTGCAAGCCCGTGGAGACACAAAGATGACGAAGACAAAATTTATCCCTCACAAAATGCTCACAGCTTATTCAGGGAGGAGGCGTGTAAACAAACGTTACAATCTCTCTCTGAACAGAGTGCTAAGGAAGCACAAAGAAAGCTGCTGCTCAGAGTCAGGAAAGGCTCTGGAGAAAAAGCGGTCCATGAGCAGGGCAAAGATGCACCACGTCCAGGACGGAGAGCTGAGGCTCTTGTCCTCTGGCTACATGTGTGAATAACAATGAGCTGAACTGCAAGGGGGAAGGACCGCAGAGACGTCTTAGGAAGGGGTGATGTCTCTCCCCGCGTGTTTGCGTTGACTGTTGGCTGGTGGTGTAGTTAGCAGTTAGGGATGCAGCGCCCTGTCTTAAGCTCCCTCTCTCCCCGACTCCTCCTCTTCGTACCTTCCTAGCTGTCAGCAGGCTGTGTGTGTGGGTCTGAGTGAGGAGGGGCCACAGTCGTACGTAACAGTAGCATGTAACATGAGGAATGGGTGTCATGGAAAGACGCGGGAGACAAGGACCCCAGGCCCAGCTCTGAAGCTCCCTGGTGGCTGGGTACTGATAAATGACAGCAGTACTGAGCCTCCGTTCCCTCACTTTCACATATAAATATAGTAACATCGCCTAACCTCAGGGTCCTGGTGAGAATGAAACGATTTAGTGGCAGTTTTTTTCATGTGGTTTAAGGCTGTGCATATGTTGGTTGTCACTGTTTTAATATCGTCACCACTGCTGCCAGTGTCGATTCGGTTTACGCAGCATTACCAGTACTTTCTACAGGTGTCGTTTCCCTGTACTTGAACTGCTTTCTTTTTGCAAATATTAGAACCATACCCAGGAATGGGTTAACTGAGGTTGGAATCTCTGCACCCTGTTTATGAGTTTAAACTGGAATTTTATGGTATGCCGAGGCAAGAATTTAATTTCTGAAACTGCCATATCATAAATTTATTAACATTATAACATTTCAAATGCTCAGGAATAACAATTATCCTAATGAAAAGAAACACAAGAAAGACATTTGTTAAGATTAAAAGATTATAATTACAGAAGCGTGAAATGTATAATATTGGCATCTTTAACAGAAAATGTGAACACTAACAATTTTCCTATAATCTTCCCAAGAAACTTACAACATTAAGCAAGCTATAAACCATTCATAAAAGTGGTGTGTTTTTCAAACATAGCATCTTGGAGACCCTGAAATGGGGTTGCTCCAACTTAAACTTAGTATGTATTTTCTTATTTTTACACATAAAAAATACATGTATACGCACATCAAATGTAGGCAGTAGATTCAGGAAGTCATGCCTGTTGACCTGGAAATAATATTTTTAAAATCAAATAACGTCTTTGGACATGTTACGACATTTAAGACGGGAGGAAGAGCACAGAGATGGACTAAGAGAAAGATGGCTGGATGAGGAAGGAGGAGCAGGTGGGTCAGAGCTGGGAGAGGGGGGAGCGCAGGGGAAGGAACCTTCCAGACACAGACGGCACCCCAGCGAGGATCACTGGCCACGAGGAAGAACAGGAAGGCGCTCCCCAGTCTCCGCCCTTAGGGCTGACCAAAAAAAGGAGCTATTCTTTCTCTTCCTAGAACAAGCTCTCGCTTCCATGAATGTTTTGAAAAGATGAGGATGAAATTGGATTAAGAACATTCTTGTTTCACAAATGATAAAAGGAGGGAACAGGGCAAAGTAGGAAAAGGATGAACAAAACGAGCAAACAACATGCTTCATATTGAAAGCAGAGGTTATTCCAGTTATGACTCTCGCTGAAAGATAACTTATAGAAACAAAAAAGATTCAGATAGCTATAAAACAAAATAATAAAATCGGTTAAATAAATGGGACAGAGCCTATTACTCGAGTGTCTCTTGTGGTTGAGGGTAGCCAGGGTCCAGGGAGAGTTCAAGGGTCATGAAGACACAAGGAATCTGCTTAATTCCAAGCCCTAGCCGACCCATAGGAGCCTATTCCACCTGGTGGCAGGTGTGGCAGGACCTCCTAAGCCGCCCGGGGATGCGCCGGTCCGGCGGCGAACATCCTCGTTGAGACACACCTGCGCGCCTGGGAGCAAAGTGCGCGTGCGCCCCGCTCAGAGCTCCCTGAAACGGGGAATCTGCGCCAGAACCCGGTTCAGGAGAGGACGGATCCCTATGCTGGACTCATAGGGGAAACCAGGCATCTGCCAGTGTCCAAGCCCGCACCTACACAAAGGCCTGGTACCTCGGGAGCCCTGAGGCCTGGCTTGTGGGACCGGTGGCCTGGTTCCTGGAGAGGCCCGGGTCCCCACCAGGCAGCACACCCAAATGGGGTCTGTCTCCAGCTTTGCAGCTGCAGTTTCAGTTTTGTGCGGCTGCCCCTGTCGGCTGAAGTGTGCACTGCACGTGCGCGACTAACGTGGGCCACGGTAGTCCGGGGTCTGGGGTCTGCCCTGGGGCTGGGGAAGGCAGGTCGCCAGAGCAGGCCCTTGAGGGAACAGGTGTCTGCCGACGACAAGCCCTTATCCACGCCACGGTGCCCACTCGGCCTGCAGGTGCGTCTGGCGGGAACTCGCTGCCTTGCCTCAGCCAGCATGTGGTCTGGCCTGGGGCCTCCGACAGGGACTTGAGGGAACCCTCGTCTCTGGAGTGGAGTCTGGTGGGAGTAATAGAGTATTAATAATACTTAGGAATAGAAACAGTAAGCAATAATAAAATATAATAAATAGTATTAAAAATAATAAAGGGATTTTTGCATTTCATCAGGGTTAAATTCATCACTGATATTTACATTCATTTCATATACGGTAAGAAAGAAAAATTCTCTGCAACTAAAATATAACACAACCCCAAGACACTATTGATGGTGAAGTCCATAGTAGTGTCTAGAAGTTAAAAACATGAAGGGAGAAAGGAGCAGCCTTGGAATTGAGGAAGTTTAGTTGTCCTTCAGAGATGAGTCCCCGGTGTGTAAAGTCTACTTGAAGTGAAAGCTTTTTCAAAGGGTGTTTTATTCCTTTTTGGTATCCTTAGAAAAGGTGTGTCTAAATGCACAAGCCAGAAATCTTATCGGATGAAAATCCCAAAGATGTTCCCACTGAAAATAAAAATCCCAACTTGAATCTCTCACAGCATCTTGCTAATTATTATTATACTTGCTTGGCACTACTAATCAGAGCAGGAAGTCACACAGTCCCCTTTCCTTGCTCTTGGCTGTTACAACATCACAACTATGATGTGTATAGAACGTACTGTAAATCTGTGGCTGTCATGGAAACGTGTGTTACACGTTACACTACCTCTTTGCACGACCCTTGGTCCAGATTTGCACTGATAACTGTTGTAAAGGACACCCCATACATCATTCCTGAAGGAACCTGGAAATAGCATATGTAATCCTTATTCTAAAGGAAAACGTTGTGCATGGAGGCCTGTTAGATATTAAATATATTGGGTGGACTCTGAAACTTAGGATGGTAACCCAAAGCCAGAGAAGAATTATTTCCCAAGCGTAGACCCTGCAGACAATGAGAAGGGTGACCAGCGCGGTCTATCAATGCCACACGGCGTATACAGTGCACTCTCTCCCCACTGTGATGAGTGGTGATGGCATCAGTGGCCAGACCTGCTCCAGGCTGATAACCCACGATGCGAATTATCTAGCCTGCACAGTGTTACCTGCAATCCCTAATCGCTGAAAGGTTCTTATTGAGGTGCAAAATCTCTAAATGCTGATCAGAAGCTTAGGGCACAATCATTCAGAAACAATGCTTTGCTTTAGACATTTACCAAAGCTGTAAATTTGGCGTTGTGGCTTTTGATTTTGAGAGGGCCCAGGCTTGGGGAAGCACTGAGATGTCCCGTCCTGGCAGGTTACGTCTTCCATGAGAGTGGTGGGTCATTCTGGAGCTGGGAGTAGTGGCTTATTCAATCATTGACAACTCACTGAGCATTTCCTATGTTCCAGAATATGTGCTAAATGCCGCAGATCTTGGTGTTAAAGGACAAAGTCTTTGACCTCAAAAAGCTAACAATTTTGTAAATAAAGTTGACAAACAATTTCTGTAAAATACAACATGTATTTTTATTTTTCAGTGGAGTGGCACTCAAGGCAGGTATAAGTGGTTAAGTACAGTTCCCAGGATCATGTGGTACTACAACTCAGTCTTGGGGAACTAACTGGAAACGGCCAGGGAGAGTGGGGAGTGAGGGGCGGGCATCCCAGTAAGGAGGACGGCCGTGTGCAGCCTGGGGGCAGGGGGGACAGTTGACGGCAGCACCAGCCCCGTAGGTGATGCCAACAGAGTCCACGTGTTTTAGAAGCTTCTACAGCATTCCAGGGCAACTGTGCTTTTTCCTGGAGACAAGGGGAAACTATTTTAAACATTTATGTAGACAATGGGAAAATCAGATGTGTATTTTACACATATGACTCTCCACAGTGTAGAGTTTGGAAGAGAGAAGCCAGTAGCAGTCAGACCAGATGAGAGATGGTGAGGGTCTGGTTACATAGGAACAGTAGCCATAAAATGCATGTTTCCAGAGAGGCTGGACCACACAGTTCAAGTTATGTTTCTGCAGGTCAATTAATTGTCTGTATTGAATGGCTGTACGCATGTAATGATAAACATCCAAATGAAAAACGAAAATCACAGTGCGGTTTCCAGATGTTTTATCTATGAAGCCCAGCACCTGGAAATACAAAAACATCTGGGTGACTGACTAGTTACCGCTTTTCTCCCAGCTATTTTGGCCTCACACAGGCGTAGACCAAATCACTTGTTCCTACATTAGTAGCAGCGAAAAGCTGCAGTAAGAATCACGTTGTTAGTAGTACTAAGAGTCATACAAACAAATCACACTAATCCAGAGCAAATACTTGTTTGAACTGAAATTGTATCTGAGCTACTGAAACGCATTCTTACATTTGCATCAGGATCACTTTGCAGCTAAAGTGTTTGAACTGCATTGTTACAAATGGAGCTGCAGTGTTTAAAATAATGGTTTATAACCATTAAGAATTTGGAAGTAACCTGGGTGTATAGAAGATGAAGATATGAATTTTATTTGAGTTATGAAATAAAATTTAGAAAAGGGTTGCAGAAAACTGGTGCAGCCACTGTAGAAAACAGTACGGAGGTTTCTCAAAAAACTGGAAATAGAACTACCGTATGACCCAGCGACCCGCTCCTGGCATGTATATCCAAAACAAGCCAAAAACACTAATTTGAAGCAATATGTGCGCCCCAATGTTCACAGCAGCACTATTTACAATAGCCAAGATAAGGAAGCAACCTAAGTGTCCATCGACAGATGACTGGATAAAGAAGAGGTGGTGTGTATACACCGTGGAATACTACTCAGCCATATAAAAGGATGGAATTTTGCCATTTGCAGCAGCATGGGTGGACTTGGATGGCATTACACTAAGTGAAATAAGTCAGACAGAGAAAGACAAATCCTGTCTGATACAACGTATATGTAGAATCTAAAAAATAGAACAAACTAGTAGAATATAATAAAAAAAAAAAAAGAAGCAGACTCACAGATACAGAGAACAAACTAGTGGTAACCAGTGAGGTGAGGGGAGGGCGAGGGCAGGGGAGTAGGAGGCACAAACTGTTAGGTATAAAATGAGCTACAAAGATATGGTACAACACGGAGAATAGAGCCAATGCTTATAATAGCTATACATGGAGAAAAGCCCTTAAAAATTGTGCCTCACTGTATTGTACACCTGTGACTTATATAATATTGTACAGCAGCTATACTTAAGTTAGAAATAAATTTAAAAATTTAGAAGAAATGTTAGCCACTTTTAAACCACTGTTTTGGCTTTACATGTTAATACTTCTCAGCAAATACAGATGACTAAAATACCAAGGGACATAACCGATGTCACATCCCCTCAGCCTGCCTCACGTGCGGTGGGGGTCTAGTAAGTGCCAGCTGCCCCCACTCAGGGAGCCCTGAGGGAGCCCGGAGGGTCGGACGTCCCCGGGTGAGCAGAGTTCTGTTCTTAAAGTTGTCATTGTTCAGTGTTGTTTCAGTAGAGGACTAACACATTACAGCCTGAGTTGCTATATATGTTAAAAAAAGATTGTGTAAAACATTTTTTAAAAGAATTGATCATTTTTTGTCTTTCATACATTCTTGGAAAATAAAAAGAGGCATCTGTTCTTGTATTATTTGACATGGCAGAAATAGATACTAAAGTATGACTGAAAAGCTGTTTCAGAGACGAAATGAGGACCCAGATCATCCACTGGCCCACTCAGCGCTCTCCCTCAGCCTCACGGATGCCACGTCCAACAGACACGGAAAGTCTTGCTCACAGGCTCAGTGAGAAGGAGCCAGGCCCCCGTGCAAGCCGCTTACCCTACGACCAGTGCCATCCCACAACTTTCCATCTTCACTGACATGGAATTTAAGTTCTTTTTCTTCTCAGAAAACAATCTAATTGAGCATGCTGCCGTCCCTTCTCACTTCGGGGTTTGTAGAGGCTAGTCACTGTTCTAAGTCCAGGTGCTGGGAGAATGTCCTGTTGCATCTTCCGTCAGGAAGGGGGCCACGAAATCCATCAAACTACTAAAAACTTCTGAGTCATTTGAAAATCCCTCAATATCATTTTAACACACAGTTCACCGCCCTGGATAATAGGCACAGAAATAAAGATGGACAAATGCAGACAGCCTCCCTTTTGTGTCTTTTAAAACCTATATGCAGATTTGATCGTTGTGTATCAAATATTATTTTGACAGATTCACTAAGTCAGTTTGCTCTCTCAGTGCGACAACTTTTGTAAATCCTAAACTTTGTTTGCTTAGTAAACAATCTTCGTCTACTATTTGGGGGGATTAAATGTAATGTTACCCTAAAGTGAAGTAGTTTCCACTAATATCACTCATCACATTGCATGTAAGTCACAGACCGATTTTCCATTTAAAAATCGTATTTTACAACACTATAGAAAAATTTAAATTTAAAAGTTTCTATGCAAAAGGAGCACTCAAGGAAATAGTTGCACATCACTTTTGTACAATAAATGTTTGAAAAGAACAAGTATTTCTTTTTTTCTCCAGCAAACACGTAGTGCCCCCCAGGTACTATCATAAGCACTGTAGAATGCATTGCAATTGTTATCATTATCTTCTGGGGGCAGTGACAACCATTTCTCCTGCTTTTCAGGTGAAGACACTGCTGTAAGGAAAGGTTAAGGGACTTGCCCAAGGTCACACATCTGACAGAGGCTAACCCCACCCAGGCTGTTCGGCTTTGAAGTCTGAGCTTTTTACCCACTGCTCAGTATGGTGCCTCATTAAACTAAGAATTTAAAAATAATTTAAAGACATTGGCCAATCCCTTTCAGGCTCCCAACAAAAGTACAGTAAACAATAACTTTGTTCTAAAAATGATTTGTTTCCCTGGACTCAAAAACCGCAAGCTGTTGAACAGGATCTTTCTTTGTAAGTAACAGCTGCTCTGCTTTGTGTAACTTCCCACAGGCATGCCAGAAAGTTAACGTCAATTACAATTAAGGAGGAAAATTATTTTGGGCAACATCACATTTGACAAGGGCTTTGGTAAATGAAACGTTGCCAAAGAGCGAAAATGTTAACACTTGGCTAAAACTTTTCTTTTTTTCTGTGTTGACTTTTGAAAAAGGTGTGAACTGTGAGCTGGAAATTGACGAATGCTGGTCCCAGCCCTGCCTGCACGGTGCGACGTGTCAGGACGCGGTGGGGGCTTATTTCTGTGACTGTGCCCCCGGGTTCCTGGGTGAGCGCTGTGAAATCAACACCGACGAGTGTGCCAGCGAGCCGTGTCTCCACGGAGGGCTGTGCGTGGACGGAGCCGACAGGTAGGTTTTCTCCTGCGTTTGGGTCGCTGGCATGGAGAGGACTTGCTGACCGATGAACCTAGCTGACACCGCTCTGATGAACCTAGAGCTCTCGCATCCATGGCCTGAAGTGTTGAGATTGCTTTATACTTTAAATGACCAAAAGTTGTAACATTCAGATTTTATTAAAAAATGCATTCTTTGGAAGTCATCGGTCTCAAGAAGGAGCATTTTCCAAGTCATTTTCATAACAGTTTAGAACTGCTTCTATGACAGAAAAGTGCCAGCTTTCCAAATCCATGAAACAAAAGGGATCTCTCTTCCCTTTCCATTGTAGATGCAAAACAAAACAAAATAAAAGCGAAAGATTATTCTCTATGTGAATATAAGCTTGCATTTATATAGTAGCAAGCACATAAATCAAGCGACGAAAAATAAATCCTTTAGGAATTTTATACAAACAGTGTTGGAAAGGTCAGTGATAGCAAATTAATTGTATCTTGAATTTCTAAGTGTTTGGGGAATTGGTGAATACTTTTGAGACAGCAGAATGATAAGTAGCCATGTGATTCTGTTCAAATTAGAGTCTATCATTGGCTTTTCAGCAAAAACAAAACAATAAAGTACACCTTAATAGCATGCATATAATAAATTTGGGTAACAGCAGTTGAATTCATATAAAATATTTTTTTAAAGAACTTTCTAATACTTACTTAAAATGCAGGTATTGCATTATAAAACGCATGACAGCTTTTAACAGCATCAGCCCTTAACAGATTTTTGGTGGCTCCTTCAGGAGCCAGAAGACAAGGCGGGCATTAAAACTCCCACGTGACAGTGAGTCTGAAGTGCTGGGAAGCTAGGTGAGCCCACAAGTCCAGCCAGTTAATTCTTTGCAAAAGGAGGACTCAGATCCAGCTACCCTTAATTAATAAGTGAGATGTAATTTATTACCAAATCTGGATTTTGCAATGAATCAGACTCAAAAGGGTAGCAATAAAAGGCATGTGCACTTCCAATAGATACAGGAAAGTCATAAGATTTTAAAATAGAGCAACATGGGAGAGCATCTCTTTTGTAAACAATAAAGCATCATGTTTGATCATATTCCACGTCTCGCCAGTGACTTTCAGTCATACCCAAATCATTCTCCAGTGGCACGAAGATCGTTCCTGGAGACAGGTAACTGGCCAACACATAGACAGACAGATTGGCAGTTTCCACACCTTTGCTCCAGATGAAAAGAGGAGACTCTCCCAGCCCTGCCTCACCATTTCCAGAAAGTGTCAGGACAGAAGTGACAGAAACGCAGACAGATCAAGGCTGAAACCTGGCCGGCTTCCTCTCTTCACCTGGATGCGCGACACAGTAATTACTCTCTTGTGTCTGTATCTCTCTTACTGCCCGGATTTCGGGGGATCATCCCAAGGGCAGCAAATACAACCTGACTTAATGTTCCCACAACAAAAAATTAACACGTTTGCTGTGAGGTACGTGGGTGAGTCAGAAACTATACCCCATGGAAGGTTCTTGCAGACAAAGGAAGACATGAATGGAGACTCTGGTTCCATGAACTGAGGTCCACTTGCCAGCCTTGAGCACGGGGCTCTTGTCTCGAATGTCTCCCATATGGTAGATTGTTAGTAGGTATTCTTAATTAGATAAATGGAATAGTGAATAGAGAGTCTCTAACTAGCAAAATGATGTATAAAAATTATAGCCACTTACTGTATTTGCTAATATTTCAGTTTCCTTAGTGAAGTCTTAATATCCGTGTTAGAGGTAAATGGACACACAGCTACGGTGAACAGGACTGTTCCTCTTTAAAAATCCATAGGTGTCCTTGCCCCCAGACCCTCACTTTATCTAAGCTGGGTGTGTAAGCCTATGTTTTTGTGACACAAAGTCCTTGAGGAGATGCTGTCTAAATTGAAAGCCAGCTTTTGATAAAGTGACCGACTTTCCCCGTCAGATTCGTATTTTAGGGCTGTCAGATAATCCCGCTCGGTCAATGAGTGATTATAAACAGCAAGACTAAAATGTTCCTGTAGTCTAAAAATGAGAGAACGTAAGTCACAATGTATAGAATGAGAACTTTTCCTGGTTTTTTTTTCATAATTTATTGTTTCATTTTTCATAAGGGACCTTATTACTGGGCTCTCTCTATAAAAACGTGCCGTGATGGTATAAATCATTCTCTACCGCCCTCACAAATATTAACAACTTTATTTTGACCTGTTTAGTAGTTTTAGGCAGTATTTTCTGCTGTTTGGCATGCTGTGTCTGTTCTTTATATGCACATGTAATTATCCCAACAACTCCAACAAAGATATGAGTGTCTTCAATTTATGATGATGAAATTGAAGTAAACAATCACGGTTTCCAGATAATTTTGACTGAAAGCTATGTTATAAATTTTCAAAGATAGTAAGATATTGATACGGAAACGCATAATGCTCTCAGGCTTGTGGCGATAACTCCTCGAGGTTTTTGATAAGTATTAAAACCAGGCCATGGGTCTGGAGTTGATGGACAGGTGAAGAGACGGGATACAGATATTTGATCTCAATATGACCAAGAGATGACATGAAAATTTCACTTGACTCTCCAGCTACAGCTGTAACTGCACAGGAAGTGGATTCACAGGGAAGCATTGTGAGACCTCGATACCTCCATGTTGGTCAAAACCCTGTCACAATAATGCGACATGTGAGGACAGTGCTGACGGTTACACTTGTCACTGCTGGCCTGGTAAGTGACAAAATAGCTTCCACAATATTTTTTTGTTTGTTTTTTGCTTAGAATAGAAGCTAATCGCGTACGGAAAATAAACTGAAAGTTCTTGTTGATAAACATTTAAAACCAAGTCTTTCTTCTAGTTCTCGTCATTTAATTGTACCCTTCAGTGCTCACACCAACTCGCTGCTGCGCTGTGCAATGCCTAAAGCAGATTACCAAGCTGCCCAGTGATCAGAATTTTCTAGAAGAAACAGAGAGGGGAAAAAAAATTCAATGGAAGGGTCAGTTTCAGCATGGTCTTCATGGAGAAAGATTCACTGGAAGATGCTTCCTTTTCCTGCAAGATGATTGCTTTGACACCTAGAAAATATTAACACTCATGAAATAATATTAAAATCCTAGGAGCTGGTATTAGAATTCGTGGAGTCAGTCAACATGATTATGCTGGTCCCTGTAGAGGGGACAGAAAGACATTCCAGAAATAGGTGTAGTCTCCTAGCCACTCACAACGTGAAGAAAACACAAGCTGAGCATATATAAAGCAGAACTAAAAATGACCCTGAGAAGGTAGTTAGACTTGAGTGTAGAGGTGATGCCAGAATTGGTAGGAAAGAGTATGTGACGTTGAATCCAAGAGCCACCTGTAAATATTGATGTTAATTTTGGCAAACAACCTGCTTGATGTATTTTCACCAAATTCTTACCAGGATTTTATGGCTGGAAATGAAAGCATTTCGCTCCTCTTCTTTTTTGAGCCATTGGAAAAAAATGATAACTTTATGATTATTCAAAATCTAGCTGTTATAAGCTTGCTGATCGTCTGTCTCCTCCCTCCCCCACCTCAGCTGATTGTCTAAGGAGGGGGCAAGGCAGGGCTGGGGAGGAAAGCTGGAGGCTGAGCTCAGTCCAGTCACTAGTAGCTTCCGACGGAAAGCTGTCTCATTGCCTAAGGAACAGTTAACATGCTTTGGTTAAATATATTTTGTAAGTAAAAAACAAAACAAAGAAACAAACATGAACACACAAAAGGAAGTTTGGAATCCTCCTGTGGCTCAGAAACCTGTGTGCCACGTGTCTTCCCACATCCAGGTAACAGAGTGTGCACACCTGTTATCCTTTGCTCGTTGGCTGCGGTCAGTAGGATGGTAACACTTGAATCAACAGGCCATCCATAATACTGAATTTTTTTCAAAACGTGTTATTGCACATTCTTGTCACCAACCATCACTCAGCATTCAAGCAACACTCTAGAGAGGACCTCTGTCCAGAAGCAGAGGCTGGGTGCACAGTCTGGGAGCAGGACAAGTCCACCATTTGCCAGCTGAGGAACTTCTTGATTCTGGAATTCCTCATCTGCCAGCAAAGGGTAGAGAAACCACTGAGAGTACTGTTGTGAGGAGTAAAATCATTAAAATAGAGCCTGGCAGGTAACAGGTACTCGCACGTAAGGGGAGGGGGGGCACCCTGTGTTAGTAATACCGAGTTCTGCACCAGGAGGTGGAAACTGGGCATAAGAGACCTCTGTTCTCAGAGGGTCTGGGAGGGAGTCAGGCAGTTGAGAAGAGCTGTCTAAAAAAGACCAGGGTGTGTTCCATTCATTCAAGCCACACGGATTTCAGCACAAACTATAGATACACCAGGGCCCTGGGGATCAAAAAGCTGTGGCGCCTTCTTCCAAGGAGCTTAAATTCTAGGAGGGATATAGTGTGAAAAAATGTGTACAGTACAGTTTCAAGCACAGTAGAAAGCCCTAGTACATTCTGTGGATGGGAGTAAGGGGAGAAGTTCTGGGACGGCTTGAGCAAAGAGGCAGCAGCTCAGAAACTTGGAAGACCTCTAAGCACATCCCAGAAAGCTGCTCGCCAGCGGGTGGCTGGCCTCGTTACCGCCCTGCGCCTCGGCTTCCTTATGGACTGATAAAGCAGAGATGATGGAATGATATCCACCCCCGCCAAAAGTGCTGCTGTGGAGCTGAGTCCAGCAATACGGAAGGAGCTCCCAGCTCAGCCTGCGCCCCAGCAAGCCCTCCAGAAATGTCCACTAGATGTCTGCAGACTAGGAGATTGACCATTCTAGACCCATGGCCAGCACAATGGTAGCTCATTGCTTATTTAAGGAGAGAAGAGTGGAAGGGGCAGAAGAGGGAGGGAAGAAAGAGAGGGCAGCAGGCGGACGTGGAGAAGAGCACTTGATTGTTCAAAAGTGCCGGACGATGTACAGCTAACGGTGGAGAGACGGGGCTGGGAGCAAGAGGAGACTGAAGCCAGCTCGCCCGCTGCTTGTCTGCCCTGCAGACTCGGGGGCCAGGAAGTAACACAGTCTGACCTGTTAATTTAAAGCGAGCTTCCTGGCCCTTTAGTGCAGGACGATTGAGAGGAGGGGCTCATGGCAGAGGATCCAGTGGGAGAGCCCTGCAGCGGTTCACACAGGGACAAGACGCAGGTGGTGAGGGTGGAGACGAGGGCGTGAATGGCCAGGAGAGCCCCTGGGGGTGGAAATGAACGGGGATGGAGAAACGGGCACAGATTTAGGACAGTGCTACTTGGGAGTTTCTCTCCTGGGTGATGATGGATGAGGATTTTGCCTAGAGAGGAAACACAGAGTGCCTTTGTACCAACCCCCACAGTTACATATGAAGTTATATATAAAGTTAGAGAAGACTTAATATGACCAGCTACCCTCCATCCAAGGAAAGGAGACCACTCCTTTGGTCACAGGACCACTGCCACGGAACCCCACGATGGCACGAATTCACTGCTCCAGTTGCCTGGGGTCCTCATTTCAGAAGTAATTAATCACAAGAAGTGTCAGTCACCTTAAATGCTTATCTTGAAAGATTTCCTGTTACCCAGGGAAGATTGGAATTTTTTTTAAAAAAAAAACAACATAATTTAAAAACCCTGGGGTCTTGATTCAGCATCATATTGTTTCCTTTGTACAGGGTTCTATAGAAAAACTTGTTCAAACTATTGAATGTAGCCTTGACTGAAGGAATCTATTTATATACACGGTTAAAGGAACAGTAAACAAAATCCCTGCAGGACCTCGTGGTGGGGACGGGACTGGTGAGGCCATAAATCAGAACCTTCCTAACGTTCAGAACAGGAATAAGATGACGTGTGAGCTGGAGAGCGGAGAAGAATTTATGAAGGTTCTAAATTACTTCCTAACCTGGCCTGTGTGTGAGTCTTGCAACTTAGAATGAGAAGAAAATGAAAAATGGTCAGAACTTTCTTTAGTCAGCCAACTGTAGCACAACAGATACCAGTTTATAAAAACATGTTGCAAAAACCATTATTTAGTGAATATTTGCAGATCCTCAAGTATGAAGTAAAAGCGCTTTAAAAGTAGACATTCAGGCTTAAGAGACTGAGTTGTGGGAGACGGGCAGGGTCACTCCAGAGGGATGTGGGATCTTGATCTGACATGTGCTTTTAGTTTCCTTTTTCAGCTCTAAGTTCCTTCTTCGGATGGGTAAGAAAGACCCCAGGGGTCGAATGTGACAAAGATATTGTTTTGCTAAGCAACAGAATTTATGTGGCGGTTACAGTTTGATGTAGGACTCCACCCAGATTTTTATTAACATTACAAAATGAGCTGTCACATCAGAGTCTCATCATCTGCTTGTAAGAGTTCATCAGTTCTCTGGTTTATTTGCTAAATTAGGATTATAATCTGAGTTGTTGGTTAGAACTGTCTGACTCTCAGTCAGGCGTTGATTGGAGGTCTGCCACTCAGGCGTTGCCCAGTCCTGGAGTGGAGAATAAAAAAAAACAGAGTCCCTGCATTTGTGGAGTTTTCAGTCTGTTGAGGAAGACATCTATATAAATAAATAAATTTAAAAATACAACCATAAAAATAAAGTTTGCAAGAAAAATCATTGTAAAGCAATGAAGGAAAAGAATTGGGTATGTGAGAGAAGACAAAAGGATGCTGTTCAGATCTGTCCACGAGGCAAAGACATGTTGAGAAAGTCACACAAGTCTGACAAGCAGAGTTACCCAAGCATGGTCTGGGAGGGGGTGTTGTAGGAGAGGGACGTTGCAAAGGCCCTGGGGTGGAAAATATCCTAGTAGAGGTGGGAATGGGCAGATAATAAGGGGCCATTTAGGTTAAGGATTCTGAATTCTCTTTTGTGTGAAAAGTGAAGCCATTGAATAGTTTTAAACTTAAGAAATTCCATGATTTGATTTATAAGTTTTACAATTTAGGATTGTAAATTTTATTTTAAAAACGTATTTCTCAGCAGTTAAGTGACATGACAAAATCCCTGGTTGAGAGTGAAGTCACTTGTATCAAAGTCACACTGTGTTCATTTAAGGACTTCACGCATCTCCCTCACCATCTCACAGCACAGCTGATGGTGCCCTGGTCACACTCCCGAGTGCTACATTAGCGTCTTACTGAATTCACACTTTTGGACGAGCACTCAGCAGGGCACAGAAATGCTCCAAGTCAATGAGGAAAACAACCTAGTGGACAAATAGAAAGAAGATATAAAACGATAAAATAATTTTTGAAATACTGAATTCAGTAGTAACTGGGGAAAATGTAAACCAGAACAACAATGAGGTATGATTTCTTTAATCTAACCGTCAAACACATTTATTTGGTGGTAGCAAATATTAGCAGAGGTCTGGGGCCTCCTACACACTCTTCCAGCGCTGCTCAGCATGTGCATTGTACAATTGCCCTAGAGGTGCGCCAGCATCTATTAAAATAAAAAAATCCATAACCTATAACCCCAAGTCCCCACTCCTAGGCATAGACCCCAGGGTTAGACGTTTGCACGAGCACGTGTATATAATAATATTCACTGCAACATTGTTTCTAATAGCAAAAAGGTGTATAAACTCACTAAGGGAATGGAAATGGGCAAATTGGGCACATCCGTGTTATGGAATACTTAGCGCTAGTTTAAAGTTATGAGTTAGATCTGTTACGAACATGGATAGATTGTGCAAGGAAGTGAAAAAAGCAAGTTGTAGAGGAATGTGTGCGGTACAGTTCCAGTTATGTTAATACACACACAACAAATATCTACATGGATCTATTTAAGAGATGGATATGTATATCAAACCAAGAAATCGTTCTGGTATGGATTTTTTTTATATTTAATATTTAAGTGTTTTATGAAGTAGGAAATCATCCATGTTTTATTATTTTTATTCTTCTCCCTGATCAAATGACCCAGCTGAATCCATTCAAATACAAAGTAATTTTTTATTCTGCCTCTCTGAGTGCTAGGAAATTGTCATTTACCTTTATTCTGAGTTTTAAGAGCAGAATTTAAGGTGGATTGTGTGGATACAGCTTACTTTACAGCTATTTTCTGGAAAAATGTATCTTTTTTTCTTGCTTAAAATGCAAACAATTGGAATATTTGAGGAGTTGGAATATTTAGTTAAAATGTCCAGGTTAAATCAAGGTTATCCAGAAGTTCCATTTTATTTCAAACCTTATTCATCCAATCTTTTTTTTTTTTCAAATTGAAGTATAGTTAATTTATGATGTTGTGTGGGCTTCTGGTGCACAGCATAGTGACTCGGTTATACATGTATATATATATTCTTTTTCGTGAGAGGTTATTATGGGATATTGAATAGAGTTCCCTGTACTAGACAGTAGGACCTTGTTTATTAATTTTGCATATAATCTTTATTAAAAGCATTGGTGGACATGACACCGGTGACTCCCAGTCTATTATGTCTGAAGTTCATGGGCGCCTCCCTTACCAGACCGCCCTCCCCAGCTCCTCGAGCGGCGCCCATCGTCCTGTTGGTCGGAGCCAGCGCGGTGGCCGGCCTCCTCCCGGCACGCGCTCAGTGGCTGAGAAGCTTCTCTGCACCTGTCCCCCGCAGGATACACGGGTGCCCAGTGTGAGACCGACGTGGACGGATGCAGCAGCCACCCCTGCCAGTCGGGCGGGCAGTGCGTGGCGCTGTCCTCGGAGAGCGCGCGCGGGCGCAGCGCGCGGCGGCCTTCTCCCTCCAGCCGCCCCCAGGCCTCCGGCTACGCCTGCGTCTGTCCGCCGGGACTCACAGGTGAGGCCGCGGCCCGGGACGGGGAGGGGCCTTGCACTCTGGCGTTCCATGGCAGATGCTGCCTTCACCAAAACGGGGCCGCAGCAGGAGGGGCTGTGGGCGCTGAACTCTGCGCGGTGGTGCAAAGGGTCCTCCTGGTGAGCCTGAAAAATACCTCATTTCACGTGTCCTCATTCCTCAAACCAGGGGGAAGACATCAGAGGTAGGCAGAGCAGAGGTGATGAAGGGGGAATCTTTGTATACGTTGTGCTGGGAACTGGACGCCAGCTCAGATTCCTCAGCTTATGAAGAGAAAATGTTGGGACTTTTTATGTTAATGTCATAATGTTAAATTTTATGTTATTCAAATTTGCTTTTAAAAAAAGTCATCCTTATTTATACTCACCCTGAGAACAGTCATCTAGTCTCAAGGAGTCATCTTCCTCTGTTCTCTGGCTAACGTTTTTCCATGTGTCCCATTTCAGCGACTCTAGCTTTTTCTGCAGCATTTTTACTCTAAAACCCAGAGGAGATTTGCATGTATGTTTTCCAGTAAACAATTGTGTTGTGTCTGCTCCCACTGCTCGAAATTTTCAAAAGTTTGGAGATGGTTCTGTATTTGGTAATGAGAAGCAACTTACCTACAAGTGCAGAGATACCACTGAGAAGACGAATTACAGTCTAGATTTCTGTGTAAGTCCCTTCTCAGTAGATTCAGTGATACCCGAGGAAAATATTTCTGTTGTTTTGGGGGATTTCTGAGAAAACAAATAAGGAATAAGAAAAAAAAGGAGAGGGGCTTACTGACACTTAGTCTTCCCTTTCTATTTTTTAAAAGATTTAAAAAAATTTTTTTAAATTTTTTATTTTTGGGGGGGAAGTAATTAGGTTTATTTGTTTATTTATCTTTAACGAGGTGCTGGGGATCGAACCCAGGACCTTGTGCATGTTAAGCATGTGCTCTACCACTGAACTGCATACTCTGTCCCCTCTCCTTCCCTTTCTCTTAATGTTTCAGTTTTTAAGTGTAATGACCTTTGATTCACTGCAGTGTTTGCTGTAAGGTTGCTGAGAAGATTTCCTTATTCACTGTCCCCTCTACCAACATGCATGGGAGAAAAGCACCCCCCCCCCAGTGTCAATATCAGGATAAGTATTATTTTTCCTGAGTAGCTTCTAGCTTCTACCTTTAATAAAAGGCATGCAAATAAATTTTGATAAATGCAAAAAAGCATGAAATAAACCTTGCGATACATCACATTTCCCAACAATGTAAGATGCTAGAAATCTTATAGGTAAAAGTGGCTTCTACAGTCATATAGGTTTTTCTGGAATGTATTTATTTTTTTTACCCCACACCTGGGATTATTAAAATTTCCTGTTTCTGTTTCTTGCAGTTGCCTTTTCTTTCTTTCTTTCTTTTTTCTGAATTGTTTGATCCTGGTATAGTGTATTATTTTTGCCAGGTACTTTAAATCCTTTTTGAAACAAGGCAAGGGCGTTATAAATTTGTTTTTGATTTGGTTTAGAATAATAAAGAGGAGAATCTATCAAAGTCAGGGCCATTGCTAATATTGCCCCATCAGATACAAGAACGTGCTTGACCAATGAATCTGCGGATCCAAACAGGAGAGGCAGTGAAATGTTCCCGGAGAGTGTGTTGGCCTTGATTTCTGAAGAGCAGACAAGAAAGAAGTCCTGGCTGCCCCAAGTCTCTATGGCTTAAGGAAACTGTTTATTTTCCACTCATGTGAATTCCAAAAATGGGTTCTCATCATCAGTTGTCCCTCAAGTGATGATCTGAGGTCACGGGCTCCTCTCTTTTTTTTCCATCTTCAGAATGTGGTTTCCAAGTTTACCACACTCTTTTGCAGCAACCCACTGGAGGAGGAAAGAAAATGGAGCATGGCCTCTAGCAGGTTTCTGTGGACCAAGCCCTAAAAGTGGTGACTGTGTCTTCTGCGTGCGTACCATTGTTCAAACTTAGTCATACAACCACATTTAGCTGTGGCAGAGACTGAGAAATCTAGTTTTGTGGTATACCTAAAATGAAAAGAAAACTGTCCATGGACAGTTATCCATGTTGCCTTCTCATTCTTTCGATGTTTTCTTTGGCAAAGCAGAAGTGTTTAATTTTCATGGAGTCATGGGTCATGCCTTCAGTGCTGCATCTAAAAAGTCAACTCATCCAAGTTTACCGAGGTTTTCTCCCATGTGATCTTCTAGGCGTTTTGTAGTTTTGCATTTTATATTTAGGTCTGTGATCCAGTTAATCTTTGTGAAGGGGTAAGGTCTGTGTCTAGATTCATTTTCCTGCTTGTGACTATCCAGTTGTTCCACCACCATTTACTGAAAAGAACACCTTTGATCCATTATATTGCCTTTACTTCTTTGTCAATGACCAGTTGACTGTATTTACAAGAGTCTATTTCTGGGCTCTCTATTCTGTTCTGTTTCCCTATTTGTCTGTCCTTTTGTCTATACCATACTGTCTTGAAATCTTGAAGTTGGGTAGTGTCCATCCTCCAACGGTGTTCTTCTCCTTCAATATTTTGGTGGCTATTCTGGGTCTGTTGCCTCTCCATGTAAACGTTAGGATCAGCTTGTTGATGTCTATATAACAACCTGCTGGGATTTGGGTTGGAATTTCATTGACTCTATACACAAATTTGAGGAAAACTAACATCTTGGCAATATTGAGTCTTCCTATCCATGAACATGGGATATCTCTCCATTTATTTAGTTCTTTGGTATCTTTCATCAGAGTTTTGTAGTTTTCCTCATATAGATCTTATACATATTTTGTTAGATTTATATCTAAGTATTTCATTTTTGGGGTGCTAGTGTAAATGGTATCATGTTGTTAATTTCAAATTCCACTTGGTCATTGCTGTTAGGTAGGAAAGCAATTGATTTTTGTATATTAACCTTGTACTCTGCAACCTTGTTATAATCATTTATTATTTCCAGGAGATTTTTTTGTGAGTTCTTTCAGATTTTCTACATAGATGATCATGCTGCTCCCTTTTACAAAATTGTTTGTATGGTATGCCTTTGTCCATTCTTCTGCTATCAACCCACTTGTCATTGAATTTGAAGTGAGTTTCTTGTAAATGGCAATGTAAAAAGCATATTATTGAGTCATGCTTTGATTTTTTACCATTCTGTCAATCTCTGCCTTTTAATTGATATATTTCAACCATTTGCCTTTAAGTGATATGTTAGGGCTGATATTTTAGGGCTGAACTGTGTCATTTAATTTTTTTTTTCTGTTTTCTTTGTTTCTCTTTTCTTGCCTTCCTGTGGGTTTACTTGTCCATTTTTTAAAGGATTTTATCTTGACTTTATAGTATTTTTGGATATACTGTATTGTGCAGTTTTCATAGCGGTTGTTCTGGGTATTATAATATAAACACACAACTCATCACAGCCTGTTGGTATTAACAGTTTACCATTTTAAGTGAAGTGGAATAACTCCATTTCCATTTAGTTTCCTTTATTTATTTTTTTTTTTTTTTGCATTTTGAACTATTATTGTCTTAGGGATCTGATGGTATTATAATTCTTACTTTAATCACTACATACGATTTAGAAAATTCATGAAGAGAAAGGTGATCTATTTTATTTACCTGTCCTCTGCATCCTCTCCGTTGTTCTTTCTTCCTTCCTTTTGCCTCAGTTCTTATTTTACCATTTCCTTTCTGTATAAAGAGCTTCCTTTACAATTTCTTTAAGAGTAGGATGCTAGTGTCAATTCTTCTACTTTTTTTTTTTAATCTGAGAAAGACTTAATTGCCCATTTGTTCCTGAAAGTTAGTTTGCTGAATATAAAATTCATGGTTGACAGTCCTTTTTTTTTTTTTTTTTTTTCAGCACTTGAAAAATTCTACATTACTTCCTTCTTCACTCCATGGTCTCAAATGAGAAATCTGCTGTCTTTGAAATTTGTATTTCTCTATAGGTAATGAATACATCCTTTCTCTGGCTTCTTGCAGAGAAAAAAAAATGTAGTGATGATACCTTCAACTTCGTCTTTAGTTTTCAGAATTTTATTTATGATGGGTCTTGGTGTCAGTTTATTTGGGCTTGTCCTATTTGGAATTCACTCAGCTTTTCACGTCTGTGTACTTATGTCTCTTTCAGCCTCACTATCTTTTCCTGCATCTGCAACTCCAAAAATATAAGCTGTGGGTATTTTGCTATTTTCCCACAGGTTCCTGAGTCTCTGTTCATTTTTTTCCCTCTATTTTGTTTAGAATGGGTAAATTCTGTTGATCTGACCCCAAATTCATTAAAATTATTCTCTTTCATTTCCTCTCCACTACTGAGTCCATCCAGGGAATTGGTTATATTTCTCCTATTTCATTTTCCAGTTTTATAATTTCAATTTTTTATATCTAATTCTTTGCTGATATTTTCTAGTTTTCCTTTTATCTCAAGAGAATTTGTAATTGCTTATTTATTCTTCATAATGTTCACTTTAAATCCTTATCAGATAATTCCAACATCTGATTCAGCTCAGACTGAGTTGATGATGTCGGTTCATTTTCTTTTCTCACTTGAGTTTTGGTTTTCCTGATTCTTGGTATGATGGGTGATTTTCAACTGTATCTGGGACATTTTGGATATTATGTTAGAAAACTCTGAGTCTTGTTTGAATTTTTTTCATTTTTGCGGGCAATCACCCTTTAGTTTTGTCAAAGAGGTCCTGGCCTGCTTTTGTGGGCCGTGTAGGTCCAATGATCAGGGTTCCGGCGGGGTTATTTGGTCTGTGTGGTTTCTCTGGGGTCCCACCCATCTCTGCTGATGATATAAATGACATGGTTTACTTTTTGCAAGTTATACATATTTGCCGTTCTGTCACTTATCAGATTAAAATACAATTTCCATCATGATAAAAATGTATTGTGTATAATACATTTGTGACAGCTCTATTCAAGGAAACCATTAGAGTTGTTGAATATAGCTACAAGCTATTCCAGCTTTTAAATTATAATTAAGGATGTATTTATGACTCTTCCCTACATGTACAGTTACTTTCCGTATTGAAAATGGTTATGGTTACATATTTAGTGTAACTTTTTAGCTTTTTACAGTGTAAAAGTGAAATACACCAGAGTAGAAATTAACTGAGAGTCCCAGAAGACAGTACTCAGGGAGATAGAAATGAAGAGAGCTTAAAGCCATGGAAAATGAGAAATGGCGAAACATGGTAACAAGGAGGCAGAGGATCCTAGTGAGAGGAACCAAGCCCCGCCAAAGGGACACTAGCTTTTATCCAGGTTGTCTTCTGGGACATTCAGCAAGTAAAGCAAGCTAAGCCCAGAGAAACCAAAAGTCTCATCCAATGAGATAACTGAGCAAAAATCTGAAGATCCATTTAGGTATTTTAATGAGCCGAATTGAAACTTAGAAACTCCTGGGTCTAGATACAATAATGGTTATTATTCTCTAATTATCTCAAAATCATTAAAAATAATCTTTGGCAAAAATATCCTCACATAACTGTCATAACCACTTTGTGCCTATGGCTGCTCAGCTTGAAAGAGGTACATGAACACTTGATTCAGAGGTCTGTGCGTTTACTTAAACCCACACGTTCACACGATTTTAGTGGTACGCTAAATAAGCCTATAATTGCAGGAGGCCTGTATTTGAATAACACCGTTCAGTCCATTCCAGAGATGTCAGTTATCTTTGTTTTGCGCGACCGTCCTTGACCGCTGCTAGGAGGAATGTTGGCTGCTTCTCTCTGTTATGTTTTGACTTTTCACTTTGGGGCACTGGGCTCAGTTCTAGGGATATAATGATGAAAACACATGGTCTCTTCCCAGAGGAAAGTGAAGGAGAGTGAGGAAAAAGATGCACAAAAACACAAGACAAAACTGCCACAGCAAAGCCGTAAAAAGATAGTCAGAGAAGTCAGTAAGGAGGGCCTATTTCTGCTATGTACGCCAGGTAGAATTTAGTGGCAATTGTAAGAATCCAAACGACTTGGGAAGTCAGCATTTTTTAATACAAATGATCATGTTACTTCTAAAAATTAAGAAAGGATCTCATGACCTGTGTGCTGCCCCCACCCCCGACCATCCATCATGTTCTAACCAACAGAGCTAAATTGGAAACAATTGACTTATGTTTTGAATGTGAACATTTTGTTTCTGTTTATGAAATGTGGTGGCGATAATACCTTTAACAAGATTCCCAGCTGCTCCTAAGCCAAGTCCAATTTTCAGCTCTAACTTTCACTCACCAGCTCCAATTAGTATTTACTCCAATGAAGAGCCACACCATCGCTGGTCTCTGGAACGCTTCCTTACTGCCTCTGAGGCTAGGATTTTATTCTGCTTCACCCATCTGCTCTCTGTATGGGAAGAACTGAGCCGTGCAGCAGGGGAGCCTGTGAAGTCCTGGCTTCAAACCCCAGGCAGAAATAGCAGGGTTCTTAACAATAAACACCCTGATGAGAGCCACCTGGCAGAGTGACTACACATGGGGTGTCTCACATGCATCTGCCTCCAGCACAATGTTGCTAAAAATGAAGTGTTCACTTTTCCTTAGAAGTTAAATTCTGTCATTTTACCTCGATCCAACTAAAATAGCCGTATATGACCAAGCATGGGACATTGGAAGGTCCATGAAGCAATGGAGCCAGCATATGGGACAGTCCGTATCTCCTGCCTACAGAGAAATCTTCTGTGGAATTGGTCCACCTGCTGAGTTTATGTTTTAGGCTCACGGCTCTTAGAGATGCACTTTCTCCTGACTTGCAGTGTCCAGTTGGAGAGTACAGGTCCTAAATAACTTGAACGGATATTTGATACACACATAAAGCTGTAAGCTTGAAAGATCCAACTTTGCTTCCATCCTTATTTACTTAATAAAATGTTTATTAATATTTTCAAGGGATTCACCCAGTTCATTCACCTTTGCTCCGGCGCTGTGAGCACCCATGCCTGTACATGGAGCTCTTCGCAGCGTGTATGGGCACCGTTCCACCCGCGCCACTCTGGATCTTGCGCTCTCAGCAGCAGCCGGGAGGGGGGCGGTGCCACCTCCTTAGATGTGGGCTGATGTTGAAAATCCTGTTTATTACGTGCTTATGACCTGCTGCCTGCAAAGATATTACATCTACTAGGGAAATTTAACAGTCATAATTTGGAGGATTGAATGCAGACCTGATACGGAGATGGACGTGTCTGTGAGGCCCTAGGACAGGGATGGGTGGCAGTGGCTTCACGGGCCGTGGCCGCTTTCCTGGGTCAGCACTGTTTTGTTCTCAAAGGAACAATCAGAAGACAGATGCCGATTCTCCAAGTCAAGTATTCTGGCCAATGTGCACTAGGGAAAGAAGGCAGTTTTCTAAAGCAAGAGAATAAAACCATTGCAAGTCCTTCCCTGGGAAGTTCATAATTGTCAGCGATCCACACTGTCATGCCGCAGGCACTGTGTCTGCCCTTGGGGGACCCGAATGGTACATTTTCACACCGAGATTCTGTTTTTGTGTGAGAGAGGGAGCCACCGCCACCCGAAAGTGCTGTCAGGGTCTACTAGCAGCTCAGTGCTCGTTAGAGCGAGACCCTGGAAAGGATGTTCAGAGCAGAGGTTGAAGATACTAGGAACTGTGCTTCCAGAAGTCTGCACTGCAAACCTGCAGATGACCTGGTCCTGTGTGGGTTTGCTGCTTGTGAGGATGGCCGTCTGGAAACCCCATTCTGTCTCTTGCTGCTCCAAATCCCCAACAGTTTCTTGAAGCGTGCTAATCATTAGACAGCACAGGATTAGTGCCCCGACCTGACCTAGTCAGTGATTATAGCTTTCACCAAGGTCCTCTGCTCTGGTTGTTCACGGAGAGACTCCGTCTTCTGACATTAACCCAGAAGACGCTTCAAAAACATCCTTCTCCCCCACCACATGCCCCTCCCTAACCACCTCCGCATACACACTTGTCTGGGACTTTACTTCCGCCCTGAGCCGCTCAGGTCCCAGTCCAAAACCTGAGCTCCACCAAATCTCTTACTGAAAAGCTGGATCTCTGTTTCCCATAAAAGGCTTTGTTGTACCTGCTCTTGGTAAAAAGCACCCTTCCTTCCCTAGTGGTCCTCTTCACCTCTCCCTAGGCATTCCTTAAGCAGCAATTCTCAAAAAGGTTGAAATCAGAATTGATTATAACTTCCTCTGAAGTCTGTCAGGGACAGTCTCACCATGACTTTGAGTGAGTTTACCCCCATCACCCACGGACGTCCCAGCAGCCCGGTTCTCTTGATCCAGGCCCAGGAAGCCCTGGGCTCTGATGCCAAGTGCTCTCTGCATTGCTGAATTTCACCCGGTTTCCCACCCTTTTCTGAACTGCGCACTATACGCTAAGGATCTCAAAATGTGTTATAAACTCAATCACCACCATCCTTAACCTCTTTTCCAAGCATTTCCCTCACCCACGTGCTGCAGCGACAGTCTAGCGATAGTCTCAGAATACTTTCTTCTGGGACCCTCTCAAATGGTAGTTGTTTTTTTATTCTTCTCCCAAATCCCATGTGCGACTGGTCCCCCAAGTAAGCTCAGTGTCCTCACTTCACTTCCGTTTGTTCCCCTCGTCATTCAAAACCCCACCTCACGTTGAAGTACGCATCTTTGGATGATGCCGCCCGCTGCCTCGCCTCATTGCGGTCCTCTCCCCACTCCCACACCCCTGCTCAGTCACTGAAGATTTCAGCATCTCACTCCCCTCATCATTCTTGGAGGGTTCAACCCCCACGTGGACTGTCCTTGCAAATAGCATCTGCCAGTCATCTGACCTCCTGATTTCCGAATGGCTCTGACTGCCATGCAGCAACTGCTCCCCACTCCTGTGATCACAGCCTAGGCGGGTTTATCACCAGCAGCTCACCGGAAACCTCACTCTCCACCATTCTACTCTCTGACCATCATCTCTACCTCCCCAGTTCACTTACACTCCAACACTTTTTCCATTGCATCGAGTCAATTGTTCCAACCAATATCGTACTCCTTGCCTCACTCTCGGTCTCAGCTAAGAGTCCGTGGTCTAAAACTGTAATTATTCCCTCGGTTATTAGCTCAGCTCCCCTGATCCCGTCTCTCTCTGTGGTACTGACCTGGCAGAAGTCCACGTGTGATTAAACCAAACACTTCATCTTCTCCACACCTACAAGCCATTTGAGTGCTGCTGGAGAAAAACTCACAAGTCACACACTTCACTGGTGAATATCACTTTGAATTTATGACCACAAGTTTTGAGGAGACTCAGCGCTTAGGTAACAATCCTTTCAGAGTTCTACTTCCCAAGATGACTTTCTCGTGTTTTCTCTTCTTTCAAACTTCTACTGCCTCCTCCCTCTTTGTTACCCTAAGTTGACGCTCAGGTTTCTAACTTCACTCAGAGAAGAACCACCTCATCTTCCCTCCACTAAATCTATTGCTGGATCTGAGATTTGATTTTATCCTACTTATGAGCTCATAACTTAGCATGTTACCACTTCGCGGATGTTGGCAGAAGACTTGAGACTTTCGAGTAAGAAAAAAAAGACACACGGGGCGGTCAGCACGGGCGTCTTGCTTACACTGACTTCTCTTGCATCCAAGCCCCATGCGGCTGACACCACGTGGGCCCGGGTGAGGACTAGAGGCACAACTGGGTTACACTGAGTTGAGGAATTCACTGTTTTTACAGCAGACGGTGTGGAGCCTGTTCTTCGTCCTTGAGGGAGACATTACTTCACCTCTCGGAGCTGCTTACTGCCTCCAGCCCTGAGAAATGGCCTGGGTAAAGAGTAGTCAGGGCCTTGCAATCTGGCATTCCTGGCAAGAGCTGCAAGGATGCCCAGGCTCCATGCTGGATGGCCTCCTCCACTAGTCCACCCCCTGGCCCTACACTTTCATGGGTGAACTCAAATTTTCATGTGAATATGGCACTCCACGAGACAGCCTGATTAATCTGGCTGGCAGAGACCGGGACCAAATCTGTCCTGGTTCCCTCATGCGGCATTTCGTTAAGGGTATTATCGGCAGAGCTCTTGGTAACAGGATGAGATCAATTGGCCGTATTGACTTCAAGTGCACTCCCCAGCGTCCTGGACTCAGCAAACTGTGACTAAATCCCACGGGCACCAGCAGGTCTTATTTGAGATAAGCAGGGCGTAGTCTGCAGCCAGGCAGCGACCCACGCCAGGGAGTTCAGGCCGACCCGCTGATCTCTGATGTTTTTACGAAGTAGCACAGAGCTGGAGGTACCATGTTCCCCACTACAAAGCTACCGTCATCAAAAGAGTATGAGATTGGCACAAAAACACACGCATAGGTCAAGGGAACAGAATAGAGGGCCCAGAAATAAACCTGGGCACCTACAGGTAATTAGCCCAAAGGAGGCAAGAGTATGCAATGGAGAAAAGACAGCCTCTTCCATAAACGGAGTGATCATAGCTGCTTATAGATTCAGATTAGCCTGGTTTACATCTCAGTCTCTTTCTCTCACTCTCACTCTTGCACACGTCTCTCTCTTTCTATTATAATAGTTCTTACTAGATTCATTAAAAATTGTATGACTGATTCACTAATCCCAAACTCTGCCAACCCTTCCTGACGGAAGAGGGACTAGACTCACTTTTGATGGCCCTGGGATGAGCTATGTAAATCTCAATCTCCTTTTCAGCTCCTCTCGAGGTAGTCTGACTGTGACAGGGAAGGTCTGAATGAAACATTTCATAAGTGTCGCAGACACTTTGCTGCTAATGCCATATATATGCTGCTGTGAACATTGGGGTGCATGTATCCTTTTGAATTAGAGCCTTATATACATTATATAATATATATTTTATATATACATATATAATGTGTATATATGAAATATATACATGTATATATAATATATATATAGCCTTCCTCATGGATTTTCTTTAAAAGTCTCCCTCCCAAAATTGTAGTTTACCTTCTCCTGATAAAACCACACTAATCCAGATATGGTGATTCCTCTTCCTCTTTTTGTGTTTGCTCCCTGTAAACATTTTATGGAAGCATAACCCACATGCAGAAAAGTGCACATGTTATATACACTTATAGCTCAATGAAGTTGTTGTAAAGGAAACACACTTGTGTGTCAAGAACCTGGATCAAGATAATGATTAAACATATGCTACTTGACTTTGAAGGCAGCAACTAGAGCCAGTGTACACAGCCACAGAGACAAAATTCAGTTCAGTCAAAGGAATGACTCTCAAACAATGAAAGCTATCTTACGAACGGCATAAGCATCCTTACAAAGAAGCAAGGTTTTATGGGGTTGGAATTGTTCGTGGACAGGAAAGACAAGATCGTGCATCGGGTGGTAGGTTGAACTGAATGACTTCTTTGATTCTTTCCAACTCTAAAAATGCGTCTAAAAGCAAACTGAATATCAGTGTCTTAGAGGTAGCATCAAGGCAGTAATAAACGTACATAATGGAAGTCTGTTTCCTAATTATTGGTGAAGATGGTATTTAGAAGATCCTTTAAGATGATTTTTTTTAGCAAACACATTAAAAGAATAGTGGAATGGGTTTTGTTTCCATATTTATAGAATATTTAATTATAAGTTTAGGATACAGAATGACATCTTGGTTTTGTTTATAAAATAGTTTATTATAAGTTAAGGCTACAGAGTGACATCTTGATTGAAGGTTAGAGTAAGTTTCATAAGATGGAAAATTTGTGTCTAATCCCATTCTTTGGGTCAGTTTTGCAAATAGTGGATTTTTTATGTCTCTTTTCATTAAAGCTAACAATTTTATTTCAGCATAAAAATGTTGCCAAGATGGTGACTATAAAGCTTTCTTGTAACTGTCCCCCCAGTATTCAGCAATAGAGTGAAGATTTCATTTTGTGCACCTTTTCATGATGTGGAAACATGTTTCTTTAATATTCTTCCGTATGTGACCATTTCATTTTGTGATTTAAAAAATATTTTAAAATGCTACTTTGCTTCAGTGATTTAACAAACAGGAAGAAAAAGGCCAATAAAGATAAGAACTGTCTAACTTTCTACTTAACACCTGGCTTCTGCAGAGCCCACGGTGATTACATTGAAGGCAGCTTTCCTTTTTGAGTCACCTATTAAACAAATATCCTGGAATATCATCAGAAGGTTTAGCAAAGGAGAATCATTTTTTGAGTGGGAGGTTAAACAAAGGCCAGGGCCTCGGATTTATCTATTTCTTTGAGTGAGTTTTAACACCGCTGACCTGGCCAAACTCCAGTACCATTCATTATATCTTGCCTTTCTCAGTTGCCCTTGAAATTTTAATAAGGCCCTGTATTTCTTCTTTTAACCCACTTTCCTGATACTGCTTGGAGCAGCCATCCAGCTGTGGCCTTTCACTGAAGGCGCTAGATTCATCTAGCCGCGAAGGGCATCCCTGTATCTCTTATCCGCACCCCCCAGAAGCAGGAAGACGCTCAGAGAATTGGTTCCAGTGGAAAGATTTAAACTGCTTAGACAAGTAGGTAAGCAAATCCAAGTAAGATAATCCAGGTTCTCACCGTGCCTTCATTAGGGAACGCGAGAGAAGCCAGCGCCCAGCCGAGCACTTAACTTCAGCCACAGTTAAATTCTGCGAAGCCCAAAAGGCAAAATGCTGCAAGAAATTAAAACACTGGGAAGCGTTGCACCGAGATGCTTCCAGATCATCTGAAGCCTTTTTTAAAGCCTTTGAATTCTCACAGTTGGCCCTTGGGCGCTTTGATCCATCCTGTTTGAACGCGTCACCACGCCAAGTCGCACAAAGCAGCCCAGCAGGACCGAGGGGGGCCCAGGAGCCAACGCAATGCACGTCTGCACATCTCTCCCCGATGAACTTGTCCTTGTTGGTGGAAATTTTTGGCATGCAAATCACGCCTCTGAAAGCAGCAGAGACAGGAGGAGGTTCCTCAGCACCTCCCTGCTTCCAGTGAAGGATATATTTCTTTTCATGATCCCGCTATCTCCTCCGACAACCATTCTCGTTTGAATTATTACTCTGAGATCCTAAAAGATCGTCTGTTACTGTCAGTTTTACGCGTTCATGTAAGCAGCGCCTCACTAGTGCCTTTGGTCAACGTCTATTATGCGGGTCCCTCATCCTGATTTATTCTCATCCTTCCCCCCATTTAATGTTTTAGCCTGTCCCAGCAGTGTGTATGGCAGTAATGAGAATTTTTCAGTGATTTTAAGGACTATATTATTATAATGAAGAATTAAGAGGAGAATGGATTATGACAACACTTGGGTCACTCAGGTTGTCTGCTTAACCCCCGTGTACTACATGTTTCATAGGCAAATTTAGGTTCTAACTGCTGAGAAAATACACAAATCTAGTATACTTTCAGATGCCCAGAATAAATCATTATTTTCTCTAGGGCCCACAGTGATGCCTTACCAAGGTTTTCCCCAGGGAGAATCAGAACGTCAATTTAATTTGTATGCGTGTAACTAAAAGGGCTTCCTTGATGAACATCACTCGTTTTTGTCCCTGCATCGTCACCTCTCTAGCTGTGTAAAATGTATGAAATTGATTTGGTCAAACCAGGAATCTGTAGAAAGTGGTTAAAGGCACAAGAGATTACGCAGAGAGACTTCGGTGTGCCAGACGACAGCGCGCTCGTGGCAACGGCAGTAACGAGCTCGCTCCTGTCTTAAACTCACGTAAAAACTTCCCACGGCCACTTAACTCGCAGGAAGAATCTTGGAAATTTACACGCTGATTGGCAGAGTCAAGTGCATACCGATCAGTGAGATAGTCGAACTCCTTACAAGTGCTCTGTCCTATTTAATGTGAGGACGCTGAGTGACTGATGGGCTTGAGCAGGTAACAACCTCTCCCCAACCTCATGGGTTTGATGCTCTCCCAAGGGCCTCTCCTCCCTTAGGTTGTAAGAGGTTTGACTCAATCTGTAATTTCCCAATGCACACGGTGTGCCTGGCCCTGCGCTGGGCGTTCCTTTATTCAGGAGAGGGAAGTGAAACTGTGACGGAGATTGTAGTACGTTCTGTGGGGCCAGAAACTTCCTTGGTGTAAAGGCAAATTATTCTGTGTCTGTTCAGTTCCTCGTTTACAAAATATAACGTACAACACAGCGCTTGTAAGGAGTAAATGAGTTAGTACGTGCAAAGTGCCTGGAGCAGCTCCTGGGGCAGAGAAAGCCCAGTGTAAGTATTTTCCATCGGCATGTGTCCCCCAGCACGTGCGGGCAGGGACGGTGAGGTTCACTGTTTCCAATACCCGGCACCGCATCTCATGCAGACTTGATAACCAGTAAAATGTGCGACAAACAAACAGTGAATTAATGAATGAATGAGTTCAATGAAAAAGTCTCACTTCTTTTAATGACAGATAGACTTTTCAAATGTATTAATTACTTACTGATTTCCTTATTTATTGGCATAAGAAAGCAAATCTCAGAGAAGATGCTTCAGCGATGATTCTAAGATGGGAAGGTGTTTTGCAAAGGACCATCTGTGGATTAAGCAGCCTGTTTTTAATGTCAAATAAACCTGTTTTTCAATTATATCCAGCAGAAGCTGCAAAACAAAAAAATGTGCCAAAACCAAAATTTTCATTGAATAAAAAAAAAGTCACACACGTATCTATCTGGATGTACAATAAAAAACAGTTACGATCATGCACTCAACAGACAGTTATTAACAGCAGACTTCACGCCAGCGACTGTTATATGTCCTGAAAATACAGAACAGACAATAATCTCTCCCTTTGTGCGACTCACATTCTGGGGGGCAGAAAGAAAATAAAGGTTCTTACAAAGGAACTCAGTGTCAGGGTACATTTTGCTGCTTTTTAAAACTTCTCTGACCTCTCAGGACGCAGTCCTGCCCCAAATCAACCTTTCTACAGGAATTAGATTTAGGTTCTGCTATAGCAGAAGTAGAAAATTGATGACTGCCCTGAAAAATCTCCGAGGCTAGGGTTATTTTTGGTGCAGAATTCTGGAGCTCTGTTTCAGAATCATTCAAGGACTTCAGTGGACCCAAAGGCACATTTTGAGAATTCTTGGCCCACGTTCTTCTCCCAATCTCACTTGCTTACCTCTCCCCCACCCATCCCATGCACATCCTTGGTTTGTGCAGCAAGTGCATCTTCTTTTAGTCAACATGTAAGATGTCCATATCACAATGGCATTTCCATATGAACCCAAACGAAAGTCATCTGATGCTTGGGAAAGCTAAAATAGGGAGGTACTGACAATTCTCTGCTGGAGACTTTCTAAGCTCTGTCTCTGTGTTGCCAGATGAGCACAGACAGATGCACGTGACCTGGCTACCCTCTCCGCCTCTCCTCTCACCTGCTTCTTCCAAATTCCTTTACGAGACTAGGAAGTAAGCTGAGTGTGCCTAGCGCTGGTCCTGAGGGCCAAATTGGGGATCTGATGCATGTAGAAATTCTTCACTTTTTCAATAGAACTGCTACTTCAGTTGCTCTTTGTTAAATGTCTCCTGTACGAAGACCCTTTTTAGAAATTTTAGAGTTCAAAGTTGGAAGACATGTCTTTGGACAGTGGGATATGCCACTTCCTTCTGTTGGACAAAGTGACCTCAACAGAGTCAAGACACTTCTCTTTTTGCCTTGGCCACCATGAAGCTCAGAGTTCATTTTTCTCTCTCCTCTAAAGTCCTGTCATCCCCATGATTCACGTTTCACAAATGAGGAAACGACTGCGTAGAGAGATTCAGTAATTAATTTTCCAGGGTCACCCAGAAAGCAAATGGCCCAGCCGGGACCTGGACCCAGACCACCAGGCTCCAGACACTCCCAGGTCGGCCATGCTGTTACCTGAAGGGAGAAATCCAAAAGCCTGGCCCTCGGCCCCCTCTTGGCCCCCGGCATCAGTAGCTACAACTGAAAATTGCCCTGCCTGTTCAGATGGTCCCCAGGTGTTCGCGGGCGGTTCAGTGTGCGACCTTTGCCCGAGTTCTAAGTTTACAGCGTATTATCTTTTGATGGGAGTGGTGGCATCTTAAATGCTTTTTCTACATTCTGTAGGTGTCTCTGCTTGAAGTTAATTAGCATTCACGAGTCCCTGGGGTCTTGGTGGCTTCTGGTGAAGTCCTCCGCGCTGACGATAAAATGGCCAAATGAGCACAGGGCCGCCTTTCACTGCGGGGCTCGTGCCACATAAACGCAGTTTTACCTAAATTATTCCCCAGAGCACGTCACATTGAATTGCCTAGCGTTTACGGGTGGCAAGGCCGCGGATGCCCGCATCTGCATCTTCACATTGCTCCTTGCCCGTGTGCAGGAGTCCCTGCCTTGGAGAGATGTGTGCCACCTGTCCCGTCACTTCTCTCCTCTCCCGCAGAGATGCTCGCACAGAAAAAAACAAAAGCAAAACGAATCTCCTTCATTAAAGGTGGAGAGACTTTTAATAAAATGGGACTTGCTCTGTACATCAGAGGATCCGCAGAAACCTTTGAAGGGCTTTCTATCTGAGGAGTTGCCAGGGAGGAAAGGGTTTGATTTAGTCAGCCAGTCGGCTAAGCTCATTAATTCAGGTAACTTGTTTCTAAGAAGGGAACTTCCCTCTGAAATGTTACAACTGCAGACTTTTTCTTCCGTCTCGCACACTCTGGCCTCTGAGACAGACCGCGGCTGTTAGTCACTTGAATCAGTTGTACACTTGTACGTTATCATTTGTTACAGCTGTGCTACTGGTTCTGAAGCTGTGATGTAAATGAAAAAGGCGGTGGAGAACTGCTTTCCCCAAAACAATGGCTCTGTCTTTAAATGTAAAGATAAACGAGGCATTTTTGGAAACTGGTCTCTGTCATTCTCTTTGATGGTCTGTCAGAAAAAATACGTCTGTGATGTAAGGTGTAAAATTATGAGTAGGAAGTAGTTCTCAGGTTTCTCATCTCTCTTGAGTATTTCTCCTATTATCCCAACTCTTCAGGGTACCAGTTTCAACAAGTTATTTATAATAGTAATAATAATATATGAGAATGTATTATACTATAATACTATACATTCTATGTAACATATTAATGATAATAGAATCTATTAATATATTGACATTAATAGAGCTATTTTCATTAATATTAATTATATTATCATCTATACTATTATAAATACATTATTGTTATTATTAGTGTTATTATTACTCTTACAGTTTTTAGGCAACCTTTAATTCTCCTGGTTTGGGGGAAGGAGGCCAAAGGGTACAGACTTTCAGTTAGAAGATAAGTAAGTCCTGGGGAGCTAACGTGGAGCCTGGTGACTGTAGTTCACAAGACTATTTTATATAATTTAAAGTTGCTCAGTGAGTAGATCTTAAAAGTCCCACCACACACACACACACACACACACACAATGACGTGAGGTGCTGGAGGCCGTCAGGAACCCTCCTGTGGTAACCATCTCCCAGGACGTACGTGTATCATGTCGTCATGTTGTGCACCTTAAACTCACGTAGGCTTTTATATCGTTTGTATCTCAGTGAAGCTGGCGAAGAGAAAGAAAGTAGGCTGATTAAGATATTTAAATCCCCTTTCTTTCTCATAAAAGTGACAACCCAGGAAGCTCTCCTTAATTCTCGGTGCTCAGGTGTCTTTCTACGTGAAAACGCTTCCTACGGCAATGATGGTTTTCTAGCCCGAGGCCTGTGGAACACGCTGGGACAGGCCTTCATGGAAAGATTATGCAAACATGCTTACTTATCCATTGCAGGTTCATATATTTTGGAGCAAAATTTTAAAAAATTCCTAGGAATTGTCGAAATACTTCCCCAAGAAACGATTTCCCCAGGCAAGAGCTGAAGGCAGAAACAGGCTCCCAGCAGACAGCAGGCAGACTTACATGCCAACTGCAATTAGAACAAGCAAGAGGCTTCACCTAGAGACCAGAAACACAATTCCTTTCACGGCATATTAGAGACATCCCAGTCTCCCCCTACAGGGGCGTTCATCAACAGCCAGCGTTCTGAGACTCCCTTAAGAGGTTGTCGGAGTGAAAACGAATCTGTTTGCAGTGCGGCATCGTCGGGCAGGGAACCTCACAAGATCGTTTGCCTTGTTGGCCTGTCCACCTGCTGTAATAACTGTTGACCCCACAGGCGGCTTTCGCCCGACTTTGATAGAGGGGCCGAGGGTCCACGGCTGGACAGAGCCTCATAAATTTCTCCTGATTTCCTCTGATCCCTTCAGAGGGGTTGTTAATGGTATCATTCTGAAGAGCATAAAGAAAGCAAACCAAGCTTCTGCCTTGAAGTTGTCACCATAATGGAAGATGATTACATCAGAAGACGTTCAAATGGAAAAGAATGTTTGGAGTTGTCTTGTAGTTTCCTGTTAACAAGCAAAGCGAGCGCCATGTATAACTCCACAGACCAGCAGGCGGCTTTGCTCCTGATGGCCGCGTCCTGAAACTTTACAATTAATCCCACTCCTGGGCTTTGCACATCCGAGCTGCTGACTTCTTGTTTATTGCAGTTGAGCTTAGCCCGTTCCCAGCAGCGTATTGCCATGACGGAAAGGCTTTCCGAGAGATGCTGGTGAGTTGGATTGCGGGTGCAACAAGCCAGAACACACCAGAATTAAGAAAACTGCCAGGAGGGAAGGGTTAGACCCTCTCAGAGGAAGGGGCACCAGGGTGACAAGTCCAGTTCAAGCCTTGGATGGCATTAGTATCTGAGAGGGCCCAGGTCGGAGCGCGATCTGCTTGTAGGGTTTGCGGCTGAAACCTGGGTGTCTCACTGCAGCGGCCCTCAAAGGCACATTTTATTCCGAGGGACGTATTCAAGAAGCTGTGAGAAATTAGGGATGAAGCCAGGGAGGGCTTTCAAAGCAGATATTGGATACAGCATCCGGTGGTGCCTGAATCCCAGGAGAAAGGAGCTCAGGAATCCTGGTGGCTTCCCACCACGTACGACTGGAGGGATCCGGAGAGTGTGGCTGACACCTGAGGGCGACCGTCTGCTCTTACTCCACACCTGAGGTGCTGATTTTTCTCTCTGATGACAAGGCAAAGGACCAAAGTCACATACGTACAGTTGTATATATATGTATGTGTGTGTGTGTGTATATATATATATATATATATATATGGTTTTTATACTTTAAAATATGTATTAAATGCATAATTTTCCCACTAGCAAGCGAGGAAAATCGCTCCTAATATCTTCCTCTAGCTGAGACCTCAGAGATCGCACGGCTGGATGGGAAACCTGCAGGGTCGCTGGGTGCTAATTACCGACAGCTGGAGCAGGCGGGGGCTGGTTGGCGCCTGGCGCCGTGATGAGAGCACAGATCATTTGCTTCCATCATTTCCATATTTCAGCCCTTTCTACATGGGCACCCTCTGAACAGCAAAGAAACAGGTTCCATTAAAAATATACGGAATTACGGGCTTAAGCACAATGTAAAAATAAGCCCAACTTGGGAGCTGGCCAGATTGGAAAAAGCATATATTAAATTTTTTTTCTTTTGGAAAATAGTCCAAATGGAAGCAAATCCATTTCACACTGATACTTGGGAGGTTAGCTTCTCTTCCTCAGGTATAGTCATTATTTCTCCTGCTGCTGTTACTAGATACCCCTTTTCCAAACTCCGCTGCAATATTGTTGAACGCCCAGAAAGGACCCAAGGAACGAAAAGCAGAAAGGGTAAGGGGGTGGATTGTTTTCTCGAAACCACGGCTTCATAAAGCTTGGTACACAGACCAGTGGGGCACTGAAGCCTCACTTAAATGAATCAGTGTGACCACAGAGAGAGTGTAATAAAATATAACCTGAAAAAATACCATGGATCAAATATAAGACGTGCAACCGGAGACAACCTCAGCAGGTCTCCGGTGGAGCAGGGAGGCTGCCCTCCCGAGGAAATGAAGTCCTACCGGAAATGAGCAGGTGCAGCTGCAGATTTGGGAATTTCATTTTCTGGGGCTGCCACCACGGTAGCCAAGTGGGGGGATCAGGTTACAAACGCAGGTCACCCTCAAACTTGGCGCCTGGCACAGTGATGCCTGGGGAAGGAGGTCCTCGCCGCAGGCCCCGGGGTGAACAAATGCATCTCCTGGGTAGTCGGATCCAGACAAAATCCAAAGGCAACTGGCTGGTTGCATTTCTCTATTAGAACAGAATTATCAGTCAGGACTGGAAGTCAAGCAAACTTTTTCCCATAGAGTTAAAGATACAGATTTAAAAGCGGATGAAACTCTTAAAGCACATGCAGCGGAGGCCCAAGAATGAACCCAAGACAAAAAATAGAATTGTTTGCTCAGTGTTTTCTCTTTATTTCTAGAAGTAGTCACAGCAACTAATATAAACTACTGTCTCCTAAAGCGAGGTTTGCCGCTGCTAAATTAATAGGTCCACGATGCCAGCCTGTGTGATGTGCTGGGTGAGAAGCCACAAGCGAGGGCCCGGCGATGGCACAGCAGGAGGAGGGGGCCGCGGCGGCTGAGAGCTCACATTTGCTGTTAAAGAGCGGGGGTGTTTTCCATTTTCCTCTGCAAACCTGGATGCACACACCAGGTACCTCAGCACTATGAACTGCTTAAAAAGTGGTCATTTTTCCAAAGGATAAAAATTCACTATTTGAGAGGTGAAACCAATGGGAAAAAATACTGTTATTTTCCTAAAAATGGTCTAAGCAGTTAAAGGATTTAAGTAATCAAACTTTTACCCCCCAAAATTAAAAAATATATTACCCAAATGGTTCAGACTATGACTACAGATCAAGTTTCCCCCAATGGAAGTTAAAGTGTTTGGGTTATGACATTTTATTAACAACCACAGTCCTTGCCAAACTCTATTGCCATTAGTAAGAATGGAATTTGTATGAAGGTTAAGTCACTTTTTTTTCATTCAAATCTGCAATGATGATCTCAATTTTAAAATCTCACTATATATAAGTACTGCATAGGCATCCTTTTAAAAAATTCCCACAACCTTTATGCAGTTTTGGATGGTATTATACATATATCTATAACGTCTATGTGGTGTAGCTATTATAAAAGTACTTATTTTGTACCAGTTAATAAAATTAATTATAATTATATGTTAACTTATTATAAATTATAATTTATTTTATGAAAAAACCCTAATGACCTTAATCTTCAAATTTGCTTTTTGCTATTTCCTTTCAAGGAATCTTCTTTTTTTTTTGTATATATGTATTTTTATTGAAGTATAGTCTGTTTACAAACTTGTGTCAATTACAAGAAGTCGTCTTGATTTCAGTTTTATTTAAGTCGGTTTCAACACAGGGACACCATTTGCAGTCAGTGACAGGAGTAGCTGTCAGTCTTTGTTTCTCCCAAGGTGGTGCTAACATTTTAATTCCGTAGGTTGTCAGAATCCCGTTTTATACCAGGAGAGCACATATATTAGGCTCCGCTCAAACGAGATGGAGTATCTCCAAGTCGTGTCTCTGTTCCATGGCTTTGTTAGCTCCTAAGGCAACTGGAGAGATAAATAACTCTGACTCACTATGCGGTCAAGGAGCACTGTTTACACCTCTTAGTTTTCATACCCACCCTGGGGTGTCATTTACTATTATCAGCCTTGTAGGGAAAAGGAAAGTCTGGCTTCAGAGGCTAAGTAACTCACCTGAAGTTCGTTTCCACTTAAAGCCAGAATTTGAACAGAACTGCTGACGGATGTCTCCAGAGCAGATGCAGCAGAGACACTGTGTGAAAGAAATTACTGTCCCAACGCCATCAATGAAGGTCATCTCGGAAACTTGATAAGTGTAATCCAACATTGTTCCAAGTGATAGCTGAATGGATTAACTTTCTTAGAAGGGTTTCTTCTGACCCCAAGTAATGTATGTTCTATCTGAAGCTATTTGAAACCCTGGAACTTTCTGTAAATGGAGACAGGAAACAAATTATTCACAAGCCAGAAATATTTTCCCACCTCAGGTGGTGCCTTTGAGTTGTCTGGGAGATTGCATACTATTCACTAAGGAACTGTAACAATTAACAGAGAAGATTACCTCGAAATAAAGCCCCAAGTTGGCACAGGAGAGAAACACTGTGTGAAAATAAGAGGTTTGGTTTCTACGTTCCCCTTTCTTCATCGTCAGAGAATCCCCGATCGTCTCTGTGCTCCCATCCTCTGCTCAGTACCCTTTTTCTGCTGGCCAGTCCTCCAGGCTCTCCACACCCTCACACATGCACACATACATTCACGGCTCGTGTACATTTTCT
Organism: Camelus dromedarius; assembly: GCF_036321535.1. Lineage (NCBI taxonomy): Eukaryota > Metazoa > Chordata > Mammalia > Artiodactyla > Camelidae > Camelus > Camelus dromedarius. The sequence continues at coordinate 34,447,560 of NC_087456.1, forward strand.
GTTCTTTAACTGATGCCGAATAACCACCTTGAGTAAAACAAGATACTGCTGATAGTCCAAGGATGAGGCCAAGCCGTCCTGTGTGCCTGACTCCTCCCAGCTGGGATACGGAGAGCTGAGCAGGAGCAAACACAGCAGGGACGCTAATTGTCCGTATGTTTGAGTGTGAGGATCTGAAGGAGATATTAAGTTATTAAAATGGAGTCAACAACCCAAAGGGATATAGACACATAGGGAGAATCCACAAAGAAAACAAAATCAGATGCAAATTGAAAGACAGCAAAGGGCTGAGTTCAAATGAGGGGAGAAGAGCAGAGTCTGAAGCTCAGAGTGACAGGCTGTGAGCCTGTCGCAGGCAGACGGCGGACACAGGTAGCACCAAGGTCTGCGTCGTGAGCAGCCACCGGCCCGCCCCCCAGCCTATAAGCAGCATTTCTCACCGTCCAGTCGGCCCAGCGCCGTCAGGGGACTGCGGACAAGAACAGGGATGACTTCCTTGCTTCAGGCGAGCGGGAACCCCTTAAGAACGAGAGGCCCAGAGACGGCCCGGATGCTGGGACCAGCAGAGGGCTGAAGATAACGCTGATCAGCGTGTCAAAAGATCTAGCAGAAAAGACAGACCATGTGCACACACACAGATTGCGGATTTCAGCAATGAGATGGCAATTCCAACAAGCATCAGCTATACCTGGAATAATTTTTTTTTAAATACACTATCAGGAATGAAGAGTTGCTTCCACGACTTCATCAATAAACTCAACACAGATGAGGAAAGAATCAGTGAACTTGAAGACAAGTAAATAGAAATTATCCAAGTTGAACATAAACAGAAAAAAAAAGAGTGAATTAAAAAAAAAAATGAAAGGCAGAACATCCAACAGCTTTGGGACAATGTCAGATAGTTTAACATGCCTGTAACTGTAGCAACAGCAGGAAAGGAGGTGAAATGAATGAAGTAGTATGAAGGAAAGTGGCCAAGAATCCTCTAAAAATGATAATGAAAGACACTAAATCCCAAGCTAAAGAATCTCAGAGAAGCCTAGGAAGGAACCTCTGTCTCTCTCTCTCTCACACACACTCCTAGATAATGTCATTTTCAATCTGCTAAAAACCAAAAAGAAAGAAAATCTTGTAGTCGGCCAGAGGAAAGAGTACGAACAGAGGAGCAAAGAGAGGAATTCCAGGAGACATTCAGGTCTTACGTCTGATGTGACATCTTTAAAATACTAACAAAAAACAAACAAAAGAGTCAACCCAGATTTCTCCGCTCAGTGAAAATATCTTTCAAAAATGAAGGCAAAACAAAGACTTTTTTCAGACAAACAAAAGCTAAGAGAAGGCATTGCCAGCAGCCTTGAGCTACTAAAAATGTTATATGGAGTTCTTCCATCAGAAAGGATGTAATGTCAGACAAGAGCCCGAATCTACACAGGGATAAACAGCTCAGTAAGTGGTTAAAAAAAAAGGGGGGGGGGGGCAGTAAACGAACTAATGAATGAATTGGTGCGGTGGTTCTGCAGTTAGCCGGAGTTACCACTAGATGGTGCTGCATGCTTCACAGCGTCTGTTGTGTCTATTAAGGTGGGTCCGAGGTTTTGAAAGCAGGAGCCGCCAGCAAAAACCAAAGCAGATCATTTTAAATGATGGAATAAACAAAGACCACTTTAAAAACAGAAGCATTAAGCACCTCACGAAGCTCTTGAGTCCCTATAGTGCTCTTGCAAAACCTGTCCTGCTCTCTTTTTACGGAGTAAACCATAAACCACGCAGACAGAAGAAATGAAAGTTCCATTTAGTCTCACTTTGATGTATGAGATTTCTCACTCAGATACTCATTCAGCCCTGATTTAAGTTTTCTTTTTTAAAATTTGACTCCCAGAGACTTGGACGCTTTTGTATTTGCTTTTTGAAATGCAATATCTGTTACATTTTCTAAATTAAAGCAATGTAAAATATACTCATTGTAGAAAATTGGGAAAATACAGAAAAAAGTGAGGAAAACTGGAAACGGTCCTAATCCCACACCCTGACATATTTTGATGTATTTCTCCTGTTTTTCCCTCTTCTCTCTCTCTCTCTCTCAAATATTTTCTAAAAACGTGGTTTGGTTGGACTATGTAGCTCTGCAGAGAAGGCTCTGCCTTGGTAAATCAGAGTTGCAGTTTAATGAGCAGCACGATGAATAAAGAAAGTAACCCTTTAGGATTTTGTGGACAGAGATTCAAGTGAGAACTCTGTCCCTTACCAGCTGTGTGAACTTAGCCTTTCTGAGACTCAGCTTCCTAATGCGTCAGTGTGTCTCTCCTTCAGAAATGTTAATAGGAAAAAATGAGCCAGTGTTCAGGGCCCAGTGCAGTGACTCAATTTCAAATGTTGCATAAAAAGTATTACATTTTGTTTGCAAATAGTTCTTCTTTCCAACAGCTACAATTTTTGTTTCATCTCTTCTTAAAATGACCAACTCTGCTGACAAACCTCATCAGGTATATTTGAGTGTAATTATGTGACAAGATTAACTAATGTGTTAATTAATTATAACTGCATGTAATCGAGTGCTAACTCAGGCTGGGCTCCTGGTTTCACCTTAGTCTGTCACCACCATTTACGTATTTGGTAAAAGACAGAGGTGCCGGCTGTGCTGCCCTTGCGAGCTTCCATCTCACTATTCCCACAGAATGTTATTTTCTAGAAATGGGTTGGAGTTTGCTGAAATGATTTTTATCACCTACTAAAAGAATCATGTTTTTGTCTTTCACACGTATTGATGCCGGCTGTTGACAAGTTTTCTAAGATTAAATCGTATCTGTGTTTCTGGACTGATCATAATTTTGAGTTGCTTCCTTTAATATATTTTCAAAAAGATTTCTTCAACTCTTTTTTATTATGTTTATTTTTAACTGTGATAAAATACACATAACAAAAATGTATCTTCTGAACCACTTTTAAGTGGACAGTTCATAGTGTTGAATACATTCATGTGGTTGTGTAACCAATGTCCAGAACGCCTGTCACCTGGCAAGACTGAAACTGCATACCCAGTAACAACTCCCCAGTGCCCCCCACCCCAGGCACCGGCAGCCAGCATTCTATTTTCTTTGTCTATGAATTTGACTACTCCAGGAACCTCATATAATTGGAATCATTCAGTACTTGTCTTGCGACTGGCTTATTTCATTTAGCATAATGTCCTCAAGTTCAGGCATCAGGAGCGTGTGTCAGAATTTCTTCCCATTTAAAGGCTGAATAATAGAGCATTGTGTGAATGGATTGTGTGTTACATTTTGTTGCTTCAGCTACCCATCGGCAACACTTGGGTGGCTACTGCATTTTGACTACCATAAAGAATGCTCCTGTGAACATGGATGTACAGATATTCCTTTCAGACCCTGCTGACAATTCTTTGGGGCATTTACCCCAAGTAGGATTGTTGGATTATACAGTAATTCTATTTTTAAATTTTTTTTCAGTTTTTTATTGTTTTCCAGAGTGGCTGCACTGTTTTACATTCTCACCAACAATGCACAGGGTTCCAACTTCTCCACATCCTTGTCAACACTTGCTACTTTCTGTTTATGGCAGTAGCCATCTTAGTGGGTGAGGTGCTGCCTCATTGTGGTTTTAATTTGCATTTCCCTTAATGCATGACAAATACACTTTTTATTTTAGAACAATGTTGCACATCGCAGATTATTTCAAAGGTAGTAAGTACAGAGTTCCCTTGCGCTCCACACCCAGTTTCCTGTTACCGACCTGTTACCTTAGTATGGTACATGTTTCATAATTAATGAACCACTATTGATACACCATTGTTAAGTAAAGTCTGTACTTCATTTGGATTTCCTTAGTTTCCCCATAATGCCTTTTTCCCATTCCAGGACCCCATCCCGGACACCACATTGCATTTAATTGTCTTGCCTCCTTAGGCTCCTCTTGGCTGTGACAGTTTTCCAGACTTTCCTTATTTTTGATGACCTTGACAGTCTTGTGGCGCACTGGTCAGGTATTTTGTAGACTGTCTCTCAGTTTGGACTTCTCTGGTGTTTTTCTCTTGATTAAACTGGGGTAGAGTGCTTTTCGAAGCAGGACCCCAGAAGTAAAATGTCCTCATCACATCAGATCAAAGACGCACATCATCACTATGACGGACTATGTCGATGTTAACTCTGCTCACATGCCTTGAAAGTAGTGTTTGTCGGAAATTAGAAAAAAAAAATTTGGTATCTTATTTACAATAGTACTGTTGAATCAACATACATAAATAAGATTGGTTTATAATCTTCTTTTTTGGGTAATCTTACATTGAGATGCTGATTTTGTGATGGGTAAATATACCACTTTGAGTATCTTTCCATTTTTCTCTGGAAGAGATCATCAAACAGGGGGATTATTATTAATTTATAAAAAACTGTTTAGTGACTGAACCTTTCGCTGTTAACAACAAAACAGACATAGCTATTCTCTCGCTCTGCTCCTCATTTAGTCAAGTTTGAGCTTTTTTATATTCCAGGAAATGATACATTGTTCTCAGATTTTCAAATGTATTACTCTAAAATTATAAATGATATTCTTTTATATATTTTAATTTTGTCCCTGTTTTTACAGTATGTTTGTATTTGTTCTGAATTAAATTTTTTTCTTGAGTAAACTTATTAACTGTTTATTTATCTTATTTATATCTTTTTTCCCTCCATGGAAATAAACACCGATAGCTCTTGAACCTCTCAGTTCCCCTGTGTATTATGCTTTTTCTGTCACTGATCTCTGCCTTCATCTGTATTGTTTACCACTTCTGATCTTTTATTATTTTTTACTTCTAAATTTTAAAATGTAAACGGTATTTATTTTTATTGTATTTTTATGACTTGCTTTAGAAAACAGCTTCAGCCATTTTAGATGTTTTCGCATATGTACCATTTACATTTTTTATTGTGGGAAGAACATGTAACATGAGATCTACCCTCTTACCAATGATTTTTAAAATGTTGCTACAGCAGTGAACATAAGATCTATCCTGTTAGAAAATTTGTGTATAAAATACAGTATTAACGACTCCAGGCTTTGTGCTGTAAACTTCTAGAACTTACTCATTTTGGGTAACTGAACTCTGTGCCCTGCAACTGATACCCGCCCCCACCTCCCCCCCACTCCTGCCCCTGGAAACCACCATTCTCTACTCTCTGCTTCGAGAGTTTGACTACTTCAGGCTCCACATTTAAGGAGGTCGTGCGGTGTTTATCTTTCTGCCTCTGGCTCGCTTCCCTTGTGGAGCGTCCCCCGGGCTCGCCCACGTGGTCACGCGTGGCAGGCCTCCCCCTTCTCCGAGGCTGCGGCGGAGGCTCAGATGGCCACTCTTTCATTTCTGGCTTCACGTATTTGAATCTCGTCTCTTTTTCCCTTGGTTGGTCCAGCCGGGAGTTTGTCGATTTGGTTTATCTTTTCAAAAAACCAATTCTTAGTTTCATCAATTTTTTCCTATTGCTTTTATTGTCTATTTTGTTTTCTTCGGCTCTAATCTTTCTTTCCTTTCTTCTGCAAACTTTGGGCTGAGTTTGTTCTCCTTTCCCTAGTTTCTTGCAGTGCAAGTTTAGGTTGTTTATTTGAGATCTTTCTTCTTGTATAATGTAGGCATTTATCACTAGAAACTGCCTTCTTGGCACGTTTTTGCTGATCCCAGAAATCTTGGTTCGGTGTGTTTTCTTTTTCGTTTGTTGTAAAGGACGCGACTCAGAAACATCAAAATGGAAGAGAAGCAACGGGCAAAGGGGTGGTGACAGGTGCTCCAACCCCTCTCCGCACGGGCCACCCTCCCGGCGCCTCGGTGTGGTCCCCGACCTGGCAGTTCTCCGGCCCCCAGAGTTCAGGAATTTTTATGGAGGCTTTGTCACCTCGGTGACCCTGGAGGATGTGGGCTGGGGCTGGAAGTTCCAAGCTTCTGATCTCACCTTGGCCTTTCTGGTGGCCGCTCCCCATCCTGAAGCCACCCAGGAGCCCCCCAGAAACTGTGTCATTAGAGCAGAAGCCACTGTTGTCATCCAGGACATTCCAAGGGACGTAGGGGCTCTGTGCAGATGCTCTTCCCAAGCCCATACCTCAGGCGGTTACAAGTCTCAGAAGCTCTGTGCAGGCACCGGGGGTAGAGGCCAAATCTATGTGCTTTATTATGTCACGTAGAGGAACCATGTTTTCCTGTGACTTGTCACGACCGTAGTGCCATCTTCTAAGATGTTCTGCCTGTTCCTTTATAGACCCAAATTTGGGCCTTTGTCCTAGGAATCTGCATTTTAAAACACGTACCCCTACTAAGTGATACTTACATTAAATTTCAAAGTCACTACTATGAATGCTCTCCAGGGGGGTGGGGTGGGGAATGCAATAATAACAAACCACAAAATACTTCAGACTCTTTCTGGAGACTGTTAGGCCTTAGGCGTCCGTTCACGGAGGCTCCGGGCATCTGTGAACGCCAGGTCCAGAGGCCTGAAGACTAGAGTCGCCCTCCGATGCATTAGACTCTCCTTTTATTCATGAAAAAGACTGAATGCATGTTTACTTTAACTCTGGAAACGTATGACAGCCTTGCACACACTGGATGCGAGACACAGACATTATCCTGGCCCGTGTACAGGACAGCGTACAGGACGCAGGACTATTGCGCAACACCTCGCACTGGGAAGCCAGGCCGGAGGCAGCCGCGCCTGCGAGCCTGACGGTGCGGGGGGCGCGCTAGGCAGCAAGCGGCGGCGTCTAAGCCGGGGCCGTGGAGACCAGCCCCCGACGGCCCAGGGCCGCGCAGCGCGGGCCCGGGGCTGGGCGCGAACACGAAAGCCGCACGGTGAGGCCGTGGGGGTCAGGCCTTGCCGGGTCAGGAACTCACTCGGCCTCGGGCGTGATTTCGTGGCCGTGCAGAACAAAATCTTAATAACCGTGTGAGAGAGAAGGGCCACCAGCACGGAGGGAGGACAGTCCCACCGCGGCAGGGGAACGCGGGCGGGGCGGGGGTCGGCGCCCCGGCCCGGCCCGCGCGGGTCTCCGTGGCTCCCCACAGCCCGGGGCTCGAGCGCCCACTGTGACGAGAAGAGGGAGAAAAGGGCTAAGCGACAGCACAGCCGTTTCCGGTGATTTACTGACCAAAGGCAGCTAGGATTGCTCGGGCTGACCTCGATCGAGTTGCTCTGAAATGACTTTTCAGAGTAAAGACGACAGGAGTGAGTATGTGGCTGCTGTATTTTCTACGTGGTAGTCGGAAAATAACCAAAAATCACCTTCCTTTCTCCGCTGGGCTTCCAAGTGCGACGTTTGAAGTGCGAAGTCGAGTGACTCGCAGACCTGCATGCGAGGCTCTTGTACCGCTGTTTTGTCTTTCGTCTGAGGGACCTCAGAGTACTTTTCACACAACAGACTGGATCAGATCTTCCTCTGGGCTCAGTGTTTTTATCCCGGCTACTGTATGATTCTGAACAAATGTCAGGTCTAAGAGTGTGTGTGTGTGTGTGTGTGTGTGTGTGTGTGTGTGTGTGTGTGGAAGCAAAACTTTAAAAATCGTGTGAAAATAAAACAGATCAAAGGAGTGGATGCTGAGGAAACAGCCATGCCCCGTGCTATGAATGCTGTTAAAAGGATGAGTGACTGATAAATGAGTGAGGCACATTCATCCAGCACAGCTAAGAGGAAGAGCAAACAATCAACGAGTGAAGGAGCGCACAAGTGCAGCGTCTCCTGCCCTGCGTCCTTCCTGCTGCCCCATCACCTGGCTCCAGCGCCGCTGACCTGACTCGGTTCCGTGCCAGGGTTCTAAGAGCATGTGCTGGTCCATGGACGGGCACCGACACCTGCCTCGTCACGTAGTCACCACCTCTCAGGTGATACTTGCCTCTTTTCCAAGGCTTCCGAGAGACACGGCTCAACCTAGAGAAACTGCTCTAACGGTAAGAATTTCAGGTCCCGTGGCAGCCCTGCGGGACTCAGCGACCTCTCAGTCCATGTTGCCTGGATGAAATTTCTGCACATCCTCAGCTCTGCCTCTCAGAAAATGTTTAAAAAAGAAAAAAAAAGCACCAAGTCCTTTAAGTATGTCCCCAACACCTCACCTCTTCACATCACCCTGCTGTACACAGTCAAACACCGTTGTATCTTGGAGAAATCTAGTTATTCCTTCACAGAGAGTGGGATTTAAGCCTGGATGCATCACACAAATAACTCTCGCCACAATCCGTTAAGTCTACTGAAACCCCTGCTGTTTTCTTTAATTTCTCCTTCGCAGTTCCACGCATAAGTGAAGAGATTTGAAGTTGCCACGAATTTCTCAGCTACTATTTAAAAGCAAAGCAGAAAAAAAAAGTTACAAAACCAAAAAAATCCCCCAAAACCCGGCATTTCCAATGTTATGAAGAAAAAAATAAAATCAAGTAATAGAAGTTACCCAAAGTGCCCATCTGCATGCAGGGTCCCCCAAACTCATTTCCCTGTGACGAAAGCGTCCGTGTTCAGCGTGCGACCGTCCTAGCGTTCACTGCTGTGACTTATAAAAGCGAGGCCCCGGGTGTCACGCAGGGGCTAAGAATAAACAAGGCTGCTTGGCGAGGGCACACACGGCCTTACCCTAAGCCTGGCTGGTCTGGGCGGGGGTGTGAACCGAGCTAAGTCCTCACACTCTCTGCCTGAAGGAAGAAGGTGACACCGAAGAACAAGCCCACACTCTTGGAAATGGTAGAAAAGCATCAGAAACTGGTCCTGTTGGCCTGAGAGGTGTCTGGATGGATACCTCTTTTTCTACAGAAAGATGTTTGGCGCTGGGACACAAGGTCTTCACATTTTAATGGCGATGCTCATAGGTAACGCGCTCTTTTCTCATCACTTGTAGAAGCTGATTAGTACCGTTGTTAGAGTTTTTAAGATGTTCACTTAGCACCTGCTGTTAATGCTGTATTAGGCACGACTGCCAGCTGAAAATTAGAACTTTTAAGTAAGAGAATGTTACTCAACGTAATGAGGAAAGGACTTATGCATTGAGCCCTTGGTCTTTATATTTTAATATTTTAAAATTTCTGTTAATTAAACACCTAGGTCAGTTAAAACAGAGAAAGATGAAACTTACTTATTTGCATATATGTTTTTGTAGAAATAATTTTCTCTTGGATGTTTCATTACGTATGACTTTGAATAAGGTGGGAATAAGACAAAGGTCATTTTAATAGCCAGTGATATTTATATAAACTTAAAATTTATGGCCTTCTTCTCCGTCAATGTAATTTATTCTGATGTAAGTGTAGGCTACACCAGATAATAAGAATTTTCCCCATCGTGATTATTTTTGAAATACAACTTTATCACAGAATCAGATATTCAACTAAAAGAATTTTCGAAAAATAAAAGGAAGTGATCATTTTTAGTTAATTAAGTGAACTGACTTCATAAACAAAACAACAGTCAGCGTCAAGTAATCCACCTCACAGTATAAATACATGGACATAAATAGGCAATTCACTGTCGGCCGAAGCACCCAGTTAAGAGCCTGAGTGATGCAAGTAATCCCTCCGATGTCCCCTGATCCGTTTATCCTGACTGACAGCAGAGCTTGCTGTCCTTGGACGAGCCACACGGCCAATAAAAGAAATTCCAGTCTTCCCGCTTTAGTTTTCCAGGTTCATCAAATAAACATGTCCAACCTTACTTTACACTAGAGATGCCCACAGAGCTGACGTTAAGCCAGGTAGAAGCTTAAGTCACTGTGTATCGCTCTACTTCAGTGTCTTTTCTTCAACACCTTTCCTTTAGACCATTGACCCAAATACAGGCTTTCTCTTCGCTCTCTTCTTTTCCCCCAGGATGGCGAAACTTAAAACTAGTTTCCCTGTGTACATTTAAAGAAATACATAGTCAAGTGATTGGCAGTTCTTTTGTGAAAGATTAAATGTGTAAATGTTAGGAATTACAAGGAAAAATGCAGTAAAGCAACAAGAAAGAATGTGTGGCCATCGGGCCTCCCTTGCCCACCAGGGACAGATGAAGGATACCGCAAACGCTCAGGAAAGAAATGTCGGGCTTCAGGCCTGCAGACCGTAGGCGCGGACAGTTTTAGTAAGTGCGCAGCATCTTCCCGTCTCTGGTTTCCTCCCCCTTCACTCTGGGGCACAGGCCTGTGGGACTGGTCCTTCCGAGAAACTATGTTGCTCCTCCATCCGACAGCTACCAGTTTATTGGCCTTCAGAAAATACACACATAAACGCACAAACAAATAAATGTAAATAAAACAAAACAATAAAAGCTGCCTCGCTTCCAGACCTCCTCCAGTCTGGCTTTCTCTAATCTTTCTGACTTGCTTTTCCGACGTAAATCTTCCAGGCCAACGAGATCACCAAACTCACTCTAAAGGCCGTACGGTTTTCCACTGGAGAATTTTTTCTAGTCAGTTATTTCCGCAGACCTCTTGGTCAGTCTCAGCCATTCATGGAGACCTAGACTGAATCCTCTCTCCACCCAGCCTCCCAGCCCAGCCCGGCCAGAGAGCTCTCTCTGCACAGCTACCGGGATGTTGCTTACCAAGTCACTCGGACTCCCGCGTACGCTGCTCAGCGCTTTCTCTTCGGCGCTGCCCTGACTTACACCGTCGTTTAATTTCTCACAAATGTGTCTTGCCTTTCCGTCAGACTCACTGAGGGCGGGACCAGCTTGTGCTCCACGCCGTCCACGGTATTTTATACATGCTAGCTATGTCATCAGTGTGTGTCTATTGATTTAATTTAAAATGTTGAGTTTTCACTGCTGAAGATTTATGATCATCTCTTATTCAGTGCTTTTTCCTTAAAACTTGGCTAAACCTTCCCTAATGCCCCCCTCAACTTTGATCCTCCCGTATTATCCACACGTTCATAGAGAAACCTGCTGTGTACAGAGTATTTTCTGTCTTTTCATAGACATGCGTCCTGTTATCCCACCGTGTTGTAAGCACGTTGAGGCCAAGTCTGTCTCTCCGACTTGGCATCTCTCACAGTCCTCTGCGACGGTGGGGTCTGGAGGACGTATTTTGTAAATTTAACTAAACAGTAAATTGACGTTTCAGCCAAGAGTCAAAATACGGTTGCTGTCAGGTACCAGAGTGGATGCTGAGATCGACTGTGTGCTCTGTGAATGTCCGTATCAAGACAGACGACATAATTTAGGCTTCTTAAATGTTTCCTCACTTTGAGGGAGTGTGAACATTCCTAAGAGGCAATCTGAAGGAGGGTGTCTGTCAAGAAGTTTCCTTGGAGAGACTCGCTGCTGCCCCAGGAGTTGTGCCCCTGCCCCCAAGCCGGGGGATGGATGGAGGCTACATTCTGACCCCGCGATGGGAAGCGAGAGCCGCTTCAAGGAGAACTCTGGTCTCACCTAAATTCGGGGGGAGGAGGGGATGGGCCACGTAGACTAGAGTCTCCACCCACCTGCGGAATCTAAAGATGAAAGGGCGTGACTCCCAGCCTGAGGCAGCAGGAAAGAGAGAAAGGAGGGACTTGCTGCCGGTGGGGTGGGAAATTGACTGTGTCCCCCTCCCAGGGGGGCAGAGGCACCTGGACCCTGGGGTCTTTTGGGGACTCACGGGAGGAACATCAGTCAGTGGCCAATGTAAACGGGCCCTGGTCCCTGTCAGCAGGTGCAGGAACCCCATGGGGCAGAGTCTGTGGAGGTCAAGTAAGCCTCAGAGAACCCATAGTGAAGGGGAGGGGCGGGGCAACGTGAGAGCCGCTGGTCCAAGGAGAGGCGAGACTGCCCCACAGAGCAAGGGGCCAGGAGGATGCGAGGACCTCGACTAACGGTCACCGTGACACTTCGGCCAGTCTCAGCGCATGGGACCGTCCTACGCCAGTGCCGTCAGGTGGAACTTTCTGAACCCTTCTAACACTCAGGTAGAAGTCTGGAGGTGGGAGGGAGGGAAGAAAGAGCAGGGCAACCTTCCAAGTCCTTGTCCAAGGCGGCCTGAAGTTGACCAGCAGACGAGGAAAGAAGATGCAGTAATAAACTGCACTGAAGCTTGCGGTTATCAGGACCGGCCATTCTGCTGATTGTAGGCTTTTAAAAAGTGATCTTAAGACTATGACTCAAGGCTGAACAGAAAAGACTTGGGGTCTACTGGAGATTTTATCCAGAGATTTCATCCTGCCTTAAATATGTTTACAAGCACAATGGGCAGGAAAAAGAATGTTTTTCCTTGATTGCAACTCATGAGTTGTTCAGTATTCCTCTTAATTAAATGCTTGCTGATTATTTTCTATGTTCTCTAAACCCTGTGAAAATCAAATTTAAGTAAAATGGCTTCTAATACAAAAGTTTGAAATTTTCATAAGTTCAGTTAAATTAAACTTGCATCAGAATAGAGCCTGCAGCTCCTGTGTCAGTCCTCTGTTACCTGTAAGGGTGATTATACAACCAATAAATCAGTTCAATTTAGTTTTGTTTTTTTCAGCACTGTGCAGGTGCCATGGGAGCCGGTGAGATATGTTCCCTCTCTTCACAGAACTTGAAATACTTTGGGATTAACAAAGATGGTATGAAAGCAACCCAAGCAGAGCAAAATATAAGCACGATATGATCCAATCAAGGGTCTAGATGGACAGTACGTAAACGGCCGTGGGCAAAGATTAACGTTGGGTAAATTTACCTGAAAATATACACTAGGAGAGCACTTTGGGCTTTGGATTAGATCAGGTTAAATGCAATGTAAAAATTTTACTTGCCTTACAAAGGTCGTCACTAATCAGCTCATTCAAAAATTAATTACCAAGTAACAAATGTGGGCCAGGCATTGTGCTGTGGTTCAGATGTACATTGGTAAATAAAACAGACTTTTCCCCTTCTCTCTTGAAGAGCACAATCTAATGAGATTCCAGCCTAATATGCTGTGCAGGTAAATCTCTCATTATGCAAAGTTACGCAATTTGTAGATCACTCGAGATGCCCACACTTTCTCTCTCAATGATGGTCGTGCTATTTGAGTTTGTCACTAGAGGGTAGTTCCTTTGGTTATTACTTTTTAATTACAGCCAACACGTATTGAGAAGTTCTTTATATATCAAGCAATGTTATGAGCATCTTATGTGTCTTAACTCACTTAAATCTTTAAAGAGTCCTGTGGTGTAAATACTATTATTAGCCCCATTTTGTAGATCAGAAAACCAAGACACAAAAAGCAAGTGCAGCCTGCTCACAGCCCAGCTGGGAGTCGGAGCCAACATCATCCATGTAGGAGCCTCTGATTAAATTTAAAGGAGCACACATTTAAGCACAGCTAAATGGGAAAATAAAAAATACATGTGAAGCGGAGAGGGTGTAGCTCAGTGGTAGAGCACATGCTTAGCATGCACGAGGCCCTGGCTTCGGTCCTCAGTACCTCCATTAAGTAAATAAATAAACCTAACAATCATTTTTTAAACATTAAAAATAGAACTACCATACAATCCAGCAATCCCACTTATGAGTAGATATCCAAAGAAAGACCCATTAGTAGTCACAATAAACAAGACTGCACTAAAATATCAAGTGAAAAACAGAAGGTGTCCAGTTGGATTTTAAAAACCTAGAAACCAGATTGCAGAAGTGCCTTGGAGTTCAGACGTCAATCTTTCTAAGCCTCACTATTGCCTGTGAAGGAGAGCTAGGACTCTCCGCTTTGAAAACGTCAGGAGATTGCAGTAAACACAAACACGTAACATGCACGACGGTGTTGGCGAAACCTAAAGTGCTACACATGTGTCAGTTTTTGGTAACATTATTTGTTCATTGGAACTTCATTGAAAAGCAATGACCAGCACTCTTTTAAAATGTGTTATATTTCTTTTTGTTACTTTGATTAACTGAATTCTAACAATTCTCTAGTTAGGTATCTTTTTTATGACTTAGAATCAGGGAAAAAGAGTAAAGGAAGGTGAATGAACTAGACCCCAGAGCTTGTTATGGGATAGATTTCATTTTATACTAGAATTGTGGCCAGGAGGAACTGGGACCTTCCACCTTCCTCGGAAACTGTCTGCAGAGAGTTGTCTGGACTGTCTGTGTGTGCAGGGGTTGTGGGAAGGCGCAAAACCTGTAGAAGGCAGATCAGTGTTTCCAAGCAGAACAGAGTGAAATTAGCAGCCCAGGAACGAAAAACATGTCCCCAAGCAAATAAACTGTATCTAGCGTTGCTGCCAAGAGCAATCTCGCTCTCTCTTTAAAAAAAAAATTTTAAGATATTCAGTATCACATATGTGTCTGAAAACGATAGTTTGAGTCAACCACTGTTTTTGGTAAATGCTCTGTTTCTAGAGGAAGAATTCAAGGTTTGCCCTGACTGCACGTCGCTGCACTGTCCAGGCAGAATGGTGGCATTGGTGTCAGCTTCCTCGATAACTATTCACATTTTTTTTTAATCCATCGCTGTCCTCAACCTGAGCTGGCTCTGCACTTCCACATGATACATGAAAATTAAGTGAAGCTTCTATTTTGTTCTCAAGAGATGTAATTCCAGTCTGTTCTTTACCGTTGCACAGGAATCCACTGTGACGAGGACATTGACGAGTGTTCTTCGAGCCCTTGTCGGAACGGTGGTACCTGTGAGAACTCGCCAGGGAACTACACTTGCCTTTGCCCGTTCGACACCCTTTCTGGAGCACAGTACGGAGGACGGGACTGTTCTGACATCCTCCTGGGCTGCACCGATCGCCTGTGTCTGCATCATGGGACATGCATCCCTCACTTCCAAGACGGCCAGCACGGCTTCCGCTGCCTGTGTCCACCTGGCTACACCGGGTCACTGTGTGAAACTGTCACCACACTTTCTTTTGAGGGCGATGGCTTCCTGTGGGTCACAAGTGACTCAGCCAAGGACTCAGGCTGTAACATAGCCCTCAGGTTTCAGACTATCCAGCCAACAGCTCTTCTGCTTTTCCGAGGGGACAGGGACAGGTCCATGATGCTGGAGTTGCTAAGTGGCTACGTTCACTTATCAGTTCAAGTCAGTAACCAGTCAGAGGTGGTCCTGCTCGTCTCCCATGACACCAGCGATGGAGAGTGGCATTCAGTGGAGGTGACGTTCGCAGAGGCTGTGACCCTTGCCTTACTGGACCCTTCCTGCAGGGGGACCTGCATCACCAGGGCTCCTTCTCCATTTGAAAGGGATGGGTCCACATGTGCTTTCCAGAACTCCTTTCTGGGGGGTTTACCCGAGGGAACGACCCCCAGTGGTGTGGCTCTGCTGGACCTGGATGTCTCGACCGTACCACCCACACCCTCGTTTATAGGTTGTCTCCAAGACGTTCAGATGGGCTCAAATCTCATCACCACGGAGAACGTCACACCCGGGGCCTCCCTGAACGTCGGGGCGGGCTGCGTGAGACAGGACCAGTGTGAAAGCCAGCCTTGTCAGCACAGAGGCCGCTGCTTCAACCTGTGGCTGAGTTACCGGTGTGATTGCTACAGGCCCTACCAGGGCCCCGACTGTCAGGGAGGTGAGCGCGCCTGGGGACCCAGGAGGGCGGGGCCTCCGAGCAGGGCGGTGACTAGACAGCCAGCCTGGTCCTGCCCGTCGTGAAGCAGAACGACCCCTCAGAACCCTGTGGCCAGCCACCCGGTGCCGGGGAAAATGAGGAGGCTACTGATGGGGGTTCAGTAAACCTGAGTGGCTTCACAGGACCCCAGGGTCTCGCTCCTGCAGAGAAGGGAAAAATAAGCCCATAGCTCCTATCCAAGTGGGTTTTCATCTGGGTGTGTACAAAATGCTGTTACCATTTGACCCTTTGTTGTGTATTGGAAATTTACTGTCTTATTTGAAAGAGAAATCATCTTTTGGAGAAAGAGGACCCTGAGAGCTGAAACTAGTCAATGCCAGGTGCTGGCACGACGTCCTCCGCACAGTAGGCTCTTAGAACGTATTTACCTCCTGTCCCTCCATTCTGCTCAGTTCACACTTGCTCCCAAATCACGCTTACATTCAGAACTTTTAAAAAACCACCAGTTTTATTCAAAGGTGTATTTTCCAGAGCTGCGCTGGAGAAAACACGTACGCTACGTACAAGGCTAAAGCAAAAAAGAAAAAAAAGTAAAAGAAAATGTGGACAGTTAACAACACTGAAAGTTGGCAGGTGCCATGAACTCACTGGGCTGATTCCTCTAGCAAATCAGTTTGAAATATGCTTCCAAAGCCTTACTTCCAACATGGGTCCAAAGACTGCTGTTGCTAGTGATCAGTGCATACCTCTTCCTTTTTATTTTTTACTTTTTGTATCTGTATATGTATTTTTATTGACGTCTAGTCAGTTTACAGTGTTGTGTCCGTTTCTGGTGTGCAGCACGATGCCCCAGTCATCCATGAACACACATATACTCACTTTCATGTTCTTTTTCACCGCAAGTTACCACAAGATGTTGAATATAGTTCTCCGTGCCCTACAGTATGAACTTGTTCTTCTTTCTTTTTATTATTATTATCTTGCATCGAAAATGTCGGAAAGGTAATTGCAACAGACTGCTTTGAAGTGCAGCTGTAATTTACCCCACGATTTTAGAGTCACTTGAAGTGGGACAACCTCTGATAAATAGTCTTCTCTGCTTCGTATGAAGAGAAATTGAAACCAGTCTTAGCGGATACCCTGCTCCGTGTAGACGGGCTAAGAGTTATTAGAAAACCTTCACGGGTCTCCCTCTGACCACAATATTCATTACAAATCATGGACCTGCTTGGCAATGGGCTATGACATCTACTAGCTCTATGCAATATTTTAAGTGGAATGGCAGGTTGTTTTGTGATTTTTTTAAAAAAGGAGAAAAGGGGAAATTATATGGGGGCAGTGTTCACTTTTTGAAGAAAAATTTAATTGAGCCAAGGCAATATTTTTACTACATATACAAAATAACAAACAGATGCGGACTCATTTTGACTGGCTTCCAAATGCAGTGACCCCTGAGGTTAATACCGACCACGGTGATGCTAACTGTCCTGGTAAATAGATTCAAGAGATGCCAATCCAGCGGGTTCTGCTTTCCTTTAGTTTATTATTTTTTCCCCCCAACTTGGAAAATCACAAAGTTTTTAAGCGCAGTTCCTGGGCTGGTTGCCTGTCCCCTCTCTTCCTGCAGTTTCCTTGCCCCCACTGCCCACCTCCTACTATTTGAAACTGTTGAACCTTCATGAAAATGCTTGACTTCAAAAGATAGCTTTTTAGGAAGTTAAGTTCTGTAAAATCTTCTCTTTCTGAAGATTCTTGGTAGAAGTTTAAGGAAAATTATATTTCTCATGTCACCTCTTAGTCATAAAATTAAAATATTGTGTTTTTGCTGTCATCTTGAAGGAATGTTTGCTGGGGAGTTTGTTCCACCACAAAAGACCCTTAGAAATTGTCTTGAGAACTCGGAGTCTTTCTGTCATTTCACACGGATGTTCGAGAGGGAGGAGATGTGCTAAAACGTACAAGAAAGACTTCGCCCAACTCATGATCTCAGCTCAGCGTTTCCCAAACGTGGTCCCCACTGCCATGAGCAAACAGACCGGGCAGAGGAGTTCGCTGGCAGCCTGAATGTGAAAGACAGACAGACTTTCTATATTTTAAGGCTGATCTTTTTAAAAATAATCAAGTGTCTCAATAAGGAGTTCTGAAGAGTATTCCTTAGAGCTTCATTCCCAGAAATGTCATCTCAGTGTCCCTTGGTGTGTTGGCTATGAGCATGTGAGCAGAACGTGGAGCCTCCCAGGATCTGTTGAGGATAAATGCACCACGGACCTCTTGCCTTCTAGAGAAGATTTGATTTATAGAGGCAGTCTACACATGTTTTGTCTTCAGAATACACCTTAGCTTTGAGATGCTTAACCTCTTATAGTTTCTTAGATGCAGAAGGGGCTTCACCCCATGACTGAATTTTTTCACACTGTTGTGCCTGCCAAGTGGCCCAAACGTCTTGCTTACACACCTTCAGGGAACTCACCCAGACTCCATCTTCCCAGAAATCCCCACAAAGTTGTTTCTTTGTACTGAAATAAAACATGGTCACCATAAGTTGCATGCATTGGCAGCATTGTCACTCTTGAAGCCAATACCAATCTTACATGTCTTCTTCTTGAGAACACAAATATTTGAAGAGAAGTGTCTTGTCCTATCCTATCTTATCCAAGCCATCACTCCCACCATGCTAAACACTTTCCACAGGACATCGTTTTCAGACACTCCATCAGCTGCCTGCTGGCTCTGGACTCAATTTGCTTATCTGGCTCCTCGATGTAGCTGGCGGTGCAGTGACACAGGACTGTAATCTTCCTCATTCTAGGTAACGTTCTTCTATTTTGCAGCTTGATATCCGGTTGACCTCTCAGCAGCCACGTTCTGTGATCACTCTGAGCTGTTCTCACTCATGGTGCCCCAGACCTCTGTGTCTTCCACCCTAAACTGGTGAGGTCTATTTAGACACAAATGGCTTTTATTTATTCTCAATCAATTCTTCTTGTTGTATTCTGCCAACCATTAAAACCTGGATTATTTTTCATCTGTATCTGTCATCCCTCTTCATGACTTATCAACAACACATACGAGAATCATTCTTCCCACGTCCACAGACAAGTCATATATTGCATTGGGTGTTTCAAAAATCATGCGGTAAATCACATGCTCTGACTGCCTGCTCGTGATTTCTGAAGAACAGGCTTGCTGCTGGAGAGTCGAGCAGCTGAGAATAAAAACCAGCTCTGTGTTCTGTCTTTTCATCTGGATCCACAAAGTGACGCTGCAGGCATCGTGGGATGACCAGTGGGGACCCGCCACCCCTGAGGCAGAGTGACTCTGTGCATGTTCTCAAACCTCAGGAACTTCAAGAGCCACATTCTCCTATTAAAGCATTTTATCTCGTGCGAAAGTGCCGCCATGCATCAGAGATGCTCGCCTCTTCAAACGGATTGGTACGCCTAGCAGTGTGCTTTGAAAGCTACCTGTAGTTGCCTGGAGCAGGTGGTCTCCAAATGCAGATCCCAAATGTAACGTGCCTGTCAGAATCAAGGCAGAATTCTGAAAATGTAGCCTTTGATGCGGGAGGTCATCAAAAACACAGATGGCAGCCTAAGCGAGTTTCACTGCAGTTCGGCTGAACTAAAACACGTCTTACCTGTGCTCAGTCCTCAGTGGAACCAGAGGGCGGCCCTTGAAAACACGCTGGGATATGACTCGTTTTTTCTGGCTGGGATTGGGATGTAAAGCCTTGAAGATGAAAGTATCGTTCAGACGATGCTCTTGTCAAGCTCTTGGGTGATTTCCAGATTGCAAAATCCAACAGTCAATTTTCAGGCCTCATCTTACCTGACCTCTCGCAACAGTCCCCACAGCTGAATGCTCCCTCTTCCTGAGAGTTCTTTCCGCACGAGGGTTGTGGGACATCCCTCTCTCTGGGTTCTCTTTCCGTCTTACTCCTGTGTTGTCTCCTTTACCTCTGAATGGTTCCTGGACCTCTCCTCCTCTCTCTCTCCATTCACTCTCTTGGTGCTCTCCTCCGACCTTATGGCGTTAAATGCCATATTTATACGGAAAAATCCAAAATTACTATGGCCAGCCCGGAACGTCTCCCCCGAACCGCTCTGTCTGCTACTTACTGGGTGTTGCCATCGGGAGGGCTAATAGGGTGTCTCAGATTTGACACGGACTCCCGCCTTCCCTTCGGACCTGCTCCTCCTGCGTTCTTCTCCATCTCGGCGAATGGAAACGCAGCGTTTCTGGTTACTTGGACCAAAAACCTTGGAGACAAACTTGCCCCAGAATATCGTGTTGGTTCTACCAAAACATTTCTGAAATCTGACCACCTCCCTCCATCTTCACCGTTACCACTGACCCAAGCCACCATCATTTCTCTCTTGAACTTCTGCAATAATATCTCTATTTTCTTCAGGGTTTTGCTCAAATGTTACGTTCTTGGACAGTTCCTCCCTGACTAGTCCACTTAAAAATGACAGCTGCACCCCCACCCCCAGCTCTCCTCACCCCCTCTCTGCCTGACTGACTTTCTGTCAGAGAATCTGCTTCCACCTGACATACTGTGTAGTTTGCTTCTTTACCCAGATCTGGTCTGTTCTCCACCAACTGGAATCTCAGCTCTAGGAGAGCAAGAACTCTGCTCCTACCACCTCATCAGTGCTTTGGGAGGTCAGCGTTCATTTTCATACTTCTCCAATTTTCTTGTCATGCCGCATGTCGGTAGTGTTGCCACGTCACCACATCACAAACTTCTCTGATCCCAGGAAACGCTGGGTGGGTTCAGCGCTCCGCTCTGCCCTAGTCCCCTGTCCCCAAGCCTCTCCTCCCCCCAGGACCACAGAAGGAACAGTCCTTGTCGTCCCTTGTTCAGCTGCCTTGCCTCTCACGATTATTATCCCAGAAGAGGATGTGCAGATCTAACGCTTGATTTCTGCCCTTTACGAGGAATGATGAGGTTTACGCCATTCGCTTGAGCACAGCCCCAAGCAGGAAAGATGACGCCTGCTTGACTCGTCGGCTTCCAGGTGTCGCAGGAAGAGCTCTTGCCCCCAAATTTCTCCAAACCAAGTTGCAGTACAGTCGTATCTGATATTCCACCTTAAGCCCCACCTTTTTAGGGCAATTTAATAGAGGTTCAAAAGTTTATCTGTGCAGAAATCTTCTCTTTCTCTTTCGTGATCAGTGGACCTCACCTATAAGCTATAAACCAAAATCTCGTTGTTTTCAGAATAAAGTAAATCCTGAAGTTCAGAAAGTCAGGCCAAACTGTCATTCTATTGAATAAGCCTGTCCTGGACTTTCAAAAATATGAATGTGCTTGTGTGTGTATGTATATAGGCACTACAGAAATACATATACATATATATATTATATATATATATATATATATACGCATATATATTTCACCTTTTGCTGCTGTTTATTTGTGAGTCTTACGGTGTTTCTCTTTTGTTTCTCCTCCTGTATTTTGATACTACAGAGTACGTGGCAGGCAGATTTGGCCAAGATGACTCCACCGGATACGCCGCTTTTCATCTGGACGAGACTTACAGAGAGGACGTCACCCTCTCCATGTTTGTTCGAACACACCGCCCGTCAGGCTTACTTCTCACCGTGGGACACAGCGCTTACCGACACCTCCGTGTCTGGCTGGAACGTGGCCGACTAGCAATGCTGACTCCGAGTTCTTCCAAGTTATTAACAAAATTTGTTCTCAGCGATGGAAATGTCCACTTGATATCTTTGAAAATCAAGCCAAATAAAATTGAGCTGTATCAGGCGTCACAAAACCTAGGATTTATTTCTGCTCCTACATGGAAATTCCAAAGCGGAGATGTCCTCTATATTGGTGGCCTGCCTGACAGACAAGAGACTGAAGTTAATGGTGGCTTCTTCAAAGGCTGTATTCAAGATATAAGATTAAACAACGAAAACCTGGAATTCTTCCCAAATTCAACGAGCAAGGCAGCCCACAGTGCAGTTCTCGCCAACGTGACCCGAGGCTGTCCTGGGGACAACGTGTGTGAGGTAGGGTTATTCATACCAGCCGTGTCCGTATTATGTGCTGAGGCTGCACTTCATTAAACAGATCGTTTGTTGTAACTGTTCTTTGTATGTGACGGTGATGTCACTGACCCACCAGCCACAGAATAATTCTGCATCAATGTTTTCCTGGCAAGTCTGGGGGATTTATGTTGAGCCGTAAAAATAAAACCTTGACCTTGTTGTCATCATGGCCTGTTTAACCAACCAAGAGATCTACACATTCTACATAACAACCAAATTACTTAAGAATAATCATATTTTAATTCCCAAATTCTTGATGGCATCCCAGAGGTTTAACTGAATGAACTCATTTTGAAACATACTGTTAACTTTACCTTAAGTGCCCAATGACCATTGTTCTGAACATGTATTAATAAGAAAAAAAAATCTGAAAGGCATCTTCCTTCTGGGAGTTGGATTTGAAATAATCTCTCTGAAATGTAATTACTCAGAGCCCATGTTTTACTTTATATTTTGTGTGCGTGTCTAAAATCTACTTCAATATGTGAATTTGTTGGCATGACCTTTCAAAGGAAGAGAAGGAAACACATTTATATCTGTTGAGCACTTACTGAGCTCTGACTGTCGTCACGCACTGGGCTCACTTCTAAATAAACAGAAATGGGTCATTGTGGCATTACTACAGGGGCACCACCAGCGTGCCAGGTACTATTTCACACGGATCCGTCCGTCTCATTGTGTGGAAGGACTCCCGTGCAAAGCAGGCATCGTCATCATCTCCGTGTATGTTAATTACCGATACGGAGACTGGCGTTTAGGAAGGTTGTGTCCCTAGATCACGTGGTGACAGGGGAACAGGATGAGTACAGACTGAGCTCTCAGAAAGTCCTTCTTAAATACTTTCATTTGGAAGACTTTGTGAGAAACCTCAGGAGAAGTCAAATTATAATAATCTGTTTCTGATTCAGAGGCAGAGAAAAACGGGGGCGGGGGGGGTCACTGTATGGGGACCCACAGGATCCAAGTCCCAAGCTGCCCTCTTTGACTTTTGATTGATCTCAGACAACAAGAGGGACCTCAGCTTCCTCGTCAGTTAAAAACAGGAGTAATAATCTCCAACTTAAATGGTAATCAGTGTCGTTGAAAGTGTCTGGTAGCCTGTGAATTACAGAGAGTATTACTACACCTCTTAAAACACCGTATAAAGTTGTGTCATAGGGGATCGATGTCACGTGTTTTCCTTTCTTTCTCATTTCCTCCCTCCCAATGGTCGCAGCACATCTTTGCTAACCAGTGGGCATACAGAGGCAGAGATGTGAACATGCAGGGAGTCAGCATTAGGAGATGTGGGTCTTGCCTTGATTGCTCCCCATCTTTAGTTGCCAGTGCTTTTTACGCCTTTGATTTGTTTCTGGCTCAGCCCAACCCCTGTTACAACGGAGGTGTCTGCTACGCCCTGTGGGACGACTTCTCCTGTGCCTGCCCCGCCAACACAGCTGGGAAGACCTGCCAGGACCTGCGCTGGTGCGAGCTCGGCCCGTGTCCCCCCGGCGCCCGGTGCCAGCAGGTGCCTGGAGGATTTGAATGTAGGTGGAGTTCAGACGTGTCACCCACCCAGTTAAGCTGGCATTTCACGTGTCCTATGACTCGACCCAGAAAACGAACACAAATTCCGCTCACCAGATGGGTGGCTTCTCCCAGAGCAAGTGGCAGTGGAGCAGACCAAACAGGAGTTTGACGAACCAGAGGCGCCTGGGCCTCGCCCTGCCCCTGGGCTTCGGGGTGGGAGGTGGAGTCTGAGTTCCACCAGACCGAGATCCTCGATCACTTAAGGCAACTTTGGGAAGACAGAATTAACCGGGTGATATTTGGCTCTGCTTTTCTCGTTGCTGGCAGCACGGAATAAAGGTGCCAGTGTGAGCCCATGGCCAAGGGCCACCTGGGAGGAAGCGTCTCCGTAGTCTGAGGCTTCCTCTGTAGCATAAGGATGGAAGATACATCCGTGTGTGTGTGATGATGACATGACCTCGTGTGTACAGAGCCAAACGCATCAGGCGCTCAGTTAATGCCTGTCAGCAGTATTTCCCTCAATCTGAACGATTTTCCTGCCCAAATTCAGTACTACCGAGCACAAATTCCCCCATGTAAGCAATTTAAATCCTATCTTCACAATTTTGACCTATCTACATACTAGCCACACTTTTACTTGTATTCTGTCTTTTCTCCTACTTCAAATAATGCAGAGTTCAGTCTGTAGGCAACCATCGGTGTCTGCACTCATTTTTAATTTCTTCTCCTTGTTCAAAGCTTTTGCTTCTAAAATTTTTCTCTCCCTTGCCAGCATCATCAACTTCTCCATCAGCCTATAAACAGACTGACAATTTCTCGTTATAGGCTTTTTCCCTTGACACCCCACCCCCACCCCCTCTAGCCACCACCCATGCTCCTGTGCCCTTTATAGCGGGAAAAATCCTCTAAGAGTTGTCCTCAATATGCATCGATGTCTTACTCTGTCCTTTATTCTGCCCCATCGGTCAGGCTCCCAGACACCCCAGAATCCTCTCAACCCAGAGCTTCACCAGCAGCCTTCATCACTTCATTCTGTTTTCTACCTAAATGTCCTCTTGCCTGCCTTCCTTTTTCTTCGTGTCTCTTACCATCCCTGGATGTTTGTTGTACACGTGTTTGTTCACTTGTTCGCCACCTTTTCCTCAATTGAATATGAGTTCCCAAAGGGAAGGACGTTTTCTATTTGGCTTCTCACGTTACTCTTGGCACTTACAATGGTGCCAAACATACAGGAAGTTGTCAGTAAATGCTTCTTAAATGAATCATTTTTTCCTTCAATTTAACTCAGTATTTTTACTTAACTGCTCTAGAATTTAAGTACGTTATCTGCATACAATTTTTTCAGAAAAATGCATAAGATACCTTGGAAAGAATTGCACTAAATTAGCAGACTGGAGTGAGAGGACTGACTGACCTCAGGCCAGTATCCTATTTGGACTGAGTCCCAAAGTGACTGAGGACAAGAATGTATTTACTTTTATGTTTCTGCATTTTAAAATCATATGTCAAAGTGGTATGTGAAATGTAATGCACCATGTGTATACTTGGGGAAGGTTTTTAGAAGCATATCTACACTCTTATATTTCATATTTAAGAAACAATATGCTACACACGTGTATAAAGCACAATGAATTGGTGTAAAGGATGAGCTCGGGTCTCTGAAGTGGCAGAGAACTTCAAGTGCAGCCTTTTCCGTTGCTCTACTTCTGAATGGTTTGCTTAAAATCGCTCGCTGGTTAGTAATTTTATTGTTAACCTTTGGGCAGTACTGAAGTTGTTAGTCCCAGTTATGTTCTGCAGAATGGTTTAAATCATTTTCAGCGTTTCACAGGGGAAAAGGAGGAGGGTTTCTAGGAACAGTGGCAGTCCAGGGACCATCCCACTGGTAGACTCTGCTCTCGGGGTCCGCATCAAGGATGCGGGTGCCCCGTGTCAGAAAGGCGTGGGTGACTCTTCTCTGCCACTGGGCTGCCACCACAGAAAGAGAAGAAAGCTCACCTCTGACCTTTCCAAAGGTCTCAATAACATTTGGTTAAGTACGATTTATCTTAAGGGAGACGATGTAAACCGATAGGATACCATCAGAATATGTTAGGATTTCAATGGAAAAGAAATGCATGGCTTGGATTTTGGTATGAGACCATCCAGGTTTGATATCCTGGCTTTTTTATCTATTAGGCACATGACCAGGAGAAAATGACTTCACTTCTGTGAGTCTCAGTTTCCTCTTCTATAAAGCTGAGATTATCATAATCACAGTAAAGCTGTATTCAGGAACTCTGTACATGAAATAATATAAAAGCAAGCAATACAGTTCCTGGCCCGCGTCAGGCAACATGTGGTGCTCGCTAACCCCGATGGAGGTGATTAAGCAAGCATTCCAGATCTAATCAAGGTACTGGTTGGTACTGCTTTCTCTTTTCAGGTACTGCAAATGCTGTTTTTAATGGGCAAAGCAGCGAAATAGTATTCAGGAGCAACGGGAATATTACCAGAGAACTCACCAACATCACATTCGGTTTCAGAACAAGGGTTGCAAATGCGGAGATCCTGCACGCCGAGAAGGAGCCTGAATTCCTTAACGTTAGCATTCGCGATTCCCGCTTATTATTTCAGCTGCAAAGTGGCAACAGTTTTTACAGGCTGAGTCTGACGAGCTCGCAGTCTGTGAATGATGGCGTGTGGCACCATGTGACTCTCTCCATGACCGACCCACTGGCCCAGGCTTCCAGGTGGCAAATGGAAATGGACCACCAAACACCTCCGGTGACCAGCGTGGTCGCCACTGGGAGCCTCAGCTTCCTGAAGGAGGACGTGGACATCTGTGTGGGGGGCAGAGCGGACGGCCCCGTGCAGGGCCTGCAGGGCTGTCTAAGCACAATAGCGGTCGGTGGCGTTCACCTCTCTTACTTCGAAAACGTCCGGGGTTTCCTTAATAAGCGTCAGGAGGAGCAGTTTCTTAAAGTCTCGGTAAATACGGTGGCCACTGGCTGTTTGCAGTTAAACGCTTGCAAGTCCAACCCCTGCTTGCACGGAGGACACTGTGAGGACACGTACACCTCTCATCACTGCACCTGTCCTGAGGGATGGTCAGGGCCCCACTGTGAACGCAACATTGATGAATGTCTTTCAGACCCCTGTATCCATGGCAACTGCTCGGACAGGGTAGCAGCCTATCACTGCAGGTGTGAGCCTGGATACACCGGTGTGAACTGCGAGGTGGGCGTGGACCACTGCCAGAGTCACCAGTGTGCCAACGGGGCCACCTGCGTCAGCCATGCCGAGGGCTACTCCTGCCGCTGTCCTGGAAATTTCACGGGGAAATTTTGCAGGTGAGTGTAGCAGCCACATCCAGCCTGGTCTTTGGAGCTGTTTGTTGCATCTTCAGACTGGCTGGCTCTCTCCCCAGGTGTGCACGTAGAGGCTGGGCGGGAGTGACATTGGTCACATCTATCATGATTTGGTCCTGTGAGGACAGGACCTTACCTGCTGGCATGTTCTACAAAGAAGAAAGGGAGGGTTTTAAGCAGACTTTAAGCAGAATGTTTTCTCTGTCAACTCTGTCCAAATATGTCTCAGGAACTACAGCCCCAGAGTCTGACAGCCTTATGGCCTCAGGAAACAGACACATTTACCATAAATGCAAGAGCTGAATTTTAGAATTGCTGGGGGAAGCCTGACCCCCTAAAACAATGCCCTTGATGATTTCAGGCAGCCTAACTTAGACAATTCTGAAAAGACTGTCTTAAAGTTTAATTTCAAAAAGGCGAAGTCATGACACTCAGACAAATATAAATGGTTTTATTTCTTGTTAATGAGGGAACCAATAAGATATAAAAATCAAAATTGTGAAGGACAATCTAATTATATATAAAATATATACATATAGAAATAGATTTGTAAATAGCGATGAGGAAATGAATTTAGCAATAAATGCAAAACTGTTTAGTATCTTGTAGGGCAACAAAATTAGTATTTGAAACCATCTTTTCTATAGTGTGACAATTGATTGTATCATTACAGGCTTATTTGCATTTCGTTGAACAAGATCCATTTGTATTACTATAATTTTCTATAACTTACAGAGTTATAAAATGGCTTGGTAAAGAAAATCTGAGGAGGGGGAGGGTATAGCTCAGTGGTAGAGCACATGCTTAGCATGCGTGAGGTCCTGAGTTCAATCCCCAGTACCTCCATTAAAAAATAACTAAATAAATAAACCTAATTTCTCCCCCCGCCAAAAAAAATTGTTTTGAAAGGGGGAGGAGGGTACAGCTCAGCCGTAGAGGATGTGCTTTGCTACTAGCATGCAGGAGGTCCTGGGTTCAATTTTATTAAAAAAATAAAAAAGTAAATAAATAAACCTAATTATCTCCTCCCCCAAAAAAAAGATTAAAAAAAAAGAAAAGACAATCTAAAGCATACACGTTAGAAAATCTGACAATTTAGTGGGTCCTTTATATAAACTCAGCATTTCATTGAAAAAGAGCACAGTGATCTCTTTTGCCCATTTCAAAGCATTTCACAATTTTTTTTCCCCTAAAACTATAAAAGCAGTATTTTAGTTCTGGTAATCACCCCCATTTCATGTTATGTAAACAGAAATAAGGATGGAGGTTTTCCTGCTAAGTCACATGGCTTTAATATTTCCATGTAAGTAGAACCCATTGCTGTCTTCCTAACTTAGACTTGTTTTAAATTCACTGTTATAGGGATGTGGGAGGGTTGTTTCTAACAAGGAATACAACGTCCCGGGGCGTTGACCAGAGCCCCTGGCGTGGGCTGCCGCCTGCAGACACTGTGCTGATTCAGGGGCGGTTCCTTAACTGGACGAATCTCCGAGCAGACAGAATGTGGAGGCATCCCCATGGGCAGATGCATCTGTCTCCCTAATATTCATTCTTGCTCAGAGCCTAGGAAGGCGTGACACTGGACTAGGTGCTGAGTGCTGACATTCCAATAAAACGTCACCTCTCACAAGTTAACCGACTCATTTGCCAACAGGTAAACTGCTTGTTTGAAAGCAAACGACATTCAGGATCCAAATTAATAATAGCGCTGCCATGGCAACTTTGGATAAGTAACATAAACACAGATGCCCCAGTAACCAGTTCTCCCATATTTTTTTCTGCCTAATTCATCAGAGTCAAGTTCTCCAAGATTAAAGTTTTCAAAAGTACTTTCTATTGAGATTTAAAAATTGTTGACTACAGGTAGATGTATAGGAAATGTCCCTATTTGCGTTGCTAATTACCCTCTTTCAAAGCCAGTTGACACTTTGGGCTCCTCTGAAGACTCGTTGGGCTATTTCCTTTTTCAAGTCGATTTGATTAGCTCTTACGGGAAGAGACACATTTAAACATCTTGTAGTCCGGTTTCTCCATCTTAGCACACACGGCAGGACAAAATTAAATTCATCTTCTGTTTCCTGAATATTAACTATGTATCCAGCTCCACCCACACCATGCCCAGTGGGTCCAAGGACCTGCACCATACCTGAAAATCTTTTTAATCAGTCCCTTCACACCGCTGGATTTTATCTACCAGTAAAGTTCTGCTTAGCTTCTAACAATTTGTTCCACCTTTTATAAGGATTCCTTAATATATACAGCTTAGTGATTATACAGAAGAGCCACTCTCTGAATTCACATGTAGTTAGCTCTGAGTGCGTCTGCTAAACCCCCGGGCAGCATTTGGCTTGCCTTCTGATAAGCGATGAATTACTAAATGGGGGCAGCGAGGGAACTGGAGTTCAGCTCTGAAAAGCTACAGAAATCGCATGAGTGCTCGGGTACCAGCGTGCCGTCCTGTCCTTTCTGGCCCGCAGAGAGGTGCACTTTTCCTACGGCCCGTGTTGATTGATCAGCAAAGCAGCAGCAAATCCAGCAAGTTTCTTTCCAGCCCTGAGTGTACCGCCCACCGCCGGGCGTAGATCTTATCTCCGGATGAACACAGTGTAGAGATGGAAGATGGTTAGCGGGGCTCGTGGCAGCGGGGCTCGTGGCAGCGCCCCTCGCAGGCGATTCCTGCCTTTCACAGCACAGGTTCGCGTGTGGGGCTCAGCCGGCCCAAGTCCCTATTCCCGCGTCAGGCAGGGGCTAGACACGTGAGCTTTTCTGGGATGAAATGAACAAGGTGTTGCTTCGATCTCCCTAGACACACCCGGTTACCCTCCGCTGTCTGTGGGAACGAGAGGACAAACTTCACCTGCTACAACGGGGGCAACTGCACGGAGGCCCAGGGTGAACCACGGTGTCTGTGCACGCCAGGCTTCGCTGGGCAATGGTGAGTCACCTCAGAGCTTTTCTGGGAGAAAATTCTGGTCTGAAGAACTGCGAGAGTACGCTAAGTTTATTTCTCCTCTAATTTTTCATCTCAGTTCCCACAGGAAAATCTGTGCTGAAATAATGGTCTGGCCAGAGTCAAACAATAAAAAAGAAGAAAAATGACAGTTTAGGTCAAAGTCAGGAACACTTTATTAGCCAAGACTTTAACTAGAGGAATATGTCTTTGAAAAATGTGAAATGTGATATTTTTCTTAGGAGTACTTTTGGATTCGTGTTTCTGTCCCACTAACTCTAATACATGATTCAAATGTGGTTGTTCTTGAAGTAAAATAAAATATACCTTAAAGATCGCCCCTTAGAATTACCTAGACCCCTGAAAGTGTACACACCTGATCCAGGTGAGTTTACCTTTCCCAGAGAAACCCTTCAACTCCACCTGATGCCAGAATTGTTGATGTGGGGTTGGTCACTGGCTTCAGACAATCTGTGACCTGCTGGAAATGCGGGCAAGTTTGGACATGCATTTGACTGGCTGAAGTGAGGTCAAGGGTGAAAAGCTACATCCTCCATAGCTTTGATCAGATTCCCCAAGGGACCAGTGTCCCCAGAATGGTGACAGACCAGGGTGCTAAAGATAGAGATACTTTAAAAGCAGATAAATAATTAACCACTTGTCGAGCACCGTGCCAGGCACCTTATATATTCTCACTTTTGTCATTTCCATCTCGCGTGTGTGCACCCAGCAGTAGAGAGGGCCAGTGGCAGGCCAGGTGCCAGTCCAGGTGTGGCTGCAGCAAGGCTGTCTGCCTCTGGAGCCTCCGCTCGCCCGGCGGACGTGCCGGCGCAAGTGTGTGACTTGAAAGAAAAGAGAAAGTTCTCCTCCACTTAGTGTACCATCCAGGGCAGGACGTGTTGAGCTCTGATCAAACATCCTCCACTGAACAAATTAGACCAAATCCAATGCATTGGACAAAGAGATTCAGACTGATTTTTCCCAGGAGAGTAGTTAATAAAATAATGGTATATTTTTGCACCATGACAGTTACAGTTTGGATTAATTTGAATGTCCTCATTTCAGCCGGTTCCCTGTGCTTCACACATACAGCTCTTCTGCCATTTTTACAAAACTATAGGCAGCCTTACACTGCATTTCCCCCTCCCAACACTCAGTGACGAGTCTAGTTCTTGCTTTCGCAGTCTGCTTGCAGTGGTTGGCTCTAAGCCGCACGGGCAGTCCCAGCAGAGATGTGCACGGAGGGATGGAGCCTTGCTCCCCAGGTTTTTCATGCACCATGTTATTAACCCAGAGACCGTTCTGTTGGCCTCCAATTTCATATGCCTCGAAAATATTGCAAAGACTTTCTTGCCCTAAAATTTGGACAATGATCTAACTATATGTTTAAGTGCTGGTTACTTCCTGCGTCAATGGCACAGTTTAATGCTTAATGTCACATTTAAAGGCGCAATGCACGGAGCTCATACAAAGCCTTGGATGACTTCTCTCCACTGCTCACACATTGTTCCTATTTACAACAAACGTTTCCCTTTCCTCCAACGTTTATTTAAAAAAAAAATATCTGGCATTTAAATTCAAATTGTCTATGTGAAATGGGGTAAGAAGAGGAAGCTCACTGTGTTCCTTCCTCTCCCAGGAGACTTTTCATCTGGATAAACGCTGCTGAAAAAAGGATTTTTAAAGTAGTGAACACATGTTCAAGGGATTTTATGCTTTCAAAGTCCTTCTCCATCATTAGTCAATCCACTGGATGCTGATGGATGTATTTTGACCTGATTTTCTACCTATTAAAAAACCTTTCTACTGAAAGCTCCAATAATGTTCACAACGATATGTGTGCAGATTGTGCACTGTTTAGTTCAAAAGAGAAATAGATAAGAAACAGAGAAAGAACAGCTAGAGGAAAACTGAGAAATACTGGGCAGTCTCCCAAGGCCAAGGGGGATGTGCGTTCCATGAAGTCCAAAGATGCTGAAAAGCTGTCCTCTAACAAAGTGCCTTCTCTTCCATCGGGGTAGCCCTCCAAGTCCAGCCTGTCGCCCTGCAGGTTGCACGTGATGGATGGTGTGAACACGCTGGCCCACCCGGGACAGGGAGTACTTGGCAGGTTCCCTCGAATTGTCAAGTTCTGGTCGGATCTAATCAGAGTCTCCTTCCAGCCCAGAAGCCTGAGCCAAAAAAAGGAAAACAAAATGTCTCAGCTATGCTTGGTATCCAGCGGGATAAGGAGCTGTTTTTCTGGGAAGAAATCTTTTCTTCCTTTTGGCTCGGGTTGGCCCTGCCCCACCCACCCCCTCACCCTCTCTCAGTGTGAGCCCAGGGATTCGTAGACCACCCAGGCGGGCGCGTTTACCTTTTAGGAAGTGGGGAATGAAAAATCGTTCACATTAGACTTCAACCTTGTGGCTCTGTAGAGATTCTTGAAGCTAAGATTTTCTACGAATTTGCCAAAATAAGAGAGATGTCCTGGTTCCCGCTCTCTCCCAAGGCCTCGCAGGGTGCCCCACACTCGGCAGGTATAAATGAACACCCGCTGAGGGAGTGATGGGGAGCCGGTCAGTGAAGGTACCAAAGGACAAGTAGTTGATGCAAAATTCGGTGAAAACATGACAGTGTCCCAGGGAAGAGGAAAATAGCAGTTCACCTTGGAATTGATATCACTTGTTTTGGCAAATTTGGCTTTTGGAAGTCATCCTACCCAAATATGAAAAATTACACTTAGCTAGGAAGCCAGCTGATTAGCAAGTGAAATCTAGTTATTTACTTCCACGTTTTTGTTTAAACGTGGGATTCCCAAGGAAGTTAATCCAAAATCTCCCTGAATAAACCAAATGTATTTTTCCTGTTTGGGAGGCACTGGTGCCTCAGAACCCTCACAGCTCGAGTGGAGGTCTGCTCTGCAGACACTCGGTTGAAAAACACAGCTCACCCTCGTGGTTTCTGTGCACCCCAATAAACTGAGCGTTTGTAAGGTGACAAGGACACTGACACTCTTGAGGGAGAAACTGACCTCAGCGTGGCCCTGTTTTCTCTTGGTGTCTAAATATTTGCCCCTGTGTTCTCATTCTAATGAACTGTGCATGTGTAGGTGTGTGTGTGTCTGTGGGAGGCGGGTGTACAAATTATTTCCGTTAAAACCAAAGCTGGTTAAAGGAACTGAGAGGCACGCGCCCACGTCATGAGAATAGACCGAGACAAGGGGGTGCTCTAGGGACGCACGGCAGGTGTCGCCTTTCCCCGTTCCTGTCACGGCCAGTTTGTTGATGTGGCGCCCGGGCTTCTGCTGTCTCTGTTTATTTTCAAGGTGTGAAGAGGACGTTGACGAGTGTGCCTCCAATCCCTGCCTCCACGGAGGCCTGTGTCGCGACCTGCTAGACAGGTTCCAGTGCGTGTGCGACGTGGCCTTCGCCGGCCCGCGCTGTGAGATGGACGTAAGCAGCCTCTCCTTCTACGTGTCCCTCCTGCTCTGGCAAAACCTCTTCCAGCTTCTCTCTTACCTCATTCTGCGCATGAATGACGAGCCCGTGGTCGAGTGGG
Source organism: Camelus dromedarius (assembly GCF_036321535.1). NCBI lineage: Eukaryota > Metazoa > Chordata > Mammalia > Artiodactyla > Camelidae > Camelus > Camelus dromedarius. Next base: position 34,480,430 of record NC_087456.1, read on the forward strand.
GGGAGCAGGACGACTACTGACGTTCCTTCGAACGCCCCCCAACTTGAAAGCCATTGAATTTCAAGAAATGCCTTGAAATCAAAGGCATCTTGAAAATTAAAATCAAGGGCTGTTTTAAGCATCTCGAAAGCACTCTGTGAGTATATCAGATATTTACCTATGACTGGCTCTAACTGTAAAAAAAAAAAGGCTGGTCTCCATACAAGCAGAAGCAGCTCCGGGTTGTGCATGTGTACAAATGGGCCGTCATTCTTCGCGCTTCCGAATCTGAATGACCCTGAGGTCAGAAACCGCGCCCCCTCCATCCTCGCGGGTGCACTTGCAGAGGGTAAGTGGCCCGAACTCATCCTGACCCTGCATTATTTATGCTCTTTTGTTCTCATCTGTTATTCACGACGTGACAATCTGAAACTCACTCGTTCAACTTTTTATATCCAACTATGCTTTTATACGAAGCTATTCAAATGAAGTGTTTGCCAGTCCTCTGGTAAGTTAAAAAACATATGTATATATAAAGAAAACATGGGAGATTATAGGAAGTCCCTCATAGTGGAGGAGGAAAATGTTCTGATGTAATTGATATCAATACTCAAGTTATACCTCACCAGTATAATTTACAATTCCTTAAAACCTTCTCTCCCCCCCCCAAAAAATGGCGGATAAAACCTTTGTCTGTTCCTTTTCCTTGCAATACTTCTTACACAACTAGAATGACTTCTTGTTAACTGCTTATAATTTAGGAGCCTACTGACATTCCTATCAAATGCACTAATCTCAGTTGCTTTTCAAAGCATATTTAATAAAAAATAAGTACTAACGTATGTGTATACACTAAAATATAAGTTATAAAACTTGAATTTCTTGGTGGCATATTTTTCTAAAATTTGCAAGTACATTTATCCTTTTCAGCTATCTTTCAGAAAAAAAGCACGGTACCTATTACAATCAAAATATATTTGACGTTATGATCTTTTAAAATAAACTGAAATGATGGATCTACAAAGTGAATTAATTAATAAGATGCACAAAGATTAATACATTCTTACTTAACTTTAGTAGAGTGTATAACATAGTAATCAGAAAATGACTTTATTTGCTAATATTTTTATTGCTTCTGCTGGCATGTTATCGCTTACGCTAAATCTCTTTGTGTGGGTTTACCTTCCAAAGCAGGCGTTATGTGTGATCTTTTCAGGGAAAAAAGAATTAGAGCCTGTGAATTAGCTTAGAAAGCAATTATAACAACAGAGGCTTGCCGAATACCATTTTGTAAATGTGTTTATGTCTTTAGGAGCTGCCCTGGTCTGATAATAGGAGGGTAATTTATCCACTGGGTGATATGCAAGATTCATTTAGTTCTAATTGTTTAAAGAAATTTGTTTTTCTGTGGAAATGATCAAGGTAAATTTAAATACACCTTGCAAATCCAAAGGACAAAACAGTGTATCATAAAAGCAAAGGAAATAAATTCAGTTTTATTTTTCCATGGTCATAGAAGATTTTATGCGGCAAGTTTATATCCTGGGAGGACTGGCAATCATTTCAAACCAGGAGAATCTAATGTTGCGATCTTTATTTTACACTCACGCACTGCCCTCACACCAGACAGCACAGGCCCCACTGCCCCCTCAGGGGACCTGCCCCAAAGTTAGGTTCTGTGACAAGAGACTCGGGAAAAACCTCCCCACCAACTTCTGCATTCCCAAATTATCCGATGTAAGCATAAAGCTGATGGCAGCCAAAGACCACAAGTACAGTTTTCACATTTGCCCCCTTTTGGACGTATCTGTAATTATAAACTTACAGGCCGTTCCAAATGTAATGTGTTCCCTTCCAAATACATTTCAGAATCACTCACAGTCTCCTCCTCTGTACACATTCTGATGGCTCTGTGGTCACTGTCACTGTCGATGGCTTTTCTGTTTTCCAGATGTCTTGTGAGATATCCAACTTAAACACACTGTCCCTTTTCTCTGTCTTCTGTATTTTCAACTACACTGTGTGGCTTTTGTCCATGAGCACAGAAAAATAAAACCTTTGCTTCTGTCTCTCTGCTTCTCATCCTCTGATGACTGTCTTCATTCGCCTTGACTGTGTCTTGCAAGGTAAGATGCCCACAAGCCAGGCACACGCACTCACACACACACGCACGCGCTCACACACACCACATAATGACACAGGAGCACCTGTGCTGGCGGTCCTGAATCGTGGTCTCTTTCCCCAGATGTGTAATTGCAGGTAAACAGGTGGCCGTCCAAGGTCAAAGTTCTGTGGCGAGCACTCCTCCAGTTGGAATTCTAGAATTGATTACGCCCTTAATTGTTCTCACTACCGATTTCCGCCGTCCCCGCCAGCACCAACCAGCTTCACCTGCTCGGGGGAGGGGCCATCTCACCTGACTGATAGAAATCCACACGAACTCCTCTAGACCCAGCTTCTGAAACAAGACCTGTCTTAGTCGAATTAAATTTTGTTTTAAATTTTGCTCATTTTTAAGGTTGAACATTTGAACTGAACAAGGCGATGTCCATTTTTGGCCATGCCTCCTCCTCCTTTATGTGTGGACCCGGGGAGTGGTTTTTTTTATTATCCTCCTTTTGGGATAACAGGGAAGTAGAGGAAACAGGCAGGTTTGGAGAGATTCATGTTTTGACAGCGTGAAAAGGCAGATTCAACGGACGCTGTTGAGAGCCTTCTCTGTGCCACGGGCTGTGATAAGCCTGCTTTAACTACACATGTTTTTTCGATATAAGGCAATCAGTGTCTTCCAAATTCTTCACCAAATTGTGTTTAAAGATCCCCCCCCCCTTTTTTTTTCCATATCTGAGTTTTAAAATGGCAGTTATTCAGCTTGAGTGTTGCAGAATTTAAGTGGAGCCTCTCCTGGAAACGGGCGGGAGTGTCGGGGCATTCGGCAGGAGCGGCCGCAGATGCGGGCGGCGGGCGGAGGCGGAGGCGAGCCGGAGGGGGTGGGGCAGAGTGAGCCCGAGGCTGCGGAGGAAGCGGAGCGAGTCCTCGTAAGCCACGCCCAGCCTGGGCTTTTCTCGCGAGAGCAGCGGAGGGTCTTCCGCGAGGTTCCAACAGAGAAGTGACATCACCAGGCTTGCACTTTTCTGGAAACGGTGATACATCAAATTTGAGTACAGTGATTGTGAAAGAAATCCAGCGAAGAAACTAACGAAATTATTATGCACATGGATTATTTCATTTCTCTACTGTACTTTTTTGATTTATTCAACAAATACCCAGTGAATACCTACCGTGTGTCATGCCCTGGACAGGGCACTGAGAACACAGCCGGGGATCAGAGGCAGTGCTTGCCCACAAGTTGTGGGTCTCGTGGAGGATGCAGAGATGGCGAATTCCTAGGTCAGCGTTAGGACGGAGCCAGGTGCCAGCTGTCCAGGGCGGACAGGAGGGCATTTTGCCCAGTCTTAAAGGTAGAAGGTCAAAGAAAGCCCCAAAGCCTCAGCTGAGACGCAAAGGTGAACAGGTGTTAGGCTGTGGCAGGAGGGTTGGAGTGTCGGGGGTGTTTCAGCTCCCTTTTGTCCAAATTCTCACCCATGCTTGCTATTTGTTGAGTTTTTGATGATGGCCATTCTGACAGGTGTGAGGTGATTTCTCATTGTTTCTCGTCTAATTTCTCATTTTTGACTTTAATCTCCTGGATGATTAGTGATGCTGAGCATCTTTTCATGTGTTTTTTGACCATTTGTGTGTTTTCTCGGGAAAAATGTCTATTCAGATCCTCTGCCCATTTCTTAAGTGGATTGTTTGGGTTTTTTTCTAGTGAGCTGTATGAGTTCTTTATATATTTTGGATATTAGTCCCTTATCAGATATATGATTTGCAAATACATTCTCCTGTTCCGTAGGCTGCCTTTTCAATTTGTTGATGATTTCCTTTGGTGTTCAGAAGCTTTGAGTTTGAAATAGTCCCACTTGCTTACTTTTGCTTTTGCTGCCTTTGCTTGGTTTCAAATCCAAAAAATCAGTGCCAAGACCGATGTCGTGGAGCTTAACCCCTATGTTTTCTTCTAGAAGGTTTACAGTTTTACAGCTTCAGGTTATATATTCAAGTCTTTAATCCAATTTGAGTTGATTTAATCCAATTTGGTGTAAGATAGGGGTCCAGTTTCATTCTCTGGCATGGAGCTGTCCAGTTTTCCCACCACCATTTATTGAAAAGATATCTCAGTCGTATATTTTTGCCTCCATTGTCATAAATTAATTGACCATATATGTGCAAGTTTTTTTCCTGAGCTCTCTATTCTGTTCCATTGATCTATGTGCCTATTTTTATGGCAATACTATACTGTTTGGATTACTATAGCTTTGTCAGATAGTTTGAAATCAAGAAGTGTCATGCCTCCAGCTTTGTTCTTCATTTTTAACATTGCTTTGGCTATTAAAGTGGCTCCATCCAAATTTTAATACTGCTTTTTCAACTTATGAGAAATCCTGAAGGGTTCATCTGTAGAAGCTACATTGTCATTACTAGAAGCAGAAACTCTCATTTTAAGTAGGTAACCTTAGACTGCATTAACATAAGCATTTGGTCCCAGAAGAAGGGACGTTGTTTTTCTTTCGACTTCTGTACTGACCGGGTACTTGAGAAGAGCAGTTTTTACTTCTGGGCACCACATTCAAAGGCAAACATGGATGACTTCCAGGACCAGAGAAAGGCATTTTAGAAACAGTTTAAGGATAGTGGATGTTTTCTCAAGAAAGAGAAGACCTAAGGAAAGTGTGAAACTGCCTTCAGATGTTGCCTAAGTGTTTTATTCTTTTTGATGCTCTCACACAAAGGATTGCTTTCATGATTTTCTTTTCCAATTATTCATTGTTAGTGTATACAAATTCAACTGATTTTTGTGTGTTGATTTTATATCCTCCAACTTTGCTGAATTTGTTTCTTAGTTTTACAAATTTGTGGGGGGGGGGCAGTTTTTACTGTTTTCTACATATGTCACCTACAAACAGACAAATTTTACTTCTTTCCAATTTTGATGAATTTTAAATCTTTTTCTTGCATAATTGCTCTGCCTAGGACTCCCATTACAATGCTGAATAGAAGTGGCAAGAATGGGAGTTCTTGTCTTTTACTAGATTTTAGAGGAAAATCTTTCAGTTTTTAACCACTGAGTATGATGTTACCTGTGGGCTTTTAATTTATGGTCTTTATTATGTTGAGGTAATTTTATTTTATTTCTAGTTTTTTGAGTGTTTTTTTTTTCATTAAACAATATTGAGTTTTGTCAAATGCTTTTTCTGCATCAATTGAGATGATTGTGTGATTTTTTTTTTCTTTAGTTCTGTTAGCATGGTGTATTACATTGATTAAGTTCTGTATGTTAAACCATCCTTGCATTTGTGGGATAGATCTATCTTGGCCATGGTGTACAATCCCTTTAATGTGCTGTTGGTGTTGGCTCACTGGTGTTTTGTTGAGGGTTTTGCATCTGTGTGTATCAAGGATATTGGCTTGCAGTTTTCTTTTCTTGTGGTGTCTTTGTCTGACTTTGGTATTAGGGCAATGTTGAGCTTATGAAATGATTTTGGATGTATTCCCTCCTCTCCAATTTTTTAGAAAAGTTTTAGAAGAAATGGAGTTAATTCTTTTTTAAATGTTTGATAGAATTTACCAGTGAAGCCATCTGGTCCTGGACTTTTCTTTGTTGGGAGGTTAAAAGTTACCACATTTTCTACCATCAAAATACTTGCTGTGAAAAGGTAGAGAAGGAAAATGAATACATGACCCCATGGAAATTGAGAATAAGTGATAAGCACAGATACACTAGTACTGTTTTTAAGAGGGGCTCTCATGTTAATACCTCCAGTTTTTTTCCCTTTGTAATCTCTCTGAGAGGCATTATTATCTTTATTTAGAGATAAATAGAGATTTAAAGAGGTCACCTGGATTGCTCGAGGGCAAATGTCCAAGAAGCATCAGAGCTAGGGTTCCGCCAAGACTTCTATTTCCAAATCTCATGCTAAAGAACAGTTTGAGATCTACCAATTAGGAGAGGGATGTTGGAGTAATTAGCAGGAGTCCCTTTGTTATTGTGGTCCAAACTGGCAAAACAAAAACAAAATACATTAATCATCATCAAGAATGGTTTGAAAAAACAAACAGAAACTTCTTTCCAATTCAACCCTAAAACTTTGGTGCCTATAGCTGTCTGCAACCTCTCTAGAAGGCAGTAGCACGTGCGGAGATGCTACAGAGGAAGGTAACTATATAATATATGATAGGGGATTTGAGGAGTAAGGAATACTCTTTATGCTGGCTCAATGAAGAGTCTGAACTTACATGTAAATGAATAGATAGCCTGATTGAGGGAACCTGTTCCAGAAGTCCCAGAATTTCAGGAGGGGACCCATTCACTAAGACATAGTAAGTCTAGCAAGTGATAGGAAATTCTCCTTAAACAAGATTAATTAAATTAAGAGAGTAATGCAGAAATTAATTAAATTAAGAGTAAAGCAGAAAAGAACACTAAACTCAGCAGGGAGTTGGAGTCATTTGTGAATGACAGAGTCACATGTGGTTTCTGAGTGGGTTAGGGTTGTCCTTGATCCTTGAGGCTGAGGTCAAGGATGATATCATGGGTCAAGGATGTCACCCCAAGGATGACATCAAGGATGATGGAATGGCCCACATCCTCGGGCCCCTGTTGGGAACAGAGCACTGGCCAGTGGCACGAGCATCTCCCTCAGAATGGCAGTCTCTGTGCTCTCAGGAAACAGGCACCCAGAATGACATCCTCTTCAAATCACAATCTTAAAAAGCTCTGTCACTTATCATTGAGTTTCCACTAATTAGCATTCAGGAAGGAGTAAATATAGCACGAACATAGAAAAAGGTTCTTAAATGTTGTTTTGATGTCTTTCAATCACTGAAAGCAGGTCTGATTCAGTTCACTAATCTGTTTTCCTTTCATCTTTTCACACATCATTAAGATTTCTGCTTCACCAAGTATAATTAATGCTCTTCATTTCCTAATGTGAGGTCACTGCCACCAGTTGCACAGAAATCCTGTAACATGGAGTTTCACCTGCAGAACACATTTCTTCATGTGTCCAAAGTAAAACAGAAGCTGATCATAGAGAGTGGGGCTCCTGGATCACAGGTGTAAGTGAATTAATTGGCTGGTGTTAAGCCCCAGACAACTGTGAGAAGTAAACAGGTTGAAGTTTGGCACGGAGCTGACTAGCCAATCCAATCAAGCAGCTTTTCAGTTACCTGTCAAATTATTGTCATCATTTACAACAGTCTCCCTGAAGTGATCATTGCCTTGCTACAATACTGGTCTTTGTAGAAACTGATTTTTAAAATAATTTATGTATCCATTCATCCACCATTATGGAGGATCTGTTATAAGCAAGTCTGTCTGCGCCAAGCATAGTGAGAAACTGAAATAAACACACAGGTGTGTTTCTGCTCCCAGGAAGCTTAGATCAGGGGAACTGGGTGATTTCCATGTATAGCTCCACCCACACAGTTCTCCAATTTGGTAAATCGTGGAGATCCTTAAAATGGGTCTATAATGACGTATGTTGGCGAAGACGAGGCTGACGATGCTGTTTATTGTTCCAGTGGGCTACTCTGAGAGCGAAAGGAAGCGCTATCGATAATTATGCTGGGACAACAGCCCAGCATGGCGTCGCTCTAGGCAAGCTGAGATGTTTCCTAGTTATTGCCCGCCTGGAGAATGCACCTCCGTCTTCTTCAGAATGTAACTGAAGTCTATCACAGATCCATTTCAGGAATCAGGATTCCCTGTTACACAGCAATTAACTAAGCAAATGACTCAAAGTGAATGATGAAGGTGATTGCATCCTGTTAGGTACCATGTTCTTGAGTTATTCCCTTGTTTTTTACTCAAGGAGAACTCTGGGCATTGGCTCTATCTATTAAAATAGAGTTCGGATCAAACTGAAGGCTGCTGGTATGCACTTAAATACCATGTTGTTGTCTAGTTTAACGTAATGTGAATTTAGTTTCTCCTGATTTTCAAAAATGAAAGTGTCGGTTCTCATACGGGTTTTCTTCTTGACAGGCTTCTGTTGCCTTTAGGAAAGCTTGGTCACAAGTTGCTGTTCCCAGAGGGGAAGTTTTCATGGGGGTTATGGGAATTCGGTGAGGCCGTAAAGCACAAAGACGATTCTTAGGAGGACAGAAAACGGGAGAGCGTTCGAGAGAGAAGAAAGGTGACAAGCCAAGATGCGGGGACAAAGTTTGGACGAGGTGACTGGGACAGGCAGAGGCTGCCGGGACGTGATGGGTATAAAATCAGATGAATTCAGGGTTGGGCTCGAGTGTGGATTAAACTGTCCAAGCTTCTGCTGAAATCCAGCCGGAGAAGGAAGAGTCATTTCGTGATAATGCGACTTAGGTGTGTGCCATGTTTTCCTCTAAATTATTTCCAGTAGGTTGTGATCAGATGTCAGCTGTCACTTTGACACCCAAAACAATAGTGTCTTTCTTTAGTGACGGTTTTATTTGATTAAAGAAAACACTTCAATGATATTCCTTCTGATTGGAACCCAGACCAATACCAACTGTTCCTTGGCTCTTTCTTTCCTTCCTTCCTTCCTTTCTTTCTTTCTTTTCTTTCTCCCTTCCTTCCTTCCTTCCTTCCTTTCTTTCTTTTCTTTCTCCCTTCCTTCCTTCCTTCCTCTCTTTCTCTTTCCTTCTTTCTTTCTCTCTTTCTTTCTCTTTCTTTCTTTTCTTTCTTTCTCTCTCTCTCTCCCCTCCTTCCTTCCTTCCTTCCTTTCTTTCTTTTCTTTCTCCCTTCCTCCCTTCCTTCCTTCCTTCCTCTTTCTCTTTCCTTCTTTCTTTCTCTCTTTCTTTCTTTCTTTCTCTTTCTTTCTTTTCTTTCTCTCTCTCTCTCCCTTCCTTCCTTCCTTTCTTTCTTCCTTTCTTCCTTCCCTCCTTCCTTCCTTCCTTTCTTTCTTTTTTTCTTTCCAGAATGCTGTTCAGACAGGAAGTTGTGCTGAATGGACCTGGTGGAGTGGAGGGCTGGTTTTATTAAAGGCACACATTCTTTAACCCAGTTTTTGATTTCTGCTAATTAAAAGTTTTCTCTAGGCATAGTTTTGTTACTAAGTTTTGCTTTAAGCATCTCTCTTTTTTATTTTTTACCTCCATTTGAATCTTTCTAACATGCTTCTTCATTAACTGAGGATTTTCAGGCCTGTGATGCTCTCTCCCTTTTTTCTCAAAGGACCAAAGACAAGCTTTGGTCTGAGGAGGTTCAAGCATAATCAGATTAAGTCTCCCTTGAGCAGATTCCCTGCACCAGCACCGCTGGAAAAGATTCTTTGAGGTGACAGACTAATGTTGTCACTGTTCAACATCAATACGTGAAATTAAGAAACACATTTTACTCGCTTTTTAAAATGTCCCAATTGTGCGAATCATTATAAAATATACCTTATGCCCCGCAGGAGATGGTTTGAGCATTTCTGTGGTCAGTGCCATCTATTTTCAGAGCTAAGGAAGCCAGACGTTTCTGAAAGTGGACCATCAACTGCCCAAGGAGAGTCACCAGCTCAGGACACAGGAAGCCCCCTGGCCCAGGCAGCAGGTGACCGGGTTCTGGTGGTGTCTCTTCCCCCGAGAGCTGGGCCTTCTCTGACGTCGAGCTGTCCTGATGACCAAGGTGTCCGACACGCGGCGCCTCCCTTAACCTTCAGGAAGCACGTCGTTGCCATTTACAGATGCCAAAGCTGAGGCCCAGGCGTGTTAAGTGACTTACCCAGAGTCCTCGCTGATCTTTTTTTTCTCCAAAATACAGTCTTGGGTTTCTGTTTCCTAATTTGTAAAACGTAACACTTGGAGATTGTTTTAAGCAGACCACCCGACCCCTACACTTTAGAAATGTTAGCATTTCCTAACTGTCATATGGGTGTTTAAAGTAGGTGCCACTACGTATAGTTCACAAAAATGCAAGGTTTTCATGAGACAACCTATATCCAGGGAACTGTGGGACTTTGTGGAGAACATTTCCAGGGAGAACATGAAAACTAAATGGAAGGAGGTTGTACAGCCGCTCTGTGGCCCTGATGGAACCCAGGACCCGGTTATTTTTACCGGTAAGTCCTGTGAGTGCCAAAGAGAGTCACAGGCGGCAACATGTAAGTCGTCCGCATTTGCAGCTTCTCCAGGTTGAATGTCGAGTGTGTTTGAGCTGGTATCACTCCACTGCCACCTAATTACCAATATAAATGTTCTTGAATTACAGAAACCAATATAAGCCTCTGGATTGAATGTTTTATTTGCAGAGCCCTAAGTGATGACCTCGAGCTTCCCACTTACCTCGTGAGGTGAGCTGAAGGGGTACAGGTTCTGTGTAATTGCGGATAATTTGTCTTCTGCCTTGAACCAGAAATGGTGGCGTGTTGGGCAGCCTTCCCGCCACGGTTGGGGAGGACAGGCCGTTGCTCTCTCGGTGGGGGAGGTGGAGGCGAGGAAGCGCACCATTGTGAAGAGGCATCCTGGGATGTGAAGGTGAGAGTCGTGAAGGTGATATAAAAACAAGGGCGAAGCCATAGTCGGAGGGTAGAGCTCAGTGGGAGAGTGTGTGCTTAGCGTGCACGAGGTCCTGGGTTCAGTCCCCAGTACCTCCCCCGTACCTCCATTAAAAAAAGAAAGAAAGAAAAAAATAAACCTAGTTACCTCCCCTCTGAAAAAAACCTCAAAAATATAATTTAAAAAATTTAAAAACTAAAAAATATAAAACAAATAAAGGGCCAAGCAGCTGAGTGGCTACCTGTTCAAATGAAATATTCCGGGAGGAAAGAGGAGGCTGTGTCCCGCGTATGGACTCACGTAGAGCTGTTAGCTAAAGCGGATTATGTCCAGGACACCATCCTCGGTCCAGTTCCCTTTGAAGGATGTGTTCACTGATGTGCTCATTCCGGTGGTCGCAGACTGCCCTCCTTACGACAAGCTCCTGCTGAGCAATCTGAGTTCACAGCGAGGTCCAGGTGGGCCTGCATGCAGAGAGCTCCGAGGCCCTCCTGTCCACCTGCCAGGTGAACCCGTTATCCCCTGGGCAGGTCAGGGGCGCGGGGCATTTACGTCAAGTCCGTTTCTGCAATTTGTTTCACAGCGCTATCCGATTTGTCAATTCCGTCCAAAGGAATTGGAGCACCTACAATATGTCAGGAACTCTGAAGGTGACAGAAGAGAAAAAAGAGGGTGTAGTCTGTGTGGACGCAGCTTTCCGAATACAGAAGGGCACAGGTCTCAGAATCATACATCAGGACAGAAGCACAGCGCGTAATGAACTCCAGGCATCCACGGCCGAGAATTTGCCAATTAGAATTTTTGCTACAGAAATTAAAAGTACCTTCTCCTAAAAACAATAGGTAGGCTTTATAGCATCTTGTTCACACGTCACGCTGTCTTCCCTGACTTTGCAGGCGGTGGTGTAGGCTATCCTGTCTGCCTCAGACTTTTTATGAGTAGTAATGCGTCATTTCAATGGGACGGCTTCAGTGCCTTTTACAGACCACTTATCACCATCCTCATCATCTGGTGTTTATGGAATGCAGGAACTACAAGTCATACTTACATACTTTGTATCTTGTAAAATATGTGTGCATGTTTTCACGTAAACAATGTTGAGGCCATTTTTTTTTAACTTCTACAAGAAAATAGGAACTCCGATATAATAGTTTTGAACCTTAGTGTCTCAAAAGGAATATAAAAACAACTCTATCCTTCTCCCAAGCTTGTGGAAACCTTACGTCCTTTGGTGATGGGTGAAGTGTGGAAGGCCACCTGAGTTTGCCCCCAAGTGTTCCCCAGTGTCCTAAAAACATTATGGACTTCGTTCAGTCAGAGGCAAAGGAGTCAATGTGTTTCGGGGAACCAGGTATAAATGCTCTGGTAGCCAAAGGGATTACCTCCTTTGGAGCTTGGAAATTAACAAAAGGATGTACCATGTTTAATTATAAACTTCAAACTTTCCATCAAAGTCAAATTGTGCTGACGTTAGTCAAACCTAATCTAGGCATGGACTCAAGAACCTGCTGACGGAGTGAAAAACACACGGAAACTTGTTAACAAGAAGTGCAGTTATCTACATCTCAGCAAATCAGGCCGGGGTGTCACGCAATCTGCTGAGCTCAGGCAGCCCAGAGCCAGGGATGAGCTCTCTCTTCGCTTCGCCGTTGCTATTTACAGCTGGAAGCCGCACATGGCTGCAATCTAAGTGCTGCACGTAGGAAGGGGGTTGCTGGCTTGATACCTTGTTTTCTGACCCCGTGAAGCAGGAGACGGCTACCTTCTTAATCATCGCCCGATAACATTGTGTTAAAACGGGGGTGGGGGGTGGGGGGGGAGTAGCACATGGCTGTTTTATACAGACAACAACCCTGGGAGGTTTTTTGCTTTATTTCTCGAGAGGCACGCTGGGGTGTAAAGCATAGGACTGGAAGTTGTGAAAGATGGGTCCTTTCCTTTGTTCTCCTGCTGAATTTTTCACCGTCTATGCAGGCACTGTTTCCAGAGACAGCTGGCTTCTCAGACACCCACTGCGTGCTGGGCACCTGCCTAGAAGTCACAAACAAAATCCTTCCACCCATCAGCCTGCTCTGTGGAAGCTGATTCTGACCTGACACGCATAGTTCTAAAAAAATTAAGCAAACACTGATATCAGGAATCCTGGCTGGTTACATCAGCGAGAGCTGAAATATAAAATAACCATTATTACTCACCTCTCGGTGTGTAAATATGTCAAATGAGGGTACCGTGGTTTAAATTCAGGGTAGGTTTGGGGTTACAGCTATTAGCGCTCTTCCTAGGGTGCATCTGTGCAGAACTGAACCAACGCTGACACTCCAGGTCCCAGACCTGCTGCTCACAGGTTGTTACTTGGGACAAAGTGCTTGAGATGCCTTTTCAGTAAGGACCATAACCCCTGTGTCGTTATTGTGAAGATTAAGATGAGGAGGCATGTAAATGCCAGGAACTTATTAAATCTCCAGGTTTTAATGACTTTTGCTTCTTCCCCTACATACCACCTTTTAGTTGCAAAGTATTTTACAGGTAATTTCATTGTAGAAAATGGACCAGATGTCAAAAGGGTTAATTGCCTGGGTGGAATGCACAAACACTCAAAGACCCAGTTGTCACCTTTGTCGTACAAATAGTAGATTTATTCCAGGTTCCCGAGACTAGGAGAAGAGCCCTAAAAATGGTAGCAAAGCAATTTTAGTAAAAGAGAATAATGCAGCCATTGGGTAGAGGACCCACCTCCAAGAGCCTCTAGGAGTGAAAATGCCTCTTAACGTGGAGGTGCTGTCTCCTCGGGTCGCCACACAGAGAGGGCGCTTGGACGGAGGCGAGCTGCGCTGTGACTTCCTCTGCTCGGAGCTGTAGCCACTCCTGGTGTGAACCCCTAGCAGACGGCTTCCTCCTACACCCAGGGCTGCCAGCGGGACGTGAACGCTTCTCCTCCCAACCCTGAGAGCTCGGAGGCCGTGTGTTTAATCTGTGCCGTGCGAGCAGGGAGACCCTGGAAAGGACAGGAGAGCAGAGCACGTTTGGAGAATTGGCCGCCATCCTCGTGAACAGAACTGGGGAGGATTTTGCAAGCCAGGCGACTAACCCCGGTCTTCCTCCTGAGGCTCTCGGCACAGCCGCATCCCTGAGGATGCGTCACCTACATGGTGGTGGAATAGGAAAGTCCCAGACCCGAGGGAAATCTCTTTTAAAATGCGGGGAGGGTGGTGTTCTGGGGCTGTGGGAAAGAAGCAGCAACAAGACTGAAGGGGCTTAGTGTCTAGTTTGAATTCTCAGTTCTCAGTCTCCTTGGGGGTTTGGGAAACAGCACTTCCATATGTTTCAGGTGATTTAAGTTCGGAAGGGATGTAGTCTTTAGGCAATGACTCCAAAATTCAGGGGGAAGAAAAAGAATGTAAATAATGAAAATTTCAGTATGACACAGAATGCAGCAATCAGCAAAGACGAGCCAGAGGAAGTCTTACCTTTTGGACTATTAGGAGCCCGTTACAGAACTAAAATGTCACCAAACATGGTAGCTGGGCTATCTCATTCCTTTTTAAAAATGTCTCTGCCCTGGGCAGGAAGCAGAGAATCTGGTCCCCATCTTATCAGAACAGTCACTGATCTTCTCATCCTTGGAGCCCTTGTAGAGAAGGGACAGAATCTTTCGGCCAGGACCCCCTAAACTGTCATTTCAAAAGCTGAGGCAGACACTTTGACTATCCTACTCACCGTGCACGCACACTCAGAGATCCCAGAGTGAGGAACAGCCGTCGCGGCTGCGCTGGGATCTAGCTTTATGACAGACTGTTGACTTCTGGGCTGAACGTGCACATCGACGAAGGGCAAGTTGGCTCAGCAGTATTTTTAAGCTAGTAGCTATAGGCTGCTAGGCCTTATTTTTTTCTCCCCGAGAAGGATTGCTGTGCAATCCTCAATTCCGGTGTAAACATATCCGTCTCCCCACCTGCATCTGGGGGCATTAGGGGGACTGTTAGCAACATCGAACAGAAGTTTTTTGTGTTTTGTCTTGTTTTGCTTTAATCCTGCCAACAGTAAAACCTATAGGGTTTTACCAAGTGGCTTATTTGGAATTTGGAAGCTTGTCTTCTGAAAAGAAATCTTTAGTTCCCAAACTAAATGCTATTTTATTTTATTAAAACATTGTTTTTAATTTAATTTTTTGGAGGGAGGTAATTCGTTTTATTTTACTTATTTATTTTACTGGAGGTGCTGGGGATGGAACTGAGGACCTCGTGCCTGCTAGGCATGTGCTCCGCCACTGAGCTGTGCCCTCCCCCAATAAATGCTATTTTAATAAATCTTTGCAATATGAAGGTTTCTATCTTCGCTGCTTGTAAGGTACCCTGCTGTTTTGTGGCAACAAGCTCATCGATTTTCGTCGTGTTCACTAAGGATCTGGCCAACCTCAGTGTGGCGGGCTCATCCTTTTCTGTTCGGATGAGCCAAGGATCAAACGATTTTTTTTTTTTTAACTGAAGTATAGTCGAGTTACAGTGCTGTGTTGGTTTCTGGTGCACAGCACAGTGATTCAGCTGTACAGACATATATTCCTTTTCACATTCTCTTTCATTATGGGCTGTTACAAGGTGTTGAATAGAGTTCCTTGTGCTGTCCGGTAGGTCCTTGTTTATTCAGACGATCTTGAGGAGAGAAGGCCGTGTGGCGGGGATTCCCACGAAAACACTCTGTGCCTCTCTCATCTTCCACGAGGTGGACTTTAAACCGGAATTCTGATAATTTGATGTAAATTGACAGCGACCACAGAAGTAGCTACTTCTGAGATTATTTAAGAGGAAGGACAGGGTAGAGACATTTATCAATGAAACGCTGGAAGCAAAGGTTTTTATTTCGACGTTTGCTTTTTAAAATAAGAGAGTAAATGGCACAATAGATTGTGTAAACACTTCTGTGACTTCGGGGACAAGCTGTCAGAGGTAGAGTGATACATCGCCCGTGGGAGACTTGACGCCGCACTTCCTCCCCCACGTGAGGGGACGCTCACTGGGGTGCGGTCCGTAAAAGGCAGCCTCCAGCGTTGGGCCCGGGGTGCAGCTGGCATCGCGGGGCAGAGCCTGGGACTCGCGCTCTCTGCTGCGGGGGCCCGGGAGGGCTGGCCCTGCTGCCGCCCGGCGAGGCCGGACACGGAAGCCCGCTCTGACTGACAACAGTCTGCAGGTTCTGCGGGGACGTCAGAAGGGACGGCGCACTTGGCCTTGGAGCTCTGCTCATTTTCTGCAGGTCTAGGGAGTAAGGGTAACGAGTTATCCAAAAGCTGGATTTACTGCAGTCTCTCAACTGCTGAAAATTAAACTCCATGTGCTGCAATTCAGGGGTTACTCGGGTATCTCATTATAGAGGCAATTTTCTTTCTTTTTTTTTTTTTTTCCAGAGGCGGAATCTTTGCTGAATTACTGAGGGACATACTTGAATGTAGACTTGGACCAAATAGTTTTCTGATAAGTCGGCCATAAATCCTCAGTAAAATAACTTGGTGTTCTCAGTATATCTGTTGGCTTTTTGATCATTTTTATGGCTTTCCTTTTGCTGGTCAAATTATCCTCATATGCCCCTACAGCCCCTCCCTGACATGGATTAAGTCGACACAAACCAATAGACTTTCATTACTCTGGCAACTGGTTCTGATTTGGGGGCAATAAATACGATGACACAGACGAGATTGCCTTTGCCAGAGGACGTGCCATAAGCCACGAGGATGTTGGGGATTCGGTATTCCTTTTCCTGCCTAATGTGAGAATGAATGCATGGTAGCTTTTCACCAACTGAAGAAAGGTGGTAAGAAGGCAAAAATCCGAGCGAGAAAAGAGCCAAGATGCAGTGTTTAGGTCGAGAAGGGTGATGCCAAGAGATCGTGAGAAAGTCCGTGAACACCCACTGCGTGTCTGGCGCTGTGCTGGGCTCTGGCAGCGGGGGCGAGGGCCAAATATATGAGGAAACTGGCATGTGATGCGATCCGTGAACGTCTTAGTGTCTCGCAGGGGAGATAAAGCCATCAGTGGAAGTAAGATTTACTGGGCAATAAAAGTACAGAAGAGAGAGATCAGCAAGCTCTGTCGCAGCAGAGGAACAAACGCAGTGAAAGAAGCAAGAGCTGCAAATTGGGGATTCAGAGGAAGTATGTTCACTGTAACCATCATTTTTTAAAATATTACTTTTCCAACTTTTGGTGGGGGAAAATGAAAGTGAAAGAAAATCAGAAAATAAATAGTCCAGTGACCACGTGTTTACCCTTCATCCAGCTTCACCGATTTTTTAAAACATTTTTCTACCTTTGCACACCTCTGCATACATACTTTTTTCGCTCTGTCTTTAGAAAGTGGGTTGCAGACATTTTAACACTTTACCACTAAGTATTTCAGCCAGTGTCTCCTAGGACTGGACTTCCTCCTGCAGCCACAGTACCGGGATGACATTCAGGAAACTGACCATCTCACAGTCCATCCACGTTCAGATTCCTCTGTCCCAGTATTGTCCTTTAGATTTTTTTTTTTTTTTGATCCAGGATACAATCCACTGCGTGTAGTTGTTAGTTGTCATGTTGATACCATTCTAGTATCAAGTCACTTTGGAATCATTTAACCTCAGAGGTTCCCCTCCTTTTTGACTTGTTTGCTGAATATTCTCTTGTTTTTAACATTATGTATAAAAGCCATTGACGTACTTATCAATCACCTTCTAATGTCTTTAGACTATGGCAAAGATGAGCAGTAAGGAAATTCCAGTCCTTCTGTGGCCTGCAAAGCCCAGGGGAGCCGGACTCCTGGCGCACGAAGCTGAGACGCTTCTAATCGGGGCTGGATGTCTAATAAGGGGTGTGGGTCACGTGTGCAGAGGACACACACGGAACCACTCGTGCGAGACTGGGCTCCACTTCCCCAAGGGAGAGGAGCTGAACTTCCCAGAATGGGATCCTGGCGGGTCACCTGCCCAGGTTTCCTGGCAGGTTAGCGGCTGCGTCCCCTCCAGCTGTGACTCTGCGAAGCACGTGCCCCTGGGAACCTCCCAGGCCAGCAGGAAACACCCGGTCATGCTTCCCGGTCCCCCTACCGCTGGGTCACGTTCCGTCCTTCCGCCTCCGACATCTTTCCTTCCCTCATTCCCCCAGCAGCTTCCCGTGAGAAGATCGCAGGATGTCGTGAAGTCCACATCTCTCCTGTTTTTCTTTCCTTCGCGCTCGCCTCTAACAGAACAGCCCTCTCCTGAGCCATGGTCATTGTGTCGCCGCGCAGCCCTGGGCACCACCATGCCACCGCGAACTCTAAAGATGACTGATGGCTCTGCCTTGGGATTCCCGACCTCCAGGACCTAGTCCACTGGAGGCATCCAGCAAAAACGTCTTGAGTGGGTCACTGACTGTCACCACTAGTGAACTTCTGGGCTGCCCAGAAGTCTTCCTACGACTGAAAAGAGCTGAGTGCGTTGAACAGAGGGATGAGCATTACAAGAGGATGGGGCAGTAACACCTGATCGGCCACTTCGTGCCAAGCCCTGCACTTTGTCATGCTGGAAAGTTGCAGGGGACACAGATCCGCACTCCGTACAGTCCTGAGGGGAGGGGCAGAGCGTGTCCTCACGCCTTTACGAGCCACAGCAGAGGTGCAAGCGCACGGGACAGGCCGCGCCTGGCAGGCCGGGTTCCAGCTGCTCTCAAACGCGTGCTGAGCCCGGGGCATCGCTGTGCAGGATGCTGGCAGTGGAGTCCCGTGGGCTTCCCCAGGTGGCTGTGCAGAGAGCGGCTCAGCCTGGGCGTGCTCTGAAAGGGGAACAGACTGCAGAAATGGCGTGATGCAGCCTGGAGAGGCGGCGTTGGCAGGAGGGCAGGGCTCCTATTCCAGAAGGGCCAGTGGAGAGAGTCCCTTTGCTGGAGTGCAGGTCTGTGCTAGGTCCCAGCTCGTGATGACCTTGACAAGCAAAGAGGGGCGATTCATAAAGAGTTTGGGCTTAAAACTTAGCATTTTAGGTCTGATATGATTCGGATGGTTACAGTTAGTGTCCATGGGCTTCCAAGCCAGGTTAGCAAGCTCATTTTTTTCCCTCTAGAGCTGGCTGGATGGGGTAGATTCTGGGGTAAGGAAGAGTGGCCAGAGGACAGTTAACGACTCACGTAAAAGACAGTGTCTTAACCAGGCTTGTGACTGTGAGAATGAACGAGAGAGACAGCGCGCAGAAGGGCGGGGTCTTGGTTCTGAGCAGCTCCAAGTGCAAAGGGATGTGAAGGGCATCGATGGACAAACACCAGTGCGAGCCGCTCCCAGTGCCGGATGAGCGCCACACTCCGAGTCTTTAGTTGGCGACCACTGTTCTCTGGAATGCAGAGAGAAAGAGCAGGAGAGAAAAAAGGGGAGCACAACTGTCCCCCCAGGTTTTCCAAGATCAACATGGGCTCAGTGAGAGGAGCGTCTAATGGACGGCCCCCTGCTGGTGCCAGGGCCCTGCCCAAGACGCCCCCTTTGGGCGTCTCAGTCCCCATCACCCCCCTTATTTCTGTAAAGTGTACAGTGTATTTGCAGTTGAAAATCGGCTGCTGCAGGAGTATTCATGTTAAAAACAGAGCTCTGTCTCATGTCCAGGATCACTATGGAAACGGCTGTTTCTAGCAAGTCGCTGATAAGATACAGTTCAAGGACCCAAGTCTGTGTGGGAGGTTTTTACCCTCCTCCGGACTGAAGATCTGCTTGTTGCAGGAGGAATTCACAAGGTCAGCTCTGGCTCTCTCTCTCTCCTTTTTTTAACTTGAAGGATGAGAGTTAGTGATGTCCTCACTTTGCTTTAGATACACAGATAGAAGGTAAATATTATAACCAACCTTGTAGAAACACATCTTTCGAGTATTTTTTCATTAATCACTAAAGCTCATAATAGTAAGTACATAATGCTCTAACATGGCTACTTTTGTGACACGATGTGCGTGTTACACATAGGCACACACACACACAAATAGTAACTCTGTGAGGTGATGGGCACGTTAATTGACCTGATTGTGATCATCACTCATGGCATCTATGTGTCTTAAATTATCAGTTCAGCTAACTGAAAGACATCTTCATGCTGTACAACCCGCACGTGCAATGTTGCCAATCGTATTTCAATAAACTGGAAAAAAAGGAAACAACAACAAAAACCCCAAACCCCTACAAAAAAAACAAAAACAAAAACCATGTTCCAGCATAGTCTCAGGTAAGAAGGTTCAAAACAAGTCATGAGAGTCTCATCTCGGAATACCGGTGCGCCCCTGGCCCTGGGTCACACACAAGCCACAGCCAGTCTGTCTCAGGACGACTCCTCTATGCAAAAAAAAAATGAAGCATCTATTTTATTCTGCAGACAGAGAGTTCAAAGTCATCACAGCTTAACTGAATCATGTATAAAAATTACATCTAAACAAGATACTAAAAACAATGCAGATTGCAACATAGGCTATTAAAGATAATTTTACATGAAATTTTTCGTGAATTGGGAGGAAATGTTTTCAGGAGAAGGAGATTCAGAAGCACAGCCTTGGAACAGGCCTGGCCTTAAACTCACGCTGGCTCTCAGGACGGCCGCACTCTGTCCCTCTCTGTGCCTGAGTCACAGCCGCGTCCACTATGAGATGCTCCGTCCCAGGCTGTGCATTTGAAGCCTGGCTGAAGAATAGCAGCGCCCAAGAGGGCCTTCAGCCATGGGGATTCAGAACCAAAGGGCCCTCAAGAGGCGACTGCAAAGCCTGACTCACCGCCCTGGAGGGCGGGCCCTGTTGGATGTAGTCAGGCGAGCCGTTGGCATCAAACATCTCAGCTGAAGCTTGGAGTCGCAATATTCGGTTTGTAGGTTGGCTCCTGCCAGCATGTCACCAGGCATCGGGGGATGGGGGGACGGTTCTGGGTCATCCTTCAGACGTCAGCAGCATCAGGGAAGTGGCATATGGCATCTTCATGGCGGCTCATTGACTCGTGGGCAGAGCGCTTACTCTGGGACGTTCTCTCTGGCCTTTGCATCCACTGTGTCTGCTGCCTCCCATCCTGGGAAGCAGGTGCTGGGATCATGCTGTACGGGTGGTGAACCTGAGTCTCTGGAGGGAAAAGATCCTGCTGGTGTCACCCGGGGGTGTGTGCAGAGCCACAGGTCAAACCCAGGACCCTGGGGGACAGGCTGAGCCTCCCCTGCTCACACACGGCCGGGG
Organism: Camelus dromedarius; assembly: GCF_036321535.1. Taxonomy (NCBI): domain Eukaryota; kingdom Metazoa; phylum Chordata; class Mammalia; order Artiodactyla; family Camelidae; genus Camelus; species Camelus dromedarius. The sequence goes on from NC_087456.1 coordinate 34,501,155, forward strand.
CGGCAGAGGGGGCACCATCTCAAGCCTGGAGCTGGGTCTTCCATGGTCCCCGCAGTGCTGAGAGTAGTGACACCTCCACAGACAAGAGCCCAGGCTCTCCAGGTCCCCAGACACATGAAGGGAATTGGCCCTCTGTTTCTGCCAGGTCTGCAGTTCCTTTAAAAAGTTTTTTTTATTGAAGTATAGTCAGTTTGCCATGTTGTGTCAATTTCTGGTGCACAGCGTAGTGATTCAGCTGTGTATATGTGTGTATATATATATATATTCCTTTTCATATTCTTTTCCATTATAGGCTATTATAAGACATTGAATATAGTTCCCTGTGCTATATAGTAGGTCCTTGCTGTTTATCTATTTTATGTACAGTAGTGTGTATCTGCTAATCCCAAACTCCCAGTTTATCCCTCCAAATGCCTCCTTTCGGCCCTGGTATCCTTCTGTATCTGTGAGGCTGTCTGTTTTGTAAATAAGTTTATTGGTATCATTTTTTTAGGTTCCACATGTAAGTGATATTATATGGTAGTTGTCTTTTTCTGTCTGACTTCACTTAGTGTGATGATTTCTAGGTCCATCCATGTTGCACTGCCAATATTTCATTCTTTTTTATGGCTGAGTAGTATTCTATCGTACTTATATACCACAACTTCTTTATCCAGTCATCTGTTGATGGACACTAAGGTTGCTTCCATGCCTTGGCTACTGTAAATAGTGCTGCTATGAACACTGGGGTGCATGTATCTTTTCAAATTAGAGTTTCCCCTGGATATATACCCAGGAGTGGGGTTCTAACGAGAACTCAGCACCTTCACCCACGACGTCCCCTCCATCTCCAGCATCAGGGGAGCAGATGAGAGGGCCTCGGTGGGGTTAGCTCCCCCCGGGGAGTCATGCTCAGGCTGAATGAGAAAAGCCCAGAAAAGTTCAGACAACAGGCAAACCAAGAGCTTTCTCTCTTCTCCGTGTGTGTGGATGCTCGCACCTCACTCATCCAGGAGAACAGCCTTTGTTCTGGAAGATGACCCAGTTCACTGGGCAGATCAAGATAACATCAGCATCTAGGAGCAAGAGGGTTCCAAGATCTAAGGTCCCTAGATGACACCAGGGGCTTTGCCGGTCGGATTCCATCTGCCCTCTGAGTCCCAGACCCTTGTGCTTTCAAGGTCAGGTCTACAGCCCTACTCATCTTCCCGGCTCAAAGCTGTTGTTCTGATGAAGGATGTCAGTAACACACAGGATGGCTGGAATAACTTCCCTGCTGGTTGCGATAACCAATTATTCTAGAAAAGCTATTGAGTTCTAGAAAACGCTATACACTTTTCTCCAGTAACTGGGAAAGCTGTTGTGACCCAGAATTTTTCATGGTAACGTAAAAGTGGAGAGTGGGGAGTGGTTATTTCTTTCTACCTGGTAGCGCCACACGCCTGAATGTCATCACACCTGAACAGCGCCACACGCCTGACACCAGGCACCTGGTGCTAGCTTTTCCCAACCCGAACTCATCCTAAGCAGACCTGTGTCTGCTGTGTGCGTCCTTTCCCAGTTAATGAGACCCCAGTCCACACGGTCACCTCCGTGGTGACCATTCTCATCTTTCCTCTGTGCCGAGTGGCGCTACCTCACAAGTTTCTCTAAACCACCTTCCCCTTCAAGTCTCACTCTCTTGGTAAATTTAGACCCAGGTCACCGCATCATGACTTCAAATAAGGTCAGCGCCTGTTTTCTCTGCCTCCAGCCCCACCTTCACTCTCACCCACCTGCCACCCTGTCACAGAACCAAGGCAGTAAACCACAGACCCGACCACACCACGCTCTGGCTTAACCCCTTCAGGGGCTCCCACCAACCACAGGACCAAGTCTGAATTTTCCTGTGGCTTTCAAATTTCTGGTTGAGATTCATTTACTTTATAGCCCCATCTCTTACCAACTTTTAAAAATCCTTTCCCAATTCAAACACAGATTCATGGAGAATACCTTTAGTCACACTGGATTTCTTACCATTTCCCAAAATTCTAAGGACTTTCGTGTACTCTTGCCCTTTTTATTTCAGATTGTTTCATCCAAGGAGAATTTCCTGCTTGAAATATTTGAATGTCCATTTATCCTTCAAAGAATAATCACATGCCTCGTTCCAATATGAGTCCCGCTGCAGCCCGGCATAGTTCATTCATGGCGCCGTCATAACGCGCATTTATAACGTGGTGTGATTATTTGTGTACGTGTGTGTGTCCTCGATTTTCCCATCCCCACAACCTGAGATCCAGGTTTCAAACTTTGGATTATCTTTCTATTTCCTAGCTCATTTAAATGTTTATAGGAGCTGGTCAGTAAATATTGTTGAATGAATGAAGAAACTAATGAACCACACTTGTTCAAGGCTTGTAATGAGCACACCCAGGACAAAATTATGCAGAGATACAGTGTGATAGGATTATATTAATTACATGATGGTTTAGACCACAGCACAGTCAACAACAAAAACCCACCAAGGCGAACCAAGGTATTTAAAATTCCACAGAATGGCAAGCAAGCAAAGATGCCATTGATAAGAGTAGTTTGGTTAGATCATGGGGGATGGGTCATCGAGACATCTGAATGAGAAAGTCAGCTAATTTCCTTCTGATTTTTCTTACCCTAACAGAAATGTTTCTTTGAAGATCTGTTAAAAAGTCAAAAAGCAACTGCTTCCTGTCTTTAATATTTCTGTGCAACTAAATCAAATATTTCTGAGCAACTAAACCACGTCACGTTCCCCATGGCTAAAACATGCTTGGCCAGCGCGTTGGAGTCCACGTTAAACCCACCCCTGTGTCTAAGGCCCACAACCCAGCCCTCCTCACGGGGCTCTACCCGCAGTTTTCTGTTTCTAGAGGTTTGGCTCAACCTCGAGCTCATGTGCTTTTACACCCGTTCAGTTGTCACATCGAATCCAAATCAAAGGGATGGGCGTGGAAACCAGCGCACGGTGGCCCTCCCTGCATGCCAGCATGTCCCCCGCGAGACCCAGCTCATTTGATCGGCTTCCTTTCCCAAGACAGGCTGGAAAACAGCCATCCTTTCAATGCAAAATCAGAACTTCCGGCAGGGAGGCACGAGATGGTGAACAGCGTGTTTCCTATAGACGCAGAACTGTTTTACCAGTATCTGTGTGGGTTCACCCTTTGGTCCAGAGGGCACACAAATGATCTCAGTCACTGAGACCGAGACATGGGGGAAACACAGTGGATGTTTCCTGCGTCACTGTCTGACCCCAGACCTCAGACACTAGGTACGTGGTCATGTCACCTGAGCTGGGGAACAGGAACACCTGCCTTTCCTTTCACACCTGGTCCTTCTGCAGCATTGAGGGTCACCTGTGCTCTGCTTGGCCTTCACCCCGGGGTAGCTCCTCGTCCTGGACGGTCCCCTTTGCTCTGTGACTCACATCACAATTGTCTCCGTCCTTGCAGCTGGCAAATGACTTGCTCGCAGATGTTTTTGCCGCCGTCGGTTCCGTGACGCTGGCCTTGTTGGTGGTCCTCTCTCTGGCGGTGGTTGCTTCCATCATCGCCTCCAACAAACGGGCAACCCAGGGGTCCTACAGCCCGAGCAGTCAGGAAAAGGACGGCTCTCGAGTGGAGATGTGGAGCGTGCTGGCTCCCCCTGCGACGGAGAGGCTGATTTAGAGGCATCCTGTCTCTGGAGGAAGAGATCCGCACCCGTGAACGGGATGATGGTACCCACGGGTTTTTCTGACACCCCTGGAGACATCAGTGTACGACTGGGAACACTGAATCTGTGGGAAGCGCTCCTCTGACCACCACAAAGATGTGCATCGTGGTTCAACTGGTCACCTTGTTTTATCATGTTATATTAGCCAATCACAGAACAGTGTTTTTTTGCACCAGGAATTTCAGCCTCCTAATTAGCAAGAACACCTACCAGGGGACAGCGTCTTCTGCAGAAAGCCCCAGTGCCTGTCAGTTAGACTTCACACTTTGCAACCTGGGGACACGTTTTTAGTTTGCCCATTAGTGGGCTACTGAGATTTTTTTTTTTTTTTAACACAGAGACAACAGGGGAAAATAGGCACACTTTTCACTCTTCCTATAATGTAGCAAAAAGTTGCAGTTACCACCTAGGAAATGATGTACCCACCCGTCCCTCAGTCACGGATTCCAGAGAGACATGGGCGTGGCCTGTAGTTAAAGGGCGAGCCAGCGTCCACAAATAAAAGTCGAAACGTGGTGGTTCTCCTTTGTGAGTATTTTGTGCATTTTGTGACACTACATGTGACAAAAGTAACCTCTAGGAGCATGTGAAGAACCTTTTAACTAACTCACCTTGAGCATTATTTATAAAGTCATGGCTCTATGTAAGGTGTTGCTTATGGTCAAAACAGTTCCCTGGACAGAAAACAAGATAAATGAAAACTCAGATTCTCAAATCTAAAAGACTAAGGTCTTTCCTTCCAACTGCTTTTTGAGAAGTTGGTGTCAAACCACGACCTCGTCTAAAGGTAAGAACCCCAAAGGAAGGAGTACGTGAGTGCGAGTGTCCACATGGTATGGAGGGAAATACAGACTCTAAGATTTATGTACTTTTTCCCAAAAATTTGGTTAGAATTTTATATATGTTTTGAAATGCATATAACATGCTATTAAAGTAGCATAAAGGGGGGAGCGTATAGCTCAAGAGGCCAAGCGCATGCTTAGCAAACACAAGGTCCTGGGTTCCACCCCCAGTACCTCCTCTAAAAATAAACTAGTAAACCTAATTACCTCCCCCACCAAAAAAATTAAAAATAAAATAATTTAATAATTTAAAAACTTAAAAAATAAAGTAGCATTTAAACAAAAATTTTAAAGACATGCCTATGTATTTTGGATACATGCTCAAAAAATCAATGACAGGAACTTTTATATCTGTTCTAGAGCAGGACATCATTCCAGAAATCGCTCCTCTCATCCCACGTCACCCGTTTGCTCACCCTGTTGGGCCATTTCCAACAGCACCAAGCATGCCGCCATATTTCCTATTATATACAATTATCTACTGGGGCCCCATCTCCCTCCAATTACCATCCCACTTCTCAGCACCCCTTTCAGCAGAACATCCAGAAGAGGGTTCTCTACGTTCTCTGCCTCCCCCTCCCCTCCTGCTATTCTCCCTTGAACGCAAACTAATTGGCTTCCCTCTGCATCTCTCCATGAAACAGCTTGTGTCGGGGTCACCGATGGCCACGTTGCCAAACACAACGGCCCGTCCTCTGTCTTCAGCAGCCGTTGATACAACTGTCATTCCTTTCTCAAAATCCTTGCCACCCAAGGGACACCGTTCCATCTTGCTTTTCCCCTCACCCTAGTGTCCCGTCTCCCTAGTCTCTTTGGCTGGTTTTTAAAATTTTTTTTAATTTAAATTTAATTTTTTTTAATTAATAGACAATTTTTTAGAACAGTTTCAGGTTCACAGCAGAATTGAACAGAAAATATACAGAGCTTGCACATAGCCGTCCCCACCCACACACAGACACTGCCCCACCCTCAACACCCCTCATCACAGTGGCGTGTTTGCCTCAGCTTCCTGAGCCCTCCTTTGTTTGTTTGTTTGTTTCCATGCTCTTTATCACAACTGGACAAATCACATCTTTTTTTGCTGTTTCTCTTGACTTAAGTTAAATGAGGACAAGAACTTGGTTTTTTTGGTCTTTCATGGCAAAAATCCCTCACCTAGGACAGGCCTAGTGTACATTAAAAACACAATACATATTTTCTGCATAGATGAACAAATAATGAATGGAAAACCCCAAAGTGCCCAAGATTCGTGTGAGCTGTTGTTGGATGTTCTGGCTTCTAAACCGTCACAGCTGGGTAGCTTATTAATGTCTACTTCTTTGGCTTTCTCTCCGTTCCTAATATTGCTTGAAGTGTCTGCTCATGAAGACGGATGTCCCTGGGTGTCTGCAGCTGGAGCCTGCCCGAAGACATTTTGACTCTTACGTCCCATTAGAGTTACAACTTCTTAATCGAGCCTTACATGGAAGGGACAGAAAGAGCGCTTGCTTAAAGGAAAAAAATAAGTAGCTGACTTAAAAAAGACTACAAACTAAAAAAAAAAAAAAAAAAAAAATTACAGAAGTTGGTCCTGTCGGGATCAGCACAGGTGAGAAGAAAAAGATAACCCTCAATGGTAATATGTTACGTTTTGAAAAGATGTCATTAATCTGGCTTTCTCCCTCTTCCAGTGGCTACTTCAGGGCTTTACATAGGAATGCGTGTTCAAACACATATAGGAATGAATGCCTGCAGGCATGAATGAACGAATGATTCCACGTGGATGCTGCCAACATACGGGAGGTCACTTACAGGCTGACCCAGCCAGTCAAATCCGCATCTTTGAACAACCTAGATCGTACAGTGTCTCATGGGGAAAGCTTCTGAGTCGGCCCTATGGAGAATTTGCACTGAACCATCTTTAACAAGATAAACCTTGTCTTACACAGAAAGTCTGGTGCCTGCATCACCAGTGTTGGTGTAACTTTCCCATCATGTGTAATTTTGCAGTTTGTGTTAACTCGGTTTCAAAGGTGGTGGAAACAAGCGCCTCGTGCTTGCTTGCCTCGTAAGCAGATGTGGGTATGTCTGCCTTCCCCCGAGTCGGGGCTGGCCTTGTGACTTTGACCAACAGCATGGCATGGGAATGCCGCTAGGTGCGAGAGGCTTGCGGTTTCACTTTGTTTTTTTCCCCCTCTCTTGGCTGGCGGCCCTGAGGCTTCCACACCATGAAGCCTGGAGTGACAGAGCCACGTGAGAGAGAGACCCAGCTCTGCTCAGACGCAGCCACAGGGCGACCCCTGTGAGACCAGCAGAGGAACAACCCAATCGAGCCACAGAATCAAAGAGAGATAATAAATCACTGTTCAACATGACTAAGGCTAGATGGGTTTGTTACACGGCGGTGCATGACTGAGTCACACCTGTCCACACCCACGAGGCAAAGCAGGAATGCGGTGGAACGCGGGACTCCTCTGTGGCTAATTTCTTGTTTCCAAAGCTGCTGCTCTGGGAACTGATGGATTATGCAGTATTCATTTGCAGAGCAATGATAATCAGCCCAGTATTAATAAAATAGGACAAACGTAGGTCAGTTTTCTCTCAGTGGAAGTCAGGTGAGCATCTGGTCACTCCAGGCCCAGGACTGGAGGCTGGGGGCCAGGGCTGCAGGCTGGGGGGCGGGGGAGCAGAGTAGACACAGCTGCCCCACTGCCTGCCCGGATCGGGGGCGGGGGGCACCGAAGGAAGATGTACATCTGGAGGGTGCGTCCCAGGAGCGACGGGAAGGCCCCTCCCAAGGGCCTGCCACGCATCCTCTGCAGGCTCAGGGACCCCAGACAGAAGCAGGAGGTGACAGAGGACCATGACGTAAATCGACTGTCCAACCTGCCCGCTTCCACCTCCTTAAATCACCCGAGATGGAGGCGGCCCCTGGGTGGCCTAATTACTATTGTCACCTATCGGCATTAGCCAAGGCACTGACGAGCAGCTGTCGCAGGACGGAGACGCGCGCGCGGTAATGAGGCTCCGCCGCCGCAGCGCTAAGAGGGGGCCCCGCGCTCGTGCCGTACTCACTCCGCGGCCGCGGCCGTCGCGGCTCATCCAGCCCTCGGGCAGCTCTCTGCAAGAGGAACCCTTGTCCTCACTTCAAGAGCCTTTGGAGACAAAGAAACATAGGTTTAAATTTCTGCCCCACCCAGGAGACGTGAACTTGGCCTGAAAAATGGGACCGCACCTCCAGCTCACAGGCACAGGGTAACAGTCATTAGTGTGAAGCCCCACGTGTCACGTCGCTTACCATTATTCTGAGATGGGGGCGCGTCAGAGGTCATATTTGCTCCCACCTCCTACTCCACCTGCCAAACCAGCCGTGGGTGTCCATCCTCTTCCACCCACCTTTGGATGTGCTTGTAAAACACGCAGGTTTGGTGCGGTCCTTCTCGACGGCTTGTTCATGTCATTCTCAGGGCTCAGACCGCCGCCTGTGACGGCCGTCCCATCCGACTGAGGAAATCACTCCATTTGTGAGACGGACACGAACTGTGCAGACCACCCGTATGTTCTCAATAGAACCGCCAGGAAATCAGTCAAAGGTTGGGTGTATCAGTCTCCCAAACAGCCGACGATAAGATGGAAAAAACAAGGTCTGCTTGATAGAGATGACTTTTTTGTTTTTATACTCAGCCTTTTAGGGTTACTTCTTAAACCTCGTTTGTTAAGGAATCACGATCGTCTACGATCTTCGCCAGCAGGCAATACCGACCCACGTGTCTCGGTTTAAACTGTCGTTTGATGATGTTGATTCGTGAGCCGACTTCACCTGGTTTTATGCTCTGCAGGGCTATGATTCAAATCAGGAGACTTTCCTTAATTCCTTATTCATATATGACCTTTCACATTCCGACCCGCTTCCAGCAAAAGTGCAACTATTACTCTGTGCCTCGCCTTGAACAGTGATGACAAAAATGCATGTTTCCAATTTAAGCTCATCTTTCTGTGATTTGGTCCCAGGCTTCACTTTCTGTGGTTCCAGAACCCTGGGAATGACATTCCATCAAATATACCTGGCAGTATGTTCCTGAGGACAGCCACTTTCAGAACCAGCCACGGGGTCTCCTAATGCGTCGGGTGACAACCCCTCCTGGGAAACTGCTCCCAAATCCACCTCGTCCAGCCCTCAGAAGCACCTCTTGGAGGTGCCCGTGGTTGGCAGCTTGAGGCTGCAAGACTGAAGTTCATTCAGGGCTGAAACAAAGCAATCACTGAATGGAGGCAAGTATATGTGTTGTTACAAGTCCCCAAAGCGTAGATGCTCCCGAACCCCCGCTGTGACTCGGCTGTGCAGGTCGTGGATTTGGAGATGTCGTAGATCAACTTATGCAATGGCAGTCAACATCCAAAAGCCTTTTACTGATCACTCAGAAATCTTATTTTGCCAGGCCAGTCTCATTTTCTGAAGAAAAAAAAAAAAAAAAAAAAAGCTCCCCCTTTGAATAATTTGAGAATGTTTAATTTTGCAAAAAGGCAATTAACTCAACACTAACCACCAAGAGGAGATTTAATTTGAAAATACTTTGTCATGTGGAAACATTCAGTTAAGCCTAACTCTGAAGGTTTCTTTTATGAGGTTCCCGAAGTTATTAGGTCTCTGAGGTCCAAAATATACACATCCCCACGTGAGCCCCAGCTCAAATTTTCCTAAAAGTCTTTGTTAGTTTTCTAATGCCTTGGTGTTTAAGTCTCTGAAAGACAGAACAGAAGCCAAAGGGTCCTCTTGACTGGTGATCTGAATTGTACACGGATTCCAATTCGATATCCCTGCACTGCCACATACTAATCTAGCTCAAATAATGAGTCTGCAATAGTAGGAATGAAAGGTCTCAAACTGAAGGGGACAAGGATAGTCGGTGTAATAATTGTGACACATCTGAAGCATCCAATGGTCAGAATCACTGATCAGAGGAGCCCCAGTTATGTCGGCTTCTTTAGTGTTTGGTGGAGGTTATGACTTTCGTAGGATGGGAGGCCCTGTCATGGGAAAAAAAGAATAAAGCAAACATTGTTTCCAATTAGGAAGTAAAATATGATATTGTCATCTGAGTTGGTAGAGGCCACCTTAAATCATTTGAAATGAAATCCAAATTAATTCCAGTGCCTCTCTCTTGAAGAAACCAACCAAACACATCCATGGGATAAAATTACATTTATTTAGATTTACTGGAGTTCCAGTAGCTTTGACCTACTGAATGCATTTCAGCAGGTCTCACGTCCGCCCTCAGGGGTTACTAGTTCAGAGATAAGACGATTGTAAAAGGCTCAGAGGGGCTATAAAAATAAACACACCATTGCCATGCAGAGTTAATCTTAAAACTGTATAATAAACATTTTTTGAAGAGGATGATTGGGTCTCTTCTCAGAGGGTACTTCTTTCTGTGTTCTTTGAGCAAGAAATTAAAACTAGAGATGATATAAGTAGGTAAAAAATATTTCAAGAGGGCAGGTTAATTGATTGCTCAAAATTCAAAGTAAATCCTAACAGTGTTTAAGAATAAATTTGGTCAAAACTCAGTTTATTTGACCAATAAATTTTGATCACCTTGCATGAAGATGGTTGCTGGCAGGATACTAAACAGATTTCACATTATTTAATCAATTATGTAGACAAAGTAAAAACAGATGATTTGGGATCCTGTGGTATTTTTCACCACTGTTACAAGTTAGATGTAAAAAATTCAATTCTTAAAATTCAGTTTATTTTCTCCCTAAGACTATGAAAGTGTCTCTTTACTGTTGGCAGATGCCCATCAGGATGTGCGGAGGAATTAGCAAGTCTTCATCCTCAGGTGTGGGGGAAGACTTATAATCCAGGCAGGTCGTCTCTCTCCAGAAACAGCCCTCTTAATTTAAAAAACGAGGATCGGTGATTGTTAAATAGTTGAAGCAATAATTGAAGAAATGGAACACTGGCCACAAATATGAACTTTCTGATCAACTTAATTTATTCCAACCGTGTGTTGTAACTTCTGTTTTTCACTAAATTTCTGAGTGTAACCCTCTTTTCCGGGTCATATTCTCTTGCTATTTATTAGGGAAGGACTCATTTACTCAAGCCCCATAGAGATCCTCTGAAACTCCAGCCCCTACCGTGTTCTTGGTGCAAAGTTGCTTTTTCTTATCTTTAAAAAATTTTTTTAAATTTTTATTTCGTTATTGAAGTACAGTCAGTTACAATGTGTCGATTTCTGGTGTGCAGGACGATGTCCCAGTCATGCGATTTGCAAATGTTAGCTACTATATATAAAAATGGATTTAAAAAAAAGTTTCTCCTGTCCAGCACAGGAAACTCTATTCAATATCTTGTAGTAACCTTTAATGAAAAAGAACATGAAAATATATATATGCCTATGCATGGCTGCTTTTTTTATCTTAGTAAGAAATATCACTTAGTCATCTCCACTCTCACCTTTTATAAGATAAAGGCACCCCCTCGTGTCCCTCGTGGGTGACATACTGGATGATGGGGGAGGGGAGGCCTCTGTAGTCCCTGGATGTGCTGACCTCACAGGTGTCCCCCCCTTGGCCGGGGAGGCAGGGGCGGCAGGGCCACATCCGCAACCTCCCCTCCCTTCAGCGTCTTCTCTCTCTGTTCCAGAAAACCCTCCCCAGGCACCTGCAGCAACGCCCCCAGAGTTCAAGCAACGCCCTCCACCTGCTCCCGAGGCCAGCCCAGTCTCAGGACAAAGAGACAGGGCCTCTCCCCAGGACTGTCCCCGACAGCCCCGCGCACTTGACTCTAACTGGTGACCTGCACGGCTGTGTGGGTGGTGCGAATCGGTCTAGCGAGAAGCTGCCGTGTGATAAGTGTCTGGCAGATTGAGCTAAAAATTTCCCCCCAAACTGCTGTGTCCCAGGGAACTTCCTTGTGCATTAGCATAATCGCCCCTGGTGACCTGGGAGAAGACACGTTACCGGACTTTTTCTTGTTTGGTACCGTTTGCTTTTCAGCAGAGTTTCTTCTGTGTGGGGTTTGAAATCTGCCTCTTGATCATTTTCTTGCTGATTCTCTCCCATCAAAAGCAAGGAAGCAAACTGAGCTGGTGCCACCTGGGTCTCCCGCGGATTCCGCAGCTCTCCTGGTCTATGTAGTGATGCACTGAAGTTAAATGGACCGATTGGATGCTCTCTGAAGGGTCCCCTCCTCCTCCCCCAGCTTGCTTTTGCTGATGGTGTCACAGACGCCCAGACCTCCAAGGCTTTTCTCTCTCCCGAACCCAAAGTGAGGTTGTTCAAAATGCATGAGTTTTAAATCTCTCAAACGTATCTGGGACAAACAAATCTGGTTTTAAAATGGGACATATAATAATACTTCTTCACATTCATTCTGAACAGCAGAATTATTCACTTCACTCATTTCATGAAAAAATAATCACCAAATATCTTGCATTGGGTGCCAAGCACAACATAATTCACTGCAATCAAAAATATCATCAGAGATCTTACCTAGCTGGAGAAAAGACTGCGATGGTAGAGAAGACTGCACGAAACACAAGAGACAGAAGTTTCTGAACGGAGTCGATTATCCTGAAGGGAGACGGTTCTGCATCCCGGGCAGAAGAGCCTTGGCGCTGCAGCAGGAACGTTCTTGCGTGGACCGAGCGGGTAGTGGATGGAACAGGAAGAAAGGGAGAAGCCAATTATATAAATGCTGGCCTGGTGGCATTTACAGTGAGACAGGAGGAGAAACGTTACCAAAAACAGTTCGTCCTGCAAGCAAGGGCTCCCAAGACAGACCGCAAAATAAGGTGCAATTAATTAGGTTGAGATTCCGACGTGGCTATGTCCTTTAAAGCAGTCACGATACCAAAAATGAGAACGGGATCTGCTTTTCAATGTGCCAAAGGTCAACTATGGCTGGGAGTCTATCAAATAATTTAAGGACAAATAAGCCTTAAATAACCTCTAAATTCCTTTCTGTTATGCTAACATTTTCAAAATCATTAAAGAAATGTGTAGGGCCGCTGCTGGAACCAACCAAATGCCAGTTGCTCGTATAGACTATCCAGTTTAAATCTTAAAATACACAATAGTGTCTGCTGTTAACACTTCATTAATGGACAAAAATACGTGAAGAAAGAGATTGTGCTTAATGAAAAGTTTTGCATTTACTCATCCATCCCATCAGGAGGGGCTGGTCAAATAGTAAAATTATCCTTTGGTTTGTGTATCTTTCCAAAGAACCTATAGTAATACCTCCCTACATTCTTATTAAAGAACATTTATCCATAATTCATGCAGAAATGATACAGGGTTAACTTGCCCCTGGGCTTTGAGTTTTAGGAAGAAGCTCCCGATAGCTTGCTTCTTCCTGTCCCACTTCCTCTGTAATTTCAGAGTTAGTTTGAGATTTTAATTCTGCTATTACTAAGCTCAGCACCATTCCTTTGAGTTTGTTTTGCATGTCTGATGTGAATATTTAGTGGACAGACATTTCCAAAAGAGGGGCTAGTTTATTCATTATACTCCTGTGAGAGTTAACAGGTGTAAGGTCTTGCCAAAACTCTGCCATCTTGAGGAGTGACGTTCGATTCCATTTCGTTCACCACTGTTACGCATCTGCTGTGAGATGAGTGTCGTGCTGAGAACGGGATGGTCACAGATGAACTGAACAAGAGGCGGCCAAGACGGTGGAGGAGGAAGGCCCTGAGCTCCCCGCTTCCCGCCGGCGCCGAAATTACAACTATTTACAGAGCAACTGTTGATGACGATGCCCCGAAGCTAGCAGGACAGATCTTCTGCCAGGAAGGACACAAAGAAGGAGCCACAGCGAAAGGGGCAGGGGGGTGGGGGTGCTGCCAAGTCAGAGCTCCCAGGGCGGCCGCCCGCAAACCGGGAGATAATCAAAATTTGCAGAGCTTCTCCCCAAGGAGCGAGGGGTCTGAGCCCCACGCAGGTCTCCCCGGCTGGGACTGCTGCATCGGGGAGATGAGCCCCCAACACGCCCGGCCTTGAAGGCCGGCTGGCTTGTGCTGGGAGACTGAGAGGAGCCACTCTCAAGGCATACGCTCACAAGCTCGCCTGCTCTGAGACGCTGCGTGGAAGCAGCCATTTGAAAGGCGCCTGGATTAGACCCGCTTTCTGGTCCCGGAGAGCCTCCCAGAGAGGCGGGAGGCCACTGAGACACCCTGGGGACACGGATGCCAGCGGAGCCACTTTGGGGAGCGGATTCTCCCGTCAAGACTCAGGTGGAGGCAAGTGCGGTTCTGGAGTCCTCCCTCCAGCCGTCAGCGCCAGGACGCGGCCCTGTCCACCCGCCAGTCAGCACCAGTTCCAGGATGCCCCAGGCCAAGCTTCCAGCCTCACGGGGACACAGCCATACCCATCGTCCGCCGGCCAACACCAGCCCCGGGACTGTCTGGTCCCTGGCCCAGCCAACCAGTGAGCCGGCACCAGCTCCAGGACCCACCAGCTTCCCGCAGGACCCAGCTCCACCCATTAGCAGATCAGCAGCAGCCCTGGGAACCCCTGGAGCCTGGCCCTGCCTACCAGCTGGCCAACGCCCGCCCCAGGACCCCTGGGAACCAGCCTTGCCTACCAGGGGACCAGCAGCAGCCCCAGGACCCAGCCTCACCCCGCAGCGGACAGGCAGCCGCCCTGGGAGCCCTGAACCCACAGCCCGCCCCCCTGGGACCTGCCCCTGCCCACTCCCAACAAAGGAAATGGATCAAAGATCTAAACGTAAGACCTGAAACTGTAAAAACTGGAACGCTCTGGAATTTAGAATAAAAAACAGACAAACATTTTCGATCTGGGTTGGTTGGATCTGTGGCTGTGGACGCGTGGATACAGAGCACCGGCTGTGTGTGGCAGCTGCGATGCAGACGGAAGTTTCTCAATATTCCTAATTCATCCTAAGAACAGACACTTCTGTTTTACACAGAGAGAAATAAAAGTTCAGGGAAATCAGGTAACAGGACAAATCAACAGCAGAACTTGGGAGAGATTTTAGTTCAGCTAGAAACTCCCACAGCACACTATTTCATTTTCAGGCTGTTAACACTGTATCTTCCATAAATGTCTACATTTTTACGCGTCCTGTAATTCACTGTTACTTCCAGGCAAAAAGGTGCTCAGACTCACTATAAAATAATACTCCAAAAAGGGCATTCTCTTTCACTTATACATAAGGAAAATCCAGCTGGGGCTTTTAAAATCTGCATCTATAAAATTAAGATGTGGACGTCTTTCTCCGACAGAGACACTGAGAGGTGTTGAGACCAGCCCCTGTCAAGGTGGCAGGCAAAGTGTTAAAAATCAAGATCAGTAAAAGTTAGCTAAACCTTCGGCTTCCAAGGATCACACCTCTTTTCTTACAGTCAGACCTTTGCTTCCTCTATGGAAACAAGAAAAGTTCAACATCTTCTTCCCAGAAGTTCTGCACGCAAGGGAAACTGTGCTGCTTTCAGACCTGCCCTGTGCTCTGGACGGCCCTTCAGAGCCCCTGCAGGACGTTCACCCCTGGCCTCTGCAGCGCTGTTCACACACACGACTACATTTCACGTCTGTCCTTGACTCTTCCATGGAGGTCCATAAACAGGTGTTGGCTTGGGCAGCCCTGCTCTGCTGTACTCAGGGACACTCTGCTCACCTCTCCTGTGGTCCCAGAGCCTGATGGACCCGAAGGAGCGGGTGGCTCTCAGGCAGACCCCTCAGAAAGACTCAGGCTTCAGGTTACACTGCGGCACTTGCCCTGCTCCGGGACGAGGTGGCGGGGTCCTTACAACACTTCACCTGGACGCTGCCGGGGAGAGCCAGCCAATCATAAAGGAAGAGTCACCACCAGGAAGTTTTGATTATGACCAATTTTATTTTAAACCTGCATTGTTGGGCACTTTATGGTAATGTGTCATTCATCCAACATTTACTTTTGCATATATATTTTTTTAATTCCCCAAACAAGACTTCTATGCACAATGTCCTCCCAATAGTAGTCGGCTTCAGAGGTGACTTAGGCTGCAGTCTCAAGGATGCAAGAAGGAAGCGTGTCTCGGTGCCGGGGAGCTTTGCACAGACACCTGTCACCACGTGTAGCACAAAGCTCTGGATGGTCAGTCCTTTCAAACGGTTGTTCACTTGAAGAGAAGTAAGCTTTGGAAAAGTTCACATTTTAACCTCTCATGTACCTTTTGTGTAAAAACGCTTGGTGCATTTTAAATTGTAGGTTTCGTGCAGTTTATACTCATTTGCTGTTTTAGGCGTTGCTTTAAGTACTAAATCATAACAGGTTATCAAGAAATCTCATTTTTGTATATGATTATTAAGTGGTTCTCAAAATAACCATATGGAAAAGACACTCTCTGAGGGATGGTGACTTGACACATGGGTGCGCTTACCATGCATAGGGTTCTAGCTCTGTCCTGGCCTCGATGTCACAAAATGAACCAAAGGGGGCATTTGTCAGTGTACCTCAACAAGGCTCTCTGCTGAGACATGGGGTGACACAGACGAGGAGACTCAGAGGTTTATAGCATCAAAGAGGTAATCATTTGTGACTCTTAAAAGACTGTGTATTTTAAGTTACTTGGCTTAACTGAAGTACGGTTTGAAAAAGCAGAGCTGTCTGGATGGAAAGCATCCGGCTGTCTTTGCTGTTCAGTACCTTGTTTGATTTTTTTTGGTATGTCTGTGTATCTCACCCAGAGCTACAGGTTTCCCACAGTGCTTTTCTGCCTCATTCAAGTATAATAAAGGTAGAAATCCATAGAAGCTCTAAGGTTAAACAAACTGTACATCATACAAAAATTAACTTAATTTACAGACAGTCAAAAAGTATCGGCAATGCCCTTCATAAATCTTATGACCAAAGACTCACCACAAGGGCTCTTAGAGCTGACACGTGTTTTGTCATCGCCACATAACGCCGTGGAGATGCACGTGGTACAGGACTGAATGTTGGTTCAAAGTACACATGAGAGTCAGCACTTCGGACTATATACATTTCTTCTGAAGTAACAGTGCCGTCAATGCTAACCTAAGGTTCAGGATTTTCTTATTGCATATTTATTGCTGCTGAGGCAGTTAGTCGTGATATAATAATGCAATATTCATAATTCATAATTATTTTAAATAAACAAAAACATTTCTCCTGCCGATAGTATAAAGAATACTTTTTTTCTAAAATCACATAGAACATTGCTACATACAGTATTACACAAATACTGAAAAAACTTGACCTTAAGGCACCTGCTGGAAAAGCAGATGTGCATGTTTATATGAACTAAATTATGCAAGAAAAAAATATTGCACAAAATCCTATTATTCTCAAAATTAAATATGCTTCTTTCTAAATACATATAATTCTCTATGTTGACCAAATCACAATATTAACTGATTTGCTCAAAACAACAAGCTTTAAGAAACAGACGCTGACAAGTTCCTGGGCCCGACACAGGAAAGATGTCAACGCTGACACAGTCTGTAAAACCCATTTCCTATCATAAGAAGTGCTTTGGGGGAATTAGCTCTGGGTATTCATTTTACATTCTTAAATTTATATTCTGATCTACAAATATCTACCCAGAATCCATATCTTTAATGCTAAACAAAATGGAATTCACATTAGAAAATTTCTTCATGGAAATAATCTTTTCCTGAAAATCCAGATTTTCGAGAAAAGTATGATCGACGAATGAGAATAGTCACAGTTTTGTCCTCTTGATCAGCAGTCTGCTTCTCCACCTGATTTCAGAAACAACTAATCTGTAAGCTCCTGGGCCCTGTTGATGAGGATGTGAGCACAGAATCTAACCACATCACTGTCACACACGGTTTTAGTCTGGGGTGGGGAACTGTTTCTAGAGAATGCTGTTACCAAGATAAAGATGGTAAAGACTAGGTTCCCACCCACACGCATCCACTCACCCCACTCCGCTCCCCCGGAAGGGCCCTAAGCCGAGCAAAGGAGCCTGGCCACCTGGTTCGGCTGAGCAGCGTGGGACCAATCAGATAAACAAGAACACTTCATTTCTAAGAGTCTCTGGATCTGTCCTTTAAAAGCAGGCGTCCCAGATAGCAGCATTACTGTACTTCGTAGAACAGAGGAAGAGAGTGAACGAAATCAGAAATGCTACAATGGTTCTGTACTCAGAGCATGTTTCAGATTAAGCAGTTTTAAAAGACTTCTTTTTGGTGATAGAATCTTGGCTGAATAACTTTCAAGCAAAATATATTATCATTATCATTAACAGAGATTTGCAATTCTTTTTCCTTTTAATTGGTTCCTTCAGAGCAGGGACTAGGTCAATTCCTTTGCGTCCCGGCGTCTGCAGTCACAGTGCCTTGCCTGGGACTGGGCAGAGAGTCAAGCACTATTTCGCAAATGAATGAGCTTTTAATTTTGAATCAGAAGAGTAATCATGCTATATCGTGGTGTCTTTCTAAAATAGGCTAAGTACGTAACCATTAAAATAAACCGCTTAACAACACTCTCACCTAACAAAGAAGAGCTCCTAAATCCACACATACTCTTTAGCCCCTGAAATACCACGGGTGCAACATCTAAGGGAAAAAGATAAAAGTCAGAGTGAGATTCAGGGAGAATCGTGACTCTGTGTGGAGGCCACAGAGAGACCGCGGACCGGAGCCAAAGGTCTTGCTCATTTATGCGATTCTGTCAGAGAACAGGTGTAGTCCTTCGAGGTGGGGCAGGGGAGGAATTCAAACAGCAGGGGAATATACAAATGCTTGGTTTAGTTACAACAGAAAGTAGGAACCCAGGAGAAACTAAGATGATACTTATCCTCCAGAACTCGCTTGCACTTCATTCTCCCCGCATTCACCGCGGTCCTGGGAAGGCTCGTTTAAGATCAGACTTTGAAGACTCAGAACGGGAATGGTTGGAAATACTAATACTTGCTACTAGTCTTTTGTGTTGTTTTCCAGGAATCACATGTAGACTTTTTGTTTTCAACGTGGAATCGAACAGCTGACTTAGTGTGGTAAAATAAGGCACGCGTCCAGTTTAGAACAGCCCGACACAAGTGCACGTGTCGGTGGCTGCCCTCTCACGCGCACAGCAGCGCCCCCAGGTGTCTGGGGACGTGGCGGGAAGGCAGAGAAAGAGCTCCCGCTTCTGAGGCCGTGAAGCTTATTCAGGAAATGGACTAAAACCCAGATTTTGCCTCTGCTACACTCACAATTATCCCATCCTTCAGACCACGAATTCTGAAGAAAAAGAATATCTCATTCCAGTATTCATATTAAAGGGCTGCTGTACATTCTTTTCAAAAAGTATGACGAACATTTGCTCAGCAGATTAACAACCAGAGTGACAGATTTTCCTTCTCATTTAAAACAGCCCTTCTGATAAATGAACTTCTGTTTTACATACTTCAATAAAGCAAAATGGAATTTTGTAATGAGCATATAAAGGCAAAATCTGACAAGAACCTCGAGTTTTACTTTCATGTTAAAAAGAGGATTAAAAATTTTTTTAATATATACAAAGTCCATCCTTATAAGGAAAACAAGATTTGTCTTCCTTCATAAACACGAACGAATAACTGTCCCAAATAAAACATACCCATTCAGATTCTGGAATGTACTTTAAAAAAAGAAAGACTTGGCCATTTTCTTTACCTTATTTTTAAGCAATGTTTTTAACAAAACCCCTTCCAGGACTTTTTTAAACTGAAAACTAAATTCTGACTTCAGCAAATATTTTATACAGTCTTGACGGGGGTTCTCAAATGGTTTCTCAAACACCCTTCCTAAAATAACAATTTAAAAAAATACTCATGGCTGGGGATGTGCAGAGTCTGTGCCCGGAACACACTAACAAGACGCCGTTCTCGCTGACGATTCCTGCCCACCCGGCCAATCGCGGAGCAATCGGGGCGCGAGTCCCTCCCAGGTCAGTTTCGAAGGCGGCAGCACAAGGCCCCGGCGGGACAGCGGCGCGAGCCGGTGCGGGGGCCGCGCGCAGTGACGTCCCTCCAAAGCCAGGCCAGGACGCGGGGCACCGGCAGACCCCGCCCGGCGGGCGGCCAAGGGCGCCGCCACCGTCCCACAGCGGGGGGGGCGGCGCGTGCCCGCGACACGGTGGCTGAAGCTGCGCTCTTCTGCAGCACCCCCCCCAACACCCGTCATCCCAGTGAGAAGAACACCCGCCAGATTCCAACAGAGGAGCCACAACTCCCCCGCCAGGACCCTCCGGAACTGTCAAGGTCGTCGGGCACGAGGAACGTCCGGGAAGCTGTCAGAGCCGAGAGGAGCCTACGGAGACGTGACAACCAAATGGGACGTGGGGTCCCGGGGCAGAAAGGGGGCGCTCGGGAAAACGCAGGGACATGTGCAGAAGGCGCAGCTCGTGAGTTGCGAAGCGCCCCGCACTGGCAAGGTCCACACAGGGACACGGCAGGGGCTGCAGAGGGACTCCGGGCTCTCTCCACTCTTCCTACAAATCCCAAACCTCCAAAACAGACAGTCAATTATTTTAAGAAGTAAATTTGAGATGATATAAAGCATTCTGATAGAGAATTATTAGTTAAGGGAAAAAAAAGATAGGAACTTTTTTTTTTATCAGGACAGTTCATGTTGCATTTGGCTTTCTGGGAGTGATTCTTACTTAGCAAAGGCAAGCAGAGGGACGGTGAAAAAATTTAAAGTGTCATCTGTAAACAGAAGTCATTAATTTCACATTGTAATTCAGCACTTCATATACTTCACTGAGTGACAGGTAAGTGTGTACCTTTACGTATTTTGGAAAACATGGCTGCAGTGTCCACAAGAGAGCTTTTTAACTTCGAAAAAATGAATTTTTTGTCCTTGACTCAATGACTAGAAAAAGGCATTATTGCTCTGCAGAACACTTATAACTTATCTTTCAAAATTTGTATGTATTTCCATAAATTATGTAAGTATGCTTAATGTATAGGCTTAAGATTAAGGCAATGAGTGGGTTGACACTCTCAGCAGTTTCAGGCTAGTTCTGAGAGGTTTTGAGATCTCGGCCAGTTCACGTTCGACCAGGTTAGTGCAGGAGCTACTGGTTATGTGCAAGGGTCACACACGCAGACTAGCTTAAACAAGCGAGGTGGCATTAAGCACCAAATACTGGGAAATCATGTGTTCAGTATATACTTCCAACATACGTACAAACTAGTACCTGATTCAAGACCACATGGAACAATTAGCTTTACATTTAAGAATTAAGGGCTAATCTACACACAAGGGGAACGAGGTGGGGCAGTGAACGCTCCAAAGGACAGGTAACTTGCAGGCAGCAGTGAGGGCGGTCATTCCCGCACAGCACTGCTGGCGATGCAGATTTACCCTGGGGCCTCCCACACCTCCGGCGGCGCTGCGTCAAGTGTCCGACTCTCACTGCTGATTCAGGCTTGGTTTCCACCTGTTTTTCCTTCTGAAATGTTGAGGTCCTGCTGGAAGGCAGATGTGATGTGACACAGGGACACCACTTCCTGGAGCAGTCCGGCACCTTCTGCCGCATCCTCGGCTCCTCTCCCTTCTTTCTCCCAAGGAACAAAGGTGGAAGAGCGCCGTCCGAGGCTGGGCTCCAGCGGGTCATCGGGAGGCTGGCTTAGTGTGTCCCTGCTCTCCGCGGTGGCGGTCTCGGGCGAGGCCAGCTGCACAGCGGGCCCCGACGGCGGAGCCGGCTTCCCCGGTGTTTCCCTGCTCTCCTCCTTCAGGATGAACAGGGACTCGGTCGCCGCACCTGAGGACAGCCGCTTCCTGGGCGAGGGGGGCAGGTGCCTGCCGTGCAGGGCACTGTCGTCCTGCCCCAGGTGCCACTCAGCCTGGTCCCCTGAGCCACTGCAGAGTGGGCCTAGGCTGCTCTCGCTTGGGGCGCTGGACTTACTCTGAGGGAAGGAACATATTCAGAAAAAATTTAACACGCTGAGAGCATTACTTAGGCAATATATTTTTTTTCTACTTGGAAATCACTACTCGTCTCTCCCAAGGCTGGTTAGGTCCCTCCCAGCAGGCGCGCAGCACCAACGTCATCTCTGAACACCTCCCCCGGCTCTGTTAACAGCAAAGAAGTGAGAGGGACACTGGCTTCCACGTCTTTGCAACTGTCACCTGTAAAACTCAGACTCGATTACAAGTGATGGTGGAGGACGTGGAGGAAAGGAAGTCCTTGCACACCGTTGGTGGGAATGTAAATGGGTGCAGCCACTATGGAAATCAGCTGATATATACATATATGAAAGATATATATGGATTTATAATCCAGCCAAGAAAATATACACACACACACTTGTAGGTACATATCCAAAGAAAATAAAATCAGTATCTTGAAGATACAGCTGCATGTTCATTGCATTATTCACAACGGTGAAGCTATGGAAACAACCTAAATGTCACTGATGGATGAATGGATAAAGAAAACGTGGAGAATATGCAAGATGGAATATTACTCAGCTACAAAAAAGGAGGATATCCTGCCATTTGTGACAGTACAGATCAACCTGGAAGACATGCTCCGTGAAATAAGCCAGACACAGAAAGGCACATACTGCATGGCCTTCCTTGTACATGGAATCTAAAATAGTCAAACTCATAGATGCAGAGAGTAGAATGATGGTAACCAGGGGCCAGGGGTGGAGGGGTAGGAGAAATGGGGAGATGCTGGAGGGTTCTGGAAAAGCAGGAAAAGTTCTGGAGATCCAATTACAGCATGGTGACTACAGTTAACAATACTGTATTGTATACTTGAAATTTGCTAAGAGAATAGACCTTAAGTGTTCTCACTGAAAAGAAAAGAGAAAAGGAAAGAAAAGAAAAGAAAAAAGAAACAAAGGAAAGGAAGAGAAGAGAAGAGGAAATAAAAAGGAAAGGAAGCTGTGAGGCAATGAACACATCAATCAGCATGACTGTGGTCACCGTTTCAGTGTGTATGTGTATGAAAACATCAAATTGTACCCCTTAAACATATACATTTTTAATTGTCATTATACTACCCAAAAAATCTGAAAAGTAGAATAAAATAAAATGGAGTTGCAAAAAAAAAAAAAAAAACCAGGAAAAACCAAATAGGCAAAAACTATATCATATTATCAATGCCAAGTTCCCAAATTATTATAATCAAACAGGGTTGAAATCACTTAAACTTCTTTCTCTCCTGTTTTTAAAGCATCCAGTTCAACCTATTTAAATTAAAACTCTGCTCATTTCTGAAGCAATACAAAGAAACATCACTTCAATAAATACATTTCTTAAAAGTTTTTCAAGACCCAGAAAATACAGGGAAAAAGTGGGAACACTTCACGTTTGGAAGTCCTCCAGAAAAGACAACTATAAAATTAGGTTGTAAGAGAATATTGCTGCTTGACAAAAGAATTTCAATTAACGGCAATAACCACCAGCACTGGATAAATGAAGGGAAAATACTGGAATTTTGCTGCTAGGAATAATCCTTGGTGGCTAACTTTCATCATACTTCTGAAGTTTTGACATTGGAGTTTGACTCCTACCAACTAAGATGTAACATCTGGCAACCCCAGGAAGGGGGAGAAAGTTTGCACTTAATTTTAGCGGCCGAAACATCAACGCACCGTGGGCTGGTACTCAATATCGTCCATCGACCTGAAGAAGTCCAAGCTTCTGGCCGCCGCCAGCTTCCCCTGGTCCGAGCTGTGGGTGCTCAGCGTGTCGAGGATCTCGCCCAGCAAGTCCATCTCGCCCGAGTACGGGGCCTTCGCTCTCATCTCAAGGGAGTCGTCACTTTCGTAAAAGTAGGGAGACGCTTCCTCACCATCTTCAGAAGACAACCTGGAGGGAAACGAGGGGCACCAGCAGTCACACGGCCGGGCACGCCACACCCAGGCACGCCACACCCAAGCGCCTCTCCCCGACTCCCTTCACCTAAGGAGAGGCTCTGCACACCCACGGCCGCTGCTGTGGAGGAGCAGAGCTCGGATCACCGGTTCGCGGCCCAAGTCTCCCTAGTGACGGGTGCACCGACCCGGATACTGCAGTTTTTGAGAGCAGGTGCGCTGAGAACAAAGAAACCAAAGGGTATGGCACCTTCTCGCTGCGGACACACAACAGGCTCGTCACACAGTCTGGGTCTGTGGGACTGGGGACACTGGGCTTGGAAATTTCAGACGGAACACCTGGAAAGTTTGCTCCTGTCCAAATTCACTTTCAGTATTTTTATATGGTTTTCCTTTTATTTGTTTATTCACTCATTTTAGAGAATGCATATTTCTTTATATAAACAAAGATACATTCAACGGGGAGAAAAAGAATGTCAATTTTGTCATCCCCAGATATCTTAAAATTGTTTAGAAAGTTCAACATATACCGTTATTATTTCCCTTATTTTATGTTACGATTAATTTTTAAAACTTTGCAGTAAGTGTTCCCTTCTGGTGTCACCACAGACTTGAGCCCCTCCCCGCCTGGATCCGAGCTGTCGCGGTTGCGCGTTGTCACTGCCCCATACGGCACCCACCCTCTCCAGGAGGCGGCGGGGCGCCTATTCCCCCTTCGCCACTGGCCCAGATACTTCTGCAGGCCTTCGAGCTTCCCAGGAACAAGACACGTCCGGTCCATCTTGCTTTCCCATCTCAAGATCTATCCCCTGTGATATTCCAGCAAGCACCGGTCCCTCTCGCTGAAGACCGCAAGGGGGCCAAACGTGGCCTGTCAGGGCGCACGCGCCTTGAAACACCTCTTGCGGCCCAGGACTCGCGCCCTTAACAGCACGCCACGCCCGCGTCTTACTTGCTCGCCCTCTCGATGTCATCACCGTCATCCTCACACAGAGCACCATCGAGGCTCTTGAGGGTCCTTCTTAAGCGCGGCTGGAGAGAGGGATTGACACGCTGGCGTTAGCGGTTAAAGTCAGTCTCTTCCAAACATTTTAGGGAACAATTTGATGTGGGAGGAATACTAAGATATATGCACTCAGGGTTTTGAACACCGCCCCGTAAGTTGGCCAGCTGGGCAGGAAGAAGGGGACGGTACCAGGCAAATCTGTATCTCAACCCTTACTTGCACCTCAAACCAATAAACAAAAACCACATCACTGGACAGAAAACACACACAGTCACTGGGTCTGTCAGTTCCCGAGCTAGGAACACCTGACTTAAAGTCACTCACTCCACCCCGCCACTCATCCCCTCGTTTCAATAATAAGCAGTATTCGCAATTTTGTTTTTTTTTAACCCCCACCCACACTCTCCCTCCCGTCAGGTATTTTAAAGCAATGCTTCTCAATCCTTAACGCACATCTGCATCTCTCGGAGACTGGTAAAAATGTAGTTTCTGGCTCCATAGTGGTTCTGAGTTTCTGCATTTCTAACAAGCTCTTAGGTGAGGTTGGTGCTGGTGGATCTGGATGTCACACACTGAACAGCAAGGCACTGAATTAAATTCTAGACAGCCCATCATTTCACCTGTAAATACTTCACTAAGTATCTTTAACAGAAAGGTATTTCAGCACAACCAAAATATCATCATCATACATAACAAATTAATAATCACTCTTCAATACCTTACATTCCCTTATTACACCCCAAAATATTTTCGTTGGTTGATTTGGACCAGAGTCTCAGCAAGGTTGCACTCTATTTAGTCGACACACCTTTCAGGTCTGAGGACAACCCGTCCCACCTCCTCCTTCCTCGACGCCATTTGTGTCCTTTTCCATGTTATTTTACCCCCATTTCCTCTAGACTGGCAATTCCATCTGGAAGCTTGGTTAGATTAAGTTTCTGGGTTTTTCCCTCTGTTTTTGGCAAGAATTGCCCAGAACACACGGCCCAGGCAAAAGACCTGGTCACAATTTCACGCACAGAAGTGTATGGGGAACCGGAGCAAGTGAGCTCGGACTGCGGAGACCAGACTGTGTGCTCCTCAGGGCGTGTCGTGCACAGCCAGTAAGGGGACACCTTTACCCGGATCCGGACACCACAGATAGGTCATTACCAAAATTCTGCACCAAAACTAAAATATAAACGACTAAGAAATAGAAAAATAATCTCAACACACACAATAAAATTAAAAATATATATACATTTTTGACATGACTATAGCTTTTCGCAAAGCAGTGCACATCTTCACTTTTCCACGTGCCTTTTCTATAAGGATTAACAGTTGCAGATGCCAGTGGACTGAATCTGTATATTATATGTATTCAGAAAAAATACACTATCCTGTTTCAGATCTGGGCAGAAATCTCACAGTAAGAGGTGTACGACGGGAATGTTTCTAAGGCCCAATGAACACTTTCAACATAAATTATTAGCCAGAACTCCCTAAACTAGGCACCAGGACAGTTATAATACGGCTCACACTTGGGAACAGGGGCTTTTTAAAAAAAAGTGATCACGAAATAGATTAAGAGAGAGAGCTAAAGGCAGTCAACACGATGAAAAAAATGAGAAGAAAAAATAAGTTGATTTCCATTAAAAAAAAAAAAAGCCCTATAAATATTCTTTCAGAATTGAGCTAAAGGACGGGACATGACACAGGCGCCTGGAACACAGGCTGACGTCACAGGTGCCTCCCATTGCCCGCGTGTCTGCCGTTATGTGAGCTTTTCTCTTTTCTGTATTTTGAAATGTTTGGAGGTTTTCTCCATACATTTTTATGAAAAAGGGGGAAGACTTTTTCCTTTCTTCTTGATCAGGATACTAATCACCAGGTTTCTTAAATTTATTGCCACAAGAAACAAGACTGTAACACTGGTTCCCGCCACCTCCAATCCCGAGGAAGCGCTAACAGTCAGACGCTAACGACACTGTCTGAGTGTCCGTAAAACTAGCAATCAGCCTCTTTTAATTCTCAAATTCAAGCTTTTCAAGTTCTGACATTTTAAAACTGATCAACATTTTAGGAAATGAAGGTATTTTAGTTAATAACGAAATTACAGAAAAAGAAAAAAGTGACATTGTACGTATCTTGGTCCTTGGTCCCGCACTGGTTTTCCTTTGGTCTGTTACTTTAGTGGATTTGATAACAGTAATCAGACCTGACCTGGAGATTCATAAAGGCCCTTAAGTAATACCTTACTTAGACAAACAACTCTCAAAAATGCACACATGCTGTTTCTGCCAAATGAAACACAACCACTTCAACCACCCAAACATCTTACAACATACATGGAACAGAACACAACTAAAATCAATCAAGAGGATCTCTCTCCATCCTTCGACGCACCAGCATCAAATTTTATTTTTAAAACCTAAATATACATTTGTCAGAACGTTCTGCAATGTGTTACTTTTTTAAAACCTCGTATCTGATCCTTTTACTCCCTGGATTGATTAAAAGCCTGAGTTCCCTTCAAGATAAAGGTGAAACTTCCTGGCATTAAGGACACTCCCAGCCAAACACGGTCCAGATCTACCACCAAAAATGCTAAAAATTCAGAGAAAAATTCAGAGAGACCAGCCGCAGCCCCACTTTCAGGGCATGCACAGCCACAGCAGGCAGAGGCTTTCCATAAAAATTTGTTGGAGGAAAACAGAAGGACAAATGCCTTGCTGATGCTCTTCGTTCCTGGGCTGTGCAGTCCAGCACTGCGTCTGCCCACCTGGCTCCTGGGTCCGCTGCTCTGACGCCCGAGGTGTTGCCACGGTCCGCCTGCACTGCTGATACCTGCCCTCATTTGTGCCACCACAGGACCTTTGCACGGACTGATTCCCCTGCCTGAAATCTCCCCTCTTACACTCATCCCTCCTCCTGTCCCCATTGTCCCTGCCACTACACAGCTACTCTCACGTGATGATCTGTAACTGCCCACGCCCTGAGCCTCTCCCATCTGCTGCGACAGTCCCTAAGCTGAGATCTTTTCAGAGGCAAGCTTGACAGTGCTCTGCTCCACCTCACAGGCCTTACTCAGCCCGGAGGGACCTGGCCAAGGCAGCCTCTCTGAGAACCTCAGCTGCTGCCAGGCGTTCGCTCCAGCATCATCACACCGCCCTCCGCTCACCGGCCTCTGCCCTGCCCTTCCCACGTGCTGTGTGTCCAGTAGAACCTCCCTCTCCCTGGCTTCTCCCCTCTTTTTCTAGTTATCCTTCATTTCCTGACTCAAGTGCTCCCCGCTTGCCTTCCTCTCAGTTCACAAAGCAAACTCAAGTACTGTACACAGTTAACTGACGTTCTTGCTGCTCCATGTAAATAATCAGGCCAGACCCAATCACAGCAGCCTGCTTTTTGTGATCAGGAATCATCTTTGAGATCATGATGACCACAAGTGGGGAGACTGTCAGGAAAATTGTGAAAGACAGTGAAATGGGCCCCAAATGGCTGGTTTCCTCTCTGAGGAATGTGGGTGCGGTCCAGCACTCCTCTGCAGGATGAGCTGAGGCTGGGAGGGCCGCACCATCCACACTCACTATTTATAACCCTGTACAGACAGAAGGTAACTGAGGACTGATGGTAATGCAAATGCTTCTCTGCAGAGATGCAAGCGAGTTTTGCCCAGTGGAGACGCAGTTACCACGGCGTGGACACCGACAGCGTCGGCGTGGTCAGCGCACGCTCAGCACGCCCGCCTGTCCGGGGTGCTGCTCTCTGGACTCTCCTTTGCACCAGTTTTTTTACAGCTCACTGGTTTCCTCATCAGCCAATGAACCAGATCAAATAGGGGAGTTATAATTCTACCCTTTAAGACAAAATTTTGCTTTAAAGTAGGCAGTTAGTGTTTCCTGAATAAATGAATATCTCCATACATAGCAGGTAGTTTCTGTTGAGTACTCAGGTGAACTTAAAAACTGATAAAAAAAAAATCACACAAAGAAGACAGTTTTAAGCTGACTGATATCGGCCCTTCCAGTACCCACGAGGCACAGAGGAGTAGGGCGTTCATTTATTCAACAAAGATTAAAGAAATGCCTTTTGTGCCAGGCACTGGGCTAAGTGCCAGTGCGATGATGGCCAAGAACAGGGCTCCGTGCCCCGAGGAAGATCATGGTCTAGTAAACAAAACGTG
The DNA here is from genome assembly GCF_036321535.1 of Camelus dromedarius. Lineage (NCBI taxonomy): Eukaryota > Metazoa > Chordata > Mammalia > Artiodactyla > Camelidae > Camelus > Camelus dromedarius. The sequence goes on from NC_087456.1 coordinate 34,529,646, forward strand.
AATTAAATCGAATAATCATAAAACAAGCATAAAGTTACAACTGCAGCAACTTGTACTGAACTATGATTACTATGAGGAGTCTGACCTGCTCAGGGAGGTCAAGGGAAGGCTTTCCCTGAGGCACATTTGAGTCGAGCACTGGAGGGTAGTAGGCAAGAAGATGAGAAGAGGAAACAAGATGTGCAAAGGTCCTGTGGTGGGACGGTCAGAGCAAGCTCAATGGACTCAAAGACGCTGCTGGTGCCCTGTGGGTTGGAGCCCGAGTCAGTGCACGGGGTTATTCAAGGGCCCGTTAATTTTGCAGTTCTCCTTGTCATCACTAGATGGCAGAGACATGCTAAGACAGCAAAAGGCTGGATGGGTTTCAATCTATGGAGGGTTACAGAAGTGGGGAGATCAGAGACCTGGTAGGGAAGAGTGCGAGGTGAGAGAGTGGGGGCGGGCAGAGGCAGGGGACAGACCCCGACTGGCAACTGTTGTTTTCCTTCAGGAGAGGTCCCGTCCCTGGAGGACCTACCAGAAGCTACCCTCTGTAGAGGCCTTCAAAGTGGGCAGCAGCCACGTCTCACCTGTTTCAGTTCTTAGCACCTCTTCCCGCCACAAACATCCATCAAGCACCTACTCCTCGTGTGCTTCTGTCCTCCACGCTGTGAGTCACACACAAAAAAGAAACAGAACTTCCCCTTCTTGAGATTTTCAAAAAAGACATGGTGAACATGCCAAAATACTGAATACAACAAAACACTGACAAATATAAACTAACTGTTGCTTGATACAACTGCACTCAGCCTTCTGATCACAGATAAAAACGCCTGTAATTGACCATCAATACCGATCACGGTTAATGTCAAAGTGTAACATTCCTAAGAAGCAAGTTCCGTCAGCAGACTGAAAAAACTAACAACACAGAACTATAATTACATCTTACAAGTAACAGTAAACTCTGGGGCCAGTCAGGAGGTGTAGAAGTTTCTGGACTGTTCAGACCTGGTGCAGTTGGAACTTTAGCCGTGGTCACTCATGAGGGACCCAGAGGCCATGCCAACCAGCAAACAACTACTGGCATTTGCAACTCTCTTGGGAGCCAGCACTACACAAAAAAATGGTGCCATTTTTTGGGTGCAAAAACACATTGTAAGAAAAAATAAGCAGAGTTTTACTTCTCTCTGATGCAAAGAATTAAAAATAAGATGGGGAACTGGATGTCACGTGTCCTCAATCAGACTCCAAATGCATATAATTTTAAAATAAAATAAAATTTTTCTTGCATGGAAATGTAAAATGTCAAGTGCAAATCTAGTCTATGTGAAACATTCACATAATTGGGGGAGTAATACGCACTTGTATAGCAAGGGATGCTTACTGAGAAGGTAAAAAATCCTTAATTCGTGCAAAAAAAAAAAAACCCCAAGGCTATCAGTGTGGAAGGAAACTTCTCAGAGAAGACACCCTATGGGAGAAGCACAGCCTACAGGGAGCCGTGAGTGAAGCCAAGAAAACGGCCTGGCACAGCCGGCTGGAGGTGCAGGTCACAGCACCACCAAACGTCTGCTGGAGAGGCGTCAGGAAGTAGGTGTGGTCCGGTTACAAGAAGGTACAACTGCAAGACCAGCGGTTCCTTCCTTTTCCTGACGATGGTCTCCCCAAAGCACATCAGAGGGCAGGAGGGTGAGGACCCGTTGTCCCCGGATGCACAAGGAGCCTGTTAGTCCTGCAGTTACCATTTTTGTCACTAGATGGCAGACAAACACTAAGGCAAGGTGCTGGGTAAGTTTAAATCCATAGGGGGGTTCAAGGGTCGGGGAATAGGGATTCAGGCAGATGAATGGGAAAATACAATTTTTTACACTTCATAAAGTTGCTATATATGTTTCTATTATATATACTTGTAATATATGAATTTTTTGAAAGTAGTTATTCTCTGTGCTACTGGCCCCATTTCAGAGTTGAAGTAACTGAGGTCCAGAGTGTTACCGTGCTCACCGAAGTCTACAGCAACCCCCTGAGCTCATGCATTTTGTAGCCTAAGACAAAAAAAAAAATCCTTGTGTGAAATAATACGAGAATAAATGATAAAGCAGTTGATACCTTAAAAATGCACGGCAGTTTACAATTTGAAAAGAGGCTTAAAAACACGTGTGTTGTAAGTGACTTACCCATGACTGGCCTGCTTGAGGGTGTTAGATGCTTTATATACCACGCTTTAAACATCTACTTTACCACAGACTTTGGTGAGCATTTCCCCTACTTTACACATTAGGGAACCAACAGCCTAACAAGGTAAACTGTCTTGGGCAAGGCTAGACAACTAGTGACGGACCGAAGACCCCAACCCAGGTGATCTGATTCCCTGAAGGGAACCCTTTTCCTTCTAATTACGCCAGGTAAGTGAGTCCTTAGAGACTCAGAGGAAAGAAATGTCTGGGAATTGACCTGAGAAAGACTCTTAAATGGCAAGCTTTAACCTCATTTTGAAAACCAGTGGTAAGTACAGAATGATGGCGAGCGCTAACGTTCCAGGTAGGTGAGGTGGCAGGGTGACGACGTGAGGGAGGAACACACTTTTCCGGAGATACTTCTGTCGGGGCGAAAAGGACACCGGAAAGGTTGGCCAGGCACGTGCTTGGTGAAGTCTGATGAACTCAGGTGACGAGGGTTGTTATTATTCAGTTAAGGAAACAGGATTGAACAGAAGCATCAGAATTACTTCTGAGCACGTGAGTGCCACGTGGGACTCGCTCAGGAGTGGAGACTCTGAAGTGGTCCAGACACAGCCAAGAACCCTCAATCAGGGCTCCCAGCCCACGGTGGTCTCACCTCCTTTGCCAGCTTCATTCACATTCTCCATCACTCAGCAGTCACCTGATACATGCTCTCTTATGAAAGCAGTGTTTTTGAGTACTTTCCTGTCTTACCAAATCCTTGAGACCAAGAATCATAACTTTTAATTCATTTTGCTTCTAATTCCACTCCTGTTTTGAATGCAAAAAGCAGCAAAACAATGTCAACTCCCATCTTAACAATGAGAAAAGGCTGGATGATCTTTAAAAAAATCATAGCTTTTCTTGAACCCATCAGAATGCTGAGTTGTAAGGCAACCAAGAGAAGTAAATCCCACAGAGTAACACTGAGGAGAGGTAAGAAACAGGACTTGTTTCATCCTTGGAAAAGTGGGCATGCACGTGCGCACACACACTGGGCAGCTGGCGCATACACAGGGAAGGAGAAATGTGCTAAAATGCACTGGCGTCTTAGAGACTGAGTCTGGACTAACAAGGCCGTTTGGAACAGCTGGGAGTCTCCAAAACAAGAGCCCTTTGCACCTGCGAGCTCTTTCCCACAGATCAGTCCTGCAACTTTATTTGCCAAACCAGGCAACCCTCCCGCCCGGTGCTGCAGGGATTGTCTGGGGATGAGAGAGGAGACTGAAGTGCTCCCCTCAAGGGTGCAGGCCCGCAGCAGGTGAGACGCTGCTGCAGGGACCAGCACAAAGCCCCGCTGACTCGAAGAACATTCATTTGTGCACAGCGAAAGCCTTCAGCTGCTGGCAGATGTCAGCAAACTCAACCCCAAGACCACGGGGGAGGCAGAGAGGCACAAACTCTACATCCCAGGGAGGAGCAGGAGACCCTGTCAGGCACAGAGTCCTACATGGAAACCAGCACAGGTCTACGCCCAGGGAGGGGCAGGCAGCCCGCAAAGTGTCCAGGACCAATCACGTGTGTAACGGGGTTGAGGGAGAGGAGGGAGGGGAGGGAGGGATGCTGAGAAAGCCCCGTGCCTGAGGCACAGGGGCACCTGGCCTGCTGAGACTGAAGCTGGACCAGAGCACAGAAAACCCATAAAGTGAGGACCAAGTGACCAGTGCAGAAGCTAACGGCTGAGGGAGGGGGTCAACACTGGGAGAGCCACCTTGTGGCTCAGGGGCACAGGGACTGCCGACAACTGAGGGCAAGGGAGAAACACTAAGGAGACACTTCCAGGGCCTCCCCGGAGGTCCTGCACTCTAAACACGGGATAACAGCCGCCTACGGCAGGTAGTGACGTCAACAACAAAACCCCAACCAGCTCAGCTTGTGACGGACTCAACCGTGTGCACGAATGGCATCCCACCATTTCTAGGTGTGAGCACTACTGAACTTACTCTCTACTACTTTTTTACATGGGGGGTCCGTCACTCAAGAACTATCAAACGTAAAAAGAAAAAAATAAAAAGGTGTCTAATGCACATGAACAGATGGGATGACAGCAGAGAGATGAAATTGAGGAAAGAGTCAAGTTGAATGATAGAGATTTAAAACACATGATATAAAAGATGAAGAATTCTTTTGATGGGCTCATCAGCAATTTAAAACAGGCCAATAAAAATTATCCAAACTGGCATTTCTATACACTAACAATGATATAACTATCTTAAAAAGAAACAAAGACAATCCCATTTGCAACAGCATCAAAAACAATAAAATATTATGAAATAAATATATCCAAGGAAGTGAATGATCTATACAACAAACAGTTTAAGACACTGATGAAAGAAACTGATGAAGATACAAATAAATGGAAAGACATCCCATGTTCATGGACAGGAAGAGTTAATACTGTCAAAATGTCCACACCACCCAAAGCCAGCCACAGAATCAATGCAATTACTATGAAAATTCCCATGGTGATTTTCACAAAAACAGGAAAAAAAATCCTAAAACTCATATGGAACCACAAAAGACCCTGGATAACCAAATCAATCTTGAGAAAGAACAAAGTTGAACCACCATAGTCCTGATTTTAAACTACATTACAAAGCTACAGTAATTAAAGCAGTATGTTATTGGTGTGAAAACCAATGGAACAGAATCATGAGCCCAGAAATAATCCCATGCACTGTGGTCAAATAACATTTGGCTCAGGGGAGTCGAGAACACTCAGTGGTGGAAAGGTAGTCTGTTCAGTACCCGGTGCTGGGAAACCGGATATTCACATGCAGAAGAACTTGATCTCACGTCACTCATGCAAGTTAACTCAAAATGGGTTAAGGACTTAAATGTAAGACCTGAAATTGTAAACCCCTCGAACAGCAGAAAACATAGGGGGAAAGCCCCCTGTTGTTGGACTTGAAAATGGTGTTTTGGTGAGGACACCAAAAGCACAAGCAACAAAAGCCAAAGTCAACAAGTGGGACCACATCCAACTAACACGCGTCCTCACAGCAGAAGAAATGATCAACAGAATGAAAATGTCTCCCATTCTCATGGAATGGAAGAAAATATTTGCAAATCACATATCTAAGGAGGGGTTAACATACAGAATACATAAGAAACTCACATACTGCATAAAATAGCAAATATAATAATGATTATCTGATTAAAAATGTGCACAGGACTGGAATAGACATTTTTCCAAAGACATGGCCATGCAAAAGGTCATCGAGGACATGAGAAGGTGCTCAGTGTCACTAACCAACAGGAAAATGCCAATCAAAACTGCAGTGAGTAACATCTCACACCTGTCAGAATGGTTAGTGTTAAAAAGACAGAAGATGCGGAGAAAATGAATCTGTGTGCGCCGCTGATGGGAATGTAAACTGGTGCAGCCATTGTGGAAAACCATATGGTGGTTCCCAAAAGACTAAAAACAGAATTACTGTATGTCAGCAATTCCACTCCTGGGTGTTCATCAGAAGGAAATGAAATCACTGTCTCCTGGAGACATCCGCACATGTTCACAGCAGCACTAATCACAACAGCCAAGATGTGGAAACAACCTAAGCGTCCATTAACAGATGAATAAAGAAGCTGTGGGATACACACACACACACACACACACACACACACACACACACACACGAATACTATGCAGCCATAAAAAAGAATGAAGTAATGCCATTTGCAGCAACATGGATGGACTGAGAGATTATCATACTAAGTGAAGTCAGTCAGGCAGAGAAAGACAAATACCATATGATATCACTTATATGTGGAATCTAAAAAAAATGACACAAATCAACTTATTTACAAAACAGAAATTCACTCAGAGACACAGAAAAGAAATTTATGGTTACCTAATGGGAAAGGCAGGGAGGGAGAGAGGGATAAATTAGGAGTTTGGGATTAACATAGACACACTACTATGTATAAAACAGATAAACAGCAAGGTCCTACTGTACAGCACAGGGAACTATATTCAATACCTTGTAATAACCTATAATGGAAAAGAATCTGAAAAAGAACATATATATTCACTTATATATACTCAGTTATATGTATTATATGTATTATACCTTCAGTTCTGTATGTATAACCGAGTCACTATGCTGCACACCAGGAAGCAGAGCAACGTAAGCCAACGAGCAACGTAAGCCAACTGTGCTTTCATCAACAAAACCCCCGCCCAACGGCGGCAGCGGACCAGCCACTCTGAAGGACTCTCCCCCCTGCTGCGGTTGACGGGTGCAGGTCTCATGACTCACCCGTGTTCGTATGGCTGTGAACTAAGACTTTTAAGCCAACCTTTAAGGATGTTGGTATGCCAAATAATTATGTTACCTATAAATATTTAAAATATATTGTTTCATTATTTTCCTCTTCTTTAATGTTTGAAAAAGCAAATTTTAAAAGAGCTTGTGCAGTAACTTTGCAGTTCTGAAAGATTATTGATTAGTGTAAATACAAGAAATTATATAAGACTATCAAAACATCATTCCCAAGCTAAATAAATAAATAATCCTTTGACAAATGGCACACTCTCTGCAATTTCACTTCTGCTGACAGGGTTTCAATATTTTAACATTTTAAAAGGTTTCTTAATACACAACGAGTCCACTGAAGTTTCAGCGAAACCTAGAATTCGATTCCTTTCTCTGGCTGATGTGAAGATGGCTACGCTGGGCAGAATGAGCAACTAAAACGCCGGCACTGACCATAACACACCCACCGCGTCTCCACTCAACTTAATGAACTATGTTTGCAAAACGTGCATAGCTAAGGATTAAAATACCTAATTTCTAAAATAACTACAGCTGGATCTCACTTTTCAGATTACCATAATATATACTTAGCATAAATGTGTGTGTACGTGTGGAGAGTCTCAAAATGGTGTCAGTATTGACTGTAGAAAGAACCTTGACAGAAATTGCAATTATAGTTTGGCACCAAATGCATTATTTTACAAATGTTAAAGATACTAATAAGGGCAAAGAGGGAAGGGGGTTCTGCAAAATGACCAGGATTAGACCCAAGTGTTAGGAAAAACACGAAGAGCTTCCAGAGAAGTCTGCACCCCAAGGGGCCCCATTTTGTCTCCTGCTAAGATACATCTGCATTATTCTAATATTTTATGTTCTGTATCAGGAAATACAACCAAGTGTAACAAGCAAAAATCCAGTTCAGATCAGACTAAGATGCTCTAATTCTCTGCAGCTGCACATCTATCGACGTTCTTGGCAACTCCTCTCTCGGGGACAGCAGCAGTAACCCCTCCAAAGACGAGACTCGCTTTTCCTTTCATCGGCGTTAATGCTGTTCTCTGACCAACATTTAAAGCAATTATTACACACAAAACAGGAAGAAAACCATCATTTCTGTATCCCTGGCATCCTGGGAGGAAATAAGAATCTGTCTATAAAAATTGAGTACTTTTAGAATAGAGAGCTGTTGTTAATTTCACCAAACGCCCTTAAAATAATTAAAGATATAACAAGAAAAAGCTCTCACAAAATTAAACAGAACAGAAAGATACTGGTGATTACTGATGCAAAGTCTAGAATGGTAATTAATCCTCAATATATTTTCCAGGTGGAAAATTTAAGTTCCTCTATTTTTGTTTCAAGACTTTGTGACAGCCATTTGTGGCAATAAATTGGAAGAGTAAAATTATAACATTAAAAAGGCACATTTCAACCTAAAAATATCTTATAAAATATAGGGAACACGTTCATACAAGCCTTTTTAATACACTAGGTATTGTTCGGCAGGGCTTAGGGTTAACATTATAAAAATGAAGTCCCGGCCAGTCGCTGAAAGGAGTTGGTTTTGATTATTCCTTTGAAAGAATAATGTCCTTGAATGATTTGATGATAATATAAATGTCCCAAATGTGTATTCTATTCAGTTTTTAAAGAGAAAGGCAAATTTTATACCTATAAATTTTGTCTTACACAACCATCTTCTTTCAAGAAGAGAAAATATTATCTAATACTCACTAGAGGGCACCCTTGTAATCCACAACTGAAATTTAGGGGAGGTGGGTGAGGGCACAGATTTAACCACAAATTTGACATGTTGGAAATTAATGTTATTTCAACAGAAAACAATAGAGAACAGTAACTTTCTTTAAAACAACAATAAGGTACCCATATTTTCAAACTGGACTTAAAAGAGCAATCCTATGAATCAGCGACATTAGTGTAAATTAGACCATATGTGTGCTATGTGAGTGACTTTGGATCAAAGATTGACCAACCACGTTTTCAGTTAGGCAGTAATTTTTGTGGGCATCTTTGAAAAGAAATGCACTTAAATTATTTTAGAAAACATTTTATCATTTGAAACTCTAATACTTTCTCTAATTTTTCTCTAGTTTACTTCTCTAGTACTTCTCATCACTTAAATTCAACACTTTAGCTTAATCATAATAGCAGAATTCTCAGCACTGAGCCAAAGTAAACAGAGCGCTAAAAATAAAAAATTAAGGTTTTTTTTTGGCTGCCATAGTTTGGTTAAACCTATTTTTATTATTTGGTAAGATTTATATTATTTTTCCAAGTGTCTGGACCTCCCCCTTCATACACACATCCCCCCACCCCCCGGAGGTCACAATTATTTTTCTCATTGTGATTTACAGCCACTGTTTTCTTGGTCAGAAGAACCGAGTGGCTACTACTCTTTACAAACCAATGACTATGCCTTTTCTTTCTTGACCAATAAAGCAAAGCTGTTCAATGGACTGTATTTTTCCAAAGATCCCAATGAGTGAGTCATTTTCTGAAGTCCATGATGTCACCTGAGCAAGAAACACTGTCCTCAGTTACATTCATTTTATCCCAGATTCCACTGAGTTTCAAGGAAGCAAAGTATGTCATAGACACACTGCACCAACCACACCCTGCTAGATGTGACTACCCCGTCATATACTGTGTTTAGGAACTAAGCAATGTAGAGAATCTGCATTTTCATCTTTTCTTATAAATTTCACAGAAACTTAATTTCATTGGTAGTATTTCAAAAATATGAGATATATTATCTGTAAAATGTAAACCACCTGATTGCACATATTTAAAACATGCTTACATAATGGGATTTAAGCTCCCATTCAACTGAGATGTAGCTTTGAAATGCCTGACCTGCAAGTCTTTACGTGCCAAAAAGGCATACGGAACTTCTAAGAGCATTCTTTAAAGATGAAATTGCATTATTCATCAGTTGTAAAATGAGTCACTGCTGTTGTGCTATATTCCAAATCCATTAGGATGATTTATAAACCAATAAATACACAAGGACTCAAAAAGATAACAGTTTCATTTGAAGTGTACATATCACCTTGTTTAACAGGTAAAAAATGGAAAATCACATAGATCATATTTTAATAAACATCTTTATTTGTGTACTCAAAAGAACTATTCATATCTCAGACTATTTGTCTGTATGTGAATTTGTCTATATGGTCTTATTAGGGAAAATTATGACTACTGAGTATATTCCTGTTTGTAAACACTGTGTTTGGGTTAAAGTCTTGCCTTCATTCCAAGTGTGGGTTCTTGTCAACAGTCACATGCTCTATACTACAGAACAAATGGAAAAATAATCTTCATTCATATTTTCTCATGCAGCTTTTATGTAACTAATTGGATAGGTTGGGAATGAACCTGAGTGGATTGCTCCTTGTCCCAGACACGAACTAGTTAAGGGTGATGCGTGTGCCGAGGTTTCAATGGGGCTTAATGACAAAAAGCTTCAATCCTCTGCTTTCACTAGATTTTGCCGCGGTGGCTTTGCTTGCTTAGGGCCATCCATCTGTTAATGCTGACTTGTAATTCAGCTACGTTCCTGCCTGCAGTTCACGAGTCTAGCTGGTGTGCGTGTGTGCGTGAGAGACACTGCAGCTACTAGAGTAAGATACTAATGGCTCATACTATCAAATATGAAGCGGTATCTTCAGCTCATATAAATTTTGCATCATTTAGTTTCTCATTCTTAGAAAATTCCAATACATTTTTACAAGTAAGTATTTTAAGACATAATCTTAGATGATAGATGTAGTCTTCACTAAGTCTACAGTATTTTGTTCTAAAATAAAATTGATGAAAGAAGGGAAGTACGCAGTCGAGATTAAAACGGTTCTGCACCATGACCAGTGCGGTATTCTCCCTGGACCCAAACGGGCCCTGTTTTCAATAAAACCAGAGGAGGATCCTGTCCCTGGAGTCCTGTTAGGCGGGGGCTGCTGCTGGAACTGTCATCGCCGCACAAAAGGGGAAAGGGCTGGGTTTTACACGGGGAAGCCTAATTGGGAGACCTTCACGGCTGCACCTGACGTTTATTTGAGCCTCGTCAACAAAACGGGAAATAACCACACTCATCAGCGGAGCCACACAAGTGACTGCGCGTTAGGAATGGACAGAGATTCACAGTCTTACTGCAAAAGCAAGCTCAGGAACGGAAAGCAGGCTGAGTACAGCACGTTTGATTCTTGTTCTTTTCTACAGAACCCATATAATAAAACTTTATTTATTTTTTTACTTTAAAATACGTTCTCGGAATTTACATTACCAAAATCTCAATTCTCTCTTTTGAAAAACAGATAAAACTAAAGTGTTTCATTTACCCAAGTCTAGCTGGAAAACTGGAAATGTAAAGTTCTTCACGCAGCCCAGAGTGACTTCTCAAACAGACAAGCAAACAGGCTAGGAGAGATGTCAGCCAAGTCCATATTCTGCATTTAGATAATGGGTCCGACAATAAAATGACATAATCAAGGTCTTATAAACTAGGAAAGCTGTACATTTCTTTCCAAATCACAAACTGAGGTCCCTACGTGGAATGAAGACAGACAATCTGGGGGTCCCCACTGCTGCAGCGGCTGCAGGACTGTTAGTAGTGACTCTGGACATAACTCAGGAGAGCGAAGAAAGGCAGAGGGTGCCGCTGCTGTAAAACACCCGCAGCTCAAGATACGTGCACATGGGTGACGGGCAGCTGCCGGTTACTTAATGCCTGTGGCGTGGCAGACACTTTAGACACATTACCACTAACGCCAGCAGCATCCTAGGAAAACGGCACGTATTGCTACCACCAACTCACCAGGGGAGAAACGAAGGCTCAGAGAAGGTGCGTTCTCTCCAGGCTACATGCTAGGACTTCCTTCAGAGTCGAGCCTCTCTGGCTGCAGGCCCCGCGCCCCGGCCCGGCTGCCGCTCGCCCACCAGCCCTCCACTCCGCACAAAGGCAGGGCGGACGCTCGTGCTCGGCACCGGCGCTCCAGGAGCAGTCTGCCGGCTTGTCAGCCCCTACTCGGCTAATTACGACCTGCAGAACTTTCGGCACATTTCTTGATCCCTCCCCCCACACCCCGTTTCTAAATCTGAAAAATGGGGATAATAGTTCCCACTCTGCTTGGATCGTTGGGAGTTTTAAATTAATCACATAACACACACAAACCTACACAGACAGCCTGCTAATCAAGGGACTGTCTCTTCCCCTCATGTTTTCCAGGGCTGCTCAAGTGCACTTTGATATTACTTCAACTCAGCAACAACTGAGGTTTGGAAAACAGTAGCAAGAACATCAGAATTACCTGGATCACCAAATCCCGCAGGCCTCTACATAATCTTGCTTTCTGGTAACTGCATTTACCACATAGCAAGTCTTTTAAGAGAATCTGGTCATGTAAATAATCAAATACAAGGAGGGGCCCAAGGCGTGGTTCCTTCCCGAGACCCCAGCACTAACATGAGGCAGAGATGCCACGGCAGGAAGAAAAGGGTGCATTCTCAGTTGACTTCTGCTTGCAGCCCTGCCCCTTGTTTAAGCAGTGCAACTGTCACGGGAAAGCTAAGGCAGCAGCTGGGAAGCTGAGGGGTCTCTGAAGATGCTGACGAACCCGAGCCCTTCACGCCGAAGGGGCCAAATAGAGAAGCCGGACTTCCTCCTCCTGAAACGGCCACGCTCCACCAGGAACTTGCGCCCGACTGCAAGCTCTCGGGGAACCGAAGTCACCTGCGCACCCGAGCACCCAGCCCCATCTCCTGAACAGCTTTCTTAGTCTCTGTGCATCACGACTCCTGGCGGCTCTGTTTCTTCTCTTTACTCTGGCTGCTAAGCAAGGGAACGGGCCTTGGCTTCTTACCACACTTTCCCTCTACCTTGGATCTTTTCTAGATGATTGGATTTTAATTCCTTAGTCTAAGATTCTTTGTAAGATATCAATTTATTTTGGAAATAGGCAGAATATAAACAAACATTAGTGTCTCTGACACATTGATTGATATCTAGATTCTCCCTTTAACCACATCTAACTATTTCCAGAACTGTGTACAACTTAAGTTGAAAATCTTACTGTGCTCCGATGCTACCATCATTACACTTTTTTGAGAGACAGGAGTGAAGGAGCTTACTGACCGGGAAATCGTCATAACACAGTATGCACACGGTTTGAGCACCAGCTTTCTGTCTCCTCCACAATCTACTGGATCATATTTTTTATTAAATCAATGAAATGGATTATCCCCAAAAAGTGAACCAAGGAAGCTTCTGCAATATCAGACCACAAAGAAAAGGCAGTAAAAAAAAAATAACAAAAATGAATCTATGTACATATATGCATGACTGGGACACTGTGCCGTACCCCAGAAATTGACACACTGTAACTCACTGTACTTCAATTAAAAAAAAAAACTAAAATAAATAAATAAATAATTTTAAATAAATAAATAAATAGAATAACATAGAGGTCTGCAGACACAAAAAAAAAAAAAAAAAAAAAAAAGAAAGAAAAAAGAAAAACAAAACAAAAGGCAGCAGACTATGTCGGACCCTCTTGATTTTTGCCCGTAATGCAGGTGGTGAACCCTAAGCTCACTTGCACTGCAGTCCTTCCATTTGTTCCAGCGGCTCATCTGCCCAGTGAGAATGGAGGCCGCGGCAGCCCCCTGGGGTAGGCTGACCTTAAACTTACCAAGCTTCAGATGTGTGGCACAAAGATCCAGCCTCTAACTGCTCAAAAATACAGATTTTCCTTTCTTCTTTTATTTTGCAAAGATGGCTTTTTGGCAAATAGCCTCATAAGGCTATTAGAAATAGCAGAAATCCTTTGAGAGACTGTCACAGTCCTTAAAACGCCTTCTCCGAGACCTGCTGTCCCTGTGCACACCTAGTCCCCCCAGGTGTCGTGGTGACGTGGTCCTCGCCCTGCCTCTCTGGCTGGAGCAGACTGAACCGCGGGCTGACGCGCGATCCGTGTGGACTGGTTACACACAAGAAACTGGATTTGGGAACTGTGGCCTCTTTTCAGTCGTCGTTTGGACTGAGGGCCTGCAAGCTCAGTGACAGCGGCAGAGGGAAGCTGCGAAAGCCAGTCTACAGATGGCAGCGTGTACAGACATGCAACCGAAGGCACAACACAGAGCAGGTGAGACAGAGATGGAGAGAAGACGGTGTCATACCCCTCCCGGACCACTTCCCACATCTCATTCCCATCCCACCACGCCTTACATCCACCCCTGCGCTTGGGTGTCCTAAGGAACACCTTTCTCCCTACAGTAAATGCCCTAGTACTGACTTATTTCATTCGTGTGTGTTTGCTGACACTAGAAAGTTAAAGAAATCATTCCAATCAGGGATTAGATGACAATTTCAATTTGAAGATACCATGGTCTGCTTTTACAAGGAAGCCGCTGACCACAAGCTGCCTGTAACTATCCACTCAAAGAGGTAAAATTCGTACTGCAAGAAAACACACATTCTGGCAGCTTTAGGGAAAAAAAAAGTAGGCGTGGAAAGTATGAAGGAAAAAACTGCCAACGGGCCCAAAATTTACCTCTTTGCTAAACAATCAAATTTTAATTATAGAAAAAATTTAAGCAAAAGCAAAATATTATAAATTATACTACTGGGTTGCAAACGGTTGAAAATGGAAAGTCAAAAAATTTAGCTGTTAAAATACATATATATGATGTGTCTGTGTATATGTATATATACATACACCTACGTATATAATGAGATTCACGTATACAAAGAAACATATACACTGCATACACACATTGCTTGAAACTCAAGTGTTTATCACTTTAAAAATAAAGATTATTATTCATACATTATCATCTGCACAGTAAGTCTAAATATGTTGGTTTAGCAAATTCTATTTACCAAGTAGGAAAATCGTATTATAATTATTAAAAGAATAAGCCTCACTTCTTTCAATTCTTGCTAAAGTCAGCATGTCATGTCTACCTGAAAACCATAAAATGTTAAATAATGAATGCAGACAACTAAATTAATGATATTATAATTCAAAGAAAACAAACAAAACCAGAAATCACTAATATATTTTATAATTAAATCATAAAATATGATCCCATGCTAAAAAAGGGAAGATTTAAAAATTTAAATATGAAGAGCTAAAAATAATTTTCTTAATTTAAAAGTGATATTTAGGACAGGCATTTCTCCAATTTGAGTGTTTTCTTTTTATCTTAAAGCAGCCTAGAGGTAATAAAAAATCCCACTTTTTTCACATAAAAATCTAATTTATCATGATAAATATAACTTAAGTGTTCCAATATAAAGGCAGTAAACATTTTGGAGAAATTTTTAAGATGGCAAAGCTTAAGAGCAGACAAACAGGAAATGAACGTTCTAGTGATGGGACAAAAGTTAAGAAACTAAATGCCAATCCATCATTAATTTACAAGTTAATAAAAGTTTCCAAGTTAACGGTGGCAGTGAGAAGTTCCTACACTTGTGGAAAACTCTCTCACTGAAAGGCTTGTTTGGGGGCATACAGTCAGCACCCACCACCAATACTCCGCAGGGAGGCAACACTCACATATGGAAATGGACCCTTAACAGATGGATAAACCACAGAGAAGGCCCTTTGTATGTTATAAAAATAAGCCTCCTGAAGGCAGAGATTTTTTTTTTTAATGTTTTCCCAAAATACCTAGAATAGCATCTGGTGCATAACAGCTATTGAAATGACCGAACGCATGAGTCTCCTTTACACAGGCTGAGGTGCAGGGCAGCCTCCCTCCCTGGCTGGCTCCCCCGTTCCTAAAGACACAGGAAGCACTTTAGGGCATCTCCACCGCTGCCGCGTCTGCACGTCCACGGAAGCTCCCTGAGCACCAGCGCCGGCTCCTTGTCCGGCGCTGCCCCTAACTCGGTGTGAGATGTAGGGAAAGTGACTGACACTCTGGCCACCGACCTCCTCGACTGCAGGCTGCGGCGGCTGCAAGGAGTCAAGCTTTGCAGTTGCTTCCAGCGCTAAGATTCTGGGACTATAATCCACTTGCGAGCTCCTCTTAAGAGCTAGTTTTCTAAGGCCACTTAAAGCATGATTTGGTGTATAGCAATTTTGCTTCCTTAAAACCTACAGTAATAAACAAGTTTATACTGTATAGCACAGGGAAATATACTCAATATCCTGTAGTAGCTTATGGTGAAAAAGAATATGAAAATGAATACATGTATATTTATGTATGACTGAAGAACTGTGCTGTACACCAGAGGTAGAAATTCAAAACATAGCTGATAAAATCTGCAAAGATGTAATATGTAGTCAAATCAAACACACATATACACACACATAAATATTCGTATATGTGTAGTATTCATAGATTCAAATACACATCCTCAACATTGTAAACTGACTATACCTTAATAAAAAAAAAACTTAAAAGACAAACCTACAGTAGCAAGATATTTGTGATGCAAAATCAGAGATACGTACAGCTATGGTTATGGACATCTTCTACTTTAGGACAATATTTTAAGGAGCATTAGAAATAAGCAGAAGATTTAAATATTTATAACAAACAAAATTTTAGGACAACATTTTAAGTAGCATTAGATAGAAGCAGAAGCTTTAAATATTTATAGCAAATAAAATATCTAATTTTAGAAAAAGATAGATATACATTACTTCATATTCTAATTTCCATAGACTACCTTCACGGTCAGATCCCCTGTATGAGTTTCATCTTATTTCTGGACTAAAGGAAAGCTGTGATTTTGCTCTCATCACTAAGCCACGCACACTCTGGGGCAGCCGCACTGTCTCTCTCCGCTCGCTGGACCAGGAGGACACGACCTGGTGAAGTACACGGAGAGGCTGGTACCCGAGCCACTGGGCTCCCAGGCCCCCTGCACCTGCCTGGATGCTGCCTGCTCACCTCCTTGACCGGAATCACGGATTTTCATAACATACGATAACAAATCGATGGGTCCAAAGCTGTTCCTAAAGAATTCACTGGAATTACACGATTTCAGAATTTGGGAGACAGGAAGGTAAACGACCTCACCTGGGCAAGCTTACGCCTTGCGAGGTTTTCCCCCTTTTCACTGTGTAACGTGTAAACTGGTGTGTACTGCACAGAACCAGAGCAAGTTCCATAATCTTCCTCGTTTTCCTGCACGTGAAGAAACATGCAAGTAATTACTTTAAAACACTCATTACTAAAGTTGTATGATTAAGAGACAAAGTATTGAATCAGATGCAAATAGCAAAGTCATGCTTGAGGTATAAGTTTAAAAGAAACTATTTAGGAAGAAAATGCATTCTTCTATACTATGAATTAATGATTTCCAAAATAATCTCTGATTCTTTTGAATAATCTGAATAAACTTTGTGTGAAGGGCATTCACTCTCCATCATCACAATGTGAGTTTTAAGCAGCATCTTCTCTCCAGAGGTAGAAATTCAAAATGTAACTGATAAAATCTGCGAAGATGCAATATGTAGTCAAATCAAACATGCATACACATAAATATTCATATATGTGCAGTATTCACAGATTCAAATACACATCCTCAAACACCATCTTCTGTAAGTGAAGAACACCCTTCCACTTAAAGTAGCTACTATTGGAACAACCCTGTAAAGCCTGTCTTAATTCTGCACCAAAGACCATCTTTTTTAAAAAAATTCTCAGCTTGAAGCGAGAATTTCAATGGTGATATCAAGGCAATCAACTTTATGAAAACATACGTCCTGTTAAAGCATCTTTGAAGATCTCGGTCGCTCGGTAATAAAACATGCGAACAATAAAGAGATTATTCAGTGGGTGCGTATAGCACGGCAGAGAGCTGCCAGAGGGCTTGTTATGAAAAATACATTCGTGAACAAAGGGCTAAGTATATTTCAAAAGTCATTAAGAACATAAATCTCGTGTGATTTGTAAAGTACAAGCTTCACACCAACGCGGGAAGCGAGGCGGAAGGAAAAGCCTGGACGTACCTTGTGTCTCAGCTTACTCTTCACTTCCTTTATCCCCTGCTTGGCGTGATTTTTAGCCTAGAAAATGAGAACACCAGGGTCTGGCTCAGCCGGGGTCCAGTACATGTAGAGAATGAGTGCATGAGATCTCACTCAATGTCAACTGCTAACCGGTCATATTATTTAGGAAAAGAACAAATGATAATCTGAAACTCGGTTTCAGGGACACGCACCCACTATTACACCCAAGTGAGGTGGTGAAAACCTGATTTGACTTTGTTTGCATGGAAATCAGACAGAGGCTAATAACACTGGGCCTTTTTACTAAAAAGAAAAATACCCACGAGTCAACCAGATCACTACTGCCCAGTCATAACCTGAAACTGTGACAAAAATAGGGAGGAAAAAAGTAAGCAGCTCGCAGTAATTTACCATTACTGGGTAAATGTTTGGACTTGAAGAAACTCAGGCAACTTTACAAAGTGCTTTTACAGGCAGACACAAGTTTTCATTGGCAGAGCTATCTTAATGTTGTGGCTATCTCATAGACAGCTTTTCTGGGAAAACGGAGAAGTCCTGTAACAATTTAAAGGCTGTGCTCACGTTCCACAGGGACTCTGGCTCCAGCATCCGAGCCTGTGAGGTCCTGCTGTGGTTCCGGGGGGTACAACTTAGCCAAGGACCACCTGGGACTTTCAGAAAAGCTCAACCTCTGTTGCACTGGAAATTCCCACCCAAAAGAGAGGAGAAATTCACATTTATTTGTGTGTTTCCTCGGTGTTCGTGTGTGGAGTACCAAGCGTGCTTGATCTCATTTAATCGTGACACCTCTGTGAAGTTAGTACTATCATTATGACATTTTACAAACAGAAAAGTGGCTCCGAGGGTGTAAGTCCGCATGGTCTAGAGTCAAATCCATGTCTAAATCTAATTTCTTCCCATCTCAAAGCAGAAGGAGAAACTAAGGGTTTAAAAGTGCATCCACTGAATCTAAGCCTCCCGAAAGAAAAGGCTTCAGGAGTCTCAGTCCACAGGCGTGGAAGCTCAGCACGTTCAGCCAGACTTCAGCCAGGTTCCTTCCAGGAAGAGTCTCCCCAGTCCCCTGAGGGGCGAGGGATGGACCCTGTGTCCCTCCTGCTAGTGTCTGCAGGGCGCAGCAGAGTATCCGACACACAGAGAAGAACGTAAGCTCTAAAGTCATCAAAATATATTGTTCTATTACTAATTCAATCACATCGATGTATTGACTGAGAAAGTGTTTGAAGATAAAATTCTTATAAACTAATGCCTGGAACATTTCTAGAAATACAGAATATATACGAGCCACTGAATTTTAAAAAAAGCTTGACTGAATACCAAAGCACCAACTCCTGCTGGTCCCCTGTGAGGGACACAGATGCACACAGGCACAGGGCTGAGACACAGGCGCCCACAGGCCCCACAGAAGCACACAAGAAGGAATATGCATTCTTTTTGTGTGGGGCTGGGAAATGTTTTTGAGGGGAAATAATACCTAAACTAGACTAAGTCTATAGGATGAATCGGTGTTTAGCAGGTGGATGGAAGCCAAGAAAAGGATGACCGCAAGCAGCAGGAATGGCTTGTGAAGAATGAAGAGGCAGAGAGGACATCTGGCGTTCCTGAAAGGAGCAGGAGCTGAGAGTCTGCAGAAGAGCAAGGCGGGGGATTCGGGGAAATGAAACAGGATGAAGGAGGGGCCACGCCCTGAAGGGTCTCGGTCATGACATTAAAGAGACTTTTATTTTGCTAATTATTTATTTATTGTGGTTGCTATTGATACTGGTGTTATTTTACTATAAGCCATGGAGCATCACTGAAGACTCTTGACGATGGAGAGTCAAAGAATCTTTGATGGAAGAGAACCTGCCATATTTTTAAAAGCGTTTTTCTGCTTAAGCCTCAAGTACCCAATGAGTATTGAAAATCTGGTCTCAAATGAAAGAATCAAATCTTTAAAACGGCATTTCATCATGGACTGTTTCAATCTGAGTGCAAAATTTTGCAGATAGCTTTGAAATAAAATGAAAAAACTTTCTAATTTTATTTTGGGGGTTAGTCTGATGGGTATGAAATGATCTCTGTGGGGTTTTTTTCCCCCTTAAAGGAGGCACTGGGGATTGAACTCAGGACCTCATGTATGCCAAACATGTACTCTGTCACTGGGCTGTACCCAAGCCCCCTGAAGAATCATTCTTAGATTAAAGGACATATCCTGTCTATGCAATGATACAATTTTAATAGCTGAATTTGCTTTGGTCAATATTAACTCTAATTTCTTTTAAAGCTTATTTAAAGGAAAACAGAAAATATTCTAGACTTACATGTCTATCATCTAGGGAAATGTTATAAATTTTTATCAAAGGATTTTTTTAATATCAAAAGAAAACTTACAAATTTATACACGGTTCGTACAGCGGGAGTTGCTTTGGTCACTGCTGTGTTGAACAGTGCACCTCCTTTCTGCAAAGGTAAAACAAACGTTATTTCTAAACATTTCCAGCCAGACTGTTCCGAAAACAAAGCATTATTAATAGTATAGAAAAAGAGCTTTATTCACAAGTTAAAGACCTGCAGAAGTTATTTCATGTTTAGTGCTTTCAAGCTTTTATGTATAGTACAGTAATTTCACACAAAGCGTGGACACTCTACTCTGTTCTTTCAGTTGGTGGAACACACCACTTAAAAATCCTTTCATCTTTACAGTCTAGGCAGACGTGGACAATAGGACCAGTATATAGTTAAAGCCTAATAAAAAAGAAATACAATCAACTGTTTATCAACTATGTGAATGTTGGCCAATAAAGTCTCAATCTGTCAAAGAGAGTTTTATATTTAAAAAAATCATATTAACAAAAGCACACCACCAGAAATGATAAAATTTCCCACCAAAACCTGCCAGGCGCCCTAACTCCCTGCTCGGGAACATCCCACAAAGAGACAGTGAAGTCTTGCTTTTCAAATCAAGCCATTTATCTCGAAATTGGGAAGACAAAAGATTCCATTTTAAAATTTTCTTTATGAACAGCAACAACTATAAGCATAAAATAAAAACACTTAAAACGTGAGAAAATATAGAAGCATTTCAAACACTGCCAATAAATATTAGCATAAATATAAACAGTCTCTTGAACTGAACATTTTCCCGTATAAATTAGAGTGAAAGGAAAAAAGACCCGAAGGCTTGTTATTTATTACCTTGACCGTATGCACCCACTGCTGATATGACCTCGAGCTGCCTGGAATGTACAAACACAAGATGTTGGGAATATTTGATCAAAACTAAATCCACAAACCAAAATTCATCAAGAGCCAGTATTTCCAGGATTTCGGTAGCCAAATTTTATTTATCTGCAATGTCTTAACAGAAGCAATTCATTGTAAGAACTAATAAATCGCTCTCTTAGGAACATCGTAACTAGCGTTTTTAAGAATAGATACTCCTTCC
The DNA here is from genome assembly GCF_036321535.1 of Camelus dromedarius. NCBI lineage: Eukaryota > Metazoa > Chordata > Mammalia > Artiodactyla > Camelidae > Camelus > Camelus dromedarius. The sequence goes on from NC_087456.1 coordinate 34,550,533, forward strand.
TTCACTCACATATGAAGATAACTCATTAAAGTATTCTATTTTCTTTGGTTTAATATTATTTTCAGAGGGAATAATATGGTCTCTCTCTTGAAATCCAAAATTTCTTACGTCTCAAACTTATTGTTCAATATTCATGCCTCTGTTGTTTTGTAAAAGTTTGGCCCTTTTATACAACTGGGTCCATTTGAAAAACTTAATTCTTGGTTCATTAGTGCTTCAACGCTTAAGACTGTGAAGTAAAACATGGTAAAACCTGGGTCAGATAGTAAGAGAGACTTCCTCTGTGTCACCTGGAAAGCAGTCACATCAGCAAGGAAGGGGGTGGCTCAGAGCTGGTACCCGGGGGAGAGACGGCCAACAGGGAGGCTCACCAGGAGTGACGTGGAGCCACGTGGCACAGGGGCCAACAAGAGGGCCCCAAATAAAGTGCTTACGATCACAGGGAAACATGTGGGGCAATTTAGGTAGATTCCTGTTAAAAAAAATTTTTTTAAGGCTGTCTCTTTAAATTTTAGTGCTTTTAAGATTGAAGGTTCCTACTTCTACAGAATTTATGAGACAAGCACATTATTCTTTGATAATGTGTTTTTTTTTAATGCTCTTTTTCTTCTCAAAAATAAATCTGAATGCCAAAAACATCCCTCAGTTTTTCTTTTAAAGTAACTGGACTAGGGAAATAATTGGCATTATTGAGAAAATTCTTAACATTGTTCTTATTAATCAAATAAGTGATTTTCTCACATTCAAAGAAAATATCTTTCTCACTTCTGCAAAGATTTTTCTCTTCAAATGTATCTGTTTGAATTCCAGTAATCTGCAGTTGCTTATCAAAAACTGCACATTGGTCTAAATTGTTCAGTGAGGCCAGAAAAATGCCACTAATATTCTAAAGTCAAGACCCTCCTCTCAGGTTGAGGCTGAGTGTCTGACAAGGGTCCCACGAAAGCAATCAGGAGTCACATGGGTTCTGGACATGGGGACTCGCAGGACTGAGAACAGCTCTGGGAAATCTGCATGCACTCACAGCCGTTAACCACAGCTCTGGAGTCAATGTGACCGCCCTGCACTGAACGTGTGAAGTCAGGGCCACAACAATTGTGGAGCGACACCAAACTCACATTCATCTGATCATAACCATGTGTATCCACAGCAAAAACAGTACATAAGCTGCCAGTGCAAAGGCACAGAAAGGGGGGAAATTCGATGCTTGTCTAAAATTCCCTGATTATTTCTGCTTAAAGGAAGGTAATGTTTTCTTCGGCTTCGGCAAATGTTGATTCTCCTACAGCGATCTTTCTAAGGGTTTCATGCCTAAAAAAATCTTCAGAGGCTACTCAACAGAGACAGGAATTTTGCCTGTATCCAATCAGCGCAGAGAGGCTTGAGTTCTGCTCTTGTTTACTGAGGGTCTCCCAGCTGAGAGGCTCTCTTATCGTAGCAAGGCAGTATTTCATCGTCATTAAAGCAGGAGCCCTGAAGCCAGGTGGTCACATGTTGAGTTCAGACTCTGCCACTAACTGCTGTGACCTGGAGCAAGTCACCCAGGGGAGCGCGGTCGTAAAAGCGAGGGTACCCCAAGCCCCGGAAGTCGGCTAATACTCGGAGAGGTCTTTTAAGAGCTCCTACCACATACTAATGCTCAGTGAGTACGAACAATTATCATCATAATTTTTACTGCAACTGAGCGCAAACAGGAAAGTTATCCAAGCGGACATCGCTGAAGAACAGCTCGGGATCACGGAACTTCTTCCTCTCAAACGTATTCCAGACGCCACGCGTCTGGAGCCGGCCTCCAGGAACTCTTCTTGGAACCATACACATACATACACACCTCCTCGTTAGTAAGAGCATCGCTAATTTTTATTATTCATCCTTTTCTTTCAAATCCTCAGAATCTTGCTTTATGTTCTTCTAAGAACAATCTCTATGCATGTGTAAGATAGTAACCTAAAATTTAATAACTAAAAAATAACACTTGACAGCCAGGCGTAACTTTTAAGGTGCTGCTGCACCTACTGAGATGAACACTTGTAAAACTGCTGCCTTCCTTCGGGATCGGTCCTGGCCGCCCCAAATTCAAATGAGAGGTCAAAGCTTTTTTCATTTTAAGAAAGAGCAACAAAGTGGTTGGCATTAGGTTGCACTGAAAACGCAGCAGTCTCTAAGTCAGATAACAACATATAAGCATTCTTCTCTTCTTTTCTAAACATTAAGACCTTCCATGGAAAGCGTGGTGACCCTCTGCCCACCAGAAAAGCCGCGCGCCCTCTACTGCGGACCACGGCTGAGACCGCAGGACAAACTACAGAAGGAGGGACGGTTCTCCCCCGGGACTATCACACGATGCCATCCTCAATTCCACACAAGACACCAGCCCCATGGGTCATAAAGACAATGAGCAGCAGCTATGCAAACACTGAGTGGGTGCCTCAAGCAGTTGGCAATATTCTGCTTGTCTGAGTTGGAAAGCAGAAAAGCCTTATTTTAACACAAAAGTTCATGGAAGCTAAATTTTAACCCATGAGCTGAGGAAAGCAAGGCGCTGAGTGACTCCACATTCAGCTCACTCGCTGAGTCAAGCAAACTGAGCTCCTCCCAAAGCTAAAAGCTTTCGGTGAGATACAGACTCACGTCAGACCCGTGCTTCTCTGAATGAGGAAATCCTCTCAATGATTTTTATGTTTCTGTGGTGCCAAAAGAAATCTTACTTACGGATGAAAGTAAACTGGGGAAAATTTGCAAATGAGTGCTTACTACTACTGGTCTTTTCGCATTCCTCAGTCCTAGCAACTATGTGCTCACACACAGACGAAAGACCCTTTCCCCCAATCAGACTTACAAGTAAGTGGGAAAAACTGCTGTCGCCCCAGGTGAAAACGAACACACCGGGGGTTTTTATTTATTTACTTCACCCCCAGTCTAGAGCAGCGCCTGGTGCAGAGGAAACACTCAGCAAACACTGGCCGAGAGACTGAGAAGGACACTCAAGGTCTCAAGCAAAATTCTCTGCCAGAGGAGGGACTCCGACTGGAACGCCATGGACAAAGCACCGGTCCAACTGTGAGTCACTGACTGCCTAGATACTGCAACACTGTTCGAATTATTTACATTTCAAACAATGTAACTGATTGATTATATGACAGTTAAGTACATTCAATAAAAATGGGATCTCGCCAAACTGATGTGTCACACACACAAAATTACACTCCTGCTTCCATGGCTTCCAGTGAGTGCTTGCTTTCCACCATGACAAATACAAGCACACGGGTCAGTGAACTGAAAGTTCTTCTCCCTAAGGCTGCAGCGGGCTGCAAAGCGCGGAAAAAAAGGACAGACTTCTACAACGACCCACTCGCTTAAAAATGCAGCTGTGGCAGTGCGGTTGGAACCCGTCTTTCAGGATTACGCTACAATCTACCACCTCAACTCGGACCTCGGCTCTCTAATTCCTGCTCAGTAGCAGACGTCACTAGTAGCTTCGTAGCAGAGGAAACCACTCAGGAGCAGAGGCTGGAAGACATCAACTGACGGCATTCCTGTGATATTCATTTACACTAATATTAAGAGATTATCCATGCAAACAATGACCAACTCACGAGACCATCTTAACGCCTGGAGTAGCAGATACGAGGCAAAGCAAGTTATGACCACAGCTCTTACAAGATGAAAAGCTGTATCTCAGACATTAGATGGTTAGGAGAAAATAAGTTGTTTATGAAGTAATTATATCAGACACAAGTGCAAAAACCAAGATAACTGTTATTCAGAGAGTGATGATCACACTGGAACTAGCATTTACCTCCACAGAAGCCACCGGAAGTGATCTCTTCTTCAAATACGTCAGAGAAGCCCCGCCCTGCGTTTAGCTTTGCCAGTCGACCGTCAATAAACTGAAATTTAAGAAGTGTCAAATATGTTAATTTTCATTTACTTCATAAGATTAACTGTTTACTTACATCAAAAATATTAATAGCAGATACTTATGAATTACACACATGTACATATACACACATACACATAACATTCTCAAACCATTGAAATAGCAGGTGCTCCGTAAATAGCAGCTAATTAGTTAAGTGACAAATGCATAGCACAGGCCACCTTCATTAACAAGAAATGACACAGCGGAGCGGTCAAGATCACAGGCCTGCTGCTCCGCGCCCAGCCTCTGCTGAGGGCCTGCACGAAGCCGGGCGCCACGCGGGCCGCGACCCGGCAGGCCGCATCCTCTCCGTCCAGACGTTGTGGCGCTGCTGTGAGCATCGCATCACATTAACACAGGCCCCGAAACAGCACGCGTCCAAGAAGCACCAGGCAGACTAGTTCCGAGACTGCTGTTAACTTCGCTCAGGAAAGTGACACTCCTCAGCGACACCGCCACGTCCTAACGCACACTAGAGGATTCTAACTATTTAACGATAAAATACACACAACTCTCACAACTCCAGGCATATGCATCGACCGCGTGGTCAGAGCTACAGCCGTGAACGTGAACGCAGTCCAGGTAAACATGTACTGACTCGACCTTTAGCGTAAGGTCATTTTAAACAGCATTTTTCAGCACTCTTAAAGAGACTGGGGTGGGAAACAGACTAGCAAAAGCACCTGGAGATCCTTTTCAAAACGCAGTACCTGGGGAGCACCTCCATCCTGTCTGCCCTGCTTCCTACATACACAGCGTATCAGAATCGTGGGGTTTTAAAAAATATCTTTGGGTGTTTAGTCTGCTGCCCACCTCAGGCACACATCACTGACGGGCTTCACATGCGTACGTGTTACCAGCACTTGGTTAGTGTTATGTTGTTAATCTGTGGCATCTGATAACTTGTATCTCTTTGATTATGAAAAATCTTAAAAGTGTTATGAGCTTTCTCCACTTACTATGATGGTAAAGTGTCATTCAGGCTCTCTCGCACAAGAGACAAAGGATAACATAAGAAAGATTCAAACGATGCTTGCCGAGTAGACTTGGAGTTTTGGGGATTAACCTAAAATGCTCACTTTTATCCTGGAATTAATCAATCCCGACCACAATTTTCTCAGCCTAAAAATGTAAAGTTTAGTTAAATTAAAATAATGTCACTTGTCTTTTAAAAACTTCTCAGCCTAAATGTCCATCAACGGATGACTGGATAAAGAAGGTGTGGTATATTTATACAATGGAATACTACTCAGCCATAAAAACTGACAACATAACGCCATTTGCAGCAACATGGATGCTCCTGGAGAATGTCATTCTAAGTGAAGTAAGCCAGAAAGAGAAAGAAAAATACCACATGAGATCGCTCATATGTGGAATTAAAAAAAAAAAAAAACAAAGCATAAATACAAAACAGAAATAGACTCATAGACATAGAATACAAACTTGTGGTTGCCAAGGGGGCGGAGGGTGGGAAGGGATAGACTGGGATTTCAAAATTGTAGACTAGATAAATAAGATTATACTGTATAGCACAGGGAACTATATACAAGATCTTATGGTAGCTCACAGAGAAAAAAATGCAACAATGAATATATATATGTTCATGTATAACTGAAAAATTGTGCTCTACAATGGAATTTGATACAAAATTGTAAAATGATTATAAATCAATAAAAAATGTTTAAAAAAAACCAACCAACCAAACAAAAAAACAAAACTTCTCACAATCTGCCCTAGTTTTCTATTTAAAGGGTGAAGGGACGAAGCAGACCGCGCGGTGTGGTCGGGCCGCAGACTCCGTCCGCAGCTTGCGAGCAGCTGCAAGGCTCCGACACCGCCGTCTCCTACGGGCCAGAACGAAGAACGGACAGCAAATGAGCCAGCAGAGTCCTGTTTAGAGTGTTTTAACTACCTTATTACCGTAAGATGGTTTTGGCTGAAAATACGGTAAAACGGGTTTAAACAGGCACAGCCCAGAGCGGGGCGGCGGCGGCTTTCTGCTGCAGCCCGAGGCGCTCCCGACACCAGGGCCCCCGCGCGCCGCAGGCCGCTCCCCACGGGCCAGCTCCCGGCCTCGGGCAACCCGTCGTCCCTGAGGCTCCGCTTCTCCTTCAGTAAAATGGGGATGATAACACAGAACACCCGATGGGGTTTGCGAGGTTAATAAAAATAACGTGAAGGGCCGACGCCGCCGGCCCGGAGTAAACGCGAAACAGCCGGTGCGCCGCGCCGCCGTCCCTGCGTGCCGCTCTCCGTCCCGCACGCGCGCAAGCCGCCGCCCGCGACTGGACGGGAGTGCTCCCCGACAGACGGAGCCCACCCAGACGGCGCCCCCGGGCTGGGCGGGAGTGCTCCCCGACAGACGGAGCCCACCCAGACGGCACCCCCGGGCTGGAAGGGAGTGCTCCCCGACAGATGGAGCCCACCGAGACGGCGCCCCCGGGCTGGAAGGGAGTGCTCCCCGACAGATGGAGCCCACAGAGACGGCGCCCCCGGGCTGCAAGGGAGTGCTCCCCGACAGATGGAGCCCACAGAGACGGCGCCCCCGGGCTGCAAGGGAGTGCTCCCCGACAGATGGAGCCCACCGAGACGGCGCGGCGGGTCCCGCGCCTCACACGGTCTCAACGTTAAACAAGTGTGACCTACAGAACTACTCACTTCGTTCTGCCTTGAGATAAAAGGTGGTAACTTACAATGTTGGGCGTCTCCGCCACACATAATAAACGGTTAATTTTAAAACAAAGTCATTTAAAATGCTTGCAAAATTTGACTTGCACACATTTTCAACACAGTATTATAAATCAAACTAAAGTGATCTAATTTGATGGGGTTTTAAAAAAATAAGGTGAAGCAAAATGATAAATTTAAAGTAATATATTACTGACAGATGGAACAAACTTAAGACATCCTTTTAAAGGACTTAATTTGCCTTAAAAGATTAAGACCACAAGACTTTTTAAAAGGTTTTCATTTTTTGTGTTTACTGGAAATAATCCATCCGTTCCAGTTTGAGTGGAACAGCTCAAGTCTAAAAAGAGATAAATCGCCAAACTATTTACTGATTATGCGGTTCTGAGCAGGAGTAACTGCTTTGTGTTACTGAACTAGTGACTTGAGCCAATAGAAATTAATCACTGGGTAAAATGCCACGCGTTATCACTGACTCTGCAAACAGTCCTGTCAGTGACTGACACTTATCAGCATACATACTTAATGAAAATGTTTGTTCTTAAAATAAAAGGTTGGCTTTGTGCACACACGTATATTGCATACACACACATACCCACACAGACACCAGGGATACCCGAGAAGGCGTATTAGTGGAGAACGGCGCTGACGGTAACCGTTCTCTAAACTCCTTTTTCCATTTTTGATTCACTGACAGCTTTTTTTTTCCCCAAGTAGAATTGGTTCACGGTCACACCACTCTAATAACTCTGGAGCAGTTCACAGCAAGTGAAAAAGATAAGATCACTGCTGTATAGGAATAATTTTGAACTAAACAGTGTTATCTGTTGGAAAAGCAATGACCATATAATGTGCTGATTAACCCGCATCACTGAGTCAACACATATCTTTAGGTAACTAGGAGACATATGTTTTGGAAGAATTAGCTTCGTTCTGCAGATAAGGACACGTAACACTGGTAATAACAATGAAAGTCCTATGATATAACATAAAATTTGGCTGCAAGTTGATTTTTAAAGGAATTTATGAGGATGCTTTAAGATAATGCTTTTTATATAAAGCTTAATATTTTGCTTTGTATTCCAAAAGTGAAAATTAAAACCTGGAACTAAACATGCTAAATAATCACACCAAAACATAAGTAACATAACTGGAAGTTTCAAAGAAATTCATAGATTTAATCCCATAGCATAAATTCCATTATTTAATTATAAACTATAAATAGATAAAATTTATGAAAGAAGAATAAATGTAATTCTCAAGATCAATAGTTATTCCCTCTAAGTCACCAACAATTGCAAGAACTGACTTTTGTTGTTCCTACGACATGACCTGAAAGCCGTGTGACAGACAGGTCACGAGATGAACGTCACTTAAGCAGCAAAACTGCTTCCCGCTGCCTGTTGTTGGTCCTGCCATCACTACGGTTTTCCAAAGCATTTTTATCTTCAAACAACCACCCTAACAGGAGACTGAGCCAATCTCAAGAAATTACCTGTTGTAAAGGCACTTCAGTAAGCAATATTTTAAGTGGAAATGAATAGTCACCATTTCAATTTTTAAAATGCAAGTAAATATAAAATGAATGTTTTTAAAATGCAATAAAATACAAAGAACAGACTTGACACCAACCTTCTTTACAAAAAAGTATGAAAAACATGTTCTGATCAGATTCACAGCTTAAACTCGAATAGGTGGCCAGTGGGCCAGAGGGAATGTATTTTCCCTCTGAGAGAAAAAGTGTATGTTTTCATAGTTCTTTCATTCCACACCAGTCAGTGTGTTTCTGGTATTTGATCCAAAAATCCAAAACAAGTTATGCAATTAATCCGTGTTCTAATGACTTCAGTGTCCAGACATATGGACTATAAACATATACCTGCAATCAACCCATCAGAACTCTAAGGATGACAGTAATTAAACTGCAAGATTCTTATATCATTTTAAAAATGACGGATCTTGTCCTAAAAAGCTCATAAGGAGACTGTTCTGGGGAGAGGGGTCAGGGAGCACTTCTCGGGGAGCTGGGGAGGAGGACAGAGTGCTGCTCTCAGTGCTAACGTGTCAGTCCTGTCACCAAGATACACAGCCCGGTGGACAGAGCCACATCCCAAACTCCTTCAGCCGGAAGGAAAAAGTACTGGGTCTCAAGAATTTGCCTCATATTAGAAACTCTTCCTGGGCACAAGGGTAACTACTGAAGTCTTGAGAGCTAGAGAGAAAGACATTTTTTAACGAATCAGAAATGTTTAGAAATTTAAAGGAAAATTTAAATACAGTAAAAAAAAATCACTCTTAAAATACAGTAATTTCTTATGGATCTTTAAAATTTCCTTTCTATATAATGTTTTGGGCAAAAAAAAAAAGAGTCTAACTTAAATATTTCTTCTTATAAAGGCTCGGTGAGCCTCGACGGGTTAGTGGAAACTATACTAAAGTGTTACAGTAAATTAAACTGATAGGTATTTACAAATATCTGCTAAATGCCAGGCAGTTGGTCAGCAGCTATGTACCAACACAGACTGCTGTAAGAAGTGGGAAGAAGGCAGGTCAGTTTAAAGCCAAACCAAGAGAATTAAGTACGTGAAGGAACAAAAAGTTATTTTTACTCCATTTCAAGGACGAGGTGGTCATATGATTGTAAGCACACTCAATCAGATTACCACGGCATGCTGAACGGAAAAACACTCAAGGGTATAAAAAGCCCACTCCACACACGTGCAATTTATTATTGGAACGAATACCTTAAAACGGCATTAATGGGACAGTAATAGTCCTTCCAGGATGTATCAACAGACGTTAAATCACTTGCAACAGAATTGAGTCTTCTAAACATCATGACCACCAAAGAATTCATTCATTCATTCATTCATTCATTCATTCATTCATTCATTCATTCATTCATTCAATAAATATTTAATTGAATGCTTACTATATGCCAGGCACTTTTCTAGATGTTGGAAAAGCAGAAGTGAATGAAATACAAAAATTCAAGCCCTCATGATGTTTCAACATCTCGCAGGGGGTGGGGGAAGGGGGCAAGGCGGGGCTGACAGCATGAAATAAGAAATGTAGCAAGGGATGCAGTATGTTATGGGGATGAGTGTTGGAAAATTAACTAGAATTGCATAAGAGAGCTTGGGGAGTGTGGGGCAAGGAATGTTCAGTTTTCCACAGTGTAGTCAAGGGCAGAAATCACAATGAAGATGACACAAGCCGAGATTTGAAGGCAGGGAGGCAGTGAGCCCCGTGGTTTTGGGGAGAAGAGGATCCCGGGAGAGGGACCCGCCGCCAGCACAAATAAGACAGCGGGGCAGGAGCCGCACGCCCAGCAGGCCTCCACGAAGGTCCAGGTGTGGAGCCCCAAGAGAGAAGGCTGCTCCCACCCCGACCCGCCGTCCGCAATCTCCGTCTACCTTGCGTGGTGCCGAGCAATCCCCCTTCCTGTCTGGTCCACTCACTCTCCCATCGACCACATATCTTCTCTCTCCTCAAATGCCAACCACCACCCCACTCTCAGCTGACGACCTTGCTTCCTAATTTCACCGGGGAAAGGAAAAAAAACCTGAAGCAATTAACAGAGGAATTCTGAGAGCTCCAAGCATCACACATACCCTCCTTCCCTCTCCACGCCTCTAAGCCCCCACTCCTGTGTGCACGAAGTCTCCGGGCTCCTCACAAAGACCAGCTCCACTCACAGTTGTTCCCCTTTCTTCTCAATTTACCTTTCTTTCCCTGGCAGACCCGCCCTACAGCCTGCAGATGCACCCGGTCTCCTCCTGAGCCCGCTCCTTCTCTGGCTTTGTCCACGTCTGTGATGCTCTTCCCCGCAAAACCCCAAAGGGCCGCCAGCACTGGTCCCCTCCTCACCCTTCAGCACCAGAGCTCCTGCGGGGGTGATCACACCTCCCTGAACCCAAGTCCCTGCTTGAACCAGCTTGTCACAAGCCCTTTCAGAGCCGGCCCTCCCCGCGATATGCTTTCTCCACTTGGCCGCAGAGCTAACTCACTACCCTGAATTCTCGCCTGCCTCCCGGGTCACTCGCTCCTTCCCGGCCTCCTCTGCTGTCGCCCGCTGCTATCTCCCGTCCCCAGACCTCTTGTCTTTCCTATTCCCAGTCACTCCTTCGTCCTCATGCTGGGTCCAGTCTGACGGCTTTGACTTCCATCTATATGCTGATGACTCCCAGGCTGAGATCTCAGATGTACTGTTCATCTCTTCCTCATCTGCCCATCTGGCTACTCAACATCGTACCTGGATGTCTCACAGGCACCTCATCTCAAACCTAACGTGTCTGGAGATGACCTCTTACTCTTTCCACCAAAATGTCTCCTGCCCACAATCTTCCCCATTTCAATAAAGTGAGAATCACATCCTGCCGGTTTCTTGGGTGAGGAATCACACAGTCATTCCTGACTCTGCTTCTATCACACGTCGTATCAACCCTTTCAGGACATACGTTGACCTTCTATTCAACACAGATCCATAAGCCGACCAGCTCCCCTCTGCCGTCTCTCCTCACCAAGGTGACACCATGGCTTCTAAATCTTCACTGTTTCCATCTCTGGCCAACCGACAGGAAGTTCCCAAATGCCCCGCTGTCCGTGAAATCTACACTGACTGCGCTATTTAAAACTGCAACCCCACCTGACTCTGGGAGTCCCCACTTCCTGTTCTATTTACTTTTCCAAAGAACTTGTCATCTTTGAACATTGTACATAATTTAATTAATTTATTGTCACTCCCCTCCCCACTAGAAATAAACAATTCACAAAGTCAGAAATTCTTTTCTGCTTTGTTCTCCAGTGTTGCCCAGCACCCAGACCCCTTCCTAGCACGCAGAAGACACTCAAATTATACTGTTGACTGAGAGAATGAATAAAGAATACTTCAATGAGTATTTCTAAAATTTTAGTTTACATGTTTTTATGGCATTTCATTAATAAGGTAAATTTCTGGGTTTTAATCCATGCCTCCTAAATCACAAATTTTGAAGATCAGACTCAAGAATATGCACCTCTCATAGACTTTCTAGCTAAATCTGACGCAGGTGATTTGAGACCACACTTAGAGAAACAGTTTGGGAGACTACTTGAAATCAGTTAACAAAGGATGCTGGAGAAGTGTATTCCTTACCCTAACAAGCTTTCTCTCCTTCTACATTCCTCCTCTCTACCAAGAAGGCCGTATCTTCCCTATGTCACATTTTTATTTCTATCCTTTTTCCATGTGATGAAATATGTGCTTGATGCAACTACCATCTCCCATCCGTTCATATATCAAATATTTCCTAACACTCCAAAACTACTGCGTCTTTAGTACTAGTAATGCATGTGTTGGTCTTAGCTACAGATGACATGCCATAAATAAGTAACTATCAAGTTTCTTTCAAAAAGATTAATAGGAAAATGAAGAAATGTATAAGAATTTATTATTTATGTTAAAAGCTTTCTAAAATCTCTAGCTAACATAAAAGGAAAACATTTGGCTTTTGACCCCCTCCCTTATCCAGTGTCTTATTAAGTCAGAGAAAGTGGGTCATAGCACAAAATCCTGAGAGTGCTGAAGATCTCACAGAGCCCCCTTCCCTGCCTGCACGAGATTTAATTCCAATCCTAGGAAATGCTAAGTTCTCTCCTCTTCTACCTGAAATGATGCTCCTATTTGATGCTCTCAAAGCTTTGTTCAAACTTAGCTTAAATATCTCCTTTTCAGTAATGCCTTTTCTAATCATCCAATCTAAGTAAACTAGCCATCCAACCAAGATCTCACACCTAGATATTTTTCTTGTTTATTTGTTGCCTGTCTGTTAATCCATTCCCTTCACAGAAATCACCCATGAAGGCAGGTCACACAGCTCCGTGCCTCAAGTGCATGGACACGTCCTGGACACGCCCTCGACACACAACTGACAGAAGAATTGTTTTCAAAATAACACAGGCACAGAGAAAGGAGTGCAGAACACAGTGATGGGGAGGAAAAGCAGGGAAGGCTTTAGATAGAGACAAGTTATAGTAACACAGGGTACCTGCTGTAACTGAGGTATGAGAGTGCTCTAGGGGAACGGCAAGGATGTGGGTGTGGAGGGACATCCGAGTGACGGCGACAGGAAGCACGTTCATGCTGGCGGGATGCTCAGTGTACGCAAAACCTTACTTTGTGAAAGACATGTTTGAAGGAACAGTCAAGGTGTATGGATCCTGCATTAGTATAAGAAACTGGAGGATTAAAAGCCGGAAGCGACCACGTCCCTCACACCGCGCGACTGCCTGGGAAGGTGGCAGCACCAGGGCACACCCCGCGCTGCAGCCCAGAGCCGGGGCTGCCGGGGTGGGGCGAGCCCGCCAGGAGCAGTCCACGATGACGAGGCCAGGAGCGCAGGGCAAGGGGTACGTACTGTGTGTCTGAGAACTTAATTTTACTCAAAGATGAGGGTAAGGAGGGAAATTTAAGGTCTTGCCCCTTTAAAACAAACACAGATGCCCTGCGGTGTGGGAAGCACAAGTTTCAGGAGCGCGTGGAAGGCTTTGTGACGTGGGCTTCTCCGTGGTCCCACAGCCACCCCCCTCCCCAACCCTGCTCTTTCTAAACACGTGTTCTCTTCCAGTACACAGGGCACTCTGCCGGGTGGGAAAGTTTGAGAAAGACGTGTATTATCCCATGAGATGAGGGAAGAGGCCTGAAGGAACACTAAGAGAGTTTCATCCAGTATGAACTTCCCTATGTTTACTCCCTGATAAAGTCAGAACACAAACAAGCAGAATTATTTGGGGGAAAAAGTGTGCCTGCTGTAGTGTATCTGAGCTCGACATTTCTTGCCAGTCACCTAGGCTGCCAGCTAACAGAGAGCCTATACTCCTGGCTCCCCCGTGGGTGTGTGGTGCTGGGTGGGGCTCTAGGACCCCCACACTAAGGTCAGTCATGGTCCTTAGCCATGGAAAGTGTATAGTAAAACGAGCAGAAAAAAACTTTAGTTCCAGGGGCCTTAAAAACAAGTAACACACAGGAAAATAATTTCCTCTATTGTGTTAGTGTAACACGAGATAAAGGTAAGAGACCTAAGAGTAATGGCTCAGATCTTCATAAAGCTACTAGCTAAACGAAGATGGTACTGTCAGACTTGTGGATTTAAGAAGCCGTTTCTGGGATTCCTTCCAAACCCATTATCTGAAGAGGAATTTATCCAAATGGAACGTCCTATCATCCGCTAAGCTATGTTTATTTCCTGATATCATGGAATGTTAGAGCCTGAAGGTATCTCAAATGTACGGACCTTTTAGTCCAACTCATGTTACAGATGTAGAAACTGAGGCTGAAAGAGGCTAGGAAGTCAACCGTCAGTGAAAACACAGCTCATTATTGGATAAATCAGAAATACTAGAAAATGTGTTTTATATAACACTTAGATAATTTAAATAATAACTTAAATAATTAATAGTTTAATAATGATAAAGTCAGCTGCTAGAACACCCCCTCCCTGGGTGCTTCTCCTTCTCCACAGAAAAGCTTACAATCCCTTCAGCGTACCCCTTGTCTGTCTTTATAGTTTTATCAGAGACGTTTCCCTAAATAATATACTATTTAATCTTTCTCACCGTTGAACATGACATAAAATGACTCATCATATTAATTCTTCAGTGATTCATTCTTTTCATTCAATTCATTCACATCTAGTTTTGCTGCAGCTCATTCACCTCCCTGCTACAGAGATGTTCTAATGTATGAATGCAACAATTTATTCATTTTAATACTAATGAACAAGTGACATTACCCACCACTATTGTGAGCAATTTTAGTAAATGACTTCTGGTGCACAACGAAGAGTGAAACTGCTGGGTCATAAAAAAATCTGCATGTTTAAGTCATAGCGCCAAAGTGTTTTCTCAAAAAGCTGTGCAAAATTTCACTCCCATCAACAGCTGAAACTTGGTCCTTTGCTCTGGCTTTTGCCAAAATCTGAGATTTTCAGGTTCTTAAAATTAGGCCAATCTGGTGAGTGTGAGCTGGTATTTCATTGTGTGTTTTATTTGACGTTCTCTGACTACAAATGAGACTAAGCATCTCATGTATTTTTATTAGCCAGTCAGGTTCCTGCATTCGCATGTGCTTATCCAGGTCTTTTGCACAATTATACTGGATGTGTTTTTTTTTACTGACATGTAGAAGTTTGTTTTTTATATTCTAGATGCTAAACTCTGGCGTGGTTCACGGGAACTGCAAACAGGAAGCCTTCTGATGATCGAAAGTTCTTCGTTTCGATGAAGTCATATTTATTTAGCTATTTCTTTATGTCCTAAGAAACTTGTCTTTATACTCAAAGTAATAAAATGATGTCAGTTTGGTGTCTTCCTTTCTAAATTTTTATACTTCTTTTTTGGCTAAATCACATTAGGGAACAGGTGGCACCTTTTCTGTGTTTAAATATTAAGTGTTTTAATATTATGTATGATGTTTATTGAAAATGCCTTTAATCTTGTCCCTTTTTGGCTTTTATCATGAGGATTATGAAAAAGTTTGCATCTGTTGAGAGGGATTTTTCTCCTATAATCAGTTAATGTTGTGAATCGCATTCACAGGTGTCCTATTTAATTTCTAAATAAAGGCAACCTGCTTGTGAAACAGGACCATTCATACCTTGTTAGAATCGGTTGCAAATATTTTGCTTAAATTTTTCCACCTGTGGTCATGGTGAGCCTGGCGTGTATTGTTTCCTTCTCATGCTGTCCCAGGTTTTAGAATTGAGACTGTCCAGCCTTCCTTCCAAAGTAAACTGAAGAGTGCCTCCCTTTTGCCATAATCAAAACAAGAATTTTTCGGAATCTGAATTGGAACCATTTGATTCCTGAGTGTGTGGAGGAAGCTGCCTGACTTGCGGTAAATGCCGTTTAAATCTAATCCACGTATTTTCCACTTATTTTGCTCTTCTTCCTTCTTGCATCTAGACCTTCCATCTTAGATCTGAGAAAACTTTCTCCCTGAAGTGCTTTCTGAAAATACTTCCTTAAGGATTTCTTTCTCCTGCCGATGTCATAGTCAGGGCTCACCCAGACGCAGAACTAGCAGGAGATTTAACAGACGGACAGACAGACAGACACACGAGATTTATTACAAGGAACTGGCTGACGTGACTATGAAGGCTGGCCAGGCAGGCCTGAAGTTCCCAGGACGGGCAGCAGGTGAGACTGTGGCAGCTGCAACCACGGGGCAGGGACGACGCTGCCGTCCACAGGCGGAAGCCTCCCTTCCAGGAAAACCTCAGAGGCCCCCACCTGATTCAGACAGGCCGCCCAGGTTACCCCGGATACGCTTCCTTGTTTAAAGCCAAATGACTGAGGGTGAAAGTTACGTATGTAAGACACCTTCACAGCAACACCCAGGGCAGCAGCTGAGTAACTGGGAGCCGCAGCCCAGCTGAGCAGACACCGTCACAGCCACGCAGAGGGCAAGCTGAACTTCTGTAGGCCATGCTTCCACGGCACTCTCACCGGGCACTTCCGCTGGCACAGGGCCCTGGGAACTTTTCTCAGCACTGAAGGCACAGCAGTGTCCTCCGGACTCCACGGCTGGTGCGGGGTCACCTGTCAGTACGCTGCTCTTTGGAAGTAATCTGTCTTTTACTTTTCTTACATTTCCTCTTTATTAAATATTTTAGAGCTGACTACGCTGTGTGAATGAAGGTCTCTTCTAGTTTCCTCAGTTTCGAGATGTGGGATTTCTTACATCTATACAGTGCTGCGTTTCACTGGTCCTGGCCCTGCCCCTTCAGCACCCTCTCCTCTGCTTCTGTCCGCTCCTTGAGAGCTGATCTAAGGATTTCAGACGTTTTCACTCTACCCTTCATGTCCACACACCTCTCACATTTTCTGCTTCTTCACCTCTCTGTACTGCATTCTGGATAATTTCCTTTTCAGATGTATCTTCCAGTTCAGCAAGTCTCTCTTCAGTTAGATCTGATGGGCTATTAAACCCATCAATTTCTTTGAATTTAAATTACATGCTTCCTTACCAGAAGTTTATTTGCTGTATGTTTAAAAATTGGCTTCACAGTCTTTAAAGGTTTTATGCCCTGAACATTTTTAAAGCTTGTCTTTTATAACTTTGGACATCTTAACCATAGCTGTTTTATAGTCTGCTTCTGATAATGCCAGTATCTGAAGTCTTTCCTGTCTGCTATTTCTGCCAGTTCTCATTCGTGATTTGTTTCCCTGGATGTTTAATGACTTCAAACAGTGAAACTTGCCTTTGGGACTTTAGCTGGGAGAATTCTTTGATGCCTGGATGAAGGCCCTCGAGAGAGGGCGAGTGCCTGCTTCTGCCTGGGGCCCAAGGGCAACAGCCGTTCAGAATCTCTTTACACTTGGCTCGAGTTTCGTCAGAGCAAGTCGGAAGTTATTAGTTCAGGCTTCACGTTCCCGTGCACGCTGGTGTGTGGAAGCTTCTCAGCAGCGCTTTCTCCTCGCCCCCCAACTCGGCTTCGGATGTACAATCCCCAAGACACAGACGCAGCCGGGGAGGGGCACCACTGTTTCCTGTTTACCTTTATGCTGGGTCTTCCCAGGTTTATGGGCGCTGAGTCTCCTGCGACACCTCTCAGCTTGGAGGGTCAGCACTGGCCTTTGTCTCCTGTCCCCTCACCACAAACCATCTTCTGAATCCTGCATTTTAAATGGTTTCAGTACGTGAGTCAGCACTGGGCCCTTCCCCGCCACACTGCCAGAAATAAAGCTGAATTTAACTCTTACCTTTAAATTAGATGAGTCTCTCCTGGGTTCATGGCTCTAAATTTTGATGCATAAGAACTGCCAATGAAGAGAGGACCTGGGTAGTTCTTGACCCACAGTCGATCACAACAAATTCAGAGTAATAACTACTCCTCATTTGTACTATTAAATATATTTCTATTCTTTCAGAAAAATCAGTAGTGCCTTTGAGAATTCATCTATGTTGATACCTTTTTACCAATTGATTCTTATTTTGTTCCTCCTTTTTTCCCCAAGCTTTGGTGAAGTTGGACTGCTGTACCAAAAACTGCACATAATTAATGCAGACAACTTGGTGTGCTGGGACATATGTATACACTCCTGTTACCACCACAGCAATCCAGGTAACAGACATATCCATCAGCTCCAAAGGTTTCCTTGTATCTCTTTGCGTTTCTGTTTGTGGTAAGAACATTAGCACGAGATTCACTCTCTTTACACATTTTAAGTGCACAATACTATCTTGCTAACACTGGGCCCTATATTGTACAGCAGATTGCTGGAACTTACTAACCTTTAGAAGTTGTGAAACTCTGTCAACAGAACCTTTTAAATCCTTTCAGGGATATCTTCAAGTATCACTTTCTTGAGTTTCATAAAATTATATCAAGTACAAGAACATGGTCAGTTGTATGTAAAACTGTCCAAGTTGTCCACACCATCAGTTCCACTTTGACTTTCATATTTTACATTTAGGCTTTTTGACCAAATTATACTTCTAAAAAAACCTGCATAGAATATATTTTGTTAACATAATTGCTCTAAGGACGAGGCAGATCCTGAAATTTACAAGCTCTACAAAGTGTCACGCACGGTCACGGGAGAATGCACAGGTGTTAACTCACATCGACTTTATCACAACTGTGTGGCAGGTGGCGATGTTGCTACTTTGTAGAAAAAGAGACAGATACTTACGAACAAAAAGGTATGAAGTGATAAAGCCCTGGTGTAACCCATTCCACCTGACTCCCAAGATACACATGCCTTTTGTAGCTACGTAAAAAAATGACCCCATGTGAACTTGACCGAAAGATAAGCCTCTAGTTACAGACTCTCATGATCACAGGGAAGTAGTAAGTTAAATATTCTGCCCACCCGTTCAGTCCCTGACCCACACAGAATGTGATCCGCACAACTCAGTTTTGACAGTGGGAGGCAGAACTTGACGGATACAAACACAAAAGGGTACCAGTGTTTATCACAACAAGCGTGCCCTGGACAACCGGCGTGGGGCTGCACCGTGTGGCTGACCGTTCAGCACTTACAGACCATTACCTGATCCTCGTTCCAGCCTGGGAATGACTTCAGTGTATATGGGAGCCCTCGAGGGTCCGAGAGCTCCAACTGTAACCCACTCCATCCTTGGAAGTTCACAAGACATCTTTGATCCTGAAACCCATCAAACCAGGTTCTTTCTGCTCCTTAAAGCTGTGTATCGGATAAACCTAGGGTAAACCTTCACGTGCTGGGAGACAGGTATATCCCCCACAGAGCATTTTTCCCACTCACATCATTTTTAAAGCTCCCTCAGAACAGAGATAAACAGTGTTGGACTGGTCACCATGCTGACTTCTTTACTTATCTAAGTTGAAGGTTATTTTGAGTTTTTGTCTCTTTCTTCTTAGCCAAAGGAACTGCTATCAGCCCACCAGCTTCTCAAAGGCACTGCTGAGCTGTTATTCACGTCTGTGCCCTGGCCCTGCGCACAGCTGATGACACACCGCAGGTCTTCACTGAACGCTGAATTCAGAGAGCTAACTTTACACTTAAATTGTCATGTGGAATAAGAAAAGTAAGTGTTAAGAACTTACTTTAAATTATTTAAACGGACACTAACCTGGATGAAGAGACTCGCTGTGGTCGCACAGTGCGGGGAAGGAAACAGGGCATCTAAACCGCCCGATTTCTCATGTGAAGCTGCTGCTTTTTGAAATCACAATTATATTTGCTGAGCCAGAAGTCCAGATGCACAGTATGACTGTAAGTTTTTTCTGAACTTTGAATTTGTGATTATGAAAAGTCTTAACAACGCTTAAAAAGTACCTTATTTATGAATTGTTTTCACAAGCTGGACTACACTGGTCCTATAAAAACGCAGCACATTTGCCGCATGGGTCTACCCCTCCAGGATGGCCCTTCTGAGACACCTTACATCACACGGTCACGCTGCCACCCTGCTGGGCGGGGGACCTCTCCTCTCAGACCATCGGCTGAACAGCTTTCGATGAGGAACTTTTTAACAATGAAGTTTAGACACACTTTACAGTGATAAACATGTTACACATTTCTCTTAGATTCCTGTAATCTTCCGTTACAGAACAAAATGTAGAGGTCCACTCTTACCTGCTTAAAAAGTTGGAGGTTAACTGCAGTTTCCAAGAACTGTTTCATCACACTTGAACGGTGCTTTACAAAGCTCTCCTCGCAAAAGGTGATGGGCTCACCCTGGAGAGAAATAAAGGATTTTAGGATGTCAACAGAAAGGCAGAGAGAACGTGTTCACCTAAAGAGAAGCATGGGGCTCACGAGGGAGTGCAAGACAGAACCAACTTCGAGGGGCTTGGAGTGTGGAGAGCATTGAAAGCAGCACACACATCTGAAAAAGTCCAACAATTATATTTCATCCTGATTAGAAAATAGTCTTACTGTAAAAACCACTGCGTGATTTTTGCCATTTATAGTATGATCATGCATTTCTTTTTAAATTAATTAAACAGTTGTCAATCACATTCTCTTGGCGATTGCAAATACAATTCGGACTGGGTACTTTCTGGGACAAGTCCCACATGGCATCTGCCTTAATTGATCCTATTTGCTAAGTAATCACAACTTTGCAAATGTCTTGTGGTGGCTGAGCCTCTGTTAGATGTTCCTCCTTCAAGTAACAAGGACTCTAATTCGAAACACAGATCCACTTGTCCCGTGGATCCCATGCATGACTTCAGAGCCCGTCCCTCACTGGTGGGTCCCTGCCACCTGCTGTTTCCCTCAACAGCCTGAAGGGTCCTTTGGCCCATTCGATACAGATGAAGATAAGTGACTGGACTTTACGATCAAAGTGAAAACAGATTAGTGACAGTGATTCGGTCCTTATAGTAGACCTTGTAGCAATCTTCACACTGCAGCAAAAAGGAAAAAAAGAGTTTGTCTACCTTAATAAACTTTGAAAAAATATTAATTATGATTTAATTTTAAGGAAGCATCAATGCCTTGATTCTAGGTAGTTGTAAGTAAAATTCTGAAAACTGGTTCCCGCATGAACAGAATAAGACGACCAAATCTATGTAATCCAAGCAAATCACTGTCTGATGGAAGTTAAAGACACCACAGAACCACGCTGTTCCACGCGGCAGCCATTAGTCCCATGGAGCTATTTAAATTTAAATGTATTAAAATTAAAGCTAAATTCATTTCCTCAGTCACACCAGCCACATTTGAAATACTCAGTGGCCACAAGGGCCTAGTGGCTCCTGAATCAGACAGCACAGATACAGAGTATTTCCTTCATCACAAAAAGTCCTCTTGGACAGCTTGCTGTAGAGGGGAGAAAATAAAATTCAAATAAAGTATTAGAGAAGATAATTAGATAATTTGCTAATTGGTGTCACCTGTACCACCAGCAGCCAGAAGCCAACGAGCCATAACAAAACTAACATCACACACTTCCGTATTGACTGTTGCCACTCTTAAGTGCTTCAGAATGACTTTTAAATACCTATTTTAAAAATTGGATTAATTTACAGAAATATATTTTGGATAATCAAAAACATACCTTATTTGCCACTATCACAGAACTTACAATGTAATGGGGAGGAAACAACAAACAAGCAAATCCACCGAAGGTAAAGATCTGTTGTTTTGTATCAGCAACACACCCGGTCACACTGGGAGCCCGACAGACATTTTAGGAGTGAGCAATCGAAACAGCAGTGAGTTGAAGTCTTGCTCCATACGACACGTTAGCTTCTCAAAAGCAAATACAGGTTTTAAAAATAAACAAAACCACTGCCTCTAACGGCAGCTCCAGCTACATCACTGCTATTACAAAGAAATCAGTACGACTGAAAATTTTAGCTTTTTTTTTGATAGATTTTTCCCCAAACATGTGAGAGAGATTTTATTACCACCTATGATTTGTCTAAAAGTTGTCATTAATACTGCAGAACAGTCTTGTATTCAAACACAAACTTATGGTTACCAGAGGGAGAAAGGGTTGGGAAGGGATAAACTGGGGGCTCAAGATTTGCAGATACTAACTAATATACATATAGAACAGATAAACAACAAGTTCCTTCTGTACAGCACAGGGAACTACATTCAATGTCTTATAGTAACCTATGGTGAAAAAGAGCATAAAAATGAATATATACGCATGTTCATATGTGACTGAAGCACCGTGCTGTACACCAGAAACTGACACAGCCTAGTAAAATGACCATACTTCAATTAAAAAAAAAAAAGTTCTATCTCCAACTGAAAACTTCAGACGTCCTGTTCCGAGCAGGAGTATCTTTTGGCTGGAGGGCGGGGAGGGCAGGGGCAGAGAGTGTCCAGGCAAGGGATGGGGAGGGGAGCTAAGTTGACCTGTGCTCTCTCAAGGGTCAGGCATAACTTAGTCACTAGCCAAAGAGAACTACCCTGGGAGTACCCTGCCCTCATTAATCTTCCAGCAATTGCCGCCATCTTTCAAGAGAAGGAGTAAGGAGAAAGCTCAGATTTGCTGTCCACCCATTTTTGATGACACCAGTCATGCTCAGAGCTTCCAACTGAACCTCCTACAACTGACAGTTTGTTCACTACGAGTCTTAATGATAATGAGGAAGACACATCTTAGAATCTTATCTCAGGAGAAAGTAAGTCTGGATTAACAACGCTGTCAAGCTTTATATATTAACACACAAGAATCTCAATCACTGCCACCCTGGGGGTGTGTCCTAGGAGGCAGACAGTAAACGACTCCCCATGCGAGTCCCTTTAAGTCCCAGTCGAGCTGAAGGGCGTGGTGAGAAGGAACTCTGCTGAGGCTCTTCTGATTTACTGAGGATCTGATTACAGGCCGGGATTAGGACTGAATGCTTCTCAGAAACTGTCCTGTTCCAAGGGAGGAGGCTTTATGCCCAGTGCTGCCCGTAAATCCGCAGCGCACGCCTGCAGGATGGAAGGTTTAACATGGGGGCAACCGTGGCTCCACCGCGGGAGCGGGAGCTAGTTTTGAAAACAAATGGAAGCTTCACAACACCGACATGGAAAAGGCATGTGGACAGGAAGTGGCTGGTGAGTCTGGAGACGGCACGGATCAGCGGCAGCACCACAGCGAGGCAATGGAAGGCCGGCTGAGGCCTAGTGGCTAACGGAGCAAGCGACAGACAGTCCCAGAGGGAAGGAGGACTGGAAGAGGTTAGACTGTTTTAAGAAGGGCTATGTCTCAGGTTCTATATCATCCTCTGGAACAGGAAACTTGGCAAAAAAAAAAAGAAAAAAGTCCAAAACAACAGACAGTCTTCACGCTTTAAGGTGCACGACTTAGCAAAAGTTCACAGTGCAAAAAAGTTACAGTATCAGGAAGAGTATTGCCGTACAGACAGATGTAACACCGCCCGAAGTGTCGGCACACTGCTTACTCTTTCCCTTAATGCGTTCGGACTTAACGTGCAAACTCACTGTTATGTAAGGATGTAAACAAACTAAGCAAAAAAGTCTGCGCAGCGATGGCTTATTTAAACTGTTAAATCTCTGAGAGATTCTGCTCCCAGCTCTCTCATGGGAATATTAAAATATATTTAGGTTCTAACAGGAAACAGGAATGAAAGATTTTTCCCGGGTTAGACAGCATTTTTCTTCCAAGTGTGCCACTGCTACGACTATGGAAGGTCCTGCCCGTTTACTCCTAGAGCTGAGGAACCACGAACAGAATACGTTCTCCTACTGCTGAAAATCATTCATGGAAAAATCTCATTCAAATCATAAACTTTAGTTATTATTAATAGCAAACATCTTATGTACATATATGAACTTCTCCTAAAGTTATCAGATATGTCTTGAAAAAATGTAGGTTTCAGTGTTGCATTTGGCTATGATTCTGCAAATTAAGATGGGAAAAGAAATTGATCTTTCTAGACAGCTGATTTTAGCACTTTGGTCAAACTTGCACACTTTAAAAGATTAATTAATTTATGTATTAATGTTACACATACTATGAAAAAAATACTTCTTTTCCTCCCCAGATTTGAAGGAAGAAGAGTCTCTATTCTATGAAACATACGACCAGTGATGTGAAGACGGAACCCTCACTACCCCGTCCCCGGCCCTCCTGCCTCGTGCCAGTGTTGCACAACTTTTATACATTTTTGCTAAAAAAAGTTGAGCAAAATTTCCTCCCTGCTGATATAAAAACGAGAGAGTGCTGTAAAAGCAAGCACGTTCCATGAGGACGCCAAATCCACAGCAGATATCCCTCGTGTAGAAACCATCTACCGAGTGAAAGGCATCCACTCGAGCTCGGGTGATGGGTGAGCTTCAGTCACCATCACACCGAGAGGGATGAGTAAACAAGCTTTCCAGCTTGTATTTTAAAATCTCTAACGAGCTGGCAGTTACAAATGTACTAGATGGCAGCTTTAAGGTGAAGATTCAGTAAATGGCCATTTAAATTATGAACGTCAATCCTCTACTTATGTTGCCTGGACTTAATCGCAAAATATTACTTACTGATAATGTTTTAAAGGAATCCAATACGAAAAAATTTCTGAAAGACAACTCCTCCAGCTCCTCCAGCAGCGGCCCCGATGACTAACTCATCTTTATTTTAAAAAGAATTCCCTTTTTATCCGTTAGCAAGATTCACGGCAGCCCAGAAAAGCTTGAGTGCTTGAAACAAATGACATCGTATCCTAAATACTCAGAGGAATAGATTTAAGTATCACTTCCATGCTCTTAGGGTAACAAAGTGTATGCTTTTGAATAAATTAAGCAACATTTTAACTCAAACATTTCTTTAGCACTAGAAGCAGAGCTTGTGAGATAAATGATAGACAGAGATACAACTGACGCCCCTTTATTAGTTATTTAGTGTAATCATTTAAAAATGCTCTCATGTTTATGACAATGTTCATCTTTTCGAGGATCAAAGGAGGGTACTTTAGTTATGTGAAAGGAATTTTCCTTACCAAATTTACTTCATTTTTAATGATCATAGCTAATACAGAGAGCGTTACCTATATGCCAGGCACTGTTCTAAGTGGCTTACATATACGAACTCATTTTATCCTCTAAATAACCCAAGAAGTATTATTACCCCTTTTTTTTTTTAACATGTGAGGAAACTAAAGCACTAAGAGGGTAATCTGCCGAAAGTCGTCCACTGTCACAGAATGAAGAGTCAGCCCCAAGCGATCTGGTTTCAGGGTCTGCACCCTTATAACTTTCCTTAAATTTATTTAGCACATTAGTTTGATCTTCCATTTTTGAATTTTTAAAACGTAGCTAACTTGCTGCTGGCTAAAATCCAAAAGCAGCAGAATTGTTTTATTTAAATCACTTTCCAGAAACTTTAAGGAATTTCGTCGTTTTCTCTGTAATTACGAGCAGGTACAACTGATTTGTCAGTCGTGCCGGCGTGTCACTCAGAGAGTGAGGCTGGGCACTGTGAGAAAAGCAGCGTGTTAGGAGTGGCCATTCAGACGTCCTAAGTGCTTGTTTTATAAAATAAGTTACTCTTTGGCAGTATTTAGCAGGTGTATTTGAAAATGAATATTCAGATCATCCTGAGGGGCTTCCCTCCCAGTCGACATCCGACTGGCTCCCCAGTGCCACCGCAGGGGACCGGACGGAAGAGGGCAGCGGTCTGAGCAGTGGCAGTCACCCCAGGAGACAAAGCCACACGTGGAACTTACAGCAGGAACAACAGCCTCCCCAGCTTACACACACACTGTGAGATGTCTACACCAGGTGCTCCTTTTGAGAGAATTCCTAAGATTTTGTATCGTTCGGTCAGTCTGTACATAAACGTACACTGCGTGTCTTCCTGCATCTTCATTTAGAAGACATGCACGTCCAGAACACTTACCTCAAGGAGCATGTGATAGGCCAACAGGGCCGAATGGAGGGGGACCACTCCACACAGAGCAAGAGCAGGCCTGTGGACGGAACGGATCCAGACCCAGGCCCCACGGGTCACCAGCTGGGAAACTTACTCAAGTTTTTAAAAGTCTATGAGCATTAGTTTTCTTATCCTTAAAATGAATAGGGTAATATTTTGAAGGCTTGTAAAGATCAAATGAGAGAGTTTATTTAAAGGGCCCCTCAGTGCGTGGTACCCAGTGGGCTTCCAATGGTCAGTTATTGTTTTAATAACAATAGATAAATCATTAACATCAGCAAAAATAATAACATAAGAACTATAATAAGTAATATATAAAAAAGGAAGAGGAATGTGTTAAAGGAAGTAAACATAATCAATCCATAGAAAGAAGGGGTCTGTATGAACTACAGCCTCAAGGACCAGGAAGAGACCAGATGCCGCTGAAGCCAGAAAGATAAGAGCACGGCCAGGAAGAAAGAACACACGAACCAAGGGTCTGGGAGCCTGGGCATTTGGAGCCTCCAGCAGAATTCTCTAAACTGAGGTCAAAGATTAGGAAAAAAAAGTAAAAGCAGACACAGACGGCCTGCCCATAGTGAGGGCCCTGCCTGGCAGGAGGAGGGAGGGCCCTGGGGCTGGTCCGTCACAGACCTCACTGACAGGTGCAGTTCTGTCAAACGCAGGGAAGCAGTGGCTCATTTTCATACGTGTCTAAACAATCATGACATGTTGAAAAGTAATGTCTAGTTAAAAAATCCGTATTAATTTAAAGCTACTTTGTAGCCCTGCCCTTTCCAGCCGTCGTCCAGGAGCTATGGGATGCGACTGGAGTGCACTCACGGGGAAAAGAGACAAAACCACGAAATCATCACGACTTCTAAACTTGGCTTCCTTCCTCCACATCAATTAGAAAACATACCAAAGATACATGGCTACTAGATAAACGTCCAAAAAGAGTGCACAGAACAAAAAGCAAATGTGCTGTCAGTAAAGAAGAATCAGGGTAATCTGCAAAGATCACGCCTAAAACAACAGCAACAGATATTTTATATACAATACATAAATAATTCTTCTTCAAAATGATTTATTTTGAAAATATATAGAAAAAGTGTCTAAATACACTCAGTATACTTTTTAAAACTTGAGCTTTCATTCAAAGCTGAGTCAAAAGAAACGTGGATGCTCACGGAACAAAAGTACTGTGCCCTAACTCCCAGAAAGGACCAGCAGTCAAAAAGGAAGAAGAAACCATCAAACACAAAAAGGAAAAATGTAAGTAAGTTAGCCAATACATTGGTAAGATGTGAGCAATAAACAGGAGAGCTAGTCTCTGACAAAATTGTATCTTTTCCCACAGAGACTGAGACTCTGGCTCTGAAAGATGTTTAAAAAAAAAGTCAAAGGCATTGAAATCTTGCACTCCTGTCTGCTCAATTAAGCTCAAACAGGGAGAAAATTAAGCTACAAAAACTACAGTAATAAATGGTAAAGACGGGATATCTTCATAATCTTAACTGGCACGTAACACCGACCATTTAAATCTTTTATAAAAATGTTCCCTTCAGTGCGCTCTTCCCAAATCGAAAGGCTTTTGCAAATTTAAAAAGGGAAAGAAAAAGGTAGCCAATAAAGTCAATAATTATTTAAATGCGGCAAAATTCAAGCAAAGTGATACTTTAAACTTTCTTCCTGTATTGTACACTTAAAACCAACCTCTCTGCCTCAAAATTTGGTAACTAAAATCAATCACTGATTTTGTCTTTCAGAGTCATTCTTGTTTCAATGGACGTTCAACAGCTTTAATGACTATGACCTACTGCAGGATGGGTGACTGGTTTCCAGTCTTTCAAAGAATGAGACCCTGTAACTGTAAAAAATTTTTGGAGACTCCCCCACGTGAGAAACGCATACTATGTGCAGTACTACGAGTTCCAGATCATGTTTTTTAAATGTACACATATTTCAAGAAGATCAGCATGCAAATTAGACGTGTACTTTTCTAGAGACAGAAGCCTGTCAGTCTGAGGGTTTCTCCTGACAGCTCATTACTCCTCGGCAACAGAAGAGAAGCCACTGGGAGGGAGCTGCTGATATGGAAGTCACTTCAGAAAGCGTCTCACCCATTCACACTTACTCAGCGCTCCACAGTTTACGGCAGGACTCACACAGCAATCCTGAGAGGCAGGCAGGGAAGGTACAAGAGTTCTCCTTTCACAAAGTAGAAGACGGAAGCCTCGAGACTAAGGAGACGGGCTGGGGTCACACAGCTTGGTGGTGATGAAATCCCCATGCGATAACAGGCCTTACGACTTATTACTAATTCAGTATTTTTAATCCATTGCAACTTATTCACCTGGGCATGAAAGGGCCTTGGAATCGCCTTCATAAAATCAGACTCACACACTTAACCAGTAGTTCAGAGAGAGAAACAAATACATTTTGATTTATACCTTTCTGGACAATCTAACTACTTGGCTACAATTCTACGTAATAATCATTTGGGGGGTATTAAAACAAAAAAGCAATGGCAAGATGAGCTAGGATATGCTCAATAGACAAGCCCACTTAGAAAAGGCTTATGAATTAGCAAGACAATAAATGTCCAAATACTGCAAAATTTTTGATTGCTAATGATTTTAAACTTCTGTGTTACATTTGTCATTTCTAAACTCTAATCTAATAAACCCAATCATCTGGCTAATTTCTTAATGACCTTAACAAGATTGAGCAGAGTTACTCTAAAATGCATTAACGCCATTCATTAATTAGTGAAGAGGTAAGTATTCCAATTTTAGCACCACAAACAAGGTGATATGGGAAAGAATGTGGGAAACACTAACTAAAGATTGCTGAAAGAACTAAAACCAGGGAGTCAAGAAACTGGAGATGCAAGGTAATGTTTGACAGCATATTACGTGGGATTTTAAAAAATCTTTATGATACTTTTTAAAGGGTGTGATATTAAACCATTTCTTTCTCTGCCCATTCCAAAGAATCACAAAAAGCAAACTCAAGGAGTGATGAAATAAAGCGCTTACAGGTTTGTATCTCAGTGCATCTCTGTAGGATCCAAACAAAGCAGCCTGCGCCCTGAGGAAGGCCCTGGCCACTCCATCTCCCGTAGCTGTGGATTGCTTCTTCAGTTTATTTTTCAGGGCCGAGACCTGCGTGACGGAGAGGAACAGTTAAATTAACACCTCGGAAATTGGTACAGCGAGGTACGAACCCAATCAGGAGGCACACCACAGTGTCTGCAGGTCAGCCCAAACCTCATCCTCCTCCCTGGGAGCTTATCTCTGCCGCTGCGGAGGGCACCTGCTGCTCTGTTAATTGAAAGAAAGGCAGGGGCCCACGGTAATGTGCTAATGCAAATTGGTTTATGCTCTCTTTTTTCCCAAGGCCTCTTGACATAAATAAGCTTTAATTATTTTACAGTAAACTGCTTGGGAGCCACTTTCCCGCAGATTTTTAGCAATCACAACACGCGTCTCCTTGTTTGGGGATGAAGCCGGCTGGGTGTCGTTCATTTCTGCTAGGTAAGGTTATTCGTTACAGGTCCTCCAGGATCACTTACTATTTAATTTTATTTTTGGAAGCCTCATTTGTATATGCAATTTTCCCATCATTTGTTGGAATAGTTTTCACCATTATTAGGGGAGAAGAGGGGAGAGAAGTTAAGGTACAGAGAACCTACCAAGGGCAGAGAATTGCGTTCTGCACTCACATACTGCCCCATCTCATCTTCAGTCTTCACGAAAGGTACTCATGTTTACAAATGAAGAAATAGGGGCTCAAACATGTGAATCAATTTGCCTTCAATACGTGCTACTAAGTGGCAAAACTGAGATTTCAATCCAGTTCTGTCCAGTTTTTCCCACAACCACATGCAGGATTTGAAATCAATGTTATTGCTTTACGAACCAGTACTCATATTAATACGTTAATATTTTTAAATCAAAGAAAAACTTATTATCTAGGAATCTGCATAATTTTAAAAGGCACCTAAATTTGTTACACTTTTTTATACATTTCCATCCTTTAACTTCAGGTTTTGTGTACTTTAGAGAACACGTATTATTTATGGATAGACTTTACTTAGATGAATATTTTCTAAATGTCATCAGACTCCCGAAGTATAACTTATTTTTAAGGGGGAGGTGATGTGATATGTTCCTATGCATCCAAGTCATTTAACCAATTCCTTTCACACATAATAAAAAAACTACACTCTGTATACTTAAAAAATACTATCAATGCTCATATACATTCCTTATCAATGCTTTACATGGGGATATGAAGTCATGTAAAAGTTCTGTTTTCTTAAGAAAAAACTGATGGGACAAATTCTGGGTGGAATGGCCCCTTATCAGAGCATGGTCTCATCCTTACACTACCAAACAACAAAATAAGGTCATTTCTCCTTTACATAGACATGCAAGAAGAAATATGTCTATTTCTTTACACAGGCAGTCCTGACTTCTCTTGTAGATGAAGACTGTAATTGAAGCGTCAACCTAATTAACAACTAAACTTCGAATATTGCTAATGAGAAGTGAGCACAGCACCAGAGGAAGGGCCAGCTCTACAGGTGATAAACCTTCACGGTAGTGACATTTTCCAGTGTAAAGTCACAGTTACTGTGATCTGATCAAAGAAAGAGACCCCCATTGGGTCCAATTATAACCATAGTTTTGAAAAAAATTATTGAGTTATGATGTTCATAATCTATGCAGAAAGGCCTCTGCAGTATAGGTCTTTCCGCATAGCTGTGATCTTTTCAATTTATATCCAAGCTCCGCAGATTCAGATAAAAGTTTAGAGCCTAATTCATTTAGCCCACAAAGTGCATAAACCAGGGTTCATTTAAGAGGAAGTTTTTATTATTAAAATCTAACCTCAATAAATGCACATTTTTACGTAACCCACATATTCAAAAATAAACGCAGCTAAAGGATGTAAAAACGAATCTTCTGCCTTAATGCCCGTTATCCTAAATCCTGCTATTTTAAGTTTCAAGTGCCTTTAAAGAAAACCCAATAGGAATGAAAGTCAATACATGTATTTCATTACTGCCCCCAAAAAAGGCTTATGGGGGAAAGAATATGATTCCAGTCTTTCAAAGTATTATAAAAAGTAAATGACTGGCTCATTTTTTCATTTTACTTTAGAAAATAAGAAAATAACGTTTTAAAACGGCATGCCTTGTGGCTCTGCAGAAGAAAATGCTTCCGAGTGTTATCTTCCTATAAAACCCGAAATCGACAGTTCAGTCCCCCACAAATCAAGAAGCCCTGGGACGGTCGTGCCACGTGCTCGCAGAGACTGGAGGCAAGTCAGACCACCCCGCAGCCTCTGTCACCCCAAGCCCCGGATTGCTTAACGGCTGTGCAAGTTATCCAGGATATTAATCACCCTGGCACAAGCCTTTCCTAACCAAGTCATAAATAGGTAGCCTTCACTTTCAAAATTGGTGAGTGATGAGTCCTGAGTTCCCTCAAGAGCTCTACAGAAAACGGGAAGGAAAGGAAAACCCCTGCTCCAGAACTCGCTGTCTAGCCACGGCACACACAAGCGCGGGGAACGCGACTCGTCTGAACTGAGACTTGTGTTAGTGTGAAAAATACATGGGATTTTGAAGACTCAGTACGATAAAAAAGCTAAAAATGCCTAATTTTTATTGATTACATGATGAGAGTATTTTGAACATACTGGGTTAAATAAAACATATTATTAAAAATTCATTTCACCTATTTCTTTTTACCTTTTAACATGATTACTAGCAAGTTTTTAACTGCAGGCGCGGCTCACGCTGCATTTCTGCTGGACAGCCCCAACCCGCACAAGCATCCTGTCTCACTCCACACAGGCTAAAAAACTGCCTAGCGAGGAATATGGTTACATTTTCCCTTTGCCTGTTTCTAAATCATTTCAGCCTTTACAAACTGCATGAAGAGTTTTCCCTTGACCTACTCTAGGCAGGCTTCGACTGGCAGTAGATCTGAGGTGGTTCCTGTTTTTCGGAAACCAGAAGGGCAAGTGAGTGAGCTGTTTGTCTATGCACCACGAGTGCTCAAAAATGGCCTGTAAAAAATGAGACGTTTTTAATAGCTCTGGATCTAAGGATATGGCTCTGATAGACAACACTTGTGTCAACCTTGGTATTTTCCTGTCTTTCAGATCACCGGAGCAAATTATCACCAGTTACCACTGCCCTTTGCAGTGCTAATTAGCTTTTAGCAGTTTTTATCTATAAGAATGGTGCTGTCTCTTCCACACTTTTTAAATACTTGGTCTGGGGAAACAGCATTTGCTGCTTTAATTTCCAAACTTCCCAGTTCAGTTATGGAGTAAGTGTACCTCTTCCTCTGAGATCCTGAAGTTCACACTCACATACAGCTGAATTCAGAAAGGCATCTGAAACCTTGGTCGCATGGCTGTCATCACACAATCCTATCGTACAGTATCAACTGCTTTCTCTTTTTATTCTCAAGAAAATAAGCTTCAATCTCCAATGGCTAAAGATTACTTCGAAACTGACATTTTATTTTACTATGACGTTCTTTAGCCTGTAAGTAAGTTATTTTTTGTCTAATTAGGCACCCTACTAGACCCCCAAAAAAGTTAAACAGTGAACAGAAACTTCAGAACAAATATCATTTCACTGCTCTTATCAAACGTTCAAATTCCTTTCATACAAGGAGGATTCAGGTTGTAAGCAGCCGTCCGCGGGGGGCACTAGACCCTGGGTCTGAGCGCAGTGGGCGTTCACTGCAACGCGAGTGATATTACTACTGATTCTCCACTTTCACCCTCTTGGCACCAAGTGACTCTGAATAAAAGGAGGGAATTACATGAGTAAACACAGCAAACAGGTATAAATTAAAAGACTGCCAGCCACGTGCACACAGCCTCAGTAATGAAGCAATTATGCCGACCGGGGGTTAGGGAGGGAGGGTACACAAAGGAGCTGAGTTTTCAGAGAAGTGATTGATTTTCCTCTCACTTGATTTTTAGATGTGTCTTCTCAGGAAAAATAAATTGCCCATTATAGCTTAGAAATTTTAATTTTATTTTTTAGGATCACAAAGAGAAACCCCACGGTAAAGAACAGAAGGTAAAAATAAATGTTCAGAAATATCTGCATAACTTATATGACCTGAAACACCTCTGTGATGCTTTTCAATATCCTTTCACATAACTAAGCTGTACTGTAGAAACATCCTACATTTAGAAAAGTTACTGCTTCAAGTAATTATCTGCTCTAGAAAGAAGTCACAAAGTTAAAATCTTTCATTCTTCCATGAAACATGTTATGGTTATCATATGAATCAGATATTAAATCCCTACC
Organism: Camelus dromedarius; assembly: GCF_036321535.1. Taxonomy (NCBI): domain Eukaryota; kingdom Metazoa; phylum Chordata; class Mammalia; order Artiodactyla; family Camelidae; genus Camelus; species Camelus dromedarius. Next base: position 34,583,332 of record NC_087456.1, read on the forward strand.
CTTCTTTAATCTTCTAATGTTCAGTTTCTTAAGAAACAAAATTAACCCTTCCCTCTTAATATAATTTTCTAGCATGCTTCTATTTAAGGATTAAAGCAGTAACCTTTAACATTTATTAAATGAAAAACATACGATTCACCCACAGAGGGTATCATGACATGGTTTCTTTGCCTAAATTACCCATCAAAACCTAACAAATACGGTGTCATCTACAGCTCCTTCCCCTCCAGAGGCATCTGAAAACGAAGACACTCAAAACCGCTCTGACTGCACCTCAGGCCCAGTGTCCTGCCAGCGTCTCTAATACCAGTATCACGCCCACTCATCCACGTCCTCTGCACGTCACCCTGTCTCATCTTCCACAAGCTGGACATCAGCAAGCCCCATCAGTTCGACCTCTGACAGAGATTTCAAATCTGTCCACTTTCCTCCAGATCCCTGCCACCATCAAGTTCAAGCAGCTCTCAGCTCTCACCTAGACACCTCAGACAGTCCCCTGACTGACCCTCCTGCTTCATTTCTGCTTCGTTAGACCCAGTGGTCTTCAGGACCCAGAACCCAAGATGATAGTTTTAGAAGTCAAACTGGATCACGCTGCTATTCCTCTGCTCAAAATCTCCTATGAGTTTCCAATGGAGTCCAAAGGTCCTCAACAAGAACCACAGCTCTTTTACAATCTCACGCCTGCCTGTCTGGACAACCTCACCTGGCGTAAGCCTCTCTTTTGTTCATCTGACTACAGAGATTCAGGGCTTCTTTCCACTTCCTGCCAAGCAGGACCTTTGTATCTGCTGTTCCTCCTCTTCCCACCTTGCATGGCTTACTCATCCTCACCATTCAGGACAACTCTGCAAACAGATGTTTTGACATGTTGACCTTGGCTGAACCATAAAAGGCAGATCTGAGTGTACACTGGTAAGAATCGTATCTCAGCTTGGCTAAAATTATCTTCATCTCAGCTCACTACCGGCAGAGATAGCTGTCAGTCTACCACTCTCTTTCTCTTTGGTAACAGAAATCCTAAGTTTTGACTGGTGCTTGGTTAACCGGGCTGGGTTAACCCAGCCATCTCCCAGCAACACCTGTGACTTGGTGTGGCCACGTGGTTGGCTTCAGACTAACAGGATATGAGTTCCAGGACAGCAGCGTGTATGTTTTCCTGTTTACTCCGTTCCTAGCACAATCCAGCACATAGTAGGTGCTTGGTCAATGTTTGATGAATGAATGAATGAATGAACAAATTAACAACCTGTCCAAGGTACACCAATGTCTCTTGTTAACTGGATCAGACTATCTGTGATGGTGTCTAGGAACATAATTCATTCAGAAGTTCACCAAGTCATTAAGGTATAAGCAAGACTTGGGAACTGGTATCGTGACAATGCTCACAATAGAGTATCATGCACATACAAAAGTCTCTCAAATATGGAAAAGTCAAGAACTTAAAAAACAAGAAAGACAGTTTTAAATAATTTTAAAGCCAAAATCAGGTCTTTACATTAAAATACATGCACACATTAGCAGTAAGAAGAGAGAGAAGGACATTATTAAGATGATGTGGGGAAAAAAGACATTAGGAGAAAGACCAGGTAATTTAGGTGGAAATGAAAAGCCATGAGGAAGCCAAGGAAATTCATGAGCACTTAAAATTACTGAGTAACAAACTATAAATCAGCTTTAAACTGGCCGAGGTGCAGAGACACTGGGAGGCCCCACGGAGGGTCTCTCTGCAGCGGGAGGCTCAGTCTCCCACGCAGCCCACAGAATAGCACGAAGATCTTTTAGATGTTTGGAGGCCCAATATAATCAAAATTTGAATTTTTTAAATTTCCGTTTTGTTTTGCTTTTGTATTTAAAGTTTGCATTTAAAAAAACAGCAGAATCTGTTACTAATTTACTTACAAACAGAAAGCCTTTTTGTAAACAATCCCATCTCTGGGAATAAGTGTTGAGGAGAGCAGAGACTCCCACGGACCCTCAGGTCACGTGCAGGGGCCAGGGGCCGCCACTGCAACCCGGCCTCGCCTCCAGGGAAAGGAAATAACAAGTCGCACTTGGAGCCCAAGAGGTGCCCATTAAGCCTGCTTCCGGGTTCTTCCTTTCATTACTTCGAAAGTCAGATGGAAATTCCCTTATAAAGCATTCTAGGAAGTTAACTCTAAACAGGGCCTTTAAAAGCAGCCTCCATTACAAAAGATAAAAAGAAATGTGATCACACTGCTCTTCCAGGCCAAGGACTGAGTGCCTGCCCCGGCTCCGCCTGGCGCCAGGCTGCGTGGACGGGCAGAGCCACCCAGATGCCTACATCCCCCGGGGGCAAACTGAGAGCAGGACGTGTCTCCTGGAGTCCACTCTAGTAAACAACAACAAACAGGCTTCTCTAAGTGACCCCAGCACCTGAGTGAAGGCGTGTTACCCTTCTCACCTGGACACTCTAGAAACCTGCTGGGGACATCGTGCACTGTTGAACACGATGAGGATTTTAGCAGAGCTGTGGCAAACCCGGGATTGATACAATATTCTCTGGGGTCTTTTTTTTCCTTTGTAACATATACTATGACAATTTAACATTAAACCTTCATGTTAGATTAGAGGAAACAGCCAATGAGTTAAACATACCTATTGACTTATGTGCTTGGTTGTAAGAGTTAAATTTGTTTATATACTTGAATTTTTAAGCTGACTTTAATAATTCTCTGAAAAAGCCAATTACTTTCTGAAATTTATTCCAAATTACTTAGCTCACTCGAATGCAGCTATCTAAAAATCAGAGTTTGGGGGGTTTTTTTCCTCTAGTTCTTTAGGCTTGTGATGATTTTTAGTGAATCTGAGCGATCCGTATCTTTCTCCTTTTCATATCACAGTAAAACCATTAACCGAGTCCTTGGTGTGATACTTGAAAGCCTCACTGTAAGATGCACAGTGTTTCAGAGGATTGCATTTTATAAGATCTTTCCAATGTTGCAGTAATTAAACATGCTTCACACTCAGTGCAGCTGTCCTAGGACAGACTGTGGCCTGCCGAGACGAAGCAAGAACCCTTCAGCGTGTGTACCATATTTTCTACGCACCCTCATAACAGAAAATAGAAAATTGTTTTCCAATAATGTTCTATATAACATGAAAATGAGTTTTTAAAACAGTGCTGACAGTCCTCATTTAAGTCAAATAGGTCATACTGATTATTTCTCTAACAAGATCAGAATGCAGACTAAGCTTCTATACTAAATTTTAAGAGTTCCTCATTACAAGCACATCACGTTTACACGAGCGGGACCACGGTCCGGTGTGTGGGGACAAGTCTGAGGATCAACCTATACAAACTCAAACTCCAGACAAACCGTTAGCAGTCTACTTGCTGTGACCCACCCTCTTGTCTGAAACAGGTAAACACACTGACCTGTCTCAGAGTATATTGTTTTTTACAATCTAATGAGTTAAATTATTTAAAGACAGTTAACCAATATAGGTCAAAATTTGCTCTCCAAGTAATGACTATTCTAATGGGTGTAACTTTCCCAGATGTCAATTCTTACTGCTTTCTTCTGCGAGAGTTATTTTGTCATTGTTCTAACAATATTCACATGAAGACAGATTTCCTAAATCTCATAATTCTCTTCAGCTTAATTGTCCAACTAGTGGGGCATCCTATTTATTTTTGAAATAGTAACAATTTTCCAAATTACTTTCTAAAATGTTGATGATAAAAAATAAAGTGAGCAGTAATACCTTAGAAATACAACATTTTAAATTATTATGTAACTGAAACTAAATTTGTGTATATATTCGGAACGAGGGGTCTCAATAATAGATTTTCTTAAACTAAAATGGACTCATTTGAGATTTCAAATGTTCATATTTAATCCAATCGGCTCTTTTTACCCCATACTTAAAAACATACCACAATAACACTAATTGCAACTGATACTGTTACATAACCCGAAAATTTACTTCTTTATTTCAAAACACAAACTACGTATGCTTGAAGGTTTCCGTATTTGGCAAAGCCACTAGAAAGTGAAATCACAATGTATTCATAGACAAAAACTACAAAAGTGTATTTTAATGGATCTACTGCTTTTAAAAGTTATTCCATGTAATAATCAATATCGTTAAAATCACTCCCAGTAAAATGTGTGTTTTATTCCTTTAATGATCCAAATCTATAGTGAAATGATGAAATCGAAAAACAAGTGTTCTTGTCAGAAGACAGGAAGAGAGTTTTTTCCCCTCCCTTAAGGAAAACAAAGGATTCCTGAAAGCTTTGGCCTGATTTATTTTTCCAATTTTAAATACCTTAAGAGCAGCGGAACTGCTACTGGCGTGGTAGTATTTCTAACAGCCAATAAATCTAAAATATTACGTGTGAATATTGGAATGAAGCCATTAAGAAGATTACAGCATGCAACACAGCAGAGGGTCCACAGGAAAAAAGAACCAGTAATTCAGGACAACTGTGACCACTGACCTCGGAACAGCCAGGACCACTGGTCAGGCTGATGCAGTAATAAAGCACACATGCCCAGAAAGTCATCTGGCCTGTGCGGATAATTTAAATGCTTTGGTGAATGATTTTAAAAGGCCCCATTTAAATATCAGTTAATTTATTAAATAATCAAGCAATACTGATAGTAATATTTTTCAGGCATCAAGTATTTTTTATTAATTCAAATCACAAAGAAATTCAGTAAGATCATTTGTGATTTTAACATGTCTCATTTAAACATTTACAATTACAGCAAGAATGACTGATACTTCACCGTCTTTTCTACTATGAGGGAGAGCTTTTGGAAAACTGATGAAAAAGCTAAGTTTACTAGGGATGGGTTAAACAATCACCTGAGATATTTTTAGAAAATAACTAAGTTTAGAACATCTCCTACTTTCAATAAATAGTCCCAGCTCCACCTCAGAACCACTTCAACGTACTCATTCTTCAAATTTGTCTATAGATCTGTGGCCCTTAATTTCAAACTTACAGATAGCTGCACCTACCTCACCTGGCAGTGTTCCTTTTTATGAACATCTTTCGCTATTTCAGCTGTGAGTCGTTCGTTAACTGTTGCTTGTAAGTAAACAATGAGACGGTCCCTCTTGTCATTTTACATATTAAGGCTTTACATTTTGTGAATACTGTCTAACTTCTTCACATCCTTAAATAAATATTTTAATATTAAACTAATTCTACTAGGAAGGTAGTAGTTTCCAGTTAAAAAAGAATCACCCATCAAAAAAATTACTACTAAAGGTTGTTTTTCTCAAAGAAATAATCAGCTGTCACTGAAGCTGGATATAAAAATTTCAGCATGACACAAAAAAGCTGATTTCTTTTTCCTTTCTCTTATTCTTTCTCATCTTTAAAAAAATAAACCATCCTTTCTTTTCAGGGCACTAATAGTAGGAACCACATACACATAAGAAAAACATTCTTAAAAGCTGGGGCTTTATTTTCATAATTATTTCTATATCCAATGAAGAATACTTTGATGGATTTCTAAATGAACAACTGCAATCCTTTCTAGCGGCTTCTGCAAAATTTTTATAATGAGGCAATCTAGTTATAATGAGCTAAAAAGATAATATAATTCTTCACTGGCCTGGGTTTGGATTTGCTCATACATAGCATAAATTTTACCACAGTAAGATAAAGTAGTTCAATTTAATTTGCTTCAGGGTCAGCAAGTATTTTAGGTTATTTATGGGCATAAATAATCTGATTTTGACTTTAAAATTACGTTTTTCCTATCACTAGCCATAAAAACAATCAAGGCTAGTATTCCTGTATTTTTTGAGTTTGAGATTTTTTTAAATTCTTTTTTTCAAACTCCCTAATAACGATTTCAAAGTACTTGAAATATTACAGAAAAATATATTTTGAAGGTTTTTTTATTCCAAAATGTTAACACTCCAGAAAAAAAACGGATGTTTTAAAGGGGAGTTTAATTAACTTAGAACTGAGTTATAAAGATATTTTAAAAGCGTCATTAGAATATATACAGAAACAGAACAATCTGCATTTTTACCCTGTTCTAAGGAATACGAAGGCCAGAAAAATGCACTTTGGAGACTATTTAACACAAAATACAGAATATACCCTATTATGAGCTGCAGACACACACATGCGCACACGCACACAAACCTCTGTAAGATCAAAGACCAGAAGAGAGCTGGCACTTAATTTATCAGCCTTTACAGACAAAAGACAGTTTTCGTCATTTCAAAAGGATCAGATGTCTTTTATGACAAACTGGGTTTGCAGTTTAATTTACAAATAGAATTCTAAGTTAGCAGTCTTTGCTCTGCCAAAGCAAATGACAAACAGTGTAGGTTTTCATTCTTGCGGCCCTCAGCAGGATAGAAAAGATTAAAATAAAACTGAAATAATCTAGAGAAAACAAATAAATGTTTCAGAAAGTTGAGGGAGATCAAAGACAGAATTTTCTGACCCCAACTGTACAAGCATTTCTTATTATATTGACCAGTGCCATCAGATCATTAATTAAAAGGAAAAGCGCTGGCAGGTGGCAGGGAAGCAAAAGCCGATAATTGGCCCCCTTCTTCTTCTTGCCTTCAAAAACTCTCTCATTCTTTTGCAAGACATGCCACCAGGCAGACAGAAATGCCTACTTTGTAATATAATGATTAAGATGAGATGAAGAGGCTTACGTTTAGAGAAACTCTGCCTAATGAATGCATCCAGCTTTTTAATTACGCTCTTACTTCTACAAGGAGTGCGATGTTCCATTCAGCATCCCCTCAGCTGCCAAACGGCAGAAATGTTAAATGCAGAACCTGCGCCTATTCCTCTCACACCACATGCACATTTCAACCCTTTTATTCCAGGTAGAAGATAACTCAGTAACTCAAGGGTCCAGGAGAAAACATGTACATGTGTGTTCACCACAAAATACCCCCCAGACTTACCACATCACTCGGGAGGCTGTTCAAGTCATTGAATGGTGATTCTAAAGTGTTTGTGTCAACATTTAACATAACCACGTCCTCCAGTGATTTATTTTTCACTCTCTGTTTAAAAAACACAATTATAAATAAACATTTCAGTATATTTTCCTTCCAAAACTATAATGAACTTAGACATGTAGAGAAAATTACCTTAATGCATTAGCCTTGGGAAAAGGAAAAAAGAAACGCTACATCATAAAAGAATATAAACAATTCTGCCTTATGAGAAAGTCTGTCTATAACCATTCAAAAAGACAGAGTAAAAATGCTTAAAAATGGAATGTTGGCTCATCTAAACATATCGATTTAGTCTGGAGATACTGAATATAATTTAACTACCGAAGACATATTACAACAAAGACTCACACAATAGGCACAGCTATATTAAACCATAAAAATTTATATCCTTCAAATTTTATCAATTGAATTTCAACCCTATGTTACAGGAGCTTCTGGCCAGTTTTAGAGCTATTTTTAGCATAAATCACACTGCAGGGTTAACAGAAATCAATATGTATGACTAATAAGTACTAAACAAAGTTTTAAATTAATAAACATTTTCTCTACATTTTCATATCAATTTGGTATGTTGATGACAAGTAAAAGTTGCATTAAAAAATGACAGCAGTAATATGGAATTTACTGCTAGTAATATTTATCCCATGAATTTAATAAAAAGGATCAAATTTAAAAACCTATCAGATTAACTATCTGACTTGCAATATTTGTTTGAAAGCTTAGTCAAATGGTCAAGTTATCTCAATATATACACAAATGATAGTAAATTAGAATTTATTAAATTTTTTATCCTTAAAGAAAGGAAATATTTAGTTTGTTTTTCCTACTTAAACTAATGTTTACTTAAACAAATTATAGAATTCTATTAGTCTTATTTCAATGATGGAAAATAGTATTATTCCCTAATGCAAATAAGCAAGGTGTATATTAATGTATCCGTCTACTCCAGAAGTCCGTAATTGCATAGGTCAACTAGCAATTGGTCAATTCATTTCAGTGCAGCAGTTTTAAAATTGACATTCTAGAATAATAGTCATTTCTGAAGTTTCTGTGATCCATTTAGGATTTCCAATCTCTGCACATTAGGTAGAATGTGAAATCTGCTAGGAAAAGGTAGTCTAGAGTAAGGAATTTTTATGTGTTAAGAAAGCTATGATGTCTACTTGGAATATGGATTCTCAGGGGAGATGCATGATTCTAAAGCTCTGTCCCGTAAGAGACATTGTAAGTATTACAAAGCAAAATTCAGAAGACTGTTGTTTCTAAGAAATTAGCAGAGAATCACTTATAATAGTGACACTATTGCCAAAACAGTCATAAATAAACTCAGGTCCCTTCCACGTGTACACACCTAGGTAAGAAAGTTTACATATGTAAAAATATGGCTACCTATAAAGTAACTATAGCATAACTACAAAAATAACCTATTTTATGAGCAAAAATGTTTATATTAATGGCATCTGTATGGGAAAAAGTGTATCATAATTTTGATTTCCATCTTCAATTCTAAGTTGTCCTTTTAACAGGAGATGTAAAGATAATCCAGAAACCTGATGTATTATTTAGGGGGTAAAATAAATTCACCCAAATAGCCTAGAATAATGGTTAGACCCTCAAAATGTTTGTTATGACACTAACACTAAACTCTGAATAAAAGAAATTAAATTAGTATCAGTATGAAATGTATATGTTTTTCAAAGTTTCTCTTAGTTTTAAACAGTCTAATAGTAGCTGAATATTAAAATCTGTTAAAGGAGACACTCAATAAGAATGGAAAATACATCCATTTTAATAAATGAATACACTCAGCCCCTCTGAAATGAGAATAATTCTACATAAGCAAAAAGGGGGAAATAGTACGTAATTTAAATTTTTAAAATTGTATTAATGCATTTTATCTATGTTTTCCCTCCAAATCAGACTATCTTTCTTTTCCTAAACAGAAGTGGAAAGTCATGCAGCATATAAAACTGGTATGATTTTCTCTGTCCCATATTTTTATATCTCATAAAATTCATACACTTGTTTGGATGGGGAAAGAGAAAGAAAATGTGAAAAGAGAATGTAGCTTTTTCTTCACAAATAAGAAAATAACATTAGGACACAGACTGTGAGTCCTTTCAGTGCAAGTACCCTAGCCTGTAAAATCAAGTTTTCTAAAAATTAACAAAATATAGAGTCATAATGTTATCTAACCCAAATAAAAAATGTTGCCCTAGCATTCGGGAAAAAGTAAAGTGACCAAAACTAGAGCACATGCAGAATTCCACCATTCAGGACCTCCTACAGGGCTCTTGCCACACCTGGTGCTCAGGTGCTTTACAGTCATCACCAGGATTTTCCCCAATCGGCAAAGTGCGGACTGATGGTGCACACCATGAAAAAACCGAAGCAGAAAACCAGATCTAACTCATTCAGGCTGCAAATCAGAAACTGGGTTAGAGCACAGTGTGCACAACCAGTGAAAAAAGAAACGTGTTTGAACAAGATAGAAATCAGCCGGCACGATGATGATGATGCAACAGACCCGAGTTATTTCAGTACTACCTTTTTGAAAATGATCCTGTAAGAATATTCTAAACATGACACTTGCCACTGTTTGGTACTATTCAGTTACTATTCTTTCAAAAGACAACTGTTTGAACTAGTATTTTTATGGATGAACTTATCAGTATCTCATGTCTGAAAGATACTCACCTCTATGAGGCTGGAGTGTATTCCAATCAGGTATGGCATTGGGGCACTAAATTAAAAATACACATGTATATATTCATATGGTTCATTAAAACTGGAACAATATAAGTCATTCAGAAAGCTTAAAAATTAAATTTATTAAATGCATAATTCTAATATAACACATCATAGGCATTTAAATTATTCAATATAGAGAACTCAAATTTAACCTTAGAGACCATAAATATATTCAAATTAAGGTTGATTTATATAAAAATTACAAAATCGTTTATAATTAAATCAAGAGTTATAATGTTTAAAAAAACCTGCTTTTATTTAAGAAGAATATTAAGGTCAACTATTAGTCTAGTTGAATCTTTTCCATACACTTCTATCCCAAATATCCTCAATAAGCATCTAACTTACTCACATTTCTTTTGCCCAATTTTTTATTCAACTACATTCTTATATGGTTTTCTCTACATGTCATCATTGTTTCACACCTACTACGCCACCACATGCTCACTGAGACCTACTGTGTGCCAGCACTGGTGGGAACAGAGGTGCGAAGATATACACCCCCCCGTTATCATTCCCATGCCATCCCCCTACTCATATACCTCAGCTTTTGTTTAAATTTTACCTGTTCATTTTATCCCACTTTCAATTGTTTTAATAACATAACTTTAATAATAAATAAATAATAAATTTTAAAATATTCAAATAAGCTTAAAAATGATACTGAATTAATTAATTCACACAGTACTTGAAGCATACCCAGGTGCCAGGGTCTGGGTGAGGGGTTAGGGCACAAAAATAAACCACACAGACGGAACCTTCTCCCTCATGCAGCTCACCCTCTAGCAGGGAACACAGAGCTTATACGGCACAAACAATACAGACGAAAATAATTTTTGCAGTTTATAACAACAGACCTACTAGTAATTGCAAAAAGATTTCTCATTAAGTACCTGCAGGGAATTATTGAACTTGACATTTCAAAACTGAAACATTATTTAACAAGAAAAAATGAGCATGAACAGGTGTCTACAGATGAGATAGAAGATATGCAGATAAATAGTTATTTAAAAATAAAACATTTTAAAAATAAAAATAATAAAATAATAAAAAATAAAATATATTGGAATTCCTAGAACACAAAAGAAATTTAAAAATAAGACATTTTTGGCATTTCTTTTATATACATCTTTGTGTTATATTTAATGCAAACCCTCTCTGTTAATGAAAATAGGTAATCTTCTTTTTCAAAGCATTTGCATAATTTCCCAAGTATCACTGTCATTATTAGAACAGAGCTGTCCAGACTCCTGCATGTCCACTTTGCTTCTGAGACCCAGAAACAGGTAAAACTAACAGGCACCTCGACAGATCCAGTTTCCAAAGCAACCTCAAACAGTTCCTAATTTACTTAAGGATGGCTAGCCACTAATGCATACATCCAGAATTCTCAAAAAGTAAGAATGTTTAAATTTCTCATTTTATTCCTCAGTAGCCTTCTCAACACGTCACATTGCACTGGATTCTAATTCCCAGTTATCTCTGTCTTCTGTAGTTTTGTTCCTTCCTATTTTTAAATTTTTTTATTTTTATGCAATTGACCATCTGGAACTGATCTGATATTCTGGATACTTCAATTGACTGAAAGCTGAGAACTATTTATAGGGCTTGATACCCTTAAGACCTAACAGATTTTCTGCTTCAAAATGAAACAGAAGGAATGAATGTGGCCTGCTCCACTTCCGCTCACAGAAAGGAAGGCTAGGTACTTCCCGAGCTCAAGCCCTCATCTCCAGAATTCCTTCTGGGACACAAAAGATATAAAACACGTACCACCAACCACTCTGGGATCCCACCACTGGCTTTAGGCGACTTGTACAAAACAAGGCAGGCGACTCCCAAGCTCTCTCACATGTGCAGCCTTGCCCACACCTAAAACAGCATAAATTAATTAAGGCTACTCTGTGGTTTTCCCACTGGCCTCAGGTTAGGTTATCCTGCCCTCAAGATGTATAACACAGGTAGTCCGTGGCATCTCACATTTCAAAGCACATTTTAGTATGAGTGCTAATAAAAACATCTAAGCCTTCTAAAAATAACAACTACTACACCCATTTTACATATGTTGAAGGAACATGGGAGTGGGTCAGATTTTTAAAAATCAGAGCCAAAAGTAACAACTAACCAACCGATGTCCTACAAAACACTTTGAAGATAACACTTTAAAACCTTTATGAAGGCTAGTTATCTCTTGAAACATACAGAAATTGTTAAACTAGGATAAAAGTCCAGTAAAGAATTCCCATGCAGAACTAAATAATAAAGTAACCTGGAACTTCTTCTATGAGATCACTGGGTCTCTGTGTTTTTATCTCACTAATATCTAAAAAATCCAAAATATACAGGTGTTAGGCTGCAATCATCATTAATCTAGAGCACACTTTCCTAAAGCAATTACGTTTTCAGAATGTAGATTTAACTAAATAGTTGTTTTTTTTCTCATGGAAACTGGACTGCGCACATCCCAGATCTCATGGAAAGTAATCTCGCTCTCCTAGCTGGAGTCGCCCGATTAGATTAGGGCGTTAGTAAGTCAGAAGAGATCCTTGGCAACACAGATGTCTCATCACCCGTGCACAAAACTGTCCTAGGTCTTTCTGTCAATGAAGTTACTTTGCAGAAATAGAATACAGAAGGCTCTAACATGACTGCTGCTTCTTTTTGGTAGCAATTAATCTTCACTGAAAAATAATTACTATGTAATAGCTTTTTTTGGTTTTAGGTTTTCTTACGGAGGCGACCCACGGGGTGGATTGTAACAGCAGTTACAATCTCAGGGCTCTCTAAACAACATAGTTTTCCACCTTTAAAAAAAAAAAACTATTCTCTTAGAAGCTGAATCTGCTCCTTTTGTAGAAAGAAGAATCAGACAGACAGCCTAAATAAAAGAGTGACTCAATCAACCCTGAACACAGAAGCAGGTCACACTTGTACTGGTACTGCAGTCCTGCCACCTGAGGGGCCGAAGGGCTGGAAGGTGAGTGTGTCTGGCACATCACAGACTTGCTGCGTTAAAGTGCTCTCACTTTCTGGTTGGTTTCGGTTTCGGTTTTGTTTTTGTTTTGTAGTAACAATACCTAACACGAGATCTGTCCTCTTAGAAAACCTTAGGTCTGCAGCACAGTGTGTGTTATATATAGGCACAGTGCTACACAGAGCTCCAAAACTTAATCATCTTGCATAACTGAAACTTTGCACCTGTTAGACAGGAGCCCCCGCTCCGCCCTAACACTAACACTGGTAGATTAAGGGGGAAATGCAGACGGTGTCACCTCCTCCCAGCAGCCCTCCCTGCCACCCCCTGCCCCCACAGGTGGGTGCCTCTCCCCAGGCGCTCAGATGGGCGTTGCTCTGCATGCCTCTGACACGCACCTCATCCCATCACAGTGCTCCTCTGCTCCTCGTGTGTGCGCGTGCAGGGTATGTGCGCTCCGTGCCTGTGCATGTGTGCACGGACGTGTGGATTTCTTCCTACCGAGGGCTCTGATGGGGCAGAAACTTAGTCTCATCCATTACGACGTACTCACGACTTGGCAAATACACGTTTACTAAATGCCTGATGTACAAGTGGGTGGATGAATGAATGAGTGCGCCAACAAGCCAGCAGGCCCCCGTCAGCGGACCAGGGCGCGCTGCTCGGCCACCGTCACAAGATGGCGCTGCGGCTCTCCGAGGGGGTGTCACACCTGCCACTCGCTCCCCGGGACCAGGGCTGCCCCCGTCTGCGAAGTCCAGTCACCTCGGGGAGCGGGCACATACTCCTCTACCCCGTGCGTGTCTTCCTGACGCTACTTTTGGAGTGGAATACAAAATTTCTTCACTCAAAAACCCCGAGATTGAAGGGGTAACCTCGGTGTTTTTCTGCCTTTTGCATACAGATCAGTACAATTCTAGGACCATTTGCCAAGAATCAAAGGGAAGAAAAACCATTTTCCCCACGAAACAGTTTGGTCCATGGGGTTTGCTGACAATGGAAGAGAGCTGGAGTCTTAGACAGCTATTTAAAAAACAGAGCAAAACAAAACAAAACTCTAGTGTACTGCGCACTTCCCATGCCAGAAGCCGAGCCTGCGCCCGGGACCTCCGGGCTCGGGACCTCCGGGCAGCTCCGCGACCGCCACTGCTGTACTCGCTGGGCCAGGGCAGTGTCTGGCTTGGAAGCTGTGAGGACTTGTCCTACAGGGGCTGTCTCAGAGGTTAGAGACCAGCAAGACTGAAATATGAAACAAGCTTCCTTCACTACAGTAGCAGCAGCAGAGAAAGGACTTGATGTCAGGGTTACTAAGTGTCAGGAAGACCTCTCCGGAGAGAGTCAGCAATAGCCTCTAAATAACAGTATTTCAGAGTGTGTCATCACAACAGAGAACTGAAATTAAAGGGGTTGCCTCCTAAGACTTTGGAACATTTTTTTATAGGAAAATTAAAATGGCACTAACCTTACATATGATAAAATGTAATTCTAAACCTTATAATTAGGAGTGTTAGTTCTTGAACCACAACCTAGACGTGGATTTACAAAAAATCATATCACTATTTTTTCAAATACTTTTGTCAAAATTATTTAAAATAAGTACGTTTTAATTACTGAGTACTACTTGCAAAGATCTACTGCACACGTTTGGTGTGAAAGAACTGAGGTTCCTGCTTTCAAGGATGCTAATCCATTCTAGGTATGCTGGTCGGAGGAAGAAACTCTAAAATGAATACCAAAGAGCTACTTCTAGATCCAGCTTTACTCTCAGCCTTGCGTGTGTGGCGCTTTGCAATGTAACGAAACTGCACACCTACAGTCTCCTGCAGGGTGCTTCTCCTTCCTGGGACCCCAAGGGCAGGATGGCAGCGGCAGGTCGTTGGAAACATCCTTCCCAGTATTATCAAGACTACTGATGCTACTGGGCTGTGGACACAACACACTGGCATAATCAGTATGTGGTTGGATACATGTGTTGTAATTAGAATCATCTGTTCTAGAAAGGGCTAGCTAATCATGGAAACTACATAGGTAACTTCAATGCATGAACTTAAATCATTTCAATCCTTAAACACTTTAGGTGATCTGCTTTTCATGAAATAAGAAAGTTAAATAAATAAATTCTTTGATTCTAAAAGAGCTTTGTTTTTTAATAACATTAGTTGTGATATAAACAAACACATTACGGTCAAAATCATTTCCTCCTGTGTGTGTGTCTGTGCGTATCTGTGTGTGTGTATCTGTGTGTGTCTGTGTATGTATCTGTGTGTGTGTCTCTGTGTATCTGTGTCTGTGTGTGTGTGTCTGTGTCTGCGCAATGCATGGTTCAGAGGAAAAAACTCTCATCCGATTTCTTAAGAACTGAGCTCCGCCTGCAGAAACGACTACCCTGCAGTCCTGAGGAAGGTCCCGGGCCTCTGTCTGGGGGTCTCACCCTTGTCTAAGCTCACCGTGGGTACACAGGGGCGTCCCAGAGGTGCGGCTGAATTCAGACTGGGTGAGATCACTGGGAGACATGTCCAACGCCAAGAAGCTTCTCAGAATTCCTCCCAGCACTTTCAACACTGCTTCTCATAGTGGCTCAAGGCTGACACTCGGATGGAAACGAGGAACTCAGGGAATCCCTGAAGCAGAGGCAGCCCCTCCGCCAGCCTCTGGTACTGGGGGTGCCACTGAGGGAAGAGGGCAGCGGAAAGTGGGTCCCGGGGGGCAGGTCGCGGAAGTGCGCTCCGAGAGAGACAGGCTGGTTTCTGACAGACTGCAGACACGTCCTGACACCTGGGATGTGGGTTCTCTGGTTGACACTGTAACTTCTGTAAAATTGTCCTGACCATAACCAAGACTGTGCCCGTTTCTATGTATGCATTTACTTATCAAAATGGCTGTAGAAGAAACTCACAAAATCTAAAGAACTTTATGTTGGCCAAGTATAAATTTTTGTACCTTTGGAAAGAACTACTCTGCCCTTCGTAAAACCACCTTTTAATATTTGTTACTAACCTCCAAGTCAAGTTTCAGAGATTCCATTCATATATATGTGTATTTGTGCTCCAAGCTTACCTAATCTCCGAACAAACGGATCAGCTCTGACCGCCAAGCCTGGGTTTAGGGGAGTCTGGCGGAAGCCAGCTTACCAGCAGTAGTCCAGCAGGTGTGGCGGGAGGACTGGGATGAAGATGTGCTGCCAGTGCATGGGGTACAGCAGGGCGGCCGAGCCGTGCAGACAGGCAGTTAACTGAAATTTGCAAACGGAGAACAACGGTAAGTGGCCGCTGACCCTCGGAACAAAGCCACGCTCAAGTTACCAGAGACTGATGGAGATCAGAAAACTATTTAACGACCTAAATCATGTTATCTTGACCAGTTCTGCCTGTAAAAAGTCTTATGTTTCAGGAAAAAAATACATAAACAGCAAAGTAGCTTCTTGGGCACCTTATGTAGACAGTTATAACCACCTGAATATATAGTGTTTAGGGTCAAAACCTAGGACATAAATAAGAGTAAAACTGAAAACCCAGGCAGCATCCTGGAAGGGACTGTAGGGAACTCCAGCCCGTGCAGCAGTCCGCACATCGCTCAGATTAATGCGCGTCGATTAAATATGGAAAGGAAGAGGGGCTGAAAGCTCCTGGGGGATATCATTAGGGCAAATTGCCAAAGAATGAAACATGAGCCAGTCAGGAGAGGCTGGGAGCTGCGGCAGCACCAGGGGACTTGACGTTCGACAGTTGGAGCCTCAGTAACGTGTGAACCGCGGGTTACGGTATCAGGAGACTCTGTGCACTGACACAGAGAATGTCACTATTGACCAGCGAACTGCCCAAGCTTGACAGCTGTATTCCAGGAAGCCAAGGACATCATAATTTCATATTTAAACTGTTCATTTCAGATTAACATTGTGTTTCCTAGCTTTGTACCACAACAGCTGCAAACACACGGATGCCACTTTAAAGGTAACTGCCATTTTAATTGTTCTGTTTTGGCAAGCGGTTAATTAAATGTTTTTTAATGCTTAACAAAGGGACATCACTTTTTTTTCCCCTCCCTCCTACTGACCCTCATCAGAATTCTCTCCCTGTGACTTCGTTTCCATTTTAAATTATATTTCTGTAAGTGTTGTCATTTTTTAGCATTTAAAGCAATAATTAAATCAGCATTCTTCATCATTTTAAAGTTTTGCCAGTCTGCATTTTCAAGACATGTAATGAATAAATTAAGTCATTTTATTCAACTTGGAAATCAGAATTTAAAAATAAACATCTGAAAATGAACCACAGAATTTCTATAAACCATTATTTCTATTACACAAATGAATTAAAACTTACACGTTAATCAAATTAATTCAAAAGGACAAATGTAAACAAAGCAATTCAACCTTAATAGCAACATTTGTCTATACTTAAATGCAAAACAGTTCCACTAAATTAAAAAAATCAATTAAAATAATAAAATCTGGACCAAAAACATAAATGTTTTGATTAAAAGTATATTCATCTTCGTAATATATATATTTTTCCAGTTACATTTTAAATTAATTTTATATTGCAAAAAATGTATTTCTGTTCCACTTAGAATGCTATCATTTAAGGGTTTTAGTACTTTACGATTTTAGTAGTTTATCTGCAGCATGCCTTCAATGAATACAATTTTTTAAATTCCTTAATTAAAGCATACAATATACCACTAGGAGGCATTCAAATACTTCTATTCAACAATTACAGGTCATGATTTATTTATCTTACATATCTGAACTAATGAACATAGGGTCGATCTAAGTTGTGTCAGTTCTTAGAGAGCATTCACGTACCCCTGACTATAAATGAGGCAGCTTTCCGTGCTTCAGTGCAACCCGATGGGCTAAATAAAGGCACTGGAAATGGAGCTGTAAAGGTAGCTTGGTTTACTCAACTTCTCCATCTGCACATAGATGACTTTTAAAACAGCTCATTTAAAACTTCTTTAAAAAGGAAAGTATTCTTTTTAGTGTTGAGAAAATTAACAGTGTAACAAGAGGGAAAATGCATTCTCAAAAATGAGGAATTGTAATAAGGGTAACTTACTTTACTGAGCACACCCAGAGTCCAGAGCACTCTATTCAATGCTACAGCTGCCTCCCCTATGCCCTTAATGTCACCCCTAAGTGAAGCCAGGAATTTCTCACAACTAAGGCACCGCGCCACCTGATGAATTTGGCCAGTTTCTTAGAAGACAGTTTCTGCGAGAAGCAAAGTCACAAACTCCCCACAGAGGCCGGCATTTGGCAGAGGGTCACCTCCACTAATCAAGATCTACAGGAAAGAAGGAAGCTCTACACGCTTTGGCAACTTTTTAGCTACAGGAGGTCAGTGAGAGAGGTAAAAATACTACCCTCTAAGCCACAGTTTCTGGTCTAAGCCATTAGAATAAATTACTTAAAGTAATATAACAAAAGTGTCAGGTGCAGGTGGAACAGTAAGGAATCTGCTCTTCCAAATACTGTTTCTGTTAACTATGAGCCAACTATGAGTTAACTGATTCTGTTAATTATGAGCCATTCAAGTGGAGATTTCCAAAGAAAGCAAACACATACCAAAAAATAGCCCCCATCCCCAGCTAGCAGCATGTAATAACTGTTATAACTATGTGATTTAAAGAACAGAGGCAATACTGTTATAGCACATACTCTGTAGGGCAGATAGTAAAGTTGCCAGTAAAAAAATACAATTAATAAAAAATAAACCTACTAGAAAATTAAACAGAGTTATACGTAAGTTGTATAAGGTAACAACAATGAAGTGTATCTCAGGCAAACTAAGGCGCTGCCACTAAAGGTGCATGACTCTGGACTCTGGCACATCTGCAAACATAACCAGATCTCAGTTTCCTGGCCCTTAAAACAAGAAATATACACTGGATGATCTGCAGACACTGTCTCTGAGAGATCCAACATTCTTTATTCTTAGATCAGATCAATTCTAACATTCTATATTTTCAGTAACAGTTAAGAGTTGTTTTTTCCACGCTAGGGGTTAATGGAGCATTTTAATTGGACTATAATTCAGACCCACCTTCAAATTATATCTAAAGATAACCTCTAAAAGCTTTAAAGCACATTAGGTAATTGTACAACTGGAATTACTATAAGCATTTACTTGCTTAATTCAACAAAGTTTTTGAGCATCTGCTCTGTGCTATCATAAATCTCAA
Organism: Camelus dromedarius; assembly: GCF_036321535.1. Lineage (NCBI taxonomy): Eukaryota > Metazoa > Chordata > Mammalia > Artiodactyla > Camelidae > Camelus > Camelus dromedarius. The sequence goes on from NC_087456.1 coordinate 34,602,221, forward strand.
CTAGGCAACAGGAACACAAGAACAAGCCTCTGTTTTCATGTAGCCTACATATCAGTGAGGAAAGCAAACAGTAAACAAGTGAAATGCACATTATGTCAGTCAGAGGTAAATTCTACAAAGAAACCTAGAGCAGAGTGAGAGGACAGAGACTGACAGAGGGGAGGAGTAGAGACAAACTCAGGTAGCCACATCTGAACTGAGAAGGTGCTGAAATAAGGGAGCGAACTGCCAAGGACCTGCAGAAGGGCGTCCCAGGCAGACGAAACACTGCATTCAGAGGTCCAGAGGTGGGCGTGTGCTTGGCATCTTCCCAGAGTAGCGGGTAGGCCAGCTGATTAGACTCGAGGAAATGGGGGAACAGAGGGAGATGAGGTTCCGACAGGGAAGCGGGGTCGGGGCTGGAGAGTCTCCTGGGACTCAGCGAAGACCTTAGATTTCATTCTGGATGAGATCAGTTCACATCTCTGAAGAGAGTGCTAGCTGTCACAGCAATCCATTTACCTAGAACATTTCCAGATCCATGCAAATTAAGGAAAATAAATGACATATTTCAGGAGATCCGTTTGCACAATAAAGTACTACAAAGAAATGAGATCAAATGGACTACACTCTATAAAAATATTGAACCACTATGCTGTACATCTGAAACTAATATAATGTTGTAAACCAACTATACTTCAATTAAAAAAAAAGAGATCCATTTATAAGCCAAATAAGAAGAAGAATCTTCTTACTTTTAGGTTATCTATGATATATTGAATATTTAAACTCAAAGGGAAATGACAACCATATTTCTTTGGATTAGAATTACCCAAGATTCTACGTCTGGTTCATAACAGGGCCAGAACTCGGCATCACTCTTCCAGCCTCCTGTCAGCTGCCTCTCTAATACCACCGCTGTTTTCACAAAAGCAGAGCAGGCGGAGAAAGAGTCTCAGTATTTGGGGTAGAACATACCCCTGGCATTACATCCTTGAAACTGAACAAACACACTGCTATACATTTTCAGAGAAAAAAAATGTACCAAATAAAGATTTACGCAAAGGATATCCCTACCATCTTTGTTAAGTGGTACAGGACTATTCTAATGCATGTATAACTTCATAAAGCACACTCAGTATGTTGAGCTGATAAAGTCCCATTAAGTATTGACTAATACAAAATAAAAATCACTGTGATATTAATTTCCCACACACTACAATTGTAAGGTAAGTACATGTGCACACCGTGTGAAAGAGACAAGAACTGGGGCCTGTGAAGTCCGAGGGAGAAACCTGGCAATAAAGGTTGGTAACAGCGAACTCAGCCATGGGTTGAAGGCACCTGGAACGTGCAGTCCAGTCCCAGGCCACAGGTCCAACGGAGACGCTGTCACAGATGACAGTTACAACAGCAAACGTCCCTCTGATGCTAGCCCCGTGCCAGGCACTATTCTCAGCACTCGATATGCACAGATTTAATCCTCCAACAACCTTATAAAATAGGTACTATTATCATTATTCCCCATTTACAGACCAGGACGCTGCAGCAAAGCTAAACCAATCGCCTGAGATCATGCAACCAGCAAATGGCAAAGCCAGGACTCTAATCCCAGCAGGCTCCAGAGTACAGTAACCATTATTTTAACCTGCCTTTAATATACAAAGATTCAAAACTGCCATCATTATAAGGCTTTGAATAATATATACTGGCTGAAAGTATTTTACCCTAATTATATAGTGGAGAATGAGTCTTTGAACAGACAAATAAGAACAGTTGACCTTTATATGAAAACTGCAGGGTCTATGATAGAGATACAATTTACAAACCCTTCCTCAGGCATCACAGTCTGGAACTTCATCAGGAAAGCGACAGAACAGGTTCCCTCAAAAATGTCAAAAACATAAGATAATTGACAAAAGCTCTACAAACCATCATCTCAATCTGCATCTGCAATTATATTTAGTTGGAAGCCAAACCCAAGCTCTTTGCCTTTGTGATGTGAAACCTCACTTACACCTTTTTCTTAAAGTTAATCTACATATTTATTGGAGGACATCCGCCTACTAATAAAACTACACGTTTTAAGCAATTAAATAGACATGTATTTTGAGAGGGAAAAAAACACATCAGATTCCCAAGGAGACAGAAAAACGATCCACCCAGTGTGCTGACCACAATGGATTGATTCACACACTTTACAAGGAAAGATCTCCCCCCACACATCGCTGCCCCACCATTCCAGCTCTGTACTCCTCCGCAGATCGCGCCTCGCTTCTATGCAGAAGTGCTACCTCCTCAACTAGAGTTCTGTGTGACTTACTGAAGGGCACAGTTATGGCCCCTAAGAATATATTACGCACAAAATTCAAGAAATATTGAGACTTCATTTGATTTTTAACTGGATCAATACTTATCAGAAATTTAAGCACTATAAATAACTACAGGTATACAAAATAAATTGCTGCAGTTTGGAATGTGATAAATTCCTCATGGAATGAAAAAAAAATTGGTGGAAACCATAAAGAAATCATCTGCTTATACACACTTAACTTACATTCACATTTAAAAGTTTAGGCCAAAAAAGGAAGCAGCAGGGCACTTGAAAACTACAACGTTATCCCAACTACAAAATATTCTTACTTGAGCAAAATTCTTGCAGTCAAATTAAATGACAATTATAAAGAAATTTTTAGAAAAACAGCAACTTTATATAATGAAAAAAGATATTTCGTACATTTTTCTTTTTTAATGCTTTTTTATACTAAAATATTATCTTATATTTCATTTTCTTTCTTTATCCTTTTAGGATATAAATTCTGCTACTTCATGACTGAAAGTTCATCCTGACCTCTGTGCACCTTACCCACGTCCTCTGGAAAGTTCTGTTCATCTCACATTTGGTCCCTGGGTTATTAGTTCTCCCACGCTGAACAATTCTAGTGTTTTCTTGCTGGCTTATTTCTTTCATGTCCTCATTCTTTCATTCACTTCACAGACAGGGAAACCAAGGCAAAGTTAAACCAATCGCCCAAGATCACAGAACTGGTACGTGCGACACCAAATGTGTCTCAGGCAGCTCTACTGGTGCTGAAGATACGACAATGAAAAAAAGGGACAAACCGTCTGCCCTTAAGGAGTGCACACTCTTGTCGCCCCCACATGCCACCACGACTGTCACGCCCATCCCGCCTCAACGCTGACTTTCTGCAGCTGTCACGTTACACATGAGCGCCCATGCCCTCAAACACACGTGCTCCCCTCTGCTGCCCTCCCCCCAACCAGATCTACTGCTCTCTAGTTCGTACTCATGAAGTCAATCCAACAGCAGTCTTGCAGCCCCAGGGCGAGGCCCACCCGCCCTCCCCCAGAACTCAGCAGTGTAATCCTGCAGCACAGCTCGGCTGTACCTGTCTCCTCTCCACACAGACTTCTAGACCCCAGTTTCTCGAGGACTATAAATTAGGAAGTTCATGTGAATTATATATTCACTGCATAATTTAGGCAATTATTTAAGAAATAAACATTACATTTAACAATTAGAAAGAACCTTAGAGATCATTCTTGTTCAATTCTTTAACTTTTTATAAAATAAACTTCAGGATATAAGAAAAAATGGTTTATACAAAGATATCCAGTTTTTTAGTTGAAAGTCAGGACTGAACCACAAATCTCTACTTTAAAAGATATTACTGATATAATCACTCTACTACCATATTTGGCAACACATTTCAAATAACTAGTAAGTAAAATCCAATTGGCTGAACCTACTTTTTAACTATTAGGCAACTTTGAAAGTCGTAACTTAAAATATCTCTCACCAGAAACAAAACAAAACTGGTAACAAACCATTAGCAACTAAAACAGAGACAAGCACAAGTGCACAGCAGTCCCAAAGGACTTTCTAAGTCTTGATAAGTGGACTTGAGTGACCCTAACAACTTGTAAATTACATGTAATTAAATGAGAATGAATAATTATATACGGCATGCTGTAATATTAAAACTGTATGCAATATTCCCATATACACTTAATATACATATATGGATATTTAGCATACATATCAAATGCATGTAAATCCGTACATCTATATACAGATGCACGTATGCATCTGTACGTATGTGTATGTATACATATATAGTTACAAAGTTGCAATTGACTAGTCAGAAATGACAGCAAGCCCTGCCCCATTACATGCGGGGCAGATACTAAGCAAACACCTGGCGGAGGTTTGTCCTTGGTGTGTCATTCTAAACTTCTCCCTCCTCTCTACCTACTTTTAAGCAGACTCTACATCCAACAGACATTTCCGTATTAGCAAAGTTTCTAAAATCCAATTTCATCTACCTTTCATGGTCACTGTCTAGCTGAGGAGCTGGTCATCTCTTGTTTTAATGACTGCACCTTCCGTTTAACTAGATGCCTGTCAGTCAGCATTTCCCTATTCCATGTGTTTCCTTTACAACGCCCCCAGTGTTATCTGCCCCAAAACAAAACTGCCTGTATCATGTACCTCATTTGTCTGCCTACAATCTGTTGGATAAAGTCCAGACCCCTTCATTTAGCAAACGTGAGTTTTTACAACATGGCCACGGCTTCTCTCTCCAACTAGATTTTGTAGCATGATTTCCATCACTGTCTCTACATGCACACATGAAACAAGTTAATGTTTTCTAGACAAAACACAAATTCCCTTCAAGAACCAGTGTGATACTGAGGTCAACTCTTTAATCTGCCATCCTCCCTCCTCCCCTCCTATATCAGAGTTCTGGGTACCTTGGCCTTGATGGGCACTATATAATTTATAATTTATATTTATGATTCTAGAGAACCATACGTTAACGTTGAAATTCCAAATATCTGGCAAATGGTATTTAACAATACACAAATGAATAAATCAATACCCTTATACCCTATGTTTGGAAATGTCAAATTGCTCCTTCAAAAAAGAGTCTGGTTTTTCTTCTCAAGTTTTTAACTCTTTCCATAACATTCCTTTATCACTCTAGTAAATCACAATAAAATATCAGATTCAGGGAGGTGGTGCCTTCAAAGTATTGCCTCTCAGCTCCAAACCCACTCTTTGCTACCTCTCTGCAACTGTGACTCTGGGCCCTGGAAGCATGCTTTCTATTCCCAGACGGAGGGCGGAGGTGCTGGATCAGTAGAGGACACTAGAGACACACTGCGGGAGGAAGGGAGGGGGCTCCCGCTTTCTGTGCTCTGAGGCCGGCTCCTGCGGGACCTGTTCCGGAGCCTGGCTCTTGTCACACACAGCGGTCAGGAGCACCTGGCAGTAACACCTGGAATCTCCTTCAGGTGGTTCTGCAGCAGAAGGCTTCTAGCGAGACACCTCCCAGGGCAGGCAGCTAAGCTACCTCGGGGCAGGTGAACTGCACTGAGCCTCTTCCTGCAGGGAGCCAGAGGGTCATCCTCCCTGGAGTAAATATTCTGGGCAAGGACCTGTCTTCTCTGCCCACGATCCTCCCACCAGTGCCGTGGAACAACACATCCATCAGCACGGTGTTCTTTTTAACGGCAAAGTCAAGCATGGGTTCATGTCTACGAACTTAACTGCTCTCACCTACACTCAGAACCTAGAAGCAATGGGCCTAATGGAGAGGTGGACCAGCTTCCCGAAGATTCAGTTATGGCACCAGGTGGGAAACAGCCTCCTGCAAGGGTGGGGCTCTGCTTTACATGATGCTGGATATGCTTGGAATCAGAAACCACTTTAAAGTGTTGTTTCTCCCACAGACAGAACCCAAGGGACCAGAAATCAGGCGCGCGGGGAAGAGGGTGTGGCCCTGGCCCTAGCATTCTCACATTTAACGTCCCACCTGCAGGAGTCCCACGTCCGGTCCCGGCAGTTCAGAGCCCTCTGGTTTGGAGATCTTACCGCCCGACAGGGCGTGCGTCCCCCCCACCTGGAAGACGAGGGCCACCTGGCCCTTCCAAGGCCCTTAGTGCCACTCCAGCAGCAGGCTAAAGCCTGGGGTCAATCTACTGGCTGGCAAGACTGACCTCAATAACCAAAGGCAAATGGACGCAGGGAAAAATGTGTCTGGAGCCAGGGAATTCTCTGGGGGACCCCTCGGTGCTCCAGGCCGGGCAGTAAAGGTTAGTGGGAAAACACACCAATCCAGAAAAAAGGCACAACCATTAAGAATCCAGACCTTCGGGAACGAAAGCGTCTATCGTTGCACCAGGTTGAGAGACCCGCACAGCCGACGTTCCGGCTGCAGGGAGGGGAACCCGGAGGGGAAAGTGACAGAAAGAAGTCTAAGCACCGGCCACGGCCTCTCGGTCAGCTACAGACACGAGGGCCGCGGGCCCCGCGCGGGTCTGACTCTCCTCTCGTGCGTCCCCGCGCTAACCGTTTTCCTTCCCTCCGCCCTCGTCTTCAGGCTCCGTGCGTGTTGTCAGTGGTTAACGGAAAATCAAATGTGGCCGTGACTGACGTGGGGAGACGGACACACTGACTCTCGGCGCTTCTCACTTCGGGGGAAGGGGGGGGGCGCGTCCCGCCAGTGGGGCCGCCGCCACAGGGGCGGTGCGCACGAGCCGAGAGGGGGGACCGCGCCCGGCCAGCCAGCTCGAGGGGACGGTGTCCCTCCGCGGGCCGCTTTCCCAGGGCGGCGCCCCAGCAGCCCCCCCGACCCCGACCCGGGGCGCCACGTCCGTGCCTGCCGGCCCAGCCTGAGGCCGCCCGGGGCCTGCGGGCAGGGGATCCGCGCCGAGGAGGCTGTGCGGCGTGCGCGGGTGCGGCACCCGTGCCCCCCGGGGCGCTCCGCGCTCCTCGCTCCACGCTCCTCGCTGGCCCACCCGCTGTTGCTCCGACCCCATGCTACAGTGTTAAATTCTTCACACTAAACGTCCGTTGTTCAAATTACATAGCCTCTCTCTCCCGGCCGGACCCGGACTGCTCGGAGGCTGTGGCCCCGGTCTTGCCTGCGTGTAGAACCCTGTCTGGCCAGAGGCGGGAGACACGTGAGTGAGGAACTAGGCAGCGGATGAATCAGAACGCCGCCTTCCGTGGGAAGGGGCAGTGCCTCCTCTCGGGACCAGACGGCGGCAGGGGCCGGCAGGCCGAGCGCCTGCGCACACTCACCGGAGTCCGCGGCGGCAGGCGCCCCCGAAGCCGAAGGGCTCAGCGTGCACCGACCGCGTTCTCCGCGAGGAGCTACAATTTTGGCGTAGACTTTTTAGAAAATTTAAATTTTCTAGTAGAAAGGAGCTGAACACAAATCTTTTTTTTTTTTTTTAAGACAAAGGCCTACACGGAAATCAGCCTCTAACCTATAAGCTTCCGAATTTACAAAAAACCTTTACTATCATTATTACTATTGTCGTTTATAGCTAAATAGACAAGTGTCAAAGGGACAACCAAAGAGACACATTTTTACTTGTTAAAGAGACAAGTTTCTACCCTGGCATTTTTGACATCAGATGAACACTACATACTTCATACCATAATTTGTTAAAATTTTATTTTAAACACTTTTTCCTCTGATACCCACAATTTAAAGAAATTTATTGTACACACCCACACACAGAGCACATGGTTCTAACCTTTATGCACTCATTTCTATGAAAAAACAGAGTTCCTATCACTCCAAGAGTTGGAAGATAACAGACGTCTCCAGTTTTCCTGCCTTAGAAGTTGCTCCCACACACATCCTCCAACCAAGTGCCCCCCGACGACCTCCAGGGTCCTGTTCCCACACCCCAGTCACACTCACTTGGCAGCAAATGGAAGCACAATGTTCACAATGGCGGAGTCCCTGTCAAATAAGACCCCGGTGAGCAGAGCCCCTGTCCGCAGTTTCAGCGGACGTAATTGGTTGCCATAGGCTTTGGAAAGAATTAAAAACCTAAAACTGTCCCTAGCAGCTCTCTCCCTAGAAATCCTGACGACAGTGTCTAACTGCACCTCCCTGCCACAGCTCTCAAAACGTGAGGGGAAGAAATACACCTCAGTAACCTGATGGGAAGTAGACCTGGGGAGTCTGTTCTTCACCGACTGCCTAGTCCTTAATCTCGGCTTCAGGTTTCAGATCAAACGCAGATACGGTGGCACCAGTAAGAGACGAATCAAGACTGTGCAAAATCCAGATGGAGAGCTTAAAATCCTCTGGACTCCCCTTCCATCGAACGAAACCTATAAAATCTGCATTTTAATAGCTGATTTTCCGGGGATCACAAGATTTCCTTTTGCACGTGCCCTGGATGGAATTAAGGAGAGAAGGAAATGCTTACATGCTTGGGGGCAACTGTAACTAAGGAAGAAATTACAATTTTTTAACACAATTCCGGCACTCTGTGCACATCGCTGCTGTAAGTATTCCAGAAGGAACATGGACCACACAACCAGATCTCTGTACCTGACGTGCTCACAGACTCTCAGAGGGTGATATTTACTATTACTGCTCAAAATGGGAGCCAACACTTAGACGTCTGCTCGGGAGAACAGCATCCCTTGTACCTGCTTCCACGGGCCACAGAGACACACTCTGGTTAACACATCGCGGGCACCGTGACGGGAGCTCCTGTCAGACGCCGGCCGGCCGGTGTCGGAGACGAAACGCACGGCCCCAGCTGACTAGTTAGAGGACGTCTGGGAGGGATGATCACAGAGGCACATGACAAAGCTTCATGCCTGACTGCTTTGAGAGCAGATGACATGACTTTAAACAGCACTCCTTCCCTACCTCTGGTCACAAAACAGCAATAAGTCAACTGATACACCCTTGTAACATCATGATTTATTCCTTTGCTTTGAATGCACAAAGCTCTGGTATGATGTTCCACTGGTAGACCTGAGATTCACTCAGGGCTTGAACACCTAGGGCCTGCCTGCGCACATACAGAATCAGTGTCCTCGTGCAGGACCACCAGGAACCCTACCGCGTGTACTTGACGATGTACACATCAACAGAAGGAACACAAAACTGATGATGTCCCGATTCATTAAACTCAAAACACATACAAGTATAACAGTGGGTCCTAACAAAATACCACATTTTAACATAAGGAGGAAAAATCCACTAAAATTTTAAAAATATAACAATACTTGTTATTTTTGCTAATGTATCTGAATACGAATTTTTCTAAAGTTCATCTCTATAAAGATAATTTTGAATTATAATTTTAACTACAGACAGCATCTAAAGAAAGTGACCCTCAAGTTAGCTGACTCGACCAGTGTGCCATCACTAAGACCCAGCAGGCCATACACAAGGTTGACTAATATGATTCTAATAAAATTACAAATGTCAAAGAGCAAACCCAAACAAAATTCCTAGAACTATAATAAAATTATGAATGTGAAGATAACTTACACATCTTCTTTCAATAATTAAAACTTTGGCCATAGATTTGAAAAATAAAAAGTGGGTAAAACACAATTTCTTGCATTAATACTAAGTACATTATAGTCTTTATAGTATATAAAATAAGAATGTAAAAAGCTTCATGGATAGTAGTGTAAACCTCAGTTCACTGACACTTCAACTCTTCTTTCCCTGGATGTTTCAGAGATTTCACTAAACTCTTTCTAAAAATAGTTCATTTCTAACTTATGTTGTGGTACTAGTCTTTGACCTTAAACGTTACTATGCATGGAATTTACAGCCTGTACACACATGTATTTTTTGAGATAGATTCAAGTAAAGCAGCTTTCCCCACATAAGAAGGATGAGGAGCTCATGAAAGCAAACTTAAATTATGTTTCTGTTATCAGTCTTGCTGCCCCAGAGAGTGAGCCAAAACGAAGCTCTTAACTGAGAAGTGACATCACCATCAAGTTTTCATGAACTATCATTAAGCAACTGGCATTGTTTACCTCAAACATAGGAAACAACTCCCTGAGCAATACCAAGGCTTTATTAAAATAATTTATTTTTTAATTCAAATAAAGTTAAAGGGTAGGTATGTCAATTTTTACTCTAAGCTACAGATCTAGTCTATTATAAAATTATAGCTAAAAATCATTTACTCTTATGTGGATAAAATCCTAAGCACTTCATATATACCTGTGTGTATATACATATTCTTTAACTTTTTTACTGAACTCTAGTCAACTTCCAGTGTGTCAGTTTCTGGTGTACAGCATCATGTTTCAGTCACACATGTACACACATATATTCTTTTTCATTATAGGTTACTACAAGATATTGCATATAGTTTCCTGTGCTACACAGTAGAAACCTGCTGTTTATCTATTTTATATATAGTAGTTAGTATCTGCAAATCTTGAACTCTCAATTCTAAGTGAAGTAAGCCAGAGAGAGAAAGAAAAACACCATATGATACCACTTATATGTGGAATCTAGAAAGGAAGGAAAGAAAGAAAGAAAGAAAGAAAGAAAGAAAGAAAGAAAGAAAGAAAGAAAGAAAGAAAGAAAGAAAGAAAGAAAGAAAGAAAGAAAAAATGAACTTATTCACAAAACAGAAACAGACTCACACAGAAAACAAACTTATGGTTAACGGGGGGAAGGGGGCTTGGGAGGGATAACTTGTGAGTTCAAGACTTGCAGATACTGACTACCATATATATTATTAATCTTTAAAGCATCTCTATGAGATTAAGACCACTATTGCTCCCATGCTCCCAGTTTACATGTAAAGACATGAAGTGGAAGAAAGGTTACCCAGCCATGAAGAGGTGTTTATAAATTACAACAGAGGAACACTAATACTTCACAATATTTATGAAAAAAACTTCACAAAATATTTATATACTAAGATTTCTTTCTTTTTTTAACTGAAGTATAACCGACCAAAATATTTCATTCGTTTCAGATGTACAACACAGTGATTTGGGATTTTTATACGTTACAGAATGATTGTCACTATTAAGTCCAGCCACCATCTGTCACCACACAAAGTTATTGTATTATTGACTATATTCCCTATGATGTATGTTACATTCCTGTGGCTTATTCATTTTATAACAGAAGTTTGGACCTCTTAATCCCCTCACCTCTTTTGCCCATCCCCCCACCCCTCTTACCTCTGGCAACCACCTGTTTGTCTTCTGTATCTATGAGTCTGTTTGTTTTTCTGTTTTGTTTTTTAGATTCCACAGTATCATACAGAGATCATAAAGTATTTGTCTCTGTTGACTTATTTCATTAAGCATAATACCTTCCAGGCCATCCATGTTGTTGCAAATGGCAAAATCTCATTCTTTTTTATGGCTGAATAATATTCCTTTTCATATATATTATATATATATATATATATATCTCACATCGCATTTATCCATTCTTCTATTGATGGACACTCAGGCTGCTTCCATATCTTGGTTATTGTGGACAATGCTGTAGTGAACATAGGGGTGCATATATCTTTTTGAATTAGTTTTCATTTTCTTCAGATAAATACCCAGCAGTGGCATTGCTGGATCGTATGGTAGTTCTATTTTTAGTTTCTTGAGGAACCTCCCTACTGTCTTCTATCAGGTTTATTTCTAACACGTTCCTACACAGACCAGCTTACACACTCATTCATACAGCTCACTCCCACCCACTCTTCAGACCTCTGCTGAAACACTGCCTCCCTGGAGAGGCCTTCCCTGACCACCCTGCAGAAAACTGAAACCTGGCCCTCCCTGGAGAGGCCTTCCCTGACCACCCTGCACAAAACTGAAACCTGGCCCTCACCTTTTATCCCCCACACACTCACCTTCTCCCTTGTCCCGTGGTACTCAGCATAACACTGATTTATTTACTCTTTTCTTCATCTGCTTCATTAGTTGGATACAAGCTCTAAGAGTGCTTTTTGGACTTTGCTGACGGCTGAACTCTCAGTGCCGAGCCCATAGTAAGTGCATGATAAACTTCTGCTACATGAATTAATCTGGATAGGAATTTAGTTCCTAGGCCCCCAAGACAGTCTGCACAATCTCCTTCATCTTTCAGACAGCATCTATATAGAAATACTCCTTAAAATCCTGAAAAAATCATGCTTACAAATGAGGAGGAAGAGAGGAGGAGGAGGAACATGAACAGTCTCACCTCGATGGTAAGTGACAAACAGCAGAAAAGCAAACATATAAAAAGCACCAAGCAACTCAGGTTGAGCTTCTTAACATTGCTTTAAGAAAACGCAGGTAACTACCTGTGCCGCTGACTGGCCCTTCTCCTCTGACAGACCTGCAGCATTTCTCCACATCAGCTCCTTCAAATGTACATTATGTGTTTTGCGATATGTAAAATAATATAATTTCAATTTTCTTGGAAAAGTGAGCATATCAATACTGCACTGTGTCTGAAATCCCTTTTCTCACTGTTAAGTGCCAAACAAGTGTCCTAGAGGAACTCTGAAATTCGTTCTACTCTAAACACTAAAACTTTACAGAATACGGTTTTTATTTCTACACTAGGAGAAAAAAACACAAAAATATTATCTTATGTTTATCAACTAGCCAAATTTGTAAGGAAGCTAGTTCATGAAACATTAAATAATGTTTTTAATAAATATCTCATACATTACTCAAAGCTACATTTACATAGGGATTTAAAATTTTTATGTCTCGATTAGAAAAAAATTAGGAAATCTAGCAAAATGCTTTTGAATATTTTTCTATGACCCAAGAAAACTCCTTCTATTCTCCCTGCCTTTACCACAGTAAGGAAGACTTTCCGAAAGAACATTTTAGTGAGTCGCTTAAAACCTGTGATTAAAAAAAAAAAAATGCTATTTTGACTTTTAAGTTATTATCAGCCTGAAGAGCTCCTCCAGATCAGAACTATTATAGAATCTGCTCCCAAACCACTACTTGGCAGCAGAGATGAATCTGCCCATTACCAGGTTGGGATAGAAGCCATTATCACGGCCCCTTGATTTCTTTCAAGTAGCTCCAATGGAAAAAGCCACAAGTGAATAATAAAGATCTCATAATAGCTCTTAAGAATTCTTTACATGGTACAAGGCACTAAAATGAACTCGAGAATTAGAAAGAAAAAAAAACCCTCATCTTCCAATAAGAAAAAATAATTAACCTGACTTAATGCACCTACGAGGGCTTTTGTAAATCACACTTCTGCACCTGAAGAGCCGGAGCAAGACCAGACGCCAGAAGGCGCGCAGCCACTGTCGTGGGGGCACAGCGAGCAGGCCCGGCCCGCGGAGGCCCACGGCCTGCACTCGGAGCTGGGCGCGCCCTCTGGGGGGGCGGGGCGGGGGGTGAAGTACGTACGGTGCTCAGCTTGCTGGCGGTGACCACGACGCGCCTCTCGTGCAGCATGCTGGCGTACAGCTGCAGCATGTTGTTCACGTCCACCGCCACGAAGTACTCCGTCAGGTTTCTCTGCGCGAGCAAAAACCACCGTGTCAGTTCGGGGGGCTGTGAGGGGAAGTACTTTATACGTTTACCGAAACGTCTTACAGGCCTGAGGAGGTCAGTGCTGAAAGTGGCGTTCGTCAGCATCTCGGAAGGCAGTGCCGCCCCTGCCATTGCTACTGAGACCCAGACCGACCGTAGGAGCGTGATCTCAGTGGGGGGAATCAGAGGATCGCATCTTCCCACCTCCCTCCCCAGGCTTCTGTAAAAGGAGACAGCTTCCTGGCTCCCAGTGTCATCTTCACACCACAGTCCCGGACACCTGTTCTCTAAACAGACATGAAAGCGATTCTCACACACACCAAACTCTAAGAGCTGGGGCTCCAGAAGCCACACCTGAGTCTCTCTGTCTGCCAGTCACTGCGCATCCCACATGCAAGGCACCCACAGGAGGAGACGGGTCCATAAAGCAGGCCTCTGGTTCTTTATCAAGGAAAACCTCTTGCTTCTACCCCACGTCAGGCTGGCTTTATACCCCCATAACCAAATAAAATCTGGTGTTAGTTTAATTTGATTTCTTGCTTTAACACTTTAAATTATTTCCCTCACATAAGGACAAACTTGGGGTGAGCACATCAACGTCCACGTCTAGATCCTCTCCTTCTTACTCATTTGTGAGCTTCTGTGCTCAAACTTAAGCACATCAGAAAGCAACGAAGTGACAGAGAGACACACAGTGACAAACTGAGTCTGTAGTGTCGGGTGGACTGTGGTGGAGGCAAAAACGTCCAGTTGGGTAAGAAAATCAGAAATCCAATTGTTTCTTCGATTTCTGTAAGGTGGAAACTCAACCAGAAAAAAACGCAGTCACAGCAGGGTGCATGAACAGAACCTGGCACTACCGGCAAGAGATGCTGAATCTGGTGGGGAGGTTCGTTTCCTGTTCTTTCTATACGAAGCCTCTCCCACCTCCCATTTCAACCCTCTGTAACGCAAAACTCCGTTTCCGGCATTCAGCATTAATGCTTTTCCTATAATCTCAAAGAAAGATAATTTCTAAAAGGGAAGTTCTTTCTCAACATACAACGCTGCCTCATGTATAGGTCCTTGCTTTTTTTTTTCCTCTTCCCTAAACAGAACTTTTTAGAATTAAAATATCTTAATGGAGATGTAAAAATGTGTATTCTCAGTGGCAGTTTTTCCTTAGAATGGTTCTTTAAAACTATCAAAGTCATAGGCCTTAAAAATTGTGAGGTTTGTTAAATCAAGCTCTTAGCTGTTTATTAGTAAATTTAAGAAAGGCCAATAGCAGACAGCAGAAGGGAGTGACTCTGACTTGTATTAACAGCCCTGAAGTGGATGGAGGGACAGGGTGGTGTAAGTCAGATCACGGTCAGTCAGCCCCCAGGAAACCTAACAGGGCACTGACCTGCAGACGGCACAGAGGACCTGCGCGTTTTGATGGTCTACTGCAGGCCCACGTTAGGAACCGCTTAATGTCATCTAATTCAAATGAGTTATCTGGACAGACTGTACTAAAACCACCACTGCCAGTCTGGGTTTGATATTAGGAAATTTACAACTGCCTTCTAGGACCTCATCTACTCATAACCCACGTGCTTCTGGAAACCAGTCAGTCAGTAGTTTTAAAAGCATTTGTGGAAGAACAGTAGAGTTCTGAGGGAAATAATAAATATTCCTCAAGCATTTTTCTCCTGTGGATGTTTCCTTCACTTTTGATTGAATTATTTCTACTGATTCATTTTATCTTTCCAAGAGAAGCAGAAAAATATTACGAAAGGGACTACTTCCTTTTCACACAGCATCCAAAAGCATATTTGTCAATTTCACATACCCACGTAAGCTTTTCCATAGAATATTAATTTGTTACTGTTACTGTTATTAATTTTCTTTCTGAAAATACTTCCAGTAAGGCCACAATCAGGACTCTAAATAAAATGCAAACGTAGTAATTTTATAATCTCTTGCAGTACCCACACCTTATAAAACATGTGTTACTTAAAATCAGGAAATCCACAGGTTCAGGACATCTGAGATCTCAAGAGAGATACAAGAAATCTAAAACACTACGGTCAGTTCACTAGAGTAACTGTGTGAAAACATTTCCCACTGCATTCACACCCCACCAGCAGCCATCCCCTGAGACATCTCATCTACCTGATCTGGGCAGCTTGGGACCTAACTGAATACATACAACTCTGCTGAACTATCTCCAATGGTAAAAATAGTTTTTCTCATATAATTTTCCTTACCAACAACCAGATATTAAGAAGGAAGTAAAGTAGCAGGCACATAAAGAAGAAAAGAGATGACACACTATTCCTTATTTTTTCACTATTTCTCAACAAACAGAGATAGTTACAACATATTCTACTTCTCTATAAAGAAATCCTTAGACCAAGATAAATAAAACTCAAAAAATCAGTAGAATAAAAAACATCAAAAACTTACACTCTCGGGTATCGTTGGGAGTCCAGTTCTATCAGGGGCAATGAAGTAGGGCTGCCGATCAACAGAAATAAATCACGTAAGAAAAGAAGAATTAAAATCTGGTAGCATTACATATAGTTTGAGATAAAAATTTTAAATACATCACTTAAATTAATAAATACCAAGGACTGACAAGATTTGTTGAATTTGAGAGATTCTTAAAATGAGATAGCAGATTTGTATGAGATTTAACAATAATTTTCTCATACAAAGAGTTAAGTGTTAGTTTAAAATATTTCATTTTAAAATTGAAATAAGAATCCTGGGAAAAGTTTATTAAGACAAGGTATATTACTGAAAGTTAGATAGATAGATAGATAGATAGATAGATAGATAGATAGATAGATAGATAGATAATTTTAATCCTGCTACTTTAGGGAGGCTGGAAAAATAAGACTTGTTTAGCCAAGAATATATCAAAACTGATTAAGATTTCTGGGTCTTTCTGGCAAATCGCCACAAATTTCTCTTGTACTTGTCAGACACTTTATTATTTAGAAAGCAGCAATAAAAAATAATTCTAAATGTTCAAAAAACTTCATAAAATGTAATTACTCATCCCAAAATATGACTTTCATACACCTACTGAACAAACATTAATTGGCTTCTACAATATTCAAAGCAACACAACAGTTCATAGACATATTTATATAAAAAGCACATTGCTCACGCCTTTATGTTTCACATAATGTCCCCAGACTTTACCCCACAGAAGAAGAGTACAACTCAGTCACCAAAATTATTTTATTTTCTATTCATATTAATCTCCAAAATTATTTTACTATCTTACATAAGGATATATTTAATATTGTCTTATAATTAAAGACTGGGGGGAAAAAGCATTCTAGGCAATACTGAGCAAGGTTGAACTAGTCAGAATAAGGTTAGTTAACACAGTCCTAACGTGTAATTTTCCAGAGGAGAACAGTATGAGAGAAGCCCTGTGACAGAAACCATGGCAGAAACCCCACGTGGTGGGCGCACCCTGACGCCAACGCCAGTGACCGCGAGGAAATGCAGGGATTCAGTCTCTGTCAGCTGCTTTTATGTGGAGGGGCTTTTAATAGCACTGCATTCATAAAGCTATGCTTTAAAAGATAGTATAAACAGAGAACATAAGACAAATGATTAATTTTCTTAAAAGAGGCATTTCCCATTTCCCAAAGGACTTGAATCTTAGAGTGAATCGTAAAGACGTAGTGAAAGAAGTAATTATTTTCCCAATTTAATAGTGATTTTCAGAAGCCAATGCCCTTTCAACTCACCGCTGCCAGGGAGGGCTGATCTTTCAGAACTTGCTCACTGGCAATAAATACCTCTTGGTTCTTACAATACATGAGAGAAAAAATGAATATTTACTTTCATGGGAGAAGTTAACACACCAATGTGCTGTGTATCTGAGACAAACCCATGCAGTCAACACTATCCACTGAAAAGATTTGAAAAGCACTAATTATAAATGTCGTTGTAAATGCCGATTTGCTGATTTTATGCTAGAAAAATCTTGAAGTACTTTCATTCTTGACTGAGAGTAGAGAATTCTGTGGATATTTAATGATTTTGAAATATAATTTCAAATATAATTTCAAAATAAGTATTTGTATTAGATACTAACTTTGCATAAAATCTCTGTGATATTCTAGTGGTTATAAAGTCAAGTCTTGAAAAATTCACAAGATAGAACATTCCTGAAATACGAAATTGTAAGAAAATCACAGCAGTTTCTAAAGACTTGTCATACGTGACTAACAAATTCTGCAAACAAAAACTTCTTTTCCACTTGTGGAGGAACAAAAATTCCTATGATCATCCATTCTAATCTGGCATCATAAAACTAGAACCTCTGCTAGTAATGGGAGACAGGTATTTTTATTCCAATTTTGCCATCCATGAATGGCACAGCTCAGGTGCATGACTTTAGTAACCTGCTGTTGAAGTCAAACGAAATTACTAAGTGGACTTTACAAAGGTGTATTAACCAGCTGAATTTACCAATACTTAAGATACTGTATTGAGAATAGGTGAACAGTGTTTGAAACCCATCACAGACTACTGATTCAAAAGCTTGCATGTGAGGCTTAATTTATAAAAATAACTGTCATACACAGAAACAGTCACTCAAATTCTGTTACCAGGAATATTTCAGATACAATCAAAATCTTCTCCATATCAAATGAAACTTCAATTCACTAACAACCAACATGCAAGCAGCTTTTCATGGTATATCTAAATGTATCATTTCATGCACCTCCCCCAAACAGCTTCCTCAAAAACTGACTCACTCAATTTCTCAAATGGAGAAAAGGAGTCATCAAAACAGGTTAACTTTTTTGCCTCACATCACACGTTCAGTGACCGCGATATAAACCAAAATCTAGTCTTTAGGTGTTCAGAGGCCTAGAAGTCTTTGATTGAATGGTTCTTATTAACAAAGTTTCAATACCTAATATTTCTGAGATGTATTCTTGGAAGATACTTACTTACGCCTGAACTAATGACAGTCAAATTGGAAGAGAGGACACACTTCTGTTCCTCACTAACACTCTACAATAGCTGTCTCTATTACCTGAACATCTGCAGATAGTTCCTTAACCCTTTAAGGCAGGGTTAGAATCACTTTATAAATACTCCTCCTGGGAGTTCCTCCTTGTCCCGTCCACTTCATTCACACTGACCAAAAACCTGCGTTCTTTGGGTTTCGATGACCGCAGATCTGAGTTCCTCTTAACTGCTCCTTCCTCCAGTCCTTCCCTCCACCTGCCCTCCCTTCCATGCAACCCGTCTGGGCAGTTAGACCTTAGCCTCTGCACTGTCCACTTGACATCCGCCCTTTGAACAGCTCAATTATTCTTGCACTACTCTGCAGATGACTCCCATATTTGGATTAAAAATTCCAGGTTATCCTTAGATTTCCATCCCTCAACCTCTAAATGACTACTAACCATTTCCACTTTGGCTTTAAGCAACAAAAGAGGAGGCAGACACAAAGGTGCAGAGATCATGGGAAGAGAACACTCCACGCTGCCGTGACAAGAGAGTGCTTCACAAAGCTGGGGACCACGCTGGTTCTGGACCACAGACGGGCCGTCTACCAAGGGGCTGTGGGAACGCAGGGAGGTGCACCACTGAGGAAGCACACGTTCACTCAAGGAGATGAACAGAGCAGGATGACCAGAGCAGAGAATCAATTTAGGGGAAAAAAAGGGAGACAGGAAAATGAAAAGTTGGACTGAGGCTGAAAGCCTGGCCAAAAGTTTGGACAAATTCTACAGAAAATGGAGAGCTATTAACGGTTTCCATCAGGGAACTTTACATAGTCTAAGGAAGTTTAATCAGACAGCCTTTTATAGAAAGGACTGGAAGGAGAGACTCCAGGCTAAGGACTCCAGAGCTGAGCATCTGGACTGGGTGCTGACACCACAAATAGAGCAGAATCATGTGAGAGACACTATTATTACACAAAATTACAGCGGGACATTTAAGCAAGAAGAAAGTTATTGCCAAAGAAAGAATATAATTGGGCTAACAATTTCCTTATTTTACAAAAAGCACAAAAGACCTATTAATACTATTACATAGATTTCAAGTTACTTTTTCCTTCAATTTCTCTAGCATCATTATACATCGTCTGCCTTACTTAGGACAGTTTTATTATTATTTTGGAAGAACCAAAATCAACATACATAAATTTTAGCATTCTACTTGGTATGCCAAATTAATGAAGAAAATTAATGAAAACATTTAATTTTATGATGACTTATTCTGAACACTTAGAAAATCTCACCAAACACTACTGTGATTTTAGTTATAGATAGCACAGCTCAGTGAAAGTTTTAATGGTAAATAATCTATACGACCACAGGCTTACCGCCTGGACAAACTTCAATCACATTTCCAGTGTTTGGTGATTATACTAAAAGATGCACTGAAGCATGGGGAAAGAAGGAGATTTTCGCCCGCAACTCTCATCATGTGGCTGGTTACATGCTGCATGCTGTCTCTGCAGTACTTACTATGTACTGTTTTCATTTTACGTGGAGTCTTTGGTATTGTGTATGTGTGGGGGCGGGTGTGTACTTCCGTATTTCCTGAAAATATTCCCACAGATTTAGTTACCTTTACCAAAGGTAAAGTGTATGATTAAAAAAAAAATCTATGATTTAACAAATACCAAAAATACACATGTAATGCATCATGTTCTGACGGGAAAGCACACCAGACAACAGCACCATCCAGGGACGTCAGTCCTAGCCGGAGAGCCTTCCTGGGGGCAGAGGTGACTCGGCAGAGTTTCTTGAAGGTGCATGTGTTCTTAAATGAGAAACTGCTATGACTCAAAACATCCATTGCTGACAGAATACTTACCACACTCAAACTGACAGGGGTGTTTGCCTTTGGTACCGGGTGGTTATAGAGCGACTTGAGAGTTTCATTCAAATCATTTTCCTAGAATAAAAAAAAAAGCACATTTTATAAGTGAAATATTAACTAAGTAAATACAATTAAAACTTCTCATGTTAGGCACGTCTTACCCACGGGCAGACCTTGGAGAGACTGCAGGGTTGGTTCCAGACCACCGCAATTAAGTGAATACGGCAATAAAATGAGTCTCATGGATTTGCTGGTTTCCTAGTGCACGTAAGTTATATTTATACCATACTGTCATCTATTAATGTGCAATACCATTATGTCTAAAAAAAAAAACAACGTCATGCCTTAATTAAAAATACTTTATTGCTTAAAAATCTGAAGCGTCATCTGAGCCCTTATTGAGTCGTAACCGTTTTGCTGGTGCAGGGTCCCGCCTCCACGATGGTGCCGCTGACTGATCAGGGCGATGGCGGCTGAAGGCTGGGGTGGTTGTGGCAATTTCTTGAAATACATCAACTAAGTTTATGTAATATTCTAAATCCTTTGTTGTCATTTCAACAATCTTCACAGAGTCTTCACCGGGAGTGGATTCCATCTCAGAAACCACTTTCTCTGCTCATCCAGAAGACGCAGCTCCTCACCCCTCCATGTTTCATCCTGAGAGTGAAGCAGTCCAGCCCTGTCTTCAGGCTCCACGTCTCATTCCAGTTCTCTTGCTGTTTCCACCACATCTGCAGTGACTTCCTCCACGGAGGTCGTGAATCCCTCAACTCAACGCCATCCGTGAGGGCTGGAGTCAACCTCTGCTGGCTTCAGGCTTGGCTTCCTCACTTGCCCCACCCTTCACAAAACTGAAGTGAGTTCATCCCTGCTCTCAGTGAAGCTCTGACTTAAAAGAATGTTGTGTGTGGTCTGATCTTCCATCCAGACACTACCGCTTTCTCCGTATCAGCAATAAGGCTGTTCTGCTTTCTTATCAGTGGGTTCACTTTTAATTTGCTTCAAAAACTTTCCCTTTGCCTCCACAACGTGACTGTTTGGTGGCCTAGCTTTCAGCATGGCCTCCCCGTCAAGCTTCATCGTTCCTAGCTTTTGACTTACGGTGAGGGACGTGCGGCTTTTCCTCGCACCTGAACACTGAGAGGCTGTGGTAGGTTTATGAACCGGCCTAATTTCAGTATTGCGTGTCAGGGAGGAGCCGTCAGAAAACACACAGCCCTTACGGACTAAGTCCTTGGTCTGCTGTGGGTTGGGGTCATGGCGTCCCAACGCAGCCACAGCAGTAACGTCAAACACGGCTGACCACAGATCACCGCGACAAACATGGTAGCAGCTGAAGTGTGGAATACTGTGAGAACTGCCAGAATGTGACCAGAGGCACAAAGTGAGCAAATGCTGTTGGGAAAACATGGCCAACAAACTTGCTCGATACGAGGTTGCCACAAACATTCAGCTTGGGGGAAATGCATCATCTTTGAAGCACAATGAAGTGCAGCGCAGAACACGGAGGCACACCTGTGCACCAACGCCTCCCACAGAGGGAAGCCGTTCAGTCGTTAAAGCCAAAAGTAACAGGACTGAATAAAGATGGCAATGCAAATTTTTATCAGAAATGCTTCCATTTTCATTTTAATTTTAAAATCACAAACCTAATTTTTAAGTAACAGACACAATGAAGTTAAGTTATACTAAGATGCAACTTAGGGGGAGGGTGTAGCTCAGTGGTAGAGCGAGTGCCTAGTGTGCACGAGGTCCTGGGTTCAATCCCCAAGACCTCCATTAAAAATAAATAAATAAACAAACCCAATTACCCCCTGCCACACAGACACACAAAAGACATAACTTAGAGGTTATTCTAAATACTTCTTTTCTAAGTACCTCCTGATCACTACTCGCCCCATGATAAATGAGGTTAAATATATGACACACCTACTTCACAGGATCTCTACAACAATAATGTACCTTAATGTGCACTTTTTCTGAATTACACACACAAATCCAACAATAAATATACGAAGGTAGCTTTTTATATACATAGTTATTTTTATTCTCTTTTAAAATGTTGACGTTGAAAGAATAAACCAAAGGCAAAAGGCAATTGTTCAAGGATGGCAGTAATTAATTTTAAGGCACATGATCTCACAATTTCTCTTATAACTTAATTATCAAAACTTAATAATTCAGATCTCTATAAATGCTTGCAAAAGTATGTATTCAAAACTGCCTATCTGAAGTTCTCTTTAGAATGACCTAAAAAGGACTCTAAAGTATTTATCACCTGACCATTTAAGCAATGACATACACCACAGAATATTCCAGATGGTACTGATGTTCTGTCTCTATGAAATGCTTGTGGCTACGTAAGTCTGCAAAAGCCTAGCTTTGTAGTTGCCTGATGCTGATTGCGTTAAGGGTAACTGGTCATAAAATCGAAATTCCAATGTAAATAACCAGCAGCACTGCATTAAAAACGAAAAGAAAAATGATCACAGTCACAGATTTACTTCCAGTTATTCAATTAATATTGTGAACTTCTAATAATATTGGTTTCTTCTAATTAGGGACACAAACGTAGCCTCTCTTGTATCCTCTTCGCAGAAAACCAAAACTATATCAATTTGTTCATAGTACTTCCTTTTCTATATCCCAGTGTCACTGGTGGTCTCAGGGAGCATATGACGTATAATAAGCACACAGGTATTAAGTTACCAACAAGAGTTTCTAAAGGTGAAAGTATTCAAAATTTGGACAACTAATACAATTAACACTGGTTCCACATATTTACTCAAAAAAACAAAGACTAAGAAATTATCTTAAGTAGAATTCTGGTTTTGAGTTTTCCATGCAGTAATTAATATTGTTATTTCCAGTTATTTTCTTAGGAAAATGAATGATTGAGTAGCTTAAACATAAAATTGTTCAAGTGTAAAATGACTTTCTAATGAATAGTTCACAGAGCTGGGCACATCAAGTGTAGAGCGGGAAATATTTACACACACACACACACACACACTCACACACACACACACACACCCTGGACTTTGACAAACACTAAAACTTGATATGTTCGAATAATAAAATTTGGTTGCCAAATTAGGAGAATGTGCACTAGAAGAGTAAAAGAAGCACCTTTATTTGTTAATAATACACTTAAATTGTCTAATGAAAGGTGTCTAGGATGGTATTTGTATTGAATTTAGGTTTGTTTTTAAAGACATCTACACGCAATCTTAACAGACGAGTGACCTAGCGGTAATCATGAGTGAGTGACCTGAAATCCCGGAAGACAGCTCTGCAGAGCTCTTTACTTCCTGGGAAGCTTAAGTAGCTCAGAACGACAGGAGTGCACAGGACGCGGGAAGGCAGGAGAAGACCAGCCAGGCAGGAGCACCGGCGCCGGATCCTGGAGGCTCTCTTGGGTCGGGCTGAGCTCAGCTCAGATTCTGTTCTCAGGAGAAAAGGGAGCCACTGACCGGACTGCAAGCAGTGAAGTTTCAGAAAGATCATTCTTGGGGATCAGAACATGGTGGTACTAAGCATGTGTAAGAAGTGCCCATAAATAACGTCTATAGAGAAGAGAAGAGAAAACTAAGACTATAACACAAGAGCACCACAGTTTTAGGTTGCAGACGGGGGAAGCTTAAAGACAGACAGGCTAGAGCTACAAACAAACACACAGTCGGGACAACCAAGCAAAACACGACCGCAGGAGTGAGGCAGCATCAAACAAGAATTTAAATAGACGGCCAGCGGTCATAAAATACACCATGAAACTGAAAATTAGAACTAGCAATAGGCAATCATTAAAGATTTTTTTGAAAACTTTTATTTGTACTAAACTGCATCAAACAGCATAGCTAAAATCTTAGTAAATTAATCCCTGTTTAAAATATCAAAGAATGATTCAGGGGAAATTTTAGAAATTATGAGCCAGAGGAGTTCATTAATTCAAAGCAAACTTCAGCTTTTGTTTTGTTTTTATTTTTAAGAAAAAAGGATGAAAATGTAAAGATAAATGTAACAGCTAAAACTATAAAATTCTTAGAAGAAAAAAGAAGCTTCATGACACTGGATTTGAAAGCAATTTATTGACATTATACCAAAAGCACAAAGCAACAAAAGAAAATATAGATAAATTAACCTCCATCAAAGTTAAAAATTTTTGTGCATCAAAGGACACTACCAACAACGTCAAAAAGGCAACCCACAGAATGGGAGAAAATATTTGTAAATCACACATCTGATAAAGGATTCATATCTGAATATATAAATAGCTCCTACTACTCAACAAGAAAACGTAACTTAAAGTGATAAAAGACTTGAATAAATATTTCTCCAAAGAAGACCTCCAGTGACCAAAAAGCACAGGAGGCTGTACCTCACTAACCCTTAGGGAAACACAAATCAAAGCCACAATCATTTACCACTTCACACCCATTAGAATGACAATTTTAAAAACAGAACAAAACTAAATCAGAAAATAACAAAGTGTTGGGGAGACCATGGGGAAATGGGACCCTGTGCACTGCTGGTGGGAGCGTAAAATGAGGCAACCATTGTGGAAGATGTTATAGCAGGTCTTCAAAAAATTAAACATGCAATTACCGTATTATTCAGCAATTCTGCTTCTGGGTATATTCTCAAAAGAACTGAACGCAGGGACTCAAACAGATATTTGTATACCCACGTTCACAGCAGCAATGTTCATCCACATATGAATGAATAAACAAAACATGGTGTGTGAATAATGGAATATTATTCGGCCTCAAAAAGGAAGGAAATTCTAGCGCACACACGATGGCACAGATGGACCCTGAAAACATGCCAGTCACAGAAGGATAAATACTGTACCTTTCTGCTTACATAAGTACACAGTCAAGTTCACACAGACAGAAGAAAGCAGCCCACTGGTTGTGGCCAGGACTCGGGGGAGGGGAACAGGAAGTTTTTATTTACTGAGAATAGTTTCAATGTGGGAGGGAGGTAAGAAGGTTCTAAAGATGATGGTGCTGACGACTGCAGAACAATGCTAATGTACTTAATGGCAGAATTATACATTTAAAGATTGTTAAAATGGTAAATTTTATGATATATGTATTTTACCACAATTTAAAAAATGGAGGAAAAAACATTGCTTACCAGTTCCTTAGCCAAGTAATCTGCCAGAGTATTTAGAAGCTTGTAATACACTTCAAACCATGGCAGGTAACTGTAAAAAAAAAAAAAATCACAACTTAAAAAATGTATATATATATAATTTGGAATCAAGAAACAAGATGGCCAAATAAACATTAAATTCATATTATTTCAAACAGCTTGGTCTTGGAGGGCAAAAAGAACTGAACCCATGTTCTCTTTACTGTTACAGTAAAATTTTACATTTCATCTATTATTTGTTTTCACAAATAATCAGAGTCCAAAGTTCTATTATAGAGTGTATTCATTATGCACTTGTATGTAAGTATCTAAGTAGTTAAAATGACTCCCCTCGCGTGGCAGGCACAGCACGAGGGTACCAAAGGCACTCACAGAATAAAAGCCAACTGCTGGAATAAATGATAATATAAAACTAATTTTAAGAAGCTTTTAAAACAAAGATATAAAAATAGAATTATGTGCTTATTAAATAATCAGTTCTTCAGAAACTGATCTTTAGGTAGGACAGGAAATTTCAAAGTAAGTATCAACACCAGTAAGAAAGTCTATTTCAAAAATCGTAAATACTGTGAATAGTATTTAAATATCAAAAACAAATATAATTTAAGATTCATTTTGCTAGACACAAATATAATTAATTTTTTATGAAAGCAAAATACTAAATATAAAAATCAACTGTACATAATACACTTGTCAACAAATTAAGGTATTAGTATATTTAAATCTATCCAAAATTTTTGTTTATTAAAATGTATACTTTTCATATATAAGAATAGTAAATCACAAAACACACCAGTGTAGTTAATTATCAATTAACAAATACTCATTTTTTTCTTCAGAGATTTACAACAACAGATTACTTTTTAAGAGAAAATAGTGTGATACTTTTCCTACAAAATTATATACTGACAAGAGTACAGGTACCAAAAGCAGATTGAAAACTTTTAAAAATCAATGAAAAGAGCTTAGAAAAGCAGCATTCTTTCTGCATTTTTTTCACAACATCTGATTGTTAGTGACTGCTAAGGACGCTTTTTTAATCAGGAGTTACCTAAAGTCATAGAACAGTTAGGTAACCTACAGTACCTTTACTCAGAAGAAGTTCATAGAGTGCTGTAAAGGTGATCAGTACCATCGTAAGCAATGACATGAAAGGTGCCTGTCATATTTAAAAATATCTACCAACTTCTCATTAAATCGAGCATATTGAATACATGCATTTATCTCTGTGACCTTTAGATATGTCAAGAAAATAACATTAAATGAATAAAAAGGGCATAAATTTATGAGGGCAAGAGAAACGGAGAAAAAGGCAACAGAAAACAAGACAGGTGAATGTTTTCGTAAAGGTGGTAAGCAAACGAAGAATGACCGACTTAGCGGATGAGAGAAAACTGAAAGCTGAGGGCCAGCAGGAGGGAAGCTGACCCTTAACCAATAGATTGGCCCCACAGGATCCTGAAACACCGACCTGGGAATCTCTCAAAGGAAATAAACACCGCAAAGGTCCTCTTTTCTTGTTGTGAAGCCCACCACTGCACACACCACGTTTCTCATTCAGTTTCATACCTCTACCTTAAATATAAACCAGCGGTCCGACCACCAGATATTTGAGGAAATACAGACATCAATACAAACATAAAAAGAGTTCCAAGAAAACAAAGAATACAAACATCAGATAAGAGCTTCAAAAATGATCATGAACATCCTTAGGAGCAGCATAAAGAACCGGATGCTCTTAAACAACATGAACTCGAAAAAAGGAGAAAGAAGTGAAAAAATAAATTATTAGACAAGAAGAAAGAGTTCTTAGAAATTCAACATATAGAAGCTGAAAAAAATTAAAACCAATAGAAAGGGTAGAAACTAAATCAAGAATATCTCCTAGGAACTAGAATAAAGAGAAAAACTGGCAGATAATAAGAAAGCAAATATTAAAATACCAGGGCATCAATCTCAACGGAGCTGACTAGCAGTAGTCCCAGGAAAAAAAAAGAAAAAGTAAAGAGGGGGAAAAAGAAATGAAAATTTCTTTTTAAAAATTACTGGAAAATCCTGAAACTTTAGACATGAGTCTCCACATTGAAAGCGCCACTGGCTTAACTGTAAAATAAATGAGCCATGTCAGAGAATCACAGTGTAATTCCAGAATAGGGGATGGAAAAGCACCTAAGAATTTCCAAAGAGACAAAACGGATCACAGACAAAGACGTCAAATCCAAAACGTCACTGAACATCTCTCTCAACAGCAATTCTGGGAAGTCAGACGATAATGCCTTCAAAGTGCAGAGCATAAAGCCTTCGCAACCTGGAATTACTGGTCGAGAGAAACTATCCATCAAGCATGGGGGCAGACCAACAGCATTTTCAGTCATTCTAGGACTCAGAAACCTGCCTCCTCCACAGTATTTTCGGGAAGCAGCGAAATGAAGGAGTGAAACAGAAAAGACTACCGGGCGGGGGCAAGAGACGCGAAGTCTGATCCCGCGGAAGAGCAGCTAAGCCTAAGAATGAATTGTACAAACTCCCGGAGAGCAGCCAGCCTCGACGAGAGCGGACCGAGGCCGTGGAGGGAGGCGCTGGGACGGGGGTCACAACAAGCCTGCGGACGGCCTCACGGGGGGGGGGGGGGGGGGGCTCGGAAAACCCAGGCAGGAGTGCGCCAAGTCTTTGACACTTGGGAGAAAATCTGCAAGTCAGAAGTTAGTGCTGCTAATCTCAATGTTCATATTCAAATTACTCCACTCTTTTAACCCGAGGAGTTAGATGGCTGTTCTATTTTCTGCGCTACCTGTCACTTACAGAAACCCCTCCAAATCTCACAGAGTACCAATACTGCCTTTAAATTATCAACTCAATATTATGCAAAAAGTTACCACATCGTATTTTCTATACTCACTGTAACTCAATGAAATAATTTTCATGGAGGATGACCTGCCAAGACACACTAGAGTTCCTTGGGTAGAGTACAATTTCTTCCATCTGCAGTCATTTTACACACACATTTCGAATTTTACTGGCCTGAAGAGATTACTATTTCAAGAAAATTACAATGTACTGTATAGTGCAGACCTGTATGTTCAGATAAGACTTAATCTGCTCAAGGAACACGCTGGTCTGTTTCCACCCTGCTCTCAAGAATCTTAAGAAAGAGCAAGACTTACTGATTTTAGGGGTTGCATGTCTACTTGTTAATCCTTACATTGTCATTTTCACCTTAAATCATCTGAGAACTTGTTTAAGCTTCCTTCCTTGTCCACAATAAAAATAAGATATGTAACAAACATCGCATAACTGTAACTTATTACCAAGTGAGAGAATCTTCTTTTTCTACATCAAATGTCCTGGTTTTCTCATCTTTACATGATGACTGTTCTTTGCTCATCTTCCCCTTTCAGTTTCTTTCCAAATCATGAAAATGAACTGGAATCCAACGTTTCACTAAGAAGCTAACTTATACAAAGAAAGACAGTGCATTTGTAAGATTATGTATCTGTTTTTAAAAAATGAAGCAGAGTTAATCAATAATTGATTAACATTAGTTGATTTTTCGAAATTTAACAATGCTAGGTGTTTTGGTATCTTTTCGTGGTTAGTATTATTTCTGAGCATCTCCAAGAATACACCCACGGCACTGCACCTGAGACCAGGCCACGCTTTTCTCCATACGGAGTACGCGGGATGTTGTTCTGTTCCTTCCGCACATGACTCTACTGCAGTTAGATCACTGCTGGACACTGTGACGCTCTGTAACCTCCTCTAATATGACTTTGTCTACAAATCAGACCAACACAGTTTTTTCTAAAAACCAATACCATGAGGCTTACACCCGTGGGCTATTTCTCAGTCATGTCTAAGCCTCCACGATGCTTCGCTATTTCTGTTTGGGCAGCAAGACTTACCGGTCAGTTCTATGCCCATCTGGGGGGTGGAGAGTAGAATCGAAGAGTCAGAGATTCCACGTGTTAAAATAGTTAGAAGTACAGAAAAGAAACCGTAGGACACTAACTATATGCATGAAAACACGGCAGGTACTTTCCATGTGTTTTCTCTTTTAATCCTTATGATAATGCTGGGATGCATCTTTGACGAAACTAAGGTAAAGCAACGTACCCAGGGTCACAAAGTTACCAAGCGGCAAGCCTGAGGTGAGAACCCTGGTCAACCTAACCCAGCAACAAATGCTCCCTCAGGGGTCTACCGCAGACAGCCCACCACCCGGGGCAGGCAAGCATTTCCATAACGTCCAGTCTTGGAATAAACACTGTCCAATGCCCGGACATTTTTAGGCAGCTACATAAACTGTGACAAAATTCATTCCGGTTTAATCTTAAATCAGCTTACTTATAATTTCTATCTACTGACGTCAATTCTATCTTCGAAAATTTGTTTGTTTAATGCTCAGAGCATTCTCTTTATTTAAATTATATTTTACTCATATGGTCAGATTTCTCAGCAGAGAAATTTGTTTAACTTAATTCTTTCATTTAACATACTGGTGATTGCCTCCAAGTGCAGATTTTAGTACTGCTTCTGAGTTCATCGCCATGGATAAAAATTTTGAGAAGGACATGGCCTGCAACATGGTACAAGATCACTCTCCAAATAACAAATCTATCAACAATCTAAGTATATTTCAATCAGTAAGAAGACTCATCAATGCACTACCTGTTGTCTCGCCAACATTCTTCTCTCTGTGTAACTTGTTCACAAGAGATGATGGCCCAGACTCTCCAGCTTCCACAATGGCGCTGCCCGACACACCAAGTGCCGTCACCGTAAGGAACTGAGTTTACTTACACAGTGTGCCCTTTATGAGCATGTCCTGCTTCCTAGTGATGACTAGCTCCTTTT
The DNA here is from genome assembly GCF_036321535.1 of Camelus dromedarius. NCBI lineage: Eukaryota > Metazoa > Chordata > Mammalia > Artiodactyla > Camelidae > Camelus > Camelus dromedarius. The sequence continues at coordinate 34,632,381 of NC_087456.1, forward strand.
TAAGAGTACACACCATTCATTCAGGTTTTTTTTTAAATAAAAACATCACTTGCATCGAAGTAGAACTGCTCTGTAACCTAGTCAGGCTCCCAGGTGTGTCAAGGAAGCAGGGACGCTTTCCGTTACAGAGAAGCACCACCACCTACAGCGGAAGGCGCGGCCCAGCTCGTGCACAGGGCGCCCGGCCCACAGTCACATTTCGTTCGGGCAGGACACCATCGTGGTTGTTTAACTGAGTATGTGGCCAACTTCTAAATTAGATAATTCACTTAAAAATCTGGATTTCTTGCTCCTCTTAAAAGTCAAAAGAACTGGCAATCCTAGCCACACTTTTTTTTTTTACTTTGTAACAAACACCTAGAGCTATGAAGTAGCTTCTGCTTTCGGGTGTGTCACGTGCTATTTACTTAGATCACCATATTCACCGCAACTTCCCATTGTCAGCCACCCACCCTGCTTATCTCATTGGAGTCCCTTATCTGGTCCCTATGGGTAACTGAATGACAACCCTCATATGGAGCAACTATTCAACGGGAAGTTCTGCTCACAGGAAAATGGTCCAGGGTAGAGAAAGGAGTCAGGAATTCAAATAGCTTAACAAGATTGCGTTGCAAACTTTAACGACAAAATGTGTGGCAAAAAAAAAAAAACACACACACACACATATAATAAATATTATAAATTATATAAGTTTACATTGCTCAGATAAGAAATATTCTCATGTTTTTATTTCTGTGGTTTCTTCGATAATTTTCAAACAATCTATGTTCAAAGCAATTAATTTTTAACTAATGTATAAGCTCCTGAACTGATTCTCATTGACTTAAAATAGTTTCCACTAGGTTTTACAGTCCCAAAGGCATTCAAAATCTGTTTTCTTACAACCAACCACAAAAATCTTAGAAAGTTTTAAAAAATGTGTTCAACGTATAACGACTGAATAAGATATGTTACTTGAATTTTATAAAACTGAAAATGTAATTTTTTAACAAAGGACTCCTGTGATTCTTGTAGTGAACATTCTTGTGAACATATATATATGTGAAATAATATATTAAGACCAATTTAAAAAAAAAAAAAAGGCAGGAGATTCTTCAAAGTTTAGTTATAAGATTATTTCCTTAACTTCTTGTAAAGACATAAAGCAAAAGACAGATGTGTACGTGAAGTCACGAGTCCGTTTAGCGGCAGTAAGACTTCTCCCACACTTGGGCTCCCACTACAGAGCTGACAAAACTTTTACATTCCAAAGTCAAAGGTTAAATAAAGGAAAGGAAATGTTTTCTGTCAAACAGCCAGGTGACCACTAACAGTCTAAGTGAGCAGCAGGAACCTAGCGCGTAGCAATCAAATAAAACTGAGGAGACTGCCTTTCCGGAGAGAAACGTCTCACGTCTAGAGGCTGTTATTCTGTCTGGAAAATTGACACAAAATGTGTAAAATTGAAACATTCTGCTGCTAAGGGATTTGCCTCAAGGAAGAGTGTGAAAGCCTCCAGTTTGGCCTGAGTTACGGGCGGGGGTGGGGGCGGGGGGACTACAAAGCCCGACACCGATCTGTCTTCCTTGGGGGGGCCTTTCATTCTGAACCCTTGGCGACAATTTTACAGTTGTAAAACCGTGTTAATCAAATTGGGAAAAACGTGATTTCTTGCATTTTTGCTGGCATACAAAAGCAATTCTAAATACCAACAATGACACAATTTCAATTAGTGATGTCAGGATATTTTGGAAATCTTGTTTAACTAGGTATGTCATAGAAAGAGCTAAAGTATACAATGGTGGCTGAAAAATCAAAATTAAATATAAACTTTTACAGTAAATAGACCTGAACTGTAAAACTTCCCCTGAAAAGTGAACAAGACAAATATGAATTAAATAAACTTACTTTCATAACTTAGAACAGCATAAACCCAGGAGAAAACAGAACACATTTTTAATAGAACTGTGTGCAAATTTTCTACCTTAGAACTCTCAAGGTAAATCTAACTTACTTTCCAGTCTTACAACAGCACCGTCCAGGATGAAAACCAGCTTTAAAGCACTATGTGCAGATCTTCTAGCTCAGGATTCTAAGACTTAGCTTTATTAATACTGCATATAAATCACTTAGCAGAGTACTTGGCTTATAGCAAACAAACACTAAATGATGTTATGTTAATTTACTGTCAGTATTATCATTGTCACCTCTTTCTCTGCTGTTCAAGAAATCCAACACACAGAGTTAATTTTTGCTTCCTTAACGAAAATTCACTACCAATTTTTATTTGATTTTACTTTGTATTAAAAAATGTTAAACATCCTTAAGTGTATTTCATTTTCAGTATGATTACTCTTTAAGTAAAATATTTTAGACTGTCCAATATCAACAAAAACTCAAAAGACATTTCTGTTTTTCTTTTAAAATTCAGATTATTAAAATATAAATTCAAACAATAGAGGGAACAAGTGAAAAGATTTTTTATGACGATATATCTGATCACAATAGCAAGAAGTATTAAGTGTTTAACAGGAGATGAGAAAGACAACAGGAGAAATTACTAATTTCTATCTAAGAATCTTGAATATTTGATACTGAAAAATGACCCCTGAATAATCAATCCAGTATTATCTCACAAAGGAATACCTAAAAATGTAGTACGTTTCAACTTAAATGTACTAATTTTATGCAAAAGACAGCTCAGCTTCAAGAACAAAGTACTAAATTTTTTCACGTTTGAAAGGCATAATATAGTCCAGGGAAAGATACAAGTAACTAATTTTAAAAACTATAATCAGAAAGAACATCATCTTTGTGTTAAATTTCAACCTTTAAGAAAAAAACAAAGTGAAACGACCAGTTGTCAGATTAAGCGTGTGCACAAATCCTCAGCACTTACAGGGGACAGATAACGCATAAGCCATTGCAGGGTTTTCAGTTTATAAACTGCTTTATATGTACTCATTCATTTTACAAATTGTGAATAAAGACCACAGTTAACTATTTAGTTTGCTACCCAATAGAAAGATGTATCAATGTATCTTAAGAAATCATGGAAATTAGATTAGAATGAAATACCAAAATTTAAGTAATGTTTATGTTACAAATATAAGTGCCTTTATTTTCTTTTTTAAACTTCTCAGCATCTATTTTTCTGTAGTAAAATATATTAGTTTTGTTATCAGAAAAGCATCATTTAAGACATATATTTCCATGTCTTGCTTACTCAAGTATTTTGTCATTCTTCTTAACAAATTTTATCCCTATTAATGCTAAGAATCTTAGAATTTAGGACTTAGAAATAAGGCTGAATTCTAAAAGGACCAGGACACTCCTGCAACACTGACTGCAGACATCACTCCAAAGCTTTGGCCAGCCGCCAGGAAACACCCACAGGGCGAGCACGGGTGATGTCTCCTAAAGCCCCTGGAAGCATCAGAGCCTGGAATTTTCTTTAAAAAACTGCCCTTTAAATAAAAAGATCTGATTGCCTCAACCAATCCTATGAATAGTTCATTAGATAACTCTACCTTCCTTCCCCACACCCTCCTAAATTCTAGGTCTTGGTTTTATATGAAACTAAAGAAATTTATTCTACTATATCTCAAGGATACAATGAAATTAAATGAGAGAAATGTCGCTGGAAGAACAAAAATAGCAAGAGAGAAAATGCAGGTGTAGCATCGTTTCTCCCACCACCTCACAAAGCATTTCCACCATGTTGAACACTGTTAAAGCTACAGAAAAACACCACTATCTGACTCCAAGACGGGGGGGGGGGGGGGGTCACCTCACCAGCAATTTTTTTTTTTCTCTTTCAAAGATCATTTTTTTGCATTGTCATTCCAGGTTTCAAGGTTGAAAAATGAAAACAACCGTTGCCTTTCCATTCTTAATTCTGCTGCCCCACAATGATCAGCTGTCTGCCTCTGGAGTGCTGACACTGAAAAACACACGTAGTGTCTTACCTGACAAAGGATGATCTGGCTAAATCCCCACTAATATCCAATATGCTATTTACAGTCCTCACATCTGAGAATTTTAGAGCAGGGAAAAACTGATTTAAACTACTTTTCCTCACTGCAAAAATAGATGAATGTTGAAGTGTGTAAAGTAAAAGAATTAGCACTCTGTCCCTCTAGACTTTTTTACAAGTATATGCAATCATATATTAATATATAAATCTTTGTTATTAACTACTGTAAATTATTACTTTAAAACTTTTTATCATTTCATAATGTATCATAAACACTTCTCCAAGTTAGTGTCTGTACATGTGTATAATTTTTCCTAAAAGCGAAATAATATTCCATGGTACTATTCATTAATTAATTCATTTATTTATTCAACAAATATCTGTTAAGAGTTCATTATGTGTCAGGAACTACTGTAGGAACTGGGAATACAATACACTAGTGGACAAAACAGACAACATTCTGGAGGGGAGGAGGCACAAAGTGGAGACTGGAGAATGTACCATAACGTAACTAATCAACTCCTACTGACAGACATTTATGTCCAATATTTCGCTGTTATAAACCATGCTGTAAAATAAATGACTCTGCTCACACTTTACTGCTCACCATTGAGAACATTCCTAAGATTTAGGTTCCTAGAACTGGAATTAACTGACAAGGAGCATGAGATTTTAAAAATCTGATAGATAATTATAAATTTCCCCTCAAAGGGTCATGTCATTTTATAGAGCTACAAACAGCACATAAAGCTTCTATTTCCTCTCATGCTTATTTTTTTGAGTCATTTCTGCCAACGTTAACGTGCTCATTTCTTTTACCGTCAGTAAGGCTGAGCATCACGCACAGGAGTGCACGCTGCTCACACTTCCTCTGTGAAGATGTCATTCAGAGGCTTCACTTCTTTTCCTACTCAGTTGTTTTCCTTTCCCTTATTCACCCGTAGGTGCTTATTATATACTGAGTTGATTAGCTCTCTGTTACAGTGGTTGTAAATATATTCTTACTAGTTTATTATTGGTATTTAAAATTTCCTTATTGTATCTGCCAACAAACAAACGTTTCATCATTATGTAGTCGAAGATGCCAAACTTTTTGGCTTTAGGATTCAATGTTAGGCATGAAAAGGCTCTCACAGCTACAGTAGCTTTTAAGAATCAACATTTTCTTCTAGTACATTTAGAGTCTCAGCTTTCCTTTCAACACTTACAAGGTTACCTGTAAAGTGGTGAAGGCTTGGTATGGTCCACGGACAAACCAGGACCCAGATGGCCATGATTCCTTTCACTACAGCACTTACAGTGATTGGTCAAAATTATTTTCACAGACATACACTGACTACACCTTAAAATAGGTATTTATCTATCCATAACAACTTTCTGAGTAAGTTGCTAAATTGCACTAAATTGTTTAATTCTCTAGTTCTTTAATTTACTGACTATTCTCTAAATTGGCTATTCTCAAAGAACACCTTAGCATACACCTTTTCCAGGATAAAGACTGAGATACCCCATTAACATCCGAGATGGCAGCCTTTTTGTAACTTTCTAGGAAAAAATAAGCTGTAGGATAGTATCTTCTCAATTTAAGATTCTCCTCCACAATTTTTTCATAAACCTTTGATATCTACTATTTCTTATCCACCAGAAAGCACTGTCAAATGACAAAAATAAAAGCAATATTTCTTTCTTAAAAAAGATTAAAAAGCCAATAATGCTGATTGTGAAAGGTTTCCTTTATTGGCACAGATGATTTTACTTTTTCTTTTATTATATTTAAATGATAGAACTATTTTCTGTAAGTAAAACTATTCTTAATTCGGAGTACCACAACATCCAAGTATTCTCGCACATGCACAAGTTAGACAATCACAGATAAAAACATCCTGATTATCGTCAGTGCTTCAGAACCTGTTTCCCACAGATCAGTAACAGCTGGCTTGGAGATGCGGCCACTGCACTCATCCTTCAATCACCTAACTAACAGCTATAGTCCATATTTTGTGTAAATACTCCGAGGTAATAATGCCTTTCCTAAATTTAAACAGAAATTTCTAAGAACACTTATTCTACAAGCATACTCAGAGGGGCTGTTGTGGAGATTTAATAACTATTTGCTGATTATTAACAGGCTCAGTGTATTCAAAGTATCTTAATAGCTCAAAGAGAACGGTCCAGAGGCTCTAGTTACGAGAATTAGGAAGGCACTCTAGAGACAGTGAGGTAAACTGTAAAACACAAAGTCAAGTATTACAGAAAAATCACATCTATAACGTACTCGCAAAGGGGTCAGCGAAAGAATACTGTAATGAGAGGAAAAGAGACCCAGCGAGCCGGGCACACGCGTGCGCGGACAGCGGTGGGGGAGGGGGAGAAGCGCGCTGACGGCTGGAGTCCCGGCGATGTGCAGACAAGAGCTCATCGGACTAGTCTTCAAACTTTTCTGTAAATTTAATTTTTTTAATGAAAAGATTTTAAAAACCATAGAAGAAAACGAGAAAGCACACGCAGCTCTGGTCTTTCTGCTAGGGCAAGCTCGTCTTGGGCAGAGTGCATCGGGTCACGCTGCCCTTCAAACTGCAGCTTTTGAACTTCCAGAGTGAAACACGGAGACCAAAGGAGACCTCCCGACCCACTTTCCACACTGTCCCCCCCAACCCCACGCGACCCACTGACTTCCAAGCAGAACCAGCCTACAGCTTGAAGCATAACGCAGGCAAAACAGAAGAGCTAAATCTAGTGGTTCCAGATGAAAACGCCGTGTCTAAAGAAAGAGAGGCATTACTTTTGAATAAAGGTTGAAAAACATTTTCCAACTCTAACACATATTCTGAGTAAATTTATAACTTAACCCTCAAAGGATAGGAATGTAGCTAAACAGCAAAGGAACAGAGTAGGTATCAATTTTATACCAAATTTTTCTGGCAATGTTTTGATTACTACATTTAAGGTTATTTATTTTTCTATCAACATTTCTATAGAATCTAGCTTGACCAATAATCCATATTATAATCACAGTACAGCCTGGCTTTTATGGGACACGTCTGTGTCTCTGGGGCATCAGGATGTACTAAAGGGAAGTTAACCTTCAAGACCCTCCCTTCTCAGCATCAGCAACTCAAACCCAAGGCTCACAGACAGAGGCACACTCTCAGCCCCTTACATCACAGGACCACGTGAGTGATGGAGGCGGACAGGTAGGACCTGGAGACCAGCTAACCGCCTGCAGCTCAGCAACAGCCCCGCCGCCGCTGAGCGCGAGCCCCGCACCAGCGCGCGCTCCCGCTTAGCCAAAGGAGCGAGAAACATGAACTTCACACAAAATTTCAGTAGAATTTATAAGGTTAGAAACATCTTCTAAAATTTTTAAAACACCATGTGGCCAAATAAAACTCCTCTAAACACTTGTGCCCAGAATCACCAGTTTGCAACCTTTGCCTTAAACCAACAATTCACTTTCAAAGGTCCAAGCTCTAGGTCAGTGAGAGAAAAGAGGACGTATTAATTTAATTGAATTTTTGCATCCTGTTTAATATGTGAAAACATGTTATTTGAACTCATATCTTAATTTTTCAAAATTAAAGCCACACAACTAATTTTTAAAAATTTTCTTTGAAGACAAATGCTGCTGTTACTGGTAAGTCTTTTAACCTAATTGCTATATAGAAAGTAAATAAAATTATTTTTCAACCTAGTTGGATTTAGAGAAAACAAATAAAAAGTACATAAGCATATTTTTAAGCACCCCAAACATAACAAAGCACAAAAGAGACACAGCTAATCTGCTGTGCACCCACCTGCCTTCTGCTACCGACACTCACCTGAGGATGCATAAGCAAATCTTGCCTCCTGACGTGAGTCGGCAGAATCCAAATCTCTGCTTACTTTCAATGTCTGTCAGTACAAAGGTAAAGTGCTGTCCAACTTGATTCTGAGACACTCTGAAACACAGGAATATTATAAAACTTAAAGCCATGTGTGAGCATTTCCTTAAAGAAAAGCTAAAGCAAGAATACATTTGTACGTGGCATTGTTTTCACCTTTCCAATCTGTTGGTTCTAAAGCTAGAGCTGTGCTCTAAGACTCAAATGAGCGTGTAACGTGTAAACCAATTCACGAATCAAGTCCCCAAGTGAGTTGTAACACCTTGTGGGCTGAGCAATTCAGGATATGCCAACCCCTTACTAGGGAATCATAAGGTATCTCACTGCAACTTTTCACGTGCTTAAAAATACTTATCAAATAGTCCATACATTCTGAAAACACTACTAACAGAAGCGTGGAAGTGGGGAGCTAGACCCGCCAACCACGTCTGCTCCCCTGGCTCCAAGGATGCTGGGCGGCCCATCAGCTGCTTCAGAACCTCCCAGAGCCACCGCCAGCTCTAACTGCTTCTTCTGCTGACTTTGTCACCCGCAAAGTCCCCTGCAGATAACTACTAGCGTTTTTTTTAGCATCCCTTCTAGGGCTACCTGTGTACTGACAATAGTTTCCAAGTACAAAGTAAGAATACAAATTTCTACAGAAAAGCTGACTACAAAGAGCTTTAGCTAATTCTGAACTTAGAATCACACTGTCTTCACACGTGTCACACTGCCACGTAAGGTGCAGTAAAAGTCATTACACCAAACCTTCATTCCTATTTAAAATACACAAACACATTTCCTGTTACTGCTATAATCCTGCCCCTAGACAATGATAACGGAACATCTGCTTCTTTCTGCCAAAATAAAATTTCCATGACACCTAAATTTTGGCTTTGAAACAGCCACAGAAATTAAGTAAAAGGAAATAAGTTATTTACTTCCTAGTGCGCCAACACTACAAATCATTTTCAATTGTCAGAAAATATTGCATTTCAAGTGCTGAACATTTAACAAATACACTTTCATGGTGACAGATTTTTTTTTAATTTTAACAAACTTCACGAACAGCCTCTAGTGCCCAGTGCACACAATATCCTTCCACAGCTTTCCTTCCTTTATTCTGTCTTTGCTATTAATTTGGAAGCTGCAAGTTTAGCAACAAGCACAAACGATTTCCTGGTGAAGAGGTAAAAACAACGGGTGCCAGCCAGCCCATCGACCAAACGGCTTTATCTTTAATATTGTAAAATTTTAGATTTTTACCAATCTTTACTTTAAGTAAAATATTTTCCTAAATTTTCTTTTGAAATCCCCTCATAGCACACTCTTAAAAAAACCGATAATAGGGTGTGAACAGCACATGAAAAACAATAAATGATCTGTTACTGTGCTCCCAGGGCTATACATTCTGTGACATTTCCACTACACACAGGTATTACTCTATTCATTCAGTATTTGTTCAGTAAAATACAAACATAATGAGATTTTCAAAACTGCTAGGTAAGAGGGTTTCTCTGCAGCCTTGCACAATATTGCACTCTTTCTATAAAGCTATTCTTGGGAGACAAGTAGCTGTGAGGTTTACAATATCACACAGATGGTCTTTTCAACTCGGGTGAAGTGAGACAGAAACCAGGACGTATACATCTCATTTTAAAAGGCACAATCCTGAGGCCCTGATAAAGGACATATTAGTATTTTCTTTTTCTGCTAGTGCTTACAACGTGTCCCTGAAGGACAAAGGGAAGAAATGGAACCGTAAGGCGTCCCCTAACTGGCCGCAGGGGGAAAAACAAGACACAATGATTTTAAAGGCTCCTTCGTTCCAAATACTATTTCATTTGGAACCTCTAGTCTTTTTAGTTAGAAGCAGTGAAATAAAAGTCCATTGCATTTTATAAAGAAACCGCATGTAACGATCTCCGCGCGCTCACTGGACGGGCTGGGGCTGTTCCACACGACGACTTACTGTACCTTTCAACGTCAACGGGGAAGCAGAACTTTGACACAGTCTGCAGTACCTCCTGCAAATGTAAATCAAAAAAAAAAAAAAAAAGCTTTAGAATATTTTTAAAGATGCAGTTAAAACTTTCTTGAGACATATTTTAGGGGGAAAAAAAGTTTGTTTTTTTCTTAAGAAAAGTAGCCCAGGTTCCTAGACGAAAATAATTGATTATTAAAAAGGAATTAAGTGTGTGCTTTGGCAGATTGCACTGACAATGGCGCGGAAGCCCCAGGAGGGAAGGCCTGGCCTGAAGGGTATTAACACCCCTGCCGTCCCCGCTGGGACTCCCTTCAACAAGGCCATATGGATTTTACAAGAAGCACTGCACCATATGGGGAGGCTGGGTCTGCTACTGCCTGTTCCACGGACCAGCCACAGGGACTTCTGACAGATCCTGGCTCAAAAATATAAATGTTGTTTCAATTAAAATGCAGGCAGAGAAAAGGGAATGAAGTTGGCAGCAGGGCGCATCGCTGAGATGTATACCAGCTCCACGCGTCCCACAGTAAACGGGCTCAAAATAAAAGGATTTTCTATAGCTAGACAAACGTTTCCATGTTGCACTCCTGGTAAATTCAACAGCAGTCACATGAAGTTTTATCTCAGATAACACTCTTAAAGACATGTGGATCTGAAAACAAGCCTTTCATGCAAAACAACATAGCTCCTAGTCTGTGCACTTTTATTTAAGAATTGCCTAATATGAAAATCAATGTTTTAATTAAGCATAGAAAATAATCTTACTGACTTTGAAACCTGCAGTGATGTCACAGTCATTACACAATAATTTTAGAAATCACATGCATTAACCAGTATAACAAAATGCAAACACACATCAGCCATTGGGCAAAAAATAGAAAAAGATCTATTTCGTTCATACGAAAGACAACTTAAAATCAACTCCTACTGGAAAGTTAAACTTGAGAACTGAAGATGCCGTCATACAAGTTCAAAGTCAGGTGATTTTATGAGACAAAGCAGAGATGTATGAGGATGTTTCATATTAAAAAGAAAAAAAGAGCAACTATCTTGATGCAGTAGGACCCCCAGAAACACCCCACCTACTACGTCTCTACCAGTGAAACTCACTCAGAAGAGTCATCAATATGTGAGCATCTAAACGCCATGCAGGAACACGGTGCTGAGTGTCTCAGAACAGAATTTCTCACTTTCTTTTTAAATGTAGACTGAAATAAGGTATCAATTAAAAACGTTAAAAAGTGTAAAATTACAAAGCCAACCCCTAAGAAAGCTTCAAGAGCCTTAAGTCCCTGAAGCTAAAAGAAAAGCGCCAAGTGAAAAAGCCATCTTCCGTCACCTTCTGTCTTTGGGGCAGGGTACCTGGTTTGCGCAGGAACATGTCTTTGAAAGTATGAGCGCAAGGCTCATGCTTAGACAAGGCTAACTGTTGCGCTGCTGACAAGGTTTTGTTAAATGTAATTAAAAGAGCTGCTAAACTTGAAATAATCTAAATCACTTAAACTGAAAACGGTTCATTACAAATGAGAACAGTCCACCTGACCATCGCCAGCCCTTCCCTCATGCTGCAAAAAGTGAAGCCACTTCCCTGCAGCACAGTTTAAGACACCACCCCCTGCCAAGCTGTGCATGTACTTTCTGTAACAATAACAATATATATTCAAAATCCGTTGCCTGCTTCCAAATATACCCGGATTAGTCATATATTCCACATCAGTTTTAAGACTCAAATCAAGAAGAATGTTTCCCAGTTAGTTGCTCGATCGTTCACGCCACCCCCCTTCTTCCACAAGCAACCCACACGCACACACTCCTGCAAACAGCCTCGGCTCGCTCCCCAACTGGCAGAAGCAACCCTCAGGGGACAAGTCTTTAAACCTCCGCACTCTTTAAAATTCAACCAGCCAGCAGGTCTACAGACCAGTGTATAAACAGTACAGACAAAAAAGTCCTCCCTCAGCTTCTGTCAGAGACAAAGCAGCTCAGAGGCTGCCTGTCTCCCCCCTCAACGTATAAGCTGGGTTTACGCAGATCAATGGCTGCAGGTCCCACCTAGCTCCCAGGGCTCAGCTTCCTCCTTAATTACAGGTGCTATTCACACTCAGGTTAAAAAGAAGAGAGACAGACAGAGAGAGCGGGAGGGAGCAATCAGATACACGCAAACAGTTCTTTGGAACCTTTAATAACGATCTTAATTGAAAACTGTACTTTTACATTTATTAGAAGTGTTCGTGAGGTCTGGTGTCTCCACCACACAGCGTTCTTGGCATCACACACGCACACACAGGCAGGCACACACACACGTATTTCTAGGTGGGCACCCACAGATTACAGGAAAGGTTTAAGACAATCCTCTTCAAGAGTTGTTTCTCCGCTTTCTACAGGCATTTTTATGAAACACCTAACTAATTTCCTTAGCCAAGAAAAATTATTTGGGTTCTCAAATCCTCTTAGTTCTCTAAAATATTTTATTGTTATTCAAAAAGAACACACTAACATGTCAAACGTTAAAAATAGGAATAACAAAAAGAGCGAAATAGAATATAAAATTATGACTAGCAAAATGCAACAACACACACGTCTGCATATGCCCTAAAAGCAACGCAGTCACTACGCAAACAAACCGCCTGGAAGCCAGGACTGATGGAGATCGCACACTGGGGGTTTCCCGCTCCTACAGCCCGTGTCTGTACGAACACGCGTGACGATCCAGACACCCCCGCACGAGAGGGGCGCACGCTGCCAGCGTGGAGAGTGGTGTGCCGACTCTGTCCGGGGGGTCCGCAGGCAGCGCCATAAATTGATCAAATGAAAGAGGAAAGGAGCGTTCAATGATCTGCTTTAAAGAAAAAAAAGCTGAAATATGTAAAGCTTACCTCCTGATTAAAGTTCAGTAACTACAAAAGCCTTAGAATTTCTCTGAGAAAAATCTGAGATGAAACGAGACGCATCACCGTTAGCATCGTCACCCGTCTTCCCTCCCCCTCGACGGCGCCCTCCCTCGCTCTGCGCTGGAACACAACGTTGTCCGCATGTCCCCCGTGTTCTCCTCTCGTCCACACTCGGCAAATGCGGCTTCCGCCTGGGCAATCTCACCCACACACATGCGTTCAACCACAGCAACCAAATTTCTCAGTCTTACGGCTGAGATCCTTCTGTGAGCCCTGGATTACACATCTAACCACCTTCCAGCACCAGTGTTCCCCAGACGCCTCAAATTCAGGATGAACACAACTGCAGCCATCCTTCAGGTTTACACTCCTCCTCTCTCCGTCTCGCCTAGCCCGGCAGCGCCGTCCAGCCCGCCGCCCACACCAAACACAGGCAGTTGTCCAGACCTCTCCCTTTCCCTGACCCGCATAATCCATCATTCATCAGGTGTTGTTCACTCGGTTTCACAACCATCTTGCCCCAGAGGTTTTCCACGGAGGGTAGAAAGAATTAGAGGGAAGATAAGAGGGTGTAAGAATCACTTGGGAGAGTTTTTCAAAAAAAAACATAGTCTGATTGCCAACACTCAGGGCGTCAACTCTTTGACGTGGTTTGCATGGCTTCCGTGATGGAGGAACCCGACTAATCGTATCAGATAAGGGCGCTCAAGGTGTAACAGCAACAGCGAGTCTCTCGCTGCGGAAGGCGACTAGGTCGTCTGGCTCAGGGACTGACTAGCCCAACGTGTCTTCCAGTCCACCCTTCCCCCTGCCGTCCTGAGGGTCCTGGCTTTGTCCTCAGCCACCTCTACTCGTGGTCACAAAATGAGGTGCCAGACTCTGCTACGTCACGTGAAGACACCACGTGTCCGGTGAAGGCTCCCGGGGAGGCTTCCTCTGCTGGTGAGGCTCCCCCCCGAAGCCCCACCGGCCACCCTCTCCCTCACCCCAGTTGGCCAGAAGGCCACAGCCCCTCCCAGGCTCGTCGCTGGCCAGGGAAACAGGTCCCTGCACTCAGCTCAGCCTTAGCCTGGTTGGAGGGAAAGTCAGGATTCAAATTCAATCATTTTCCACTGAACAGGCAACTATAAAGAAGCTCGAGTGAAGTATCATATTTTCTTTCCTAAGACTCCTCACAAAAATTTTAATTAGGTAAGAATTCAAGTTATACCAAAATTCTCAGGGGAAATCTAATACACTGGTATATAAGGACAGTTTCCAAATAAACATAATTTCATGCACTTGAATACCACTTTCAAAATTATTTTGTATAAAGGAGGTGACTTGTCAATTTTAATCTAATTTTTCACAAAGACCACAGATTTCTACAAAGATGGTCACCTAATTTTGAATGTTATCTCCCCAAATAAATGAGAATTGATTAATGCCATATGATCATTCCATCTATTTGTGCTTTACACGGGAGAAGAGTAAACTTTTTTTTTCTCAAAAGAAACATTCCCTGAGCTGCAGCCGCCTAGTGCACACCTGGACCCTGGCGGCTTAAGCCCAAGGGAGCATGGCCATCCTAGCAGGGTGATTCGATCAGGATGAACTTTATTAAAAGGTAGAGTTACATTCATACAGCAAATTACATGTGTAGCCTCTTTAAACATCATCTCATTTTCTAAAGAAGTTTTTTGAAACTTGGAGACTCTTAAATTTAGGGCTAAGGAATACCTGAGACCGCTGTGGGACGGCCCCTTGGTTTTTACTTTCCTGCACTGGTAGAAGTAGATTTCTTTCTCACCCTTCTTCCTTCGATCAGGGAAAGCACTCTATGTCTGTGAATTCTAACGCTAAAACTGCTGAGACTGTTAAATCTGATCAAGTTATTTTTCACTATCAAAAATTAATTAATTTTTATTATTGGAAGATTTAAATAGCTGCCATGAAGCAGACACATCCTGCTGTAAAAAGAACTCTACTGTGGAATATGAATTTCGAGCATTCTGGTTCTATGTATATCAGTCTTAGGTGACGAGACCTCTTAGTTGAAAAACAGTCACCTTAGTTTAATCTAATGTCAATGAAAAAGCCTAGATTCCAAGCAGGGCGGAGCGACATTACCAAATATATGCACCCTTACAATTAGATGGGTGCTTTACTTGGCAAAGAAAAGGCATGACTACATTTCCCTCAGTAAGATAAAAAGAAGAATTTAAAAGGCATGAAAGGAAAGTGTGTGTGTTTGTTTGTGTGTGTGTGTATATATATATATATGTATATATGTATATATACATATATATACATGGATTTCCAGAGGGTTTTTTTGGTCAAAAATTCTATTACAAACTACCTTCAGATTTTTATCCCTAGGTTAACACTAACTTTTAATCAATGATCTGAGTAACAATTACCCAACTCTAAGAACAAGCCACTAAGAAGACGCCCCTCCTTTTCCCTAGTAACCATATAACCCCCATTCCTTTCAGACCAGTCTGCTTGGCCTCATACACCCCTATTTTCACTAGTCACATTTCCTAGGTCAGAAGAAGTATCTATATAACAAAATGGAGCATGGCCTATGGGATTTATTTGCATTATAGATACTGAGGTATTTCAAAATGAGTATCAGTCAGTTAAATCAAGATAAGGAGAATTAAGGTAAGTAGAAAATGCTTCAATTTTGAGACAGAAACAAGTTTTACATCAGTTGTCTGACGAGCTACCATGACGCCAACCCGCAGCTGGATGCTGGGGAGGGCGAAGGAAATGCATCTCCTAATTTTCAGAATTTAAGACCAGATCCGAGGAAACAGGTACGTGCCTGATGGGCACAGGCAGGCAGCAGAGGACGGGCCCTGGGGTCAGTGCGCAGCGCTCTGCAGCCACGAGGCAGCCTTCAAATCTGGCTCTGCAAGCTGCTGGCTACATGCCCCAGTTACCTCCTCTAGAAAAATGCACAAAGTTATTATCTACCTCGTAGGATTAAGTGGGGGTTTATTGGGGGATTTATATGAGGATTAAGTTAAAAATCCATGTAAAATGATTACACAATGTCAGGCACATAAACCCTCTAACAACTGTTAACTCTTATTAATTAGTTGCTTGTTTTCAGAACTCTTAAGTGTCATATGAATTCAAACAAAGAAGATACTTAAGCATTCGACAAGTATTTACTGAGTAACTACAACATTTAAGGTCCTGTGTCCAATGGCCTACCTAGGCCAAAGCATTAACATACTGAGATAGAAAATGATGAAAAACATCATACTGAATAATTTATCTGCCTCCTTGGAAGACGTTTAACATACTTAGTTAATACAGGTGCATATGGATAGAGACACAGATCTGAGTATGTCCAGCTACTTCTGTTTAACCGGACACGGTAGCAGCAGACTCCGTTAACGCTGCGCATCTCTCCTGATTTCGGTGTGTACACGAGCCGATGGGGGGCCTACCGCACTGGCTACTCCTTTGAATTAAAAATATATTCAAAGAGTCACGCCAACAGACATTTTTCATTTAAGGGAGGGTTTGTTAACAAAATTCCTTCTTCATGTACTTATTTATCAATCCACTTGCTAGAGATTAATCACCAGCTCTCCAGAAGGCACTGGCCAACCGACCAATGGAAGTGCGTCCTGCTGCCTCCCCTGCTCAGCGTCCTGGCTGCGACACTGGCAGAGGCGCCCTCCCTCCTCCGCTGCCCTCTATTCCTGAATCATGTCTTCTACCTTCTTCAATTCTGAGTCAATCCCTCTGTGTTCTTTGTTAATCTTTACTTTGTACTTCCCCCCAGTCTTGCAGACTCTACCAGACGCTTGATTCGTATTATTCCTCTCGTTCTTTACACCTACACCACGTGCAGACGATGGTATCTGCCATGATGTTTGTGTAAATATTCTCCATTCACGGGGCAAGTCACACGTTAAGGTCATGAATTCTGTGTTATGGATGACAAGCAGAGATACGTGTTCTAGAGAAGTTCATTACAATTTTCCCTTTTCTTTTAAGCTGTCTTGAGCCAGTTTCGAACTATGCCTGCCCTGCTTAATTTTCCCCCAATAGTGAATCCTCTGATAAACCAGGTGGAAATCCTGCTGTTTTTCTGCTGCTTTAAGTTTCAGAGCATAAATCAGGGGCCCTACACTTTAAGGTGTTTGAAAAAATGTATCTTTAGATGGTTATTCTTTTCTGGGAGCAACAGTGCACTTACGAATTATTTCTCTATGCCTTTGAAGGCCCTTGGAGTTTATAAGATCACCTAGTAGAAATGGGAAAATGGTATCTTTTAGAAGTTTGAAAAATCATAATTGATTGTCTGTTTACCTACTCGGAGGCTTCGTCTGGGAGAATTAAATTTTAATTACACAGGTATAAAATACAGACTGTTCTCCGAGGACTATGTACTTAAAGAGGTATACAGTCTAATCAGTACTAACTCGTATTTACTCAAACTTAAAGTGAACTTACTTATGTAAGTTAATGTTTATGTAGGTTTGTGCATATTCATTTAGCAAATATTTACTGTGTGAACAGCCATCACAGACAATGACAACGTAACTCGGTAAGAGCACTGGTGGGGAAAGCGGAAAGCACCAGGGAGCCTAGAAGACAGACGCGTAAAGCGAGTTCAGGAGGGGGTCCCCGGAGGAGTGCAGTGCAGGTCCCAAGGGAGGAAGTCATAGCGACACGGAGAAACAAGGAGAGGAGAGAGGCTGGCCCGGCTGCAGCACGAGGAGAGGGAAGTACAGAGGCGGCAAGGACGGTCTGCCCATCACAGGAAGCCCAGAAAGGTCTAGAGGTGAGCAAGAGAAGTGCGGAGGCTGGGAGAGCGACGGAGAACGTGGCTGGGAGATAAGCAGGGGACGGACGACAGCACAAGACCTTTAGGCCAGTTAGGAACTTCAGACTTGATACAAAGGGCAGGGAAACCACCCCCTGGTTTACCCGGAACACCCGACACGTACCTATCATCTCACCATAATCATCAACAGCAATCCCTTCTGCTCTTGAAAGTGTCCACGTCATGACTTATGGGGACACAAATCAGAACAGTGGTATCCGCGGGCTGCGGGCACAGGAAGGAGCCAGGGAGCAGCCAGAGGGAACTTTCTGGAGTAACAGAAGCAGTCTGCATCTTTAAAGGACTGTGTGCTGCATAAGTGTATGCACCTGTCAAAACTCATTTCACTGTACACTTGAGATCTGCACTGCACCAAATATAAGTTATCAGTGAAAAAATTAATAATAAGCATCTCAGTTTGGACCATAAATCATGGTCAGCCTACCTAAGAGAATCAGGGAAGCCTTAAAGGATTTAAAGCTAAGGAGGAACATGACTGACTTGAGTTTTAGAAAGGTCATTCTGGCTATAGTGTATGGAACGGACTTTCAAAGGACAAGACTGGGAAAGGCTGGGAAAGCAGAAGTCCTCGGCAATAATCGAGGTGAGAGGTGATGGCCTGAAATAAGATGGCTGCAGAGGCTCGCAGAGAGCGGGACACGGCTAAGAAGTAAACAGGAGGAAAGCGGAGACGTCCAGGAGGTAGCGGATAAAATGTCTGCTGTTCCAGAGAGACAAGCTGGCCCAGACGAAGACAGAGAAAGGTAACAGCACTGATTAAAAGGTACGGGAGGAGTGAGAGACATGACTGTACAGTCGTCCATTATTATGGACAACTGATATTGTTCCTCACATTTTATACCCCCCTCAACTAGCAACTTTATTATAAAATTCCCAAATTATGAAATCACTACATCTTCCCATATGATGATGAAAACATAAGCATATTTCTTTTCCTCAGGACTGGCGTCAAGACAGGTTACAGAGTGCTTGGCCACGGCCGGGGTTACCATCACAGAGCACGTTAATCAGTGAGCAGAAATCAGCCAAGCTGGAAGCGAAGTGAAAGTCCTGGCTGTTACAACTGACGTGATTGGTCAGGAGAAATGGATCTCCAGATCTCTGAGGGCGGGCTCACCTCTGGGCCCCCGCCCCCGGCCTAGCCAGCGCCTGGCACCCCCTCCCCCCGTGCCCTGAGAAACTTGGCGGAACTCATGTGCAGAGACTGTTCTCGCACCATCAGAGTCGATCTGCCTTGGTAGGCAGCTCAAGGAAACGTGATTTACGAGTCTGCATGTTTTCTTTCTGATTATCTTCTTAAATAAAGAGACGATAAAACAATTGCTTACTCTGTGCCAGGTTCTGACCTAAGCACTTTACATCTGTTATGTGGTGGTTTGGGGGGAGGAGGGTGGTAAAGAGACGGAGTAACTTGCCCAAAGTCACACAGCAGCAAATGTCAGCATCAGGAGTTGAACTCACAGCTGAAGCTTCAGCCATCATTCCCCACGCTGGGCACTTTTTTCACTGTGTTTTCATGTAGGTTCCAACATATAACCAGCAGTGCCTAAATCTGATCCTGCTTGGTCTCTATGTGGTGGATTCTGTCCACATACATGAATAGTTAAGATCATACAATTCATACTTCAGAACCAAAGTTCCACCAGGTAAATGAAAAAATGCAGCGGGCGGCAATGTGAAGAAATCCTGGGAGGAGAGATGGGGTCCTATGCAATCACAAACGTGAGCCTTACCCGCCCGAGGTCGTTCAAGGCCCTTGAAATTAAGTCCGGAGGCAAAGAAGCAATGCTGCTCGTGTGTTCGAGTGCTTATCACTACTGAAGATACTAGACTTACAGTAAAAGCAAACATCTCAGTTCTTTCAAACAACAGACTTGTAAATAAGGACTTAAAGTTGATTCTCCTTCTCACAGAGGAGCAAAATACCAAGGGATTAAATCAGAAGTATATTATTTAAAATCTGAAACAAAATCATCTGTCACAAATCAGAACAAGGGACACACCAGAGCAAGTGACTGATGCTAGACTGACACAGGCAGGTGAGGTTAAACAAGGTTAGTAGTAACAGAGCTGACGATGGTGGGTGGAGAGGCTATTTAATTATCTTGGGCTCAAGAGTAGAAAGCTGCAGATTCGGCCGAAGCCGCCTCTCTGGCGGTCAGACGAAGGCACGGAAAACTGCAGCTCAGATGGTGAACGCCTGGGGTAGGGGTACCTTCAGCAAGTCCATTCATGAAGTTTGCAAGATGTTTTTATTCCCTTCAATTTAAAGCAGGAACTAAGTACTCAGTAATGAAAATAAACCTTATTCACATACAGTTAGCAAGCAGGGCTGAAAATCAAGACTCCAAGAACTCTAAATTTTTTTGTATTTTTAGGTTACCTTAAATTTTACAAGATTTTTATTTTATAAAAAATGTGCACGCCCATCATTTTTAATATGTCAAACTACAACTAAATTTATAGTCATACGTGGTCTTTTTTTTCCTTTGAATGAATGTTTCTTGAAATTCTGAACAAAATTTTTGTGGGCTATTATGCTGCAAACTTATTCTGCCCCACCCCTTATAGAATATCCACCTCCTGGAATAAAACCCTATAGCTCACACTCCCTGCTGACGTAACCTTTGGCCCCTTGCTGAGATTATAAGTAAAGGTGCCAATTTTGGTCTTAGTTCTTGTCACGCAGAACTCTTTCTATGGGAAATTCAACTGTGAACACTGGTTCTTTCACAGAGAAAGCCACCAAACATGCCTCACCAAATAGCAATGAGTTTTGATCACTCCCTCATCTAGTCTGCTTTGGCATAAATGACCTTAAAGAGAAAACACAATTTCCTGAGTCTCTTGTAAAAGATTTTACTCAATAAACCAGAAACTATATATATGTGCACATATATACATATATATATGTATATATAGTTATTTGATAAATTTTCTCAGTTAAGGATTAATAATTATCTTAAATAAATTATCTCGTAACTTCTATTTATTCTTTACAATGTATTATCGTATTGGAATATATGGAAAATAAGGAGTAATTATAAAACACAAGACTGACATTCACTGAAGCAGACTAAGGTAAATGCTGTAAAGTAGATTCAACCTTTGGTGGGCTAAAAAGTAAAACTAAAATAATTCTTTCCGTCACTGAAAATTTTCTTGCAGGTCTGACAAACATTCTGCAAGTCCATCACCTGCTGCTGCCGAGTCTTCTCGGCCTTGTTAGTGTCATCCAGTCTTTACCATCCTCGACTTTTCTGCAACGTGTATCACTTCTTCATTCAACATGTGCTTATTCAGTGTCTACGAGGTATGAGACACTTGGGATTGAAAGGGGACAGCGATCTGCCTCTTGACCTGAGGACGCTAAGGGTCCGCTTACGAGCACCTGCCCTAGGGGTCCGTATCCAACCCGTCCAGCGCACTCCTAACCTCCTCGTTTCTTTTCAGGCGACTTCACACCGCCTTCCCCATTGGTGTTCCCAGGGTTCTGTCTTCAGCCCCCATCTCTCCACGGGGAGTCCAGTCTCTCTGCCTCACATGATGGACAAAAGCCTGGACTTTTCTGGCCCGAAGGCAAGGTTCAGAACCCAGGTCAGATACCAAACAGCCGTGGGAAGCCACACTGTCATCCTCTCCTGACTCCAGTCGGAACCTTCCTGCTACTTAGAAGACATCCCTACCAGAGCACCTGGCATATCCAAAACCGAAAACAAAACACCCCTCAAAACATGATCCTCCTCCCAAACGCCAGATTCCTAAGCTTTCATGCTCGCTCTTTTCCAGCCTAACTTTTTCCAACCTTTAGCATCAGGTAACAACCTTTCCTTCAATGCACATAAGCACATCAGAAACTAGTTAAAACCACACGGACCTGTGTCTGCATTAGCAAAAATGACCACTAGACTGCATTGTTGTCTTTTGTGATCAGCTAGGCTAAGCATAAAGATACATGTTACCATTTAGTAGGAGCTTACCCAGACAAACTGCAACATTACCACTTGTCCAGAAAAATATATAGGAATACATGTGTAACCATGTATTTGAAAAACTAAGTTATAAAAGTAATAAAAAACCCTTCATATTTTAGATATAATATCCAGCATTATATTTAGTTAAAATACTTAATATATAACAACCTTGAAGTTAATCTTTGAAATTAGGTCTATTCAAAGGCCAAACATTAATCAAATGTTGTTTACTACTTGAAACATTTCTATGAAATAGCATACTTAACATTATGTCTTTAAGACTTAAAAAGTCTAACATATGCAAAGTCTATTAAAATGCACATAATTTATCTCACTCAAAATGAAAATATATCTAATAAATAATACCATTCATCTGGCCTTTTTTGGCTCCCCCTTAACACACAAATGCATTCCTTTTCTCCAAAACATAGCAGCTGGGAATGAAAGGAAAGACTTCAAGTGATCATTTTCACATCATATTCTATCATCTTTTCTTCAGTTTCCCCAGCTTTTCTCTGAGCCCCATTCTTACACAAGGGGTCTCTTTTTAGATCAATCCATATTTCCATAATCCACACTGCTGTTTCCTCCTCCTCTCCCCAGGGTGGACCCACCCCCACATCCAGGACTATGGCTTACAACTGTCATTAAGCCTTGTAACAATAACAAGACAACAAAAGAACGGGTGGGGATGAGGCTGGCTGGCACCATATGCTGATCAAGTTCAACATTTCCAGCTAATAGAGGGTATTTTTTAAACTTCAAAACTTTAACAGCAAAGTGCCTTCGTATCTAGTTATCTTCCCCAATTGTATTTCAAGCTTCAATTGTAAACATCAGTAAACAATCCGGCAATGTTACTTTAAAAGAGCTTATCTATTAATTACATACTGAGAGGAGAGGAAAATGGAAATCATCAAACAAAAAGGTAAGGTGACGACAATTTATGGTTAGTTACTGATTTTTATAACCCACAAGTCTCATCCAACTACCACTCTTCCTAAAAAAGAAATTTCCCTGACAGGCATTTTTTAAAGCACTATACAGTTACAGTGATCAAGATTACTTCAAAGTCACATATTCCATGTAAATTAATATTGATTTTATATCAATTTGAAAGATTTTAATTACTCTCCCAAGTAATATCTAAAAATATGCTATTTTGTTTCCATCCTTAGTTTCATAGTTAACTAATTTTAACTTTTTAAGCTAAAAATGAAAAAAACAATTTTTGAAATATAACATTTTGAACTAGTAGAGAGACTATGTTAAATTTACTTTTTCCTCCTGACTTCAGGAGAATTGCTTCTGATTCACCACCTTGAAAAAATAGTTTATTCCTTAACTCTGTTTCTCTCAAAGTCCTTTACAGGACTGAACTACAAATTTACTTTTGTCGAATGTTTACTGTTCAATTAAAAGTCAGTCTTTGTGAAACCACATGTATCTCTCTCAGTCTGCATCATCTATTATTTTTAATTTCCATAGGTTGCTGAATAATGTCAGACCTTCCAGGACTGGTCTGAATCATTTGCATGGTTAGAATATAATAATTTCAGGGTCATAAAAATAAATATAAAATCCTTCACTTTTAAGAATTCATTAAAGTAAAACCTGTTCAACCTTCAGCAGAAAAATAAGGTCACTTTTTCCAGGGGCTTTCAAATTTTGTTTTCTAAAATACATGCAAAAACCTTTTCAACAGGAGTTTGCTGGTTCTATTTTCCAATAAACACCTCAGCTATAAAGAAAAGTTTCTAAAACATCACTATGTTTTTCCAAATTAGTTTCTCTGTTTGCAATGAAATTTTTACATTTTCACAGCAGAAAATATAAGAGAAGCATGCAAGTGAAACAGGAATGCGACCACACTTTGTCTTGAGCTCTCTAGCACTGCATTGACAACAGAAATGAATCTTGCCTATGTGAAGAAAGATAGACAGACAAAATCATGACGATGATCTTGGATTTAATTTTAAGGATTTACCCACATGCTTGCCATTTATACTATTCTGACTCTTCTTTTTTAGACACAGAATGTACAAAAAAGATAATGCTATATGTATATTGACAAAGCAAGCTGATAAGAAATAATTGATGCTTTAGGGTTATTTAGATAGATCACTGATAAAATGTTTAGAATATGAAATGAAGTATGCTGTCATGATACAATTATAATTCTCTTAAATCAGCCACTGTCTCTTTATAAAAATTAATTTCATTAAAAGTAAGAAATCAATTTGTCTCAGAAATGTATGTTCATATATAATGTATATACTCATAGTGAAATAACAATTAACCGTCACACATGAAAAACTGGTTCAAGACAATTCATTCTTTCCACTTGGAAAAACAGTCATTGGTACAGAATGCAACTACATTTTTTTCTATGTCTGAGATGATCAACTAATAGTTAAAAATGACAGAATCAAATCCAAAGTAGCAAAAAAAAAATTTGGTTTTTTAAAATAGCTAATTTATTTATTTTGAAAGTATTTAGATTTAATAAATTATTTCCAAATAATTTAGATTTGATGACTGATGCAAGAAGCAGAATTACAAAACGCCCAGCAATCAATCCACCTCAACTTCAAATATGAAAGACTTTATTCACTTTGACCAAACCTCTTTAAAATTATTAAAAGAAGAAAAATATTTTTTGAAGTGATGGATGTATAAAAAATTTTTAATAAGGAACATTCTTCCTAAACCATGCAGACCATGCTGAACGTGAGAAGTTCTCAGTGCTGAGTATGTGTGTTTCAGAATCAGCCAACTAGCTAGCTGGCTGCAGTTACAAAAGGCCAGTGAAGACAAAGCTGAAGGATACGATTGAAAATGTGTTTCTATTGTTGCATAATGCAAAGTTTCTTCCTATTATTCATTCAGAAGTGTAATTCAAACTGGTAACAGTTTCAATTAGACCAAGTTTTCTTAATTAGTTTCTACTAAGATTTTGCCTAATTAATGGAATTTTTATTATGGTTGTAATTAAAAAATAATGATGTAGATTTGGGAGTTTGAGATTTACAAATGTTTGCCATTATATATAAAAATAGATTTTTAAAAAATTTCTTCTGTACAGCACAGGGAACTATGTTCAATATCTTGTAATAATCTTTAATGAAAAAATATGAAAACGAATATATGTGTGTATATGCATGACTGGGACACTGTGCTGCACACCAGAAATCGACACATTGTAAATGACTAGACATCAATTTTTAAAAATGCTGTAACATGTGCATGTTTCTCAAAACATTTCTAAAGGCATCTTTATCACCCAGCGTGGGAGCACACACTAGTGTGCCAACATATACTGGTTTTTAGTTGTTTACCCCCCTCTACAGAAACATGAGAGAGAGAGAACACACAAGTCAGGCCTCGTCACGAACAGTCACGGACCGACTAAACCTTTATGCTGCCGGGCCTCTGCTGAGCCACATCTTTTCACTCATATTTTGATGAAGTCCTATTATATTGTTATAACACTAGTCTGATATCCTTCTAAATTTAATATTCCATGTCCTCTTATAATCTATTCCACTTAGCAGATTATCCTGCTCCTATTTTTCCAAGAAGGTTAAAATAATCCATCATGCGTTTATTCAACTTCCTTTGACCCAGCACTCAGTCATCTGGTCATTTAAACCCTTTTATCCAGACCTTATTAGGTACCAGCCGCTGGGCAAGACTTGGTGATTGGAAAATGAGAAGACTCCGCCCCTCTTCCTTCAAGATACACACATGCAGAGTAAGGGAGAGATGGACATTCTAAAAAAAAAAGAAAAGGAAAGAAAGAAAGGAAGGAAGGAAGGAAGGAAGGAAACTGAAATATAGAGTTAAACCCAAGAGGCTATACTGCAGTACAGACAGGTTGCTTTGGAGGTCACGAAAGCCTTCAATGAAGAATTAATTTTTAAGCTAAGGTTTAAAAATAAGTAGAACTGGACCACAAAAAAAAAAAAGAAGAAGAAGAAGGAAAGAAAAAAGAAAAAGAATGGAAATGGGCAGTGAAAACAGAAATGCTACCAAAAAAAAAAAAAAAAGGGGGGGGGGGGAACCTGGGGAAAAACAGGGCAGGGCAGGAAGGGAACTTGACCACCACCTCTGGTTTGCTGAATGCCTGCCCAAGTTTGATGGAACAGAGCATATAACTGACAGAATTCAAACTCCAATTTATATTATCAAAAAATGTCTTTTATTTAAGGCAAGAAATAAAATTAAAGTCTCTAGCTATCACTCTGCTTCTATTTCAGATCACAAAGTAATTTCATCATTGTGCTCTTCTAACACAACAGGGCATGATAATCAGTCACTCTAACTGTATGTGAGTATCCTTCACTCTTACCCTGAAGGACGACCGACTTCAGGAACACAGCCAGGGGTCCACGAACAAGGCTCACAGATCCCCTTCCGTGCACTCCTCCCGACCAGAATGCAGGCAAACATGCAGCCAACACCACAACGACAGTCTCTTCCCAAACAGCCTTCCAGTGCTGGCTTAGACATCTGTAAATGGCTTTCTTTTCAGTGGCACCCTCAACACTGGCCTCCGATGACCCTGAATCCCAGGAATAATCAATGAAGATCCACACCCTTCGAGTACAACAATTCAACGGTCATTGTTGCGTATGTACCAACTTCAATTCTTGGGGAAGCAACAGACGGTGATGAAGACAGGACGGACGCAGAGGCTCTGGGATAAATGTGCCTCATTCACATCCCATGGCCCCTTTCTCACAGGTCATGCCAGCGTAAGAATGACAATCACGAAGAGCTAGGAAACAAAGATACTTGTAACTCAGTCTTCCTGGAAGAGTATCGTTCTCTATCAGTCAAGCCCCGGCCATCTGTTCCTCCTTCTCTCCGTTAATCTTACAGGGGGAGGCACACCTACCACCACTGTCCAGAGCTAAACCCTCCACTCGCGGTTGTGAAGCAATCTCACCTGAACGGTTACAGCACACGCAGTGCCCTGTGATTAATCTGTCTCCCCTACTGGACCAGGCGGTCTTCCTAAGCAGGCAACTTTTTATATTTACCTTTATTCATCCAGTGTTAGAAAAAAATAATGCATAATGTGTATTCACTTACTTATCCTCTTTCCATCTCTGCTAATTCTTGCTGTAGAAATTAGTTCTCATTTCTGTCTTCAATCTTTCTTTTAAAGTGACTTTTTGCTATCCTATATAAACATGGTCTTCCCTCCTCAAGCCTTTTTACTCTTGAAGCTACCAAAAGTACACTAAATATTGCCACCATAATGAAAATTAGTCTGAACTAACCACTTCCTCTTGCTCTCTAACCACTCACCTCTTAGCTTACTTAAATGTCCGATGTCTTCCCTCCCAGCACGTCAGGCTGCACTGCTAGTGACTTTCCTGGCACGTGCTACACCTGGCCTTCCGTCAGGATTACATGTAGAAGCAACATGTAATAGGATAAGCAACCATTGGCTCCTGTATCCCCCATTCACAGAGGAGAAAACTGAAATTCAGAGAGCAAAAATGACTTCCTTAAACTCCGAAATTCAAGTTAGAAGCAGAGACAGGACACCTGCTCACTTCTGATCCCCAGATCATTTTCCTTCTCCTAGTAAGACTCCCAGACAGTAAGGACCACGCGTCTCCCTGTCTGCAGCCTTATGTCGCCAGACCAGTACCTTGCAAAAAAAGTATTCGATAAATAATTTTAAGGCAGCCTTAGGTTCATGCTAATTGCCTAGGTGAAGTTCATTTGTTCAATATCTGGCAAAATTTTCATCTCTGATATCATAAGAGTAACAACCAAAAACGTAACTAAAAAAGCCTTGTGCAACACAGCATTACTTTCAAAAATATATCTTTCAGCTTCTACATATCTATCTGTTCACTATATACATACACATGTGTGTATATGTATGTATACATACATACACATACATATAGACATATACCTAACACCACCAAAATTTTTGGTATCTGAGTCTATATGTCTATAATTCGGAAAGGTCTCTGCTCTTATCGAATTAGTGTGAAATTATTCTGTCTCTGGAGAATACCAATAAACTAGATTATAAAGTCTCATGAATTAAACTCCTGCACACGGATGTTCATAGCAGCTTTATTCATAACTGTCAAAACTTGGAAGCCATCAAGATGTCCTTCTGTAGGTAAATGGATAAATGAACTGCGGTACTTACAGGCAATGGAATATTACCCAGTACGAAAAAGAAATAAGCTACCAAGCCATAAAAACATGGAGAAAACTTAAATGCGCATTATCAAATCAAAGAAGCCAATCTGGGAAGTCCATATACTGTATGATTATGATGTTCTGGAAAAGACAAAAGTATAGAGACAATAAAAAGACAACAGGTTGCCAGGGATGGGGATGGCAGGGAAGAACAAACAGGCAGAGCACAGCAAGGTTCCAGGGCAGTGAGAGCATGTGTGTGATATTATGATGATGGATACGTGTCATCACACATCTGTCAACCCACAGAATGTCCGACAGCAAGAGGGAACCTCAGGTAAACGATGGATGGCCTTTGGGTCGTGATGCTGTGTCCGTGTAGGTCTGTCCCTGGTGAAGGCGGGACCGCTCCGGCAAACGATGCTGATGCTGGAGGAGGCTGTGCAAGGGCGGGGGCACGGGACCTAGGAAACCACTACATCTTCCTCTCTGTTTGCTGTGAACCTTAAACTGCTCTGAAAAATAAAGTACTTCCAAATAATTTTTAAATAAATTAAAGGAGCTCTGTCCTGATTGGTCTATAGAGAGAAATCTACATAAACTGATTATTCCTAAAAATCCTATAAAATAAGAAAATTGAACTTCTATTACTTCAAGTGTGCTAGACTTCAAAAAAATTCTTAGAGAATTAAAATTCACATATTAAGGTAAATCTTTGGCAAACATCTAGTTTTATCATTAGTTGAATAAATACAGCTGTGACTTCTCTGACTTACGAGTGTTAAGTATAATGTAAGCATACACTCATCCTATTTGGGTTTGTTCTTCCTAAATGTATACAGGTTTACTGAACTACAAGCTAACACAGCATATGATTTAAGGGTATAAAAAATGTACATTTCTAGTCAATCAAAATGTATCATTATCCTGATGAACTTCATTTCAACAGTAATTGTATTTTATAATTTATCTGCTTAAGCATAATTTCCACAATCTTTAGGTAACCAAAATATTGAACTGACATTGAGCTAATGTACACTCATTGTATTATACATTGTACTACTAACCTACATAATTTCTAAGACAGGACACTAATACACTGGCTACTAAGCATAATTAAGTTTACATACTTCTTATTTTTGTGTGCTATAAAAAGGCTGTATCTTTGGGTCATGATAATGAACCTATTCATTTTTGCCACTTTACAAAGATGTAAAGGGGGCAAGGGGGCTTTAGAAAGTGGTACTATGGGTATCGTGAGGTCTGGCAGGACACAGGTGCTCAGTTATCCACCTTGCAAGTGTTTGCTTTTTTTTTTTCCTTTTCCTATGAAACAGAAGTTAGTTACTTAGGTTAAAAATTACCATTAATATGAGAGGTTAAGACTACACGAGGACCAGCAATGCCTGATAAATATAACTGTGCAAATGTTTTTGTTTTCAAAGAATAGTTTGACCCTAAAACAGCGATTCTTGGGCTTTTATACTTTGTTTTTTTACCTCTATATTCTTGGGACTTTTTGAGGACAGTGAAGAGCCACTGTTTACATAACAACTATTGAAATGTACTGTATTAGAAATCAAAACTGATAAATTTTTAAAAGACACGTGAGTTCACGTGAGGACAGCAGTCATGGATCCCTGCATGCCAACACAAGCACCACACATGCGATGGTGATGGTGACGACGAAATCAGTGTGACCGTGCAGATCTCCGCAATAGGTCCTAAAGCGTCAAGATAAGTGTTAGAGCATCAGTGTGCAATGAATACAACTTAAAACGTTTGCTAATCCCTGGCTTTGAAAAGTGTCAAGCTCACTCAGTTCTGATGGACTTGCTGCCCTGGATACTGGTCAGTGCCTGTGCCTCCAACAGGAGAGATCATTCTCACCTTCATGCGCCCCCAAGGTGCCCAAAATTCCGTCCTCACAGGATAATTTTTTGCGCTTGAAACTGACTTTATTACGTCTTTTATTATTTACGGAGGAGGAGGAGTACAGGAGTTCCTCATTTACGGAAGCAGCCTTCCATCGGGTTACCGTCTAGATTTACTGTTCAGTATTGTATTGGCACTTTGATTAAACAGATAACCACGTGTGGCTCACAGGCACCTATGGACCCCATTTTCATCAGACAGATAAATCTTCCAACTTTTAAAATCTTGCCTTCCCAAACTCAGATTCCAAATACAGAAAAAAATCAAAAACTTGCAGAGTATGTTTTACAACCAAAACTACCTTGGAGATTTTCTACAGGTTCCCTGAAAATCGCAGGGATGTGTCCTCTCAACTTACAAGATGCTAGAAGTAATTTGGTCTGTTTGGTATGTTGTTATTATTATAAGAGTTGTTCAATATAATAATAATTACTATTATACAAAAAGCTAGCAAATCACAAGAGACTGGGTTAAATCTGTACATGTAAATTTTATGAATATGAACATTTCTGAAGTCATATGTTTTATAGGACATTCCTAGAGACATGCCAATGCCCTGAGTCTCCAGAATGTTTTCCTCTCCAGAAAATGAGGGTCAAAACTCTCATGAAACAGTTCTGTTGAGTTTTCCTGCATTTGTCAGAGCCCGGCAGTGCTCTGCCTTGTGACATTAGGCAACAGTAGTGTGGTATCGCCAGTTATAATTTCAATTACTATTTTCAACATTCACCTGGCCATAATCTTACTTCTTTATTTTAAATTCCTTGCATCTTCTAGGTTCTCAACTGGGGATACACCTCAGACACACCCTTGAAGTTTTAGAAAAATACATTTGCCCAGGCCCAAGTCCAGATACACGAAATCTGCTTACTTGATATTCTGGGCATCTGCTTGCTATACTGTGCTGATTACTGCATGTTGTATCTCAAGACCTTCCCTCCATAAAAATTCTGTCCACTTATTTTCATAAATCAGACATAACCTTAACTGGCTTGTCTGAAAACAGGGTTATTACTCACTGTTCTTACAGACATCTTGTTTGAACATCTTTATCATCTGTCCATGGTTTTTCCATCTAAAAACTAAGCAAATGGACTTGATGATTTCTGTGTCGGTTCCATGGTCTTACGGCTCAGAGACGTCCTGAAAATACTTCTTCTGCTATTACAGGCAAGCAATATTTGCCACCCCAAAATGTGTCTCTTTGGCATGAGGATGTATTTAGGCTGATTATTTTTAAGAAACCAAGACAGGAAGTTTTTCTCGACCCTCCTCTGTATCTGCCTAAAGGAATTTAGACAGAGGGCCTGCTCCCAGAAGACAGCTACGGCCAGAGACATCTGCAAAGAGTACCTGCCAGGTGTAGGGGGAAAACCAGGCAGGGCCTGGACATCAGAGGCACTCTGTGCCCCCTTGTCCTGCCTGGCCCAGCAAGCATCTGTTTACCAAACATTCGCTGTTCTGTCTCCATGCGAATTGCTTTCCTCCTCTTTGAGGTCCTAAACCACTACCCTCAACGTCCTCTTTTCCTCTTTTGTCTTCAGCTGAAGATGGTGGGTGAGGGCTTCAGCCGTTCTGGCCACTTACCAGTTTTCCTGGGTCCCTCCCATGGTATTAAACTTTGGTTTGATTTTCTCCTGTTGGTCTGTCTCATGTCAATGTAATTCTTAGACCAGCCAGAAGAACTTAGGGGGTAGAGGAAAGTTTCCTCCTTCCTGACACTATAGAATTATAAATCTTCCTGGAAGTCTATAAAGCAGTGAAATTCTCAAACTTGTTACTGAACTATAAAAGCAACAGTCTACATAAAGCAGTTTCATCTAGTCCTCATCACAAATTAATAAACATTCATGGCCTTACAACATAGCAATAAAACGACTGGCTCACATTTGTGGAGTGCTTTCTGTGCAGCAGGTGCTACACTCTATGGACTTGAGAGCATTCGTTCTGATCCTAATTTTGTCGGATTAGTAAAATCAGCCCTATTTTGCAAATGAGGAATTAAGAGAGATTCAGTATCTTGCCGTAAGCAACACTTCAGTCTGTAAATACAGAGCTATGACTCAAACAGACATGTCTGATCCCAGAATTTATAAGATTTTATTTCTGACCACTCTCTAAAAGTATATTACGCTCACAAAGATTGACTCCTCTCCCTCAAGAAACACAGACCAACCATGGCCTTAAAAGGCCAAAGGCATATGCAAGCATCAACGCTCCAGAAAAGCGAACCGTGAAAATGACAAGTAGAAAGTAGGAGGAAAGCTAAGTGTTGTGAAAAATGGTCTCAAGCTATTAAGTACAAATGTGAACAGGAAAATGAGAGCAATGGACAGCTGAGCTTGACAGCCCCAAAAAGAAACAAAATCACTCACTTTGTATAGAAGTGGTGACCCTCTCACAAATGTAATAGGAGATATTGCCATTATCAGTGTCATGGAAGGGAAGATTTGTTCTGCGTTAATCCTCTCAGCCACAGCCCTCAATGCATTTGCAAAACATAAATCTGACATCAGCTAAATCTGTTTGGCAATCTCAAATGCAGTCACACCTTTGTATTTTCTAGGGTTGCAAACACTCTCCTCTCTTCCTCACTCCCCAAAGCCCCCTTCCATCACTTGCGCGGAAGATAACTCACAATTTCTTGAAACTCAGAGAGAAACTCACCCTCTCTTCTTTACCCTTCTCAACCCCATGCCCCCTGAAACACCTTTACATGCAATCTCTTTCCCTCCTTTACACTTGTAAAAAAAATAATCAACAGAAACAGCCACCAAATCGAGCTAAGAGACCAGAAGGGGGAGCTCTCACGCCCCGCAGCCACAGCCGAGCCCAAGGACGTGGCCAACACGAAGCCAGGGCTCTTTGTTTACACAGCCCTCCCGACTTCCTCTTCTCCTCCAGGAAAGTGTTCCTCCCTTGCCCTGTGGGACCTGCACTTGGCCTGTCCTGGCTGCAGACTCCAAGCTGCAATTCTCTGCTGATCCTGAATACGCCCGCCTTTGCTGCGGAAACGTGTGCCAGTCTGTCCAGGTGGGCACACGCACCCCCTTCTCACTCCTAATGGAACCAACTCTTCCAGATCCTTCTCCTTCCTCAGCTGAACTACTGACTAATGCCCTTGCCTCCAGTTTCTCCCACAATCAGTCCACAATGGAATCACTTCCAAATTAACACTCCTTACACACTTATTTTGTTACATCACAGTCTCCTTGAGTCCATTTGAAGGACCAGCTCTTAGCAAGGCCTTTAATTGTTGCCAAGACCCGGCCCGATTAGCATTTATAGTTTCGTCTCTTACTCTCCTACACAAAAATCTCTGCTGTACCAAAAAAACAAACAATGACAGCTCCTGAAATGTGACCTGGGCTGTCCCACTGGCTCCTCCACTGCCAAAAGAAGGAAAAGCCCCGCAAAGCAGCACATGATGAACCAGTGCCCGTGGCGGGCCACGCTCCACGCGGCAGAACCAAGGAGGAAAACGGGCTGGTATTATTTCTTTGCATTAAACAATAAAATACACTGCTTTCAAACTGTAAGGATACTGTGGGGAAAAAACATCATAAACTTTTTTTAAAAAGAGCTAAAATAAGTGCGTTGGGTTTGGCTCAGCATTCCAAGCAGAAAGAACAATGTAGCTTGCTTGTTAATAGCACATGCTTCTGAGTTAGACAAACTTGCCTTCAGACCCTCGCTCTGCCCCTTCTAAGCAGGGCGATACCTGAACAGTTTCTAACTCGAGCCTCAGTGTGGGGGATGACGCTGTCTCCTAGCAGCACGGGGGAGATGTGAAGACAAAGCACCACAGAAGCAGCTGGTAAGGTGCCTGGTGCGTGCAGGAAAGAGCTAAACGAAGAGCTGTGGTAGGATTACTGCTGAAGCAGCCTCAGATCTAGTGAAAAGGCTGCTTAGGAAGAGGCAGACAATTAGCACAGGAAGCAGTAAAAGATGAGGAGGGTGCGAAATACACACAGGGTGCTCGTGTCATCCGTAGGGTCAGAAGCGTCACCGGAAAGCATACAGCAGAACCACTCTGCAGGGCCCTGGCCGGACGAGCACGTGAAGCTGGTTTCTTTAGCTATAAAATGAAGAAGTTGGACAAAATGGTATCTCAAGCTTCTTCTAGCTCTAACCTTCAAAAGGACCATGAGAACTGCTGTGAACTGGAATCCTGGGGTTAGGAACACCACCGCCACGACACAGCTGACCACCTTTGTAGCTCACTAAGGCTGTGAGGGCTTATTCATGTTCCACTGACCTCACAAGTCTGGGAAACAAAGCAACAGCTAAGAAATTCCTATCACCAGTTTATCACTCACAAAGAGGAACAGCAATAGTCTCACTGAAAAATTTACTGCAGCAGAGACCTCGACAAGGACACTAGCACCATTATGCGAACCCAGAGTCAGGAGCCTCAGACCCCCTGGGAATTCTCAGAGGAAGCTGAAGAGGTAGAAATCACCAAAATAATTATAATAATAATAAATCTGGACAGGAGGTTAGACAAGAGAGAATTGGTAACACCAACAGAGGAACAGCATTTCAAACGGTAAAATGAGTCAGTAAGGCTCTAACTTCACCTGACTGGGGAACAAACCCAATTAAGCCTCCCACGTACAAATCACACCTTCCTGTAGGGACTTGGTTTACATACTTAAGACATGTATAAACCTATTCTTTCTCTAAATGGCTAAAGCAAGCTAAGAGCACGTACTCTCTTCTTATGTGAAACGACAGTCAAGGATTGCACTAGATCTAATTAATACTTAACATGCTCCTTTAACTCACTTTTACAGTGAAATTTCCTAATCTTATATACTGATTTTCATGAGTAGAAACTTAACTCTTCCACGGCGAAATCACATGTGTCTGTACATTTATTTCTGAATGAACAGCTTTAAATGAATGCTTTTATCAGCTTTCATTTTTGTAAATTATGATAATCATATCTGTGAACTTAAAGTTTGTAATGTTATCATTTTATAATTTTAACAGTGACAAGATTGTTTTATTCCATTTCTTTGCAGATAAAAAAAGATATCCAGAAAAAGTGCTTATTTATATAATAATTTAAATTTGTACCATTAACTATATAATTCACTTCAAAATGATAAATCCATAATGTAAATTATAAAAGTTTTTCTATTGACATATATATCATGTCAAAATAACTCATTTCAGTCATACCAAATACTTAAAGAACTAGAGAAGAACATAATTTAAAATGCAAATACAGTAAATTTATTCCAAAGTCTCCCATTTTAAGAAAATAAGCTACAGACAAGAATTAAAAATAATAAAATATTGTGAACTCTACTTATACATGCGAATGATTCCACTATTACCGTGACAAGGATTCACAGCAGTTACTACTAACTTCTTACTTTCTTACTTACAGAGCTTACAGAGGAACAGACAACAGACTATGGTATCATCAAGGCTTTGTGAAGGGGAAACGTTTAAATGTTTCCAAATATATAGTCCACAAATAGACTAAAAGGTGTAAAAATACGCTGAAACTGTAAACCTTCAAGCTCTTATTAGTTTTAAGAAAAGGGCTTCTTCACCCCCTGTCAACCTGGTAACTTTAAAAGATTTTCCATGTATTCTGCACACATGGCTTTTTATTCTCACAGCTGATCAAGACAAAATACTTATAGCAATTCATATGAAGTAGCGGTAGCAGTAACAGTAGTAACAATCATAATAACTCCAATTTTAAATTTTTTTAAAAAAAATTATGCGGTTCCAACCTGGTCTGCAAAGTCCTCTGGGAACTTCCACAACACCACCGGATCTGCAAATAATTGACAGGGCGTTAAACAGAGGAAGGAACACACCTTCAGCAACAGTCTTGTCAAAATATTCAAAACTGGCAGAGCTACTTTTAAAAATAATTTTTAATTTTTCTTTAAATATTTGCAGTTAATAAAGTTCCAAATTAAATATTTTGCCCTTTGAAGGGTTTTAATGACTTTTGGGAAACAAATAATAAAGTTAATAGCTTGGTCAGATTATTAAAAATCATTATCTCTTTTAGCAGCTCACTTTTTACATATCTTAGATTTTAAGATTCTGAAATATAAATATATATATTTCCACTGAGGACACTGGCTTTCATTTGAAAATATATATATAAATGGGGTAAATATGTAATCAAATATATTACAGCCCTCAGAAAACAGACCAAAATACATCACTTCAAGTTTCCATTTAAAATCCTAAACAGACATTTTCCCAAAGAGGACATGCAGATGGCCAACAGGCACATGAAAAGATGCTCAACATCGTTAATCATCAGAGAAATGCAAATTAAAACCACAATGAGATATCACCTCACACCTGTCAGAATGGCCATCATCAAAAAGAACACAATAAATGTTGGCAAGGACTTGCAGAAAAGGGAACCCTCCCACACTGTTGGTGGGAATGTAAATTGATGCAGCCACCGTGGAAAACAGCACGGAGGTTTCTCAAAAAATTAAAAAGAGAACTACCATATTACCCAGCAATTCCACCCCTGGGTATATATCCAAAAAAAAAAATGAAAACATTTATTTGAAAAGATACAAGCACCCCAATGTTCATAGCGGCATTACTTTTAATTGTGAAGATATGGAAGCAATCTAAGTGCCTATCAACAGAAGACTAGATAAAGAAGATGTGGTACACACACACATATACACTGAAAGAACACTCAGCCATAAAAAAGAATTAACTTTTGCCATTTGCAACCACATGAATGGACCTGGAGGACATTATGCTAAGTGAAACATCAGACAGAGGAAGACAAATACTGTATGATACCACTTACATGAGAAATCTAAAAAATAAAACAAACTAGTGAATATAACAAAAAAGACACAGATTCGTATACAAGGAACAAATTAGTAGTTATCAGTGGGGAGAGGGAAAGGAGGAGGGCCAAGACAGGGGCACGGGCTTAAGAGGAGCAAACTGTTATGTATGAACTAAATAAGCCACGAGCATGTGCTGCACAACACGCAGAACACAGTCAGTACTTTGTAGTAACTGTAAATGGAATACAACTTCTAAAATTGTGAATCAGTCTGTTGTACAACCTGTAACTTACATTTATTATATATCAACTATAACTGAACTTGAAAAAATAAAAATAAAATCCTGAATAAAAATTTATAACACTGGAATAATGTTAGTTTTGTACCAAGGTTCACTTTTGAAATTTCATATTTGCAACTCTACACAGAAGTTTCTAAAATAATAGATAAGCTGGCAGGCATAAGGCATCAAGCTTACTTAAAATACAATTTCCAGGGCATTTCAGAGAAATTTTCCTAATATGTTACATCTAGTTATTCATGGATAAAAATCAATGTTGTTTTACAAATATTCCCGCTGGTTTTTCATTTCCATTATTCCTTCACAATATTTCTCTTCTACTTAACACAATTAAAGGAAGTCCTTTCAATTAGCACTAATAAATATTTTGGTTGCATACTTACTTTTTAATTCTGTCAAAAACATACTTCTGAATACTGTAAATGTGCTTTAAAAGGATGGTGTGCCATGGGTAACGTTACTTACGAAAAGCCTCGGAAAGCCCAGTGTAAGCAACCAGTACCACCAACACCACAGGATTTGAACCCCACTCCAGGTAAAAGGCCTTGTTGGATCAAAGACATCACTTTATGAGCCCAGTCAGTGAAAAATTACAGCTCAGCCCCACTCTCTCCACTATTCCATTCTGCTTTTTTAAAAATACAGTCTGAGGATGCATAACAAGTTTTTAATTTCCAAACTCAATAATTACATAGCATTTTCAGCACAAGCCGATTCCTCTTGCTGTATGATTTATTAAGCTCAAAAGACTTTTTTCCAAATATTTTAACTTGAAAAACAGAAAGCATGCTTTGTGCAATTAACCTTTTTACTTACTAAGGAATAAAACATTTCTACATAAATTAATATAAAAATCATTTAAAACATCTTGTATAAGAAAACGCATTACAAATTTATGGAGGCAATATTAAATGATTATGCCTTCACGTAAAACAAAATGTATACTTTTCTACAATGAATGTGACATGCATTACAGACCATCTAAAATACTAAGACGTTAATGTCCTGTGGAAGATTATGTTGTAAATGTGCGTGTGTGTGTTTATGGGGCAGTTTTACCAAAATGGTAGTTATTAAGACTTGAATGTCATAAAACAAAAGTGTATGATGGAATCTTCATAATATATTAAACAAAAGTTATTACCCTGATAAACTAATATTAACCAACGGTCGTATAAACAAATCATCAGACAGAAATGAAGAATAATTCTTTCTTATAAATAGCGGTGTTCAAGAGTTTCAATGTGAATATTTTAAACATCCCTTTTAAACAACCTCAATTTTACAGTGGCATTTGAGAAACTGTGACAGATTTCTTACACTTATGTCTTAAAACCAGGACGCTCACCGGGCTGTGCGGCCTGGACAGTCTGCCCGCAGTGTCTGCAGCCCTTACCCAGTTACGTCGCTCTGCTTCGTCCCCACTACGCTGGTTTTCCCTGTACCGTCTGTTCTTCCACAAAGGATGAACAAGTGAATACATGAAATGGCATCCATGGCTTCAATCATGTAGTGGAAAATATCCTGTTTCTTTTATCTTCACTAAATGAGTTTTACACTTCAGCACCCCCAAAATTTATTAAAATCATGTGCACCCATCTTTTGAAATGGATTCACTTAGTTGTTGCCTGTGTTGTTAGATTTACCCCATATCTGACACATCTTTGCAGCAGCTTTTTACAAAGACTGTGGAGGAAGAAACAGAAGGACCCTGAAAAAAATAGTAATAATCCAATTTCCAAATTTATGCACGAAGACTGAAATTTTCTGTTCCCTGAGGATTACGTTCCAGATACGAGATCTGATCTGGCAAAGTCAGGGCGACTTCATGCTGGTTTTATGGGTGAGAGGGTGGGAACCCTGGCAGGAAGCCCCACTGCCCGTGACGGCTGAAACACCGTCTCTCCTCCCTCTGATGCCTCCCCGTAATGCAGGGGAGACGCCACATCTTACTTCAGAAAGAAACTTTGCCACCAACAATCCAGAAACCAAATAAACATGAAAGGAAGTTTATATAACTTGACTTTTACATAAATGTAGTTAATCTCTTATCTTAATAAGAGAAAGCTGCAGTGTAGTGAGAAAAATACAGATTATCATTACATCAGCACACTTGGGAGGAGCACATTTAATGAATTACTAGTGCGTCACACACACGTATTCCAAGTTCCTGACTGAGGGTCTTTTTTAATGTAAAGTGAGAAAAGTTCAGTAATATTTTAATTTCCTTTACAATCAGACCTTTCACATTTTCTGGCCTGTAACTAAAAACAAAAATTAAAAAATTTAACATACTACTGTGATTTAAAGTACACTATTTTTTTACCGCAGGAAAAAGACTCTTGATTTGCATAAATGAATAATATTTACTTAATTCTGTGGAATTCATAGATGAATATCTTTAAAATTACATACTTGTAAAAATCACAGTTCAGACACTATGTACTTTTGAAAAGGCAGACTATAGAATATTAGTATTTTGTTTGATTACAGCTTTCAGTGCTTATCCACCTATGTTGCAGAGCCAGAATTTTACGAATGAGGAAACTGAAGCCAAAACAATGAGGAGTATGTCTTAATTATAAGGCTAGTTCATGTCCGAAACTAGATCTCTGAGACCGGAGGAGCAGTTATTTTAAGTAATTTCCAGGATCAATAAATTTCTCTGCCCCACTTAAGTTCAGTTTATTTCATTTAAAAATCTATGCAGTGCTAAAGGCACAGGAAAAGTCTCTGCCTTCCAAAGCCTTACAGAACACGGGGAGGAAAATGTCAGAGAGCTATCTACTTTTTGTGCAAACAAGCTAGCCTGCAGGAACACCTGAACTCAACCTGAGAATTCACTGGCTTAATAATTTCAAAAAACGTTCCTAATGAGAGAATGGTGATGTCTCGTAAATACGAATGAGCAAGAATCATTCGAGAATATATTCCATCTACAGAGATGGAATGGTGAATTAAACAAAGCTGTTCTTTACAACATATAGAAAAGGAGGGCACCTGAACCTACAACGCAACACGATTTCACGGGTGTCACGCTAAAGGCTCGGGATGCCACAGGGCAGCGGGCGCAAAGCCAGCGTAACCCACACGGTCACTGCGCCACTTCACGGAGAAAAGCACGCGCAAACCACCACCTCAGTAAGACAAGCAAAGGACGATCTGAGGCACAGAGCGGGCAGAGGAGAACGTTCCAGAATGCAGAGACAGTGTGCATGAAGTCTCAGAGGTTAAAAGAAAGCAGAATCATTTTGGAAACTGAGAGAAAAGAAAAGTCACGTATCCAGAATGTAGAGTAGGAGAGAGGGAATGTCAAGGAGTGAAGCCGGAGAGCTGGGGCCAGACTACAGAGCTCAGCGTGCATCCAAGGCGTCACAGGAAGCCACCAAACCGAGTGAGAAGGAAGGACCAGGAACATGTGAAGAAGACAGCCAGAGAGTGTGTTGTGACGAAAGTCAAGGGAAGAGAGTGCGTCAGAAATAATCCTCAAATGTGGCAAAACATTAAGGTGACGACTGAAGAATGGCAACCGTATTCCCTTCCCTCCAGGGGAAGGAAGGGAATCTTCTAAAGAAGATTAGGGGGTGAGTATGAGGAAGGAGAGACAGTGTTTTTGTCTCAAAAAGACTGTGCGGGGAAGAAGAGAGCAGAGTAGGAGGAGAGAGGTGAGGCCAGGTGGGTTTGTTCGGTTTCCCTCGTTCTGATGCAGCCTTGAACGTGTCTAAATGGA
Organism: Camelus dromedarius; assembly: GCF_036321535.1. Classification (NCBI taxonomy): domain Eukaryota; kingdom Metazoa; phylum Chordata; class Mammalia; order Artiodactyla; family Camelidae; genus Camelus; species Camelus dromedarius. Next base: position 34,672,843 of record NC_087456.1, read on the forward strand.
AATGGGAACTGGTGAGCCGGGAGAGGCAGAAAAGGAGAGAGAAACATCGCTGAGGAGACAGGAGAGGGGCTTCTGATCCAGACAGTGACACGAGCCCTGGACAGAAGCTGGAAAACGGTTCCCATTCTTATTGGAAAAATAAAAGAGGAGAAGAGACGTGGATCCAAGGGGGTTTTAGAACGTGTGGTGCACAGGTAAGAGTTCGGTGTAAAAGCTGCTAATTATTTCAGGTGTGGTTGGGGCAAAGCTCTCTGCTAAGAGGGAAGTTGGCGGCGGCTTCAGGAGGAGCTGTGAGTTAGCTGTTCAGCGCACTGGTGAGCATTCAGTTTGGGGGCGCCTGCAACCTAGTGTCTAATGGCAACAACGCGGTATTTCCCCATCATCATCCAACAGCCAAGGTGCAAGAGATGACTAGTAGACGCGGGCAGGGCTGAGGTTTCTGTCAGATGGAAAAAGCACTTAAACAGAAGGCTGGTTTCAGATGTAAGTTGCTGATCTAAAGGTAATAAAAAGGGAAGTGAGGGGTTTTTTCCCCTGTAAAATCCATTAGTACTAAATGTTATACCAAATCATGCGAATGCATTTTAAAACAGTGTATTTTCAGTAGAAAATCTGCTGCATATATCAGTTGGACTGAGGAAAAAAGTAAAATAAATAAATGGAATATTTGTAATTATGAAATTAGGTGCCTAAAGTTCCAGATTTACACCTATAAATGACGATGTTTTCTGTCTGTCATCAGAGGTAGGTGTTGAAAATTATCAAATCAATTCCTCTCCTCTCCTCCCCCCGCCCAAGGATCATCTGAAAGAACAGTCTTACATGTTCACTCAAGTTCGCCATGTAAATATTTTATACTACTATAAATAGTATATGTATACTATATGCATATACCATATAAAATTTACCATATACATATTTTCTACATATACTATTATGTGAAAAACAACAGTGTGGAATTAAATCATAGCTAAAATATAATTTTTCCAGCTATATTGAAATATAACTGACATCTAACACTGTGTAAGCTTCAGGCGTAGAATGAGATGATTTGATGAACGTATATACTGTGAAATCTTCACCACAATAAGGTTGATTAACACATCCTTTACCTCACGTAATTGCTTATTTGCTGTTTTTGCTATTGTTGTTATGGTGGGAACAATAAAGCTCCACTCCCGTAGCAACTATCAAATACACAACATAGGGCTGTGAACCGCAGTCACCAGGCTGCACATTGGAGCCCTGGAAATTACTCATCTCGTAAATGAAACTCTGTTCCCTTGGACCAGCATCTCTCCATCTCCCGCCGCCCCTCAGCCCCTGGCAACCACCATTCTACGCTTCTCTGAGTTCAATGCTTTTAGATTCCACATCTGAGTGAGGTCATATGGTTATATGCCTTTCTCTGACTTATTTCACGGAACATAGCACCTTCAGCATCCACCTATGTTGCTGCAAACGGCAAGGGAGCCTTCCTTTTTTCTAGGGCTGAGTAACACTCCACGGTACTTATTTACCACATGTTCTTTATCCATTCATCCACTGATGGGCATTTAGGTTGTTTCCACAGCAGGTCTGTAGGTCTCTTTATTTTCAGTATTCTCATCTGGTTTTAGCATCAAGGTAATACTAGTCTTATTAAGTGAGTATGGGAGTGTTCAATATTTTGGAAGAATATAATAAAAACCAGCATTAATTTCTCCTTTAAATGTTTGGAAGAATTCACCCATGAAGCCATCTGAACCTGGGTTTTCTTCGTTGGGAGGTTTTTGATTACTGATTCAATCTCCTTCCTTGCTTTGGTCAGATTTTCCATTTGTTTATGATTCAGACTTGGTCATTACATATCTGAATGGTTAAATGCATCCATCTCTCCTTCCTCTAGATGCCCAACTTGTAGGCATACACTTGTCCGCAGTCATCTCTCAGGATTTCAGGGGTATCAATGGTAATGATACCATTTATCATTTATAACTTTGAGTCCTCTTTTTTTTTTTTCCTGGTAAGTCTAACTAGATTTGTCAATTTTATTTATCTTTTCAAAAAATTAACGTAGTTTTGTTGCTCTTTTCTATTGTTTTTCTATTCTCTATTTCATGTATTTCTGCTATAATCTTTGTTATCACCTTCCCTCTGCTAACTCTGGGCTTAGTTTGTTCTTTTTCTAGTTCCTTGGGATATAAAGTTATGTTGTTTGAGATCTTTCTTTTTTCTTAATGTACATACTTATTGCCATAAACCTCTCTCTCAGTACCGCCTTTGCTGAATTCTATCAGTTTTGGTATATTTCCATTTTCATTTGTTTCAATATATTTTTTTATTTCCCTGTTAATTTAATCTGTGACCTCCTGGGTATTCAAGAGTGTGCTGCTTAATTTCCACATCTTTGTAAATCTTCCAGTTTTCCCCTTGTTATTGATTTCAAGTTTTATACCACTGTGGTTGGAAAAGATACTTGGTATAATTTTAAACTTTGAAAATTTACTGAGACTTATTTTGTGACCTAACATATGACCTATCCTGGAGAATGTTCCATGTGTGCTTGAGAAGCATGTATATTCTGCAGTTGTTGGATGGAATGTTCTGTATACGTCTGTTAGGTTCACTCGATCTAAAGCATGGTCAAAGGCCAAAGTTTCCTTACTGGTTTTCTGTCTGGATGATTTACCCATTGTTGAAAGTAGGGTAGGGAAGTGCTCTGTCACCACACTGTCTATCACTCCCTTCAGGTCTGTCAGCATTTGCCTGGTGGTTAAGGTGTTCTGATGTAGGACGCATACATATTTACAATTGTTACGATCTCTTGATGAATTGACCGCTTTATTACTATACAGTGTCCTTGTCTTGTAATCGTTTTTGACTTAACCCATTTTGCCTAATAGAGCTGTCTATAAATGTAGCTACCTCTGCTCTCTTTTGGTTTCCATTTGCAGGGAGTATCTTTTCCTACTGCTTCACTTTGAGCCTATATGTGTCTGAATGGAAGTGAGCATCTTGTAAGCAGCATATAGTTGGGTCTTGTTCACTTATCTATTGGGCCACTGTATGCCTTTTCATTGGAGAATTTAGTCCATTTACATTTAATCACTTATAGATAAGGACATAGAATTGCCATCTTGTTCATTGCTTTCTGTTTTGTAGTTCCCTTCTTCCTTTCTTCTTGTCTTGTTTGTGAATTGATGGTTTTCCATAGTAAGATACTTTGATTTCCTTATCTTTATTTTGTGTGTATCTACTATAGATTTTTGTCTTGTGGTTACCCTTGAAAAATCTTAGGAGATATCACAGTTATTTTAACCTCATCACAACTTAACTTTGATCACATACAAAAACTCTATCTTTTATTTCCCCTCACATGCATTTTATGTTTCTGATGTCTCACTGTACATCTTTTTATACTGTGTATCTATTTAAAAATTACTGTAGCTATAGCTATTTTTAATACTTTTGTCTTTCAACTTTTATTCTAGAGTCGAGTGGTTAACACACCACCATATTACAGTATTAGAGCATCCTGAGTTTGACTATACACTTGCTTTCAACAGTGTGTCATTCCTTTTCATATGCTTTCATAGTTAGCATCCTTTCATTTCAGGCTGCAGAAGTCCTTTCAACCTCTATTGTAAGGCAGGTATAATAGTGATGAACTACCTCAGCTTTTGTGTGCTTGGGAAAGTCTTTATTTCACCTTTATTTCTGAAGGACAACTTTCTTGGGTATAGTACAGTTGAACTTTGAACAACACAGGTTTGAATTGCACATATCCCTTCATAAGCAGATTTTTTCAATAAACACATACTACAGTACTAAATGATCTGCAGAGCTGCATGCAGATAAGGAGGGCCGACTGTAAACTACACATGAATTTTCTACTGCATGGTGTGGGGAGGCCTCTGACGCCCACACTGTTCAAGATCAGCTGTATTCTTGGTTGGCAGTCTGTTTCTGCACTTTGAATATATCATTCCATTCTCTCCTAGTCTGCAAGGTCTCTGCTGAAAACTCTGTTGTTTGCCTTTCCTGAGAGAAACTGGTTTTCTCTTACTGCTTTTAAAATTCTCTCTGTTGTTGATTCTAGACAGTTTTATTATAATGTGACATGAAGAAGATCATCTTGGATTTAAATTTTTGGGTGACCTATTACTATTAACTTCATGAATTGGATGTTCAAATCTCTCTCCAGGTTAGGGAAGTTCTTAAGCATTATTTCATTAAATATGTTTCCTACCCCCTTTTTCCTCTCTTCTCTTTCTGGGACTCCAGTGGCATGTGACTGGTTGTCTTCATGGTGTCCCGTTAGACCCAAAGGCTTTCAACATTCTTTTTCATTTTTCTCCTCTTTTTGCTCCACGCAGTGGTTTATTTCAAATGATCTGTCTTCACGCTTACAGATTCTCCTGCTTGGTCCAGCCGACTGCTGAAGCTCTCTATTAATTACTTCAGTTCAGTCATTATATTCTTCAGCTCCAAAATTTCTATTTGGTTCTTTTTTATATTGGCTATCTCTTTGTAACACTTCTCATTTTCTTCTTGTACTGTCTTCCTGATATATTTAAATTGCTTTTCTATGTTCTCTTGTAGTTGTCTAAGCATTGTTAGAATAATTATTTTGAATTCTTTGTCAGGCAATTCCTGGAACTCCATTTCTTTGGGGCCAGTTGCTGGAGGTTTACCGTGCTCCTTTGGTTAACACATCACCATATTACAGTATCGATATGGAGCCTTGCTTCCCCGATTCTTCATGATCCTTGTGGTCTTGGATATGTGTCTGTGCATCTGAAGAAGCAGCCATTACTTCCAGATGTTACAGACTGACTTCCATAAGGGAAGACTCTAACCTGTGGGTGGAGGCAGGCTGGAGTGTGCTGTGACCAGGCCTAGCACCAGACGCAGGGGCACGTGACGGGTCATCAGCTCAGGCCATTGGGGTACAACTGCGTGGTCCTTGGCAAGTACTGCAGGGGATTCACTGAGGCTGCAAGGGCTGTGAGGGTCCTCAACAGCGCCTCCCGGTCCAGTGACTAGGGACCAGGACAAACAGCAGTAGGAGCCGGCGCCAGTGGTATGCTCTTGGCTGATGGGTTATTCCATTAGCACACAGCGGAGAAGACTGGTAATGAGGGTCCAGCTGGAGAGCCTGCTGGGTCAGCACAGTGGTACAGGCCAGGGAGAGAACAGGGCCTGACCCAGGCCGCAGGCCACTGCGGGGCCTTGACTGTCCGCATGCTCCCTCAGGGCTGCGTGGCCTTCCCGCAGGCGTGCACACAGCAGTGGATGGAGGCTGGTGGCATGCCGGTGCGACCACTCACACAGCAGTGGGGGTCGGCCGGGGCACTGTACAGCTCAGAGGCCTGGGCTGGCTGCTGGGGCGGTTCCCAGGTCCAGCAGGGGAGGGACGGAGGTGGCTGGTGCCAGCGAACACAAACACCTGTTGGGTGAGAGCCACTAAAATCTGCAGGGGGTCAAACCAGCCGGGTCACCTGCAAACCCCCGTGACGGCGAACCACAGTGCTCCCACCATGTGGCAGCTCTCAGTGGCCTGTTTTTCTTCCTCATTCCCAGCCGTCTCTGGGCTTTGCCGGCCTCTGGGTGGCTGGGACTGAAGCAGGACCCCCGTGCGGTGCCCCGGAAGGCTGGGTAACCTGGTCGCTCACCCCACCACTCCTTCCCTACGAGGGGAACACCTTCTCGCTGGAGAGTTCCTTCCCGGTACCAAGCAGTGCCGGCCTGCGGGACGTGGGGACGCAGGCGAATGGGGCTCCTGCCTTCCCGCGGTGGTTACTCTCGAGTCTTTGTCCCGCGGCGCTGCTGAAGTTAAGTGAGCTCCAGAGCTCTCCCAGAACTGTTCCCGTTTATGGACAGCTGTCTAATCGTTTGCCTTTGTTGGGGGGGTACAGGGTGGGGTCTCCTGCTCCACCATCTTGCTGACATTAGACTCCTAAAATTGAAATTTTCATGACATCTGTCAAAGCGTTTGCAAACTCAGTAATTATTAATATCCAGCCTGATCACACACACAAAATATATTTAAGGAAGCAACTCACTCCTTCATTTAGTGCCACAGATGACCTTAGTGAAGCCAGAGATCCAGAAGCCCAGTATCCTGCCATTTTTCCTTGGCAAGCACTCCAGAAAAACAGATTTACAGCATTGGTGGAAAGATAATCATTCATTCCAATGAGACATTAATAAAAGTCTTTGCCGATCGATCCACCCCCCCAAAAAAAGTATCAGAGATTGTATAACATTACAAACTTAAAGATGACTAGCACCAGTAAAAGTGAAAACAAATTCACTGCTGAAAAATATTAAATTCTGACTACGTCTAATTAATCTTAATAAAGCACACATGGTCAGGTGTTTGGATAAATTATTTTCAAGTTAATAGATGTTAATGTAAAATGTTAGCATCTTCTTAAAAGACCAGCTCAGCAGTTCTCAGACTTTAGTGTGCAGCAGAAGTGCCCAGAGAGCTTGTTAAAACACAGATGCCTGGGTCCCACTTGCAGAACGTCTGAGGCAAGAGGTCAAAGGGAGTCTGAAAACTGTACTTTTAACAAGTGATGTTGATGCTGATGATGGGAGGACCACACTTTGAGAACTAACAGCACAGACCACATGTCCCTCAACATGAACCACACGTTAAAGAATTTGGTATTTGTTGACTGAAGATATTCTTTAAAATGTGGCAGTGAGGAATTCAGAATTCCGTCTAGTACGTATATATTTTAGTTGGCAACAGGTCTATTTTCAGAGGGCTGGGAAGAAACATTAACCATGACAGTGACAGCAGGAAGTAATTTTAGCAAGAAAGATGCTACCAAAATGCTTTTAAAATATTTCAGTGCTAATAGTTACTATTAAATGGGAATAATTTATGTAACAATGTAACAATGGGAATAATTTTATTTCAAACTCAAGTGTTTTATGACATTGGAATTCCATGATTTAAGGGAAAAGGGTGGGGAATTACAGCTAGACAGACATAAAGATACAAGGTCTATTATTTCCTCTCTCTCTCTCTACGCCGTATACGTACACACTGACAGTCCACATCTAAATAAGATAATGTCTTTTCGTCCCTCACCATGTATGATGTCTGAGAAAATACTTTTTGTGTGTGCTTTCTTATAGTCTTTCTTTCACAGAATTTAAGCAATTAGTTCCAAACTAAACAACAGACAGGATAAATGTCAATGTGTGTGAATGTAAAAAGTAAATTAGGGCCTTTTTTTTTTCTTTTGGAATTTTCAAAAATAGGTCATTATGTATGGATAGAATCAGAATTTTCTGGATGAAAGAGGGCCTTAAGGATCCTTTTTTACCATTCATACTTGGGAAGTTATATTGTATTCATGTCAGAAGCTAGATCTGCTGGAGCCAAGACTAGAATCCAGATGTCCTTGTTTCTAATACACAAACAGTCCAAAATACATTGCTGCCCATAAAAGCACACTACAGATAAGCCCGATTTGCTCGAATTTCTCAATCTGTGATTTTATAGTTCATTGAATGGACAGCAGTTTAAGGCATATTTTCACAAGTTTAGAAATTTTCCTTATTATCTACTAGAAAATATTTCAGCAAGCTAAATATTTAAACATTTTCATAAATTAATGGCCTAGACCCTACAGAATTTCTCTGAACAATATTTGGAAATATGTATGTGAGGAAATCTAAAACAGGATATTAATTACTAACAGATTCAAATCAGTGTCTTTTCATTCTAGAACAAAAATAGTTCTCCACTTACTTGTTTGAGTTTGACTTACATATACAAAAACCTTAAGGAAATGGAATTATTATTTCAAGATTACTTATTTTATAACCAGTTACAAAATGGTAACTGCAAGTGTGAGCTTTTAACTTTAAATTTAAAAGCAATTTAAAATGTATACGAGCAGTGGTATGGAAATATCTAATGTAACGACCCCACTGTTGTTACCTTCACGCTGAAGAATCATCTGAATAATTAAACAGCTACTACTGTAAGATTACTTTGGTGTTTTTGAAACTCAAACCACAGAAGCAATTCAAGGAATAGTTCTAGCCTTTATAAATGTTTCTTCCCAGGACGATCTAAAATTAGCATCACAACTCAGAACAATGAAGCTCTTTCTGCTTATACATAAGCAAATTCTAGCTATGGTAATGAGAAAGGAACTTCAAAGAACCTTAAGAAAATATACTCCATAGCAGGTTTGATATATCATTTTGCTGCTTCCACTCCTTTTAAACACGACCTATTATGATAAAATGAAACCCTCATCAATCACCTGATAGAGTAATTCCAAACTTAACCAAACAGGGCTAATGGGTGAGAATTGAATTGAAAACACCTTGACAAAGAAAGCAATTTCCTTCCTTCGCACTCCTCTGAAGCTGTGGGTGATCGTGGCAATCGAACCATCATCAGTGAGGGGCCATCTGTCCCAAGGGCCCTTCCTGAGCTCAGAAAAAAACCTCAACAACAAAAAAGGGAAAGAAATGCTGTACCACAGATGTTCAACCCTGATTAATCTATGACAAGGAACACACAGCTGAGAATCAATGTTCTGACGTTTTTTAGATACCAATCATTAAGAGCCGACACAAAAGTTTTATTAGAACGCGGGGGGAGAAAAGTTAATAGACTGCTTACAGAAAGATGATCTCTCATACGAAAACTGAAACACCTTTCAGGCAGCTGAGATGTTCATCATGTCCTAAGGCAACAGCTTTTGTTATGATTCCCTTACAGAGGAGAGCAGGCAAGAGGCCATGCTTCAAGTTAGCTCTCGGACCAGCGCCTGAGATGTCGCTTTTTATATATTCTTTCTACAAGTATATGATTAAATGAAAAGACGTGTTTATATTCACAGTACTCATTATAGTTAACTCTTTGAACTAAAATTGATTTTCAAGAAATAGCATTAACAAGAAACCTCAGAAATGTAAAATTAATTGAAACTCATAAAGCAATTTCATTTTATTTATAACGCTTAAAATACTTCTCATACTCCACCAAAAAATAACTGCAAGCACAAGGGCAAACTGGGTCAAAGCTTTTCTTGTTTGATACACAGTTTGAAACACAGCAGACTCCTGGTCCTCTTGGATATAACACAGCTTCAATCATTTGCGAATAAGCCAAAGTTAATGAGTAGAACATACTGACTATTAAAATGACTCAGAGTTTACTAAAATGAAAATCTGTGTGAGCTTTATTAAGGATAACTACTGAAAACATTTAAAAGTGAATTTTAAAATGAAAAACACAGCTACAAAACAAAACCAAATTAAATCATGCATTTCAGTTTTTTCAGAATACTTTCAAGTTAGACTCAAGTTAAATGTAAAAGAAATGAACACCTAAATTCATAGAGACTTACTGTAAATGCAATGACTCCTCATCTTACTTATCTTTGTACCTCCAGAGTCTAAGAATGGATTCTGTCATCCCAGAAACATGGTGTCCCCAGGCTGCGACAGGGGCAAGCACATCTGCCCTCTAGGAGAAACACTCAACCCAAGTCTTGCCAAAGATGTTTGCAATTCAAATTTACTACAGAAAATCTGTAAGCCATCAGAAACAAACAACAGGATTAGAACCCCTTCCCCTCAAAGACTTAAGATTTTAAAGTTATTTGGAACAGCATATATAATAAGGATTTGTTAAATGATTAGAGAATACAATAAGGATTCAAAACATGGGCAAACAATGAGAGATTCCTTTTTAGTTAAAAGAAAAAAAGCCAAATTTTGAAAACAAGCAGGACTTTCAGAAATGGAAAAAATATAATCTATGAGATTAAAAGCTCAATAGATGAAATAAAAAATGGATTATATAAAACTAAAAGGGAAACAGTAAAATGAATCAGACACAAAAGATATTAAACAGAATGAGGCACAGAGACCCCTCCCAAAATGAGAAATATAAAAGAGATTAAGAAAAATGGAGACTAGAATGATAATATGGTCTATGTAAGTTATAAAAGATCAGATCTAAGAGGCTGGGGTGTACAAAACAAGGAAAAGATGGAAATAATATTAGAATAAATAATGACTGAATTTTCCAAAAGCAGTAAAAGACATAAATCTTCAGAATTAGAAATCACAGCAAACCCAAGCAAGATCTCAAGAAAGACACATGGAGAGGCATTATAATGAAATTACAGAGTACAAAAAGACATACATAACTTCAAAAGCATCCTAGAGGAAAAGAGATAACTCTAAATTTATACACACACATGCGGACGCGCACATGCATACATACATGTAATTACACTGACAGCAGACTTCCCAAAGACAGCAATGGAATCCAGAAGACAGTGGAATCTTACGAAAATATAATCTGTAGCAGGTTAGACTTTTGAGTCAAGTGTTTGAAACTTTTGAAAAAGTATGTATGTCCTCTGAGAACTGTATGAACAGGAATATGAGTAAAATAAAGATACTTTAAGACAGACAGAACTAAGATATTTACCAAATATGGATGCTTGCTAAAGAACTTTGAAAGATTGTAGCGTAGTAAAAAGTTAATTCTCCAAAAGAAAAGTATGAAATGCAAGAAATGATATATTTATTGTACTCAGACATACACATACACACACACACACACACACGTATACACACACAGCAATATTTATTGAATCATTGTTTGCAACTGTGCAACTAACAAAGTCCTGGAAATAATGTACAAGCCCATTAGAATGGAAATGGTTACAGTATTATTATGCTATGAAACACTATATAGTCTTGAAAAAGACTAAGGCCTTGAAAAACTTGTATCTGTTCATACGAAACATAAAAGCAAGGAGGCAGGAGGTCAGAGAGACAAGGAGGAGCAAGCAGAACGAGGGCCTCGTCAGTCACGAGAAGGGACTCGGCTCGCCCCCCCAGGGAGGGGACCCACACCAGAATTTGAGCAGAGAGGTGGCACACTCTGACATATTTTAACAGGATCACCTGGCTGCTGTTTTGGGTATAAATCAAAAGACAACAAAGTTAACAAAGCCAGTTATAACTACTGCAGTAATTCAGATAGCACATAAAATGAACCTCCTGGGAAAAGAACTCTGGTCTTAGGTATTCTGGGACTGGGATTCATACACGTATGGACAATTTGTGGTAAAATAGGAGGGAAGGGGGAAGATAAAATAAAACGAACAGGATGCCCCACCGTCCTGAGACTGAATGCAATAGGGCTGAAGAGTCAAAGGGAAATGCTCCCAACAGATTACAGCAGACATTCTATGACTCTGACCTGACCCAGTGTCTTGGCGGCATGTGAGTACTCTGGGAAGGGAAGAACAGTGTTTTGTAAAATCTAAAGGTGCTCTAGTTCTGCAGAACTCCTTTGACAGAGACAATTAGGGGCCACCTCCTTACTCACTTCGCAGAACTGCAATCCAGCCTGTGCAGTGCCACTGAAAATGCAAAGAGCTGAGACTGGTGACGCCATCACGAATGGCAGTCCAGGAACCCAGAACAGCAACAGTGAAACCAGCAAGCAGCCCAGGACGAGGGCAAATGTCATCACTGTTGGCACCAACCAGCGTCAACAGCATCATCCTAGCCGGAACACTCTAAAGTCTAGAGAACTGAGTGCACCAGTGATGTGCGACGACCGCAGGCAGGCATCGAGATCAAAGACACGGAGCAGAGCAGCTGGGGCACACCCAGGAGACCTCAGAGGGGCCCACAGAATATTCAAAAAGAATGAACACTTCAAAATGGGACAGAGACCTGGAGGGTCCTCACACAGGGGTTCTCGAGCAGTCGACATCTAAGTTTAAATACCAGCACGGTGTCACCTGTGCCCTCAAGCCAGAGAAGCCTAAGGACTTTGGGGCAACACCTTTAAAATGTAAAGACTAAGAAACTTTGCAATGAAAAGTGTAATGATAAGCAAAGTGTGCGTAACCTAGATATCACATTCCAGCTCTCAGTCGCACGAGATGAATTTTTAGGTCTTTCCTGATAAGACTATAAAAGAACAAATGAAAGAAGCAGAGATGCGAAGAAACATTCTGTTTCTAACTCACGTCCGTTGTTTTATGTCTAATGTCTTCCCAGTTGGTGGCGAGAATTTCTTTGAAGTAGTCGTGGACATACATCATTAACCTTTGAGGTCAATATTATGATTGGTAAATATAACACAGATACTGGCAACAAGAAACATTTTGCGGAAGGGGCAGAGAGCTACTAGTCTGAACTTGCTTGCAAATAATTAAGCCCTAGAGTAATTTTCACTCGTTTTCCTTAAACCATATATGTAACAAGTTACTGGGGACGTACTAAAAAGACTTTGCCATGTATTTCAGGCAGAAAACAGTGATTCTCTCTAAGTAGGCTGCAGGAGCAAACGCAGATTCACAAGAGTAACTTGTCACGTGAGATTACAGACAGATGTGTGCACAGGACACATCTAAGCGTAAGCACTTCACAGAGTCGCTCACCAGCATCCACACAGCAAAACTCTGCATCTCGTGCCCAACTTTTCCAGCGATCTCACTACACCAGCACCTCACACTAGCACCTAAGACTGAGTCCCATCCATCTCTGCTAATGGAACCCAGGCCCCAGAGCTTTCTCAAAGTCCCAGAACCAGCCCCAGTGTGCCTCCTCCATCCTCCGTCCAGCCTGCATCCTGATCGCGCTAGTTCTCGCTGTGACGGCAGCTGTCGCCACCCCTCCTCTTCCGCGTCCCCCCTGCTCTCCAGCCTTATGACCCACCTAGTCTCCCTGCACTCGGCTCAGCCTTCTCAACCCTCTGCCACTAAATTAATCTTCGCAAAAAAGTGTCTTTATTATGCCTCCCTCCAAACAAATGTTCAGTGGCCCCCCACTGCCTATGCTAACAAGACCCAACTCTTCAAATGTGGCAGGTATTTTATGCCTCAAATGCAATATTCTATTTAACAAAGGCAAGAAGGAAGAAACACTGAGATACAGATGTGGAAATGTGGCCACAGTGAACGAAGGTAATGCATCAGCCCAAAGAGAGGTTACTACGAGCTAGTTCTTTCTCGTCACGTAAATCTGCCTCCTCTCCCCTCGGACCCCCACCCGCCGAGCTGGCTGCTGGTTCCACAGCGCCCCCCGCACACGTACACATCAGGACAGCCGAGCACCGAGCCCTGACGCAGAGGACCTTAATGACTACCCAGGACTGATATCTGACTGAGGGGAGCAGGGAAGCAAGCAGCCCAGACCGGTTGATTCAAGAGGGCGGGTGACCCAGTGACTAACAACTTAATTTCTGTCAGTTCCAGTTGGATTATAACTAAATTCCCAGTATTGATAATACAGGGAGACACAGACTCAGAGGCTGTGAAGCACCAGGACCATGACCTGCTCCTGTCTGGAGCTGCAGACTAACTCCACCCGCCCAGAGACCGGGGCTAATACAACGGTACCAGAACGCCTCGATCAGACGGAAGGGCGTCTTAATGCGTTCAGAGATGCACACAGCCCTGCTGCTCTCTGTCTGTAAAGATAACGTGCTCATACCACATAAAGAACATCACGAAAAAAGGATGAGCGGGCTCCTATCCTCATGCAGCAAGAAAATAAATATTCAGAACTGAGCAAAGTCTGTTAATGGAGCTTCTTAATTTAGGGAGAAACAGCCAAAATAATAATAGTAATAATAATAATAATAATAATAATAATAATAATAATAATAATAATAATAATAATAATACACTTCCATTGTTTCTTGCATTTATATTATAGTCTGCAAGACTTCAAATATTTCAAATGAAGTATTTTAGTCTTGGAGTACTCTTCAAATAAAGACATTAAACACCTATGTTTAAGCGTGTTAAGTCGAAAGACACCTTTGGACATGTGCCTGGTTTACCAGAACTCCAGTACCCATCTCTCACAGTCATCTGCTTGACCTGTTTTTATAAACCCCCGTATGGAGACCCCGGGGGAGGTTCCTCCTCTTGTCCCCCCACCTCGCCCCCTCCCCTGCACAGCACGTCCCCCCCCTTACTGGCTTTTTTATTTTACGGTCAGAGGTTAAACTGCTCACCCTTCACCTTCCAGGAAAGTTTTTTTTCCTCTCATAAAAGGTTCTTCCCAGTGGGCAGCAGTCGGATTAGCCCCTCTCCTGGGGAACAAAAGGCACGTCTTTGTCCCCGTGGCCTGAGCGTGGGGCCCCGGCATCAGAGGGGCTGCTCCCGCTCAGCACGCACAGAACCAGCCCGGGCTCCCGCGTCCAGACGCCCATGCAGCCGGCTCCCGAGAAAATCCTGTCAAGCACTCAGCTGAAAACTAACTGAGGTGCCCTGTTGAGAACCTGATGAAGATGTTATTTGACCATACGGTGAAACTTTCCATTGTCGAGCATAAAGATAAGAGAAAAACTTTTAGAACTCAATGCTTTAACAATCTCGGTCACCAATTCACACATGGGTCAGTAAATGCATTTTATTGACATACCACCCCTTCCTCTGTGCACTCTCTTAACATAATACGTGGGCTTATTTACAACAGTCTAATCCCCTGCACCTAAAAATCTGCCTGACTAAAGGACACACTAAAAAACTACAACAGACTTTTGTTATTTCCAGTTTTTACATTAGCTATTTCTCATGAAAATAGTGGTCAAAATGCAGAAGTCAAAAGAAAACATATCTTTTCACATGTCATAATTATTTATTTTACAAGTTTTTTTAAAATACTGAACAAAGGAGAAATAGTAAACCACAAAGCATGTATTTGATTAAAATTTAGAAATGGGAAGTATAATGGTGCATGAGCCAAGCCATACTTATAAAAACTATTTGTAAATTTTTTTAAATCTGTAATTATTAAACACATCAGACAAATTTATATTTGGTCATATCATAGCAATAAAAGAATTCTCTCAAGCGTGTTAAGTTACGGGTAAGTTCATGAATATTTACAATGGCTGCGGGGAGGATCGCAGATTTTTAAATATACATAATCTTGTAATTCACATCCACAGCAGCAAGCAATATAGAAAGTTATTAAGTAAAAACTCTATTGTATATGATTACAACCACATTAATAAGCTCCCATTGAAATCTGAAAGAGACTGCACAAAAATGAGTATTTTCATGTTACTTGTATGAAAAATAACCTTTTTCTTTTTTCAAAATTGCCCGTTACTTACTACATTAATAATTAAAAAAAATAGAAGAAACTACAGAATAATCAGAATAGTTCAAAAGACTACAGATGGACAGTGATGAGTAAGAGACAGCCACAGCCGCTGTATAAAGCGTTCAGAATTAAGGAATAAATCATTTCTGTCACACAGCCCATACGGCAATATAAACTGATTTCCCAAATTTTAGGAGAAATAAAATGTGCTTCCTTCAAACCCATGATGCTGATTAGCCTGAAAAGTCAAGAGGTCATGACCAACAAGCTTAACAAAAGCAATACATTTATTCTTGGGGGGGGGGGGGATCAACGCTTATACATAACAGATGTCTGGCTTGGAGGAGTATGTCCTTACTCTCTTAAAAGTCACATAAAAATCTAAGCTTGGCAAAGGAAAACATTTAAATTGAAGACTCTGGAGCAAAGTGTGCAGGCAATGACTGGCGAGAAATGTTAAATATTTCTTTCTGACTTCCGTAGGATAAAAAATGCACAAAAATTTAACAAAATTAAAAAGCTTAACATTTGATAAAAAATAAAAATACAAAACTCAAGACTGAATGGGTCTATCTATCATGCCTCTATTAAATATCCTTTTTATTTATAAATTATGGCACAATAAAATGAAGAAAAAAGACAACCAATTGCCCATGGCTCTTAAAAACCAACATCATACATATTAAAGACACAAGGGAAACAGCTAAAAATGTTAATAATGGTAATTTCTAGAATATGGCATTATTTGTGATTTACATTTTCTGATATATGCATTTTTTATTTTCCAAATTTTCGTCAATATGCATATATACACATGTATTCATACATACACAATAGATATATTTACATATCAGTATTAGACTACTATCAAAATTAATAAAGTTATTTTATTGCATCTTAGCTCTGAAAAGAATACAACAAAACATTCTCACTCAGAAGTACGTCTGTATATCATAGTCATGTCCTCCAGCATATAATCAAAGTGAAAATCCTAAATAAGAATCTCACTCAAAATTTCCTTTAGAAATTTAATTTTGACAGGTTTAGGATTAATACATTAACATTCTGGTCTTTCAAAATCAAAGAAAGCTTAACGTTAGAAATAAATCCTTTCATGAGCAAATGAAGCACAGAGAAGAAGAAAAAGATGGGAAAACGAAATACGCAGAAAAGGGAAGGAGGGCCACAAAAAAGGCAGCCGTGACACAATGGTGACCAGCCAAGGTTTTTACCATAAGAGAGAACCGAAGCGTATACATTAGGGCTAAAACCTGAGCGCGCGTCTACACAGCCTGTTCGTAGTGTTCAGGCTTTTCCACCAGAACGGCCCGCTGCGCCGGCCCCCACCTAACGAGGAAAAGGGGTGACGTCCTCCCCACCTCTCTTTCCCTGGTGTTTCCTTAACCCACTGATGTGCACGGCAGCTTATGCTGGGAAATCAGACGTGTCCGCACTGAGGGTGAGGGATGAAGGACGAAGGAAAGAACAGAAAACAAGTTCAGACCTACAATGTGTTGGTTTTCCCTCACAAGCTCCTTGGACGTGGGTGAGCTCCTGAGATCATAAAAGACGCCACTTCAGCATGGGCACCAATGGCCCACCACCAGGGGACCTCCCCATCTCCTCCCCTCCTTCTTCATGACCAGGGGCTGGGACTGCCTTCGCCAGCCTCCCCCGGAGCCGAGCATGGCCAAGCACCAAGTCCTTACCAGGGAAAGTGATCTGTGAGGCGGCCCCTGCCTTGCCGCGGGAGAGACTTCTTGCCTGAGCTATTTCTCTTGCCCGTCCTGTGGGCTTGAACTTGGACACAGCAGTGACCTTGCTCTGACTCTGCAGATGAGAACAACAGCGTAGGAAGCAGCAGAACTATAAACGTGAGCCCCAGAGTAACTCCCCAGGACAGCGCCCTCAGCCAGACACTTCTACGTTAACTTAAGGCCTCTACATTTTGAGGTCTTAAAAAAAAAAAACCAGATTGGCCTTTATTCTTTAAAATAGAGCACTAAAAAAGTTTCGAAAGAGGAATACCTGATACAGAGAACAGCTTCGGGAATTATGCCAGAACTCACGGGAGAAAAAAAGGACCAGAAAAAAGTAAGAGACACAAAGCTTCGCCTGGCGTCCAGCATAACTTTGATTCAAAAACTCACACTTCTAGTCCCTGGCACTGTGCTTGGAACTAAGTGGGCCATCAACGTTTGCTGAATGAACAAACGAACTGGTCTCTGTAAGGAAACGGACAGGTCTTTTAACAGGAGAGAAAATGGGCAAAATAGGTACAGACAGTTCTTTCCCGAACAGCACAAAAATCCACACTGATTCAAAAGGGAGGAGTCACTTGTCTATACCGAAGCTGACATACTAAATAAGGAAACTGCTTCTTTCTGCTCTGTGCCTGCTCACAACTCAAGGCGTAGAATCTTCAATTGTTTCTGCAGGTCTAGGTCCGGATTTGTTCCTCCCTAATTACAGTGCCACGTACATCCACCCAAATGCCGGAGGGAGACTGGCTCTGTTTCACGCTGTCCTCTGCCTCCCTATGTCGCTGGAGACGGCTACTCAGCTCCAGAGAAGAGTCTGACAAAATACCCTGGCTTTTGGCAGGAAGATAAAACTGAAATTAAAAAATCCAGGCTGAGCAGCATCTCCACCCATTACATTAAAAAAAACCATGACTCGGAGGCTATTTCTCGTGGGTTCATGAGCACACTTCCTTTTCTGGGAGAGGGATCCGGAGTTTTGCTTAACAGTCCATGCCCACGTTTGTGTGATCTATGACATTCCATTTACAACGGGTATCTAGACATTTATCAATTTTAAAAGATATTATTGGAAAATGTAGGTTGGAACAACTGCAAAACTACCCTCGCTTGACAGTTGAGCAGGAACGGATTAAAACTTTCATTGAATCTGAATAGTAAAGATACTGAGTGAGAGGGAACCAAAGATGTTATCTAAACTAATCCACTCATTTTGAGATCCAGGGAGATTAAATGGTTTGCCCAATTCTTATATTTTAAGTTGAAGTGATAAATTCTGTATGTCCTGGAAATCATCCCCGAGATGATCAGTGGTGAGTCTGTTCCGGTAACGGCCCCTGCAAACGCCCATGCTCCGGCCCGTCTGCTGGGACGGCCGCTCCCGGGCTCAACGCTGCAGTTCCCGTCTACTCCCACTTCGGACGGCCTGCCTTCTTTGTGCGGTGTCGCTCAGTCTGAAAACAGCTTCCTCTTTTTTGTTAACTGCTGAGGACACACCCAAGCCTCTACGTGAATGTCTCTTTGAGACTTAGTTCATAAATGAGACTTATTAATACTAGCATTCATGTAAGACATCAAAAATCTGTTGCCACCTCTCCCAAAAATTGCCCGACTGCCTGATTACACAAAGGCCTATTATCAGTCCAAATCCTCCCTGGTCCTTTCTGGTCCGTGACACTATTTCCCCCTCTCACCCCTTGCCCGTCCCCATCCACATCCCAGCTGTTCCAGCTGCACACGCAGGGCCTGCAGGAGACACCACCCTGCTCCTGCAACCACGATCAGCTGCCCTGCCACACCTGCAGCCCTCCCGCAGAGCAGCTGGGTTCAGACTGAGCCCCCTGCCCCATGCCCAGGCCGCTGGATTCACGCACCACCACAGCCGGGCTCCGTTAGACAATGACTTCCAACTTTCAGATCCATGACAGTCACCCGGGAAACTTTTGCAAAAATGCAGGTTCCACTTCTGTCTCCCTCCTCCCATGAAGATAATCTGAAATGTACCCCAGGAACCTGATTCATCATCCGTCAACCAATCTGTAGCTCCAAAACACACACTGACAAACACTGAACACAGCTCTTCTAAAGAAGCTGTGGACACCCAGCCAGAAACAGTCCACCTGCGGACATGAGGACACCCCAGAGGCCCTCAGCAGAAGGAGGTGTCTGCATTCTCTCGCTAGCTCGTCTGCCTCCGTCTGCTACCAAGTATTACAGGAAACCCTGCTTAATCACCACAGTGAGGGGACAGCCATCATCCTTACCAGTTTTTAGGCCTTTCCTCAGCTAGACAAGAAAGACCTTCATAAGATAATAAGAATCTAAGTTACTGAAGGCTGCAAAGCTTCTAGATTCCAGTTACATAAAACTTGGTCAATTTCAAAATAAATATTTAGAATTCAACTTAAAAAAAAGTCTTGGCTTCCTTCCTTCATTCACCTGTTTCCCTTTAGTCTAGGCAGAGCTGTGTTTTCTGATCAACTAGACTTTGCAGAAATAAATAAGGCATTACTTACCTCTAATGCCAAGATTCCCAGCACAGTGCTCAAACCAGTGAGAGAGGAGAGAGGTGACGTGTGGACACTCACCTGGAGGGCGCCCCCGGCCAGCCCACCCTCTCCCAGCAGGGGCTCATTACTCCCTCATTTTCTGATTTACTTTCTCGACTCACACCCCCTTCAGCTGCTTTTACACTAACTTCTCTGATGCCCGTTTGGTAGCCCACTGCCTCTGTCTGTCATCCAGCACGGAGCGGCAAGCACAGCACCGCTGACCAGCACAGAGGGGAGCATCTAATTTAACTGCAACTGGAGAAGCTTCATGAGCCATTATTTTGAAACGATGCTGGCTTCTGGGTTTAAGGTGCTATTTTTCTCATTTGGACTTACAAATCTTTTTTTTTCCCCAAAACCAAAAATAACAGCATTAAATCCACAAAGGGAGTGACAGCCCAGGTCATAACAATTCCCTGTTTCCTGGGAGCTGCAGCCTCTCCTGGGCTAGGGTCCAGGAGCCACACCCATCCCGGGTCAGTCTGACCTCGGGCTGGAGCTGAATAAGCCAAATGCAGGGCCTAACCTGGGCCCAGTTCCCTCTCAAAGGGGAATGTGGATTGTGAAATGAGAATCGCACAAAACGGGAGGTGCTGATGCAGAGTCACTTTTTTGGTGGAAAGATGCAAGGCGATCCTCAGAACTAGTGGGGAACTCTGGTTCCAAAGGTTACTGAGCCCACAGACCTCGCTCCCATCGCTTGTCCTCCAACCACAGGCACGGAGTGTTCGGCAGCACCTCTGCAACCTACAAACAGGACGTCTGCTTCTGGGCTCGAGGAAGTACCAAGGACCAATTTACCCTCCCTCCGTACGAATGTTCCAGACCTCAGTCCGTAAGGACACTGGTCCCTGACAGGGAGCAAACAAGTACGGCAAGCCTCACAATGGCCCCCAGCGTGCGGTCTGGAGAGTTCTCCACGGAGCTCAAGCAGGGCAGGCCCGGGCAGGGCCCAGCGGTCTCCCGGAGACGCGGGGCAGGTGTGGGAGGCGGGGGCCGGGCAGCCCGTGTGCACAGAACAGAGCGTGGAGGAGGGGACGCTGCGCAGGAGACCGAGGGCTCCCCACCACCCCACCCCCGTCCTGCCCCGGTCTTCAGCGGGCTGTGACCAGCGGGTCATCCGAGGAAGCTACCGCAGCTGGGAAAGGACCACCCAAAGGAAGCAGAAGGAACAGCCCTGGCGTTCACACCTCCCAGTGGAAACCCTCACGACGACGGGGGGAGGGGCCCAGTACCCAGAAGGCAGCCCTGAGCCAGAGCCCGCCGGTCGGCACTAGACCGAAGGTCTCACCCAGTAACGCTTCAGAGCAAGCCTGAAAGGATGTTTCCCAACAACTGAACAGCCCTAAGACAAAAACCCAAATGCACACAGGACTCGTAAGAGGAAAGACCATATTCTGGGTCATAAAGCAAGTCTCTATAGATGCAAAAGGATTCAAATCATACACCATATATTCTCACGTGTAATTATCCTCAACATATAATGTAACGTAATGAATTACATTATCAAAATATGACAGAAAGATGGTTGGAAACTCCCCAAATAATTGGAATCTAACTACCACACTTCTAAATAACCCATGGGTCAAAGCAGAAACCAAAACGCAAACCAGATACGTACTGAACTAAATGAAAATGGAAACTGATAAACTGCACTGGACCAAAACTAGGAACTCGTCTGTGAGAAACACTGTTGAACTAAGGGAACGAAAAGACATGACATAGAGTAGGAGGGAAATTTTGCAAATCCAACAAAAGCTGTATCCTCTGTGTGTGTGTGTGTGTGTCTGTGTGTGTGTGTGTGTGTGTGTGTGTGTCTGTGTGTGTGTACAAACGCATATATATATATTTCTTTAAACCTCAGTAATAAAAAACCCAATAACAAAAACTACAATGGAAAGATCCGAAGAGACTTTTCACCAAAGATACACAGATGGCAAGTAAGCACATGACCTCATTCTAATTGAACATAGCTGAGTCTCCAAAATGCTTCCACCAACTTCTGAGAAATCAGACCTTTACTTGTACGTGAATACGTGTAATGTGCTAAGATATTACTCATAATTCCATTTCATTACCCTAAGGAACTCTGTACTGTCAAATTCCATTTTATATCAGAAATTCGAGGAAGCACAGGAATATATGTGCATATGTATGTCTGTACGCACACACACACCCCCATATGCATTCATCAGTAAGCAGCTTCTCAAGTTTAATACCAGCTTCATGACCGAAAGAGCATCTATTAACCGGCATGTACCTGTGAAAACATGAGGACATACACAACATACAGTTTCTGCACCAGAACCCATAACACCATTTTCCAAAGGCCTCTGATTTCCATTTGGGGAGCCATGGGGTTCCAAAGTTATCCCATCACCCCAATTCCTAGAATGGAGTTCATTTCAACAGAACATACCTGAGTCTACAAATGCTTCTACCAATTCTAGGAAATCAGACGTAACTTCTAAATTAGAATGTGTAACGAATGTGCTAAGGCATTATTAGCAGTTTCACTCAGTTACTCCAGGGGGAGCCTGTACCATCAAATTCCATTTTGTGTCAGCAGAGCCAATCGCGACAACCGTGAGCTACTGTCAGATGCGGGGCTGGGCCCGTAGTCACGGGTGCCAGGGGAAAGAGGGTGCAGTTATCGGTAAGTTGGTCAAAGTGGGTCTCGAGGAGAACGAGCAAGAAGTGGAAGAGGGTAAAGGACCGAGTCGTGCAGCGTCCTGGAGAAGAGCTCTGGCGGCAGAGGAAACAAAACGCTGTGAAGCAGCATCTCTGACAGGTTCCGGGTACAGCAGGAGGCCGGGCTGGGGCAGCTGAGGGGGCAGAGAAAAGAACGGCAGAGGATGAGGTTGAAAACACATCCAGAGGGGATTCCGACCAGATTACACAGGGCCATGCAAGTCCCTGGAAGGTTTTTAGTTTTTATTCGAATGATTTGAAAAGGCAGAGGGATGCAAAAAAGAGAACTCTGGGCAGGACACTCCTGTACGAGGAACCTGAGCCTTGGAAGGTTGAGGTTTGAGACCTGAGGTTGCGAACACATTTCTACTATGACATGTGATGTGCCGTGCTATGTACTGCACATACTGCCAAAGTAAGGTCAAACCCTCGTCTTTGGTGAGTGGATAACCCAGCTGAAGACCTAAAACACAAACACGCTTAAAATACCAGAAAGTTTAAACTGCAAGAAGGTTGAGCATGGCTTCAATAGCTTAACCAAAACAATTTGAGCCAAGAAAGAGGAAACGGTTTATACCAGGTTATGTAACTAATTATTGGTTCAAGTAGAACTAGAAATGAGTTCTCTTCTATTCGAAGCCCAGCACAGCAATGGTACGAAGGGTATGCTGAGAGAAGACTGCACTTATAAACCACTTTTGCGAAGCAGACAAACGTTTGTCACACTTGCTTGCTGTTATGATTTCTAAACAAACCAGCTGCTCAGCCTGCCCTGCAATTCTGAGGGAGGGGGTGAGGGGTGAAGCTCGCACCTACGCTGATGAGTGAATCCAATGGATCTAAAGATAAAGGGCCTTCTGTGTTTTGATAAGAAAAGCATTCAAAGCTTTTCATATAAAGACTGTATTTCCTTCCTAACAAAGAGACTCTGTTTTCTGGAATTTCTGAAGGCTACAAAGAAAAGGATAAGGCAAGTAAATCATTGTCCTATGTGTTGATAGAGCTAGCCTCTCTCAGATCAAGTACAAACACCACTGGCTGGCAGAAAATTAACATCTCATGCCAAAAAAAGCCTCTCAATGAAGCAGCAGTACTTCTGAAATACCCTGAGACAGAGTAACCTATATAATTCAAGCATACATTCCAGTCAACATTTCCAGCTCAACTCAGCTAAGGCTACATTATCTAAACAAGAACATAACGGATCCCAGTGATGTCATCCTTACACATACCAATAAAGTAAATCCTCACTCACGCAGCTCTGAACTATCAGCATGATTCCAGGCAGACTGTAATGTCAGAACACTAATATCTACAGCAGAATAAGCCTAATATGAGACTGTCTCAGTGAACAATTCCTAGGAAGCTTTTACACAGTAGTTTCAACTTAATTATCAAATCCACAAGTTAAAATAAATACTTACGGACCAAAATAACACAGAAAGATACTCTAATGCCTTTACTAAAGTGTTACTGTTAACAAAAACCTTTGAGTAGGCTCAAGTATTTAGAATTACACACCCCTGGGGCCAAGATGGCGGAGTAGAAGGACGCTCGTAGCTCACCCTCTCCCACAACTACACCAAAACTCACATCCCCGGACCCGCCCAGCCAACCAGAGCACCTGCTGAACTCCAACAGAACATCGCCCTCCTCAAAAGACAAAGACACAGGAATCTTGTAGGAGAACAGAATTACACAAAGTTCACAACATCTGTGCCTACACGATCCCCCCAGGTTAGGCATTTTTAATTTTCAGTTCCATACAGAAATCATGGAACATAAAATGGACACACACTGCACACACTCAAACAATGAATAAATAAAACTGACTTGGAAACAGACTCACAGACGTAGAATACAAACTTGTGGTTGCCAAGGGGCGAGGGGGGGAAGGGACAGACTGGGAGTTCAAAATTTGTAGATACTGACCAGCATATGCAGAATAGATAAACAAGATTGTACTGTGTAGCACAGGGAAATATATACAAGATCTTGTGGTAGCTCACAGCAAAAAAAAATGTGACAGTGTATGTTCATGAATAACTGAAAAATTGTGCTCTACACTGGAATTTGACACATTATAAAATGACTATAACTCAATTTAAAAGAATGTTTAAAAATAAATAAATAAATACATAAATACATAAATACATAAATACATAAATACATAAATACATACATAAATAAATAAATAAATAAATAAATAAATAAATAAATTAAAAAAACTGACTTGGCCCACGCATGGGGTACACAGAAAGGCCACTAAAGTCCATCCGGAGAACCCAGGCCTTTCACGTCATAGCTTTGGAACCGTAAATGTGAACATACTTCACTGGGCTTTAATTTCTTCATCAGGAAATTGGGGCTAGCTGATGACCCCAACACAGAGAGCTGCTGAAAGTCAAAAGTAACATAATGTGTGTAAAATTCCTTTCTGTTCTGTAAATTACTATGCAAATTTAAGTTATACAGGGAAATATCAAATATAATACAATGGCGCAATCTCAAGTCTCAGCAAAAACAAATCCAAACAGCAGTTTCATTTTTACCAATTTCTCCAGTGATGTCCATTCCTTTCCAAAAAAGAGCAGCAGTGCATAAAAAGCTTTATGTTATCAGTTTTAGGCATATGTTTACATACAGGTAAACGGCTATAAACCAGTCTGGCACATAAGACCCTCATTATCACTATTACCACAATTATATCAAGGGACTTCAGGACAAACTCTGTACTTCCATCTCAGTCCAGCTGCATTTGGTGGAACGTGACACATTTATTGAGCACCTGCTTGTATAACGGTCCGAAGAATAAAAAGCAGACAAGACAAGACCCCTGCTGTCACAGCCGTACGGTCTGGGCCCCCCCAACACTACGTCTGCATCAAGCAGTTACGGCGAGGGGAGACTTCCATGAGGTAGGAACAGGTAAAAACTAGCCAGCCCACCATAAACAATGTAAAATGAAATTAAACTGTACCAAATACTTGAACAAACATTTTTAGATGTTGGGCAACAGGCAAAGCAGGATTATGGTCCCCAGGGAAAAGAAAACACAGGACGCGAGCCCTGGAAGCTCCAGCACCTTCAGCACCGCGGGGCACCCAGCAGAGGGGGAGAAGGGGGAAGTCTGGGGACAGGGCACCAGAGTCAAGGAGCTCCAGAAATGTGCCTAAGGGTCAGGGTGAGTCTTCAGCCAGACACCAGGCTGCATGCGAGCAGGGCGACAGCCTACCGGCGAGTGGGCGAGGGGAGACTCTGGAGGTCACCCAGCACCGGGAGATAAAGCCACACTGAAGACACAGGAAGTTCCGCGGCCACCACCCCAGAAAGGTCCCGCTGTCAGGAGGCAGTGCCACGGGGCTCTCCTCTCTCTGCACTTGAGAGCAGAGGCACTGACTAGGCTTTGCTCCAAACTACCCTTTCTAGGATGTCTGATTAATACGGCAAGTAATCATCAAAGCAGTTTCACACCATTAACACCATACCAATGGGATTAAGGCAAACAGCCTTGGCGAGATTGTCTCTCTCCAACCCGAGCAGAGGGCACCTGAACTAACAGCCTTGGAGGACGCAGAATCTCCCTCCAGAAGCAAAGGGCAGGCACGCTTGCTGCACACCATACGCTATTTGGGTTCCCTAAGCTCAGGGTTCCTCCCCGGGAACAGAATGAGCTGCACCTGCAGGCGTCCACCTAGGCCCATCCGTGCCACCCGCATGGAGTTTAGAGTCAGGAAGAGGGATGCAGCCGTGAAGGTGCACGCACTGCTCCATGTGCTATAAACAATAAAGTCCTTCGTTTCTGGGCCCAGAAACTCACATCATCCGGCAGCATCCATGCAACTGCAACGGGCTAACTAATCAGCATTTAAATACGGTAAAACCTCAGCCCCTGCACAGTTCTGGAGATAGACCTTGGAAGTAAAATATTCTAGATGCACCCAAGCAAAGATTAAAAAGAAATCCTGAAAGAATCAAGTTGAGCCAACAAAAAACTGACGCCCCTAAAAATAAAACTAAGCATTTACTAAAATGAGGTAACAAATTGTAAGCTATCAATAGTACGATATCCACAACATGCAGCATATAATCAAAAGCTATCAGACACGCACAGCTGGAACGAAAAGCAGCCCATAGCCAGGTGGGCAGAGGGAGTGTGTAGAAACAAGCCCCAAATGAGGCGGATCCCAGAACGAGCACACAACAATTCTACAAGAGATATACGGAAGGCAGACGGCCCCTCAGAGACGTCTGTGACCTAACCCCTAGCACGGGGCCACGTGGTAGGTGACACAGCAAAGGGGGACTGAGGCTGCTGCCAGCTGGCCTTAAAAGAGGAGGAGCACCTGGATTGTCCAGGCCGCCCCATAAGCACAAGAATCCTTACATGAGGAGGAGGGAAGCTTGTGTCCCTGCTGAATGACCCACCGTGATGAAGACTCACTGGCTGTTGCCAGCTTTGAAGACAGAGGGAGACCATGAACCCAGGCATGCACACAGCTTCTTGAAGCTGAAAAAGCCAAGAAAACAGACAACCTCCTGGAGCCTCTGGAAAGAAACACAGCCCTGCTGACACCTTGATTTTAGCTCAGTGAGACCCTGCTCAGATTCCTGACCTCCAGAACCACTAAGATAACAAATCCGTGATGCTTTAAGCCACTATGCTGGTGGTAATTTAATACAGTGGCAATGAAAAAAACCAATACAAGTTATTAAAAGTATGTCTAAGGATTTAAAGTAAAAGATAGAATGAGTGAATAGAGAATCTAAGTGAAAAAATAGAAACCACCAAAAAAAAGTAAATACAGAAAATATAGAACTGAAAAATACATTATTTGAACCAAAAAATTCACTGAATGGGCTTAAGAGCAGACTGGATACTACAGAATAAAAGACTAGAGAACCTGAATACAGAATAATTGAAAATTATACAAACAGAAGCACCAAGAGAAGAAAATGCTAAGAAATGTAAAACAGAGTTTCTGTGATTAGTGAAACAGCTAATATGCATGAATTGCAGTCTCAAAGGGAACAGTATGCAGAGGAGGGTGAACAGAAAAACAGCTTGAAAAAATAATGGTCAATAACTTTCTGAATCTGAACACGCGCGCACGTACACGCACACACACACACACACACACACACAAGTAGTTCAACAAAGCCCCAGGGAGAATAAATGCAAAAGAAAACTAAATCTAGGCACATGATAACCAAATTTCTGGAAACCAAAATAAAAGGAGAAAACCTTAAAAGCTGCCAGAGGGAAAAAATACACATTATCATAGAGAGGAATAATGATTAAACGTTTCTGCTGAGATCCCACCAAAAACTTTTGCAGACCAGGAAACAATGGCACAGCATCTTTAAAATGGAAAGGAAGCACTGTCAAACTAGAATTCTATTTCCAAATAAATCATCCTTCAAAATGATGAACACATTTTAAGATAAACAAAAGCTGAGAGAACTCCTCACCAACAGACCTGACCTAAAATTCATATTCAAAGAAGTTTTTCAAGCTAAAAGAAAGTGATACCAGACAGAAATTCAAATCTATAAAAAAAGGGAGAGTGCTAGAGCGATGATAAACATGTAAGTGAACACAGAAGAGTATTTTATATATTTACTAATTTCTTTACAAAGTGATTGATTGTTCACAACAAGAATCATTTACTGTGGGGATTCTAGCCTAGGCAGAAGTAAAACGTACGACAGAAAGGCACAAAGGAAGGGAGGGTATAAGTGCAATTTATTGTCGGAAGGTTCTTATACTCACCGCGGTATACTTTAAATTTATGATAGACTGTGATAATTTAATAATGTATAGTGCAATCCACGAGCCACTAAAAACAAAGCCAACAGAAGAGAAAGGTAAATAATACTTTCTAAAAACCCACTGATACAGAGGAAAGTAGGAAGAAAAAGGAAAGTTTTTTTGAAAACTTAATTGTACAACTAGAAAACAACTAACAAGATGATAGATGTAAACCCAAACATACCAATAATCACACTGAAAGTCAATGTCCTAAACACTAATTAAAGACAGGAATTGTCAGACTGGATAGAAAAGGAAAACCCAAATACACAGATTTTAAATACAGATACAGAAATGAACACAGATAGTTTAGGAAAAAAGAACGGAAAAGAATTTCATGCAGACACTAATCATAGGAAAGGCAGAGCAGCTCTTAATCCTCGACGTAAACTTGAAAACGAAAAGCAAGACCAGAGACTAAGAAAGAAATTCCGTATGTTAAGAGAGTTAGTTCACAAGGAAACAATAAAAAACAAATGTGTGTCTCCTAACAGAGCTTCAAAATACATGAAGTAAAAAGTGATCAAACTAAAAGGGGAAAATCAACAAATCCACAATTACAGTGGGAGACGCTAACACTCCTCTCCCAGGAGCTGGAAGAAATAGATCCCCAAATCAGTAAAAATATAAAGGGTTTGAAAACAACATCAGTCAACATTACCTAATTGGCATTTATGTAGCAACACATCCAACAACTGCACAATATGCACTCTGTTTAAGCACATATGGGATATTCACCAAGACAGACTACATTACAGGCCCTAAAACAAACCTTGCCCCCCCCCCTCCACCTCACTCCACCCCCAGTACTGAAGTCATACAGAGTATGTTCTCTGAGCCAAATTATGAATTAAAGTCAGGGGGGGTCTGCACTCAGAAGTGGGCTGAGGCACCATGCTCACCAACGTGGGCTTGGACAGGCAGAAGGGCAGGCTGGCAGCACCTGCCGGGAGCCCTGGGTGCAGGTGTGACCGCAGAGTGCTGGGCCCCTGCCCACCTTCCACGTCAAGTGCTGTGGGAATGCAGCGCTCCAGGCACTCAGCTCACCCAGCCTCTGGGGAGGATGCACACATGCCAGGGACCGACAGCCCTTCTACGGGTATCGCACGTGGCCTTACTGCAGACCTGTGAGAATGACAGGGTTTTTCTCGTTTTATAAAGGAGACCAGCCTACGTTACCGAATTCATTCTGGAAGTCAAAACTTCTGATCCCAAATCCAAGGGCCGGTGGCTACACCACAGTGGCCCTGAGGTGTCTGAGACATAGAACTGGATAGAAACAGACAAGGTTGTTTCAGAGTGTTACTGACAGATGGGGCTGGGATTTCATTTAAAAATCATTCAAAAGTGATACACAAGGGACAGTTACGCTCAGCGGCAGAGCACATGCTTAGCACGCACAAGGCCCTAAGTTTAATCCCCAGCATCTCTACTAAATACACCTAATTACCCACCAAAAAAATTTTTTTAAGTGATACACAGGGCAACGGCAATATAATGAAGTCTGAAGTCCCCGTCCTGAATGAATTTACAGTGTAGCTGGGAACAGAAACTATGATTACTAAATGCGCTAAATTTTCTTAAAAGGCAGTAACAATGATACATCAGAAAGCACTGTATTAAAATTAAGCACCGTATTTCTAAATAACTCATGGATCATGAAAGAAGTCAGAAGGGAAATCAAAAAATATTTCCAACTATTAATAATGAAAACGTAACATGTCAGAATTTGTGGGACACAGCTGAAACAATGCTTAAAGGTGAATTTGTACATTTATGATATTAGAAAAAAAGTTTAAAAAACCAAAGCTCTAACTTTTCACATTAAGAAACTAGAAGATACCTGTAACTTATATAATATTGTACATCAACTATACTTCAATTTAAAAAAAGAGCAAAAAAAAAGCAAAGTAACAAATAAAAAACCAAAAGATTAAAAAAAAAAAAA
Organism: Camelus dromedarius; assembly: GCF_036321535.1. NCBI lineage: Eukaryota > Metazoa > Chordata > Mammalia > Artiodactyla > Camelidae > Camelus > Camelus dromedarius. The sequence goes on from NC_087456.1 coordinate 34,702,729, forward strand.
GAAGAAAAAACAGCGAGAAGTTAAATCCAAAATAAGTGGAAGGAAGAAAATAATAAAGAGCAGAAATCAGTGAAATAGAAAACAAATAATGAAGAAATCAACAAAACCCTAAACTGGTTCTCTGAAAACATCAATGAAACTGGGAAACCCCTAGAGCTGGACTGATCAAGAAAAACAAGAGAGAATACACAAGTTACCAACATTGGATGAAAATGGGGGCTTATCACTACAGGTCTTAGAGAAATTAAAAAGATAAGGAGAAATATTATGAACAGCTTTGTGCAACTACACTTTACAATTAGAGGAAACAGAAAAATTCTTTAAAGGACGTAAATTACCAAAACTAACACAAGAATCAAAAACTCTGAATAGCCATTCGTGTAATAAAGAAACTGAAATCAATATATAAAAATAGGGTTTTTTTTAAAGTTTCTTCTGTATAGCACAGGGAACTACGTTCAATATCTTGTAATAACCTCTAATGGAGAAAAATATGTAAATGAATATATGTATGTATATGCATAACTGAGATACTGTGCTGTGCACCAGAGATGGACACATTGTAACTGACTGTACTTCAATTTAAAAAAATAAATAAAAGAAACTGAAATCATAATTAAAATCCTTTCTATATAAAAACTTCAGGCTCAAGCAGCTTCACTGGTGAATTCTTATCAAACACTTAAGGAAATGTCAGTGTGATCCAATTAACTATTCTCTCTGTATGCTAAAAAGAATATAACTGTAATATACTCAAAACACTCATTCCTGACTTCTTTCTTGGGTTCAGTAGCTCTGTGGCAAAAATCCAAAAAAATATAAACCATAAGAAAAGACTAACTTGACTAGAAAAAAATTTAAACTTCCAAATAAAGGGTATCATAAACAAAAATTTTTTTAAAGTGTTAAATTGGAAAAATAACAATAAACAAATATCAATAAATAACTGGCTGATACAAGTAAAATGAAAGCCTTTACCTAAAATGTGCAAAAAACAAAAACAGAAAATGCACCAAAGAAATAATAATGCCAACAGGAAACAATGCCAATGTTTCTAATCAATCAAAAGAAATATAAATTGAAGACAGGTAAAAATGTTCTCAGAAATGTAAGAGGGGAGATAATCTCTGGAAAAAGCAAAATCGTGGAGACAGTGAAAAGAGCAGAGGTTGCCAGAGGTTAGCGGGGAAGGAGGGGGCGCAGGGGGAGCACAGAGGGTCTTAGGGCGGTGGAAGGACTCTGTGACACTGTGACAGTGGACACGTGTCACTGTACATCCGTCCAAACTCACAGGATGTGCAACACCCACAGTGAACCCCAGGGTAACCTATGGACACTGGGTGACGGTAAGCTTATCAACTGTAGCAAATAAACCACTCTGGTAGGGGATGCTGATAACGGGGGAGGCTGGGCGTGTGTGGGAGGCACACGGAACTCTGTACTTTCCAAGCGATTTTGCTATGATCCTAAAAGCGCTCTTAAAAATAATCTATTTTTCAAAAAAATACATATAGTCTTTGAAGTATTGGAAAAATAGTGTAAATTGTTTTAGTAATGTTTTAACGTTGACTGAACATTGTAACAATGATGTTTCAAATATGCTGAGTTACACAAAACATATTAATATTTTTAAAAGAGGTGTAATACCTGGTATTATTGAAAACTTTTGTGCACAAATGCTCTCTGGCATTGGTGATAAGAATATATATCTTTTTGCAGGATAATCTGCCAGTGCGTATCAAAAATCCAACAATGACACTGCTAAGGATGTATTTATTCAAAGTAGATAATAAGGGAAGTGCAGTGAGATGTGTGCACTGTGAGTCCCTACAGTGGAATTCAGGGGGCTATTAAATCTGATGAAGCAGACTGCTAGTTTCAGACACAGGAAGACGATCGTGATAAACTGTCAGTCGGTAAAGTCAGATCACAGGGCACCATGGACAGAGAAGTCAGTTCAGGAAAAAGTACATAATGTTAATGCACACACATAGACTACACATTATACAGAGATGCGGAGCGGGGTGTTCAACAAAATATGAACCATTATATTTTCTGCATAATGAGATTCAGTGACTTTTTAGTCTCTTCATATTATTTTCTTCTTTTACTTGAATTTTTTACAACAGGCTTGGACCTCTTTTCCCAAAACATAACATAAGGGCCTTTACAGTCACAAACACACAGAGACAACACACACACACAGTACTTAGCTGCTCTAATTTAACTTCCAACTTATCCTGGCAAAAACAAAGTCCATTCTACCTCAGGAAATCATCCACTTGATGCTGTAATTTGGGGCAAGTTCCTCCACTTACTCTCCTTGTCTGATGTAAGACCAAGGTGGACTGGAAAGAGTGAGTTCTGGAGTTAAAGCCTTGGTTCAAGGCGGTCAGTTTTCTGTGTGAGCCTGGCCACTTCCATCCTATGGCAGGACTGGCGGGAGGATCAAATGAGTAACTCCTGGGGGAAATACTTGCCAAAATACTTTCCAAATAATGAATATTAATAGTTGCAGTATACTGCAAAACAGAAAAAATACAATGGCTCAGGACACCAAAACAATGAAAAGAGAGAAAAATCAGAAATTTTAAAAATGAGAAGAAAATTGGTTTTGAGAAGAATGTGTGAATACATAGAGACACTGAGAAAAGATAAGGAACTCACACTAAGAAGAACTTCCATTTTAAAACACTGACAGTTGATTAGACTTCCTCAAAGACAAAACAACAAGAAGTTATAACTTGGCCAAAGAGAATAAAAATTTGATCATTATCCACCACACGCTAAGACCTACAGCATTTGAAATATAAGTTCCCTGTGAAAGTACCTTATACACTTTTAATGCACGAGATGAATGTGACAGGCAGCTCCTGCCGTCAAAGGGCTTTACAGCTACTCTGCACATAAAACATAAACCAGCAACAGCAGCACTCGCCAGCACAGTCACTTAAATGCCGCTAAACGAGCACCATGCCAGGCACACAGGAGTCAAAGGCACACGTGACATTATTTCTTGCTTTTGGAAACCTCATAATTTATTCAGGGAAGGGACTAGAGTACCGACACAAACACAAACCCAATTATAGGAACTGAGACCCACATGACAAAGGGGGAAGAATGGAACCACAGCCCAGGAATAAGATGCTGAGTCGCCACACCTGTATCTCAACTGCGTCAGGAGCGACGTGATGCTGAAACACAGTTAGTGGAAGTGCAGCCGAGCTCCTCCTGCTTCTGGTGGTGACGGGGCCAGGGAACTGGAATTATTTGGTTCCCAGATATTACTGCGCTGGACATAACACGCTAGACATTAAATAAGTTGTCATTCAGTACACCACCTGGTCAATGTCGGATTCCTGTTGAAATGCTGCCAAAACTGACAGGAAAAGGAAGCCGGCAGGAAGTAATGGCTTCTCTACAAGCCTGACACTGGAGTTCACCCGTGCATTAATTTAAAAAAGACAAAGCTTGAAGGGGTAATTTCTTAACAGCCTGGAGGACATTCCAAAACTTGTTAAAAAAAAAATAATTTAAAAAAAAAAGATTAGAAAAATCAAAGACCAGTTGTAACCCAGTACTTATCATTGACTGATTCAAGGGGGAGAGTATAGCTCAGGGGTAGAGCACGTGCTTAGCATGCATGAGGTCCTGGGTTCAATCCCCAGCACCTCCACTAAAAAATAAATAAACCTAATTAACCCCTCAAAAAAAATAAAAGTAAAACTAATCATTGATTGATTCACAATAGCTCCTCCTTATAGCCTCCTTATTAATAAATGAAACTTCAAATAAGAAGTGGTCACATTCAGGAAGGATATTAACATAGACACTTCAATAAATTTTTAAAAAATTAAAACTTTATATCTGGTTATAATTACTGGCTTCTCAAGTATTCATTCTCTTACTGAGAGTAGCAGTTTCAGAAAGAGTCCAAAATCTAACAAATTTAATAAATTCTTTATATATTCTCTCTCACTAGATTATAAACTCCTTGATGACTTGGACCAGCATCATCTTAGTTCCATTCAGCATCAGCAGTACATTTTATACATTCAGATGGAGAAATGGATGGATGGACAGACAAATAAGCCACAGGACAAACAGATGTGTGCCACAGAGATGAGGAGTTGAACAGGGTACTTTGCATGTTTGGGAAACTAGCTGGTTACTGCAGACAGGTTCTGAGAATGTGAAATGAGGCAGGATGTGATGGTGCTGGCGGGGAGGAAGACATGATCACTACAACACAGCCTCCGCGGCCACACGGCCGGAGGAAGGGGCACGAGAGACGGCACGAGGCCGGGGAAGAGCCAAGGCAAGGACGATGAACTAACGAAGGAAAACAGAAAGACAAAACAAGGAGAGACATTAAAAGGAAACAGAACACAACAACTATATAGAAAAACAGATGAAAAACACATTTCTTCTGTACAGCACAGGGAACTATACTCACTGTCTTGTAATAAACTTTAATGGAAAAGAATATGAAAACAAATCTATGTATGCACATGCATGACTGGGACATTGTGCTGTGCACCAGAAACTGACACATTGTAACTGACTCTACTTCAATTTAAAAAAAAGTAAATAGAACAATGTTGAGCAATCTAAACAGAATCAGTAGTCTTATGCCCCTTCAGGACGGAAGACATGCTTTTTCTCTTATCTTACTTGAGGGATTCAATAAAAATATTATGTTTATTCACAAATGCAGAAGAGAACTGGCATTATTAAAAAGTTAAACATAGTATAATACAAACCACATCACCGACTGACTTCCCAAAACACACAGGGAAAGAGAGAGAAACATTAAGAGTTGTATTGGTCACTAAGGTAAAAACTAAAGAACTGCACACAATTTGAAAACAAAGAGAAAATACTTGATGACAAATATTACTTTTGGTTTGTTCTAGATAGATATTGAGGAAAATCTTAAATATTAGGTAGCAAGATGATTTTAATTTCTCAGAACATTTGTATAGAATTTTACAATTTGTCATTTTTTTCACATACATTTTCTCAGGTGATAATGTGAAATGGATACATTTATTAAACCCATATTATTGATGAGGAAAGAGAGACATAAAAAATGGGTAAGTGATTTGCCCAAAGTCACAAAGACAGTAGATGACGCAAATGGATTTTGAGCCCAGATTTTCCAAATTTCACAATAAACTAATACTCTTAATGAAAGAACAATATTTTCAAAGTGTAATTTTAGGGGAAAACGGTCTTTACATATATATGATGAAAAGACATGATAAGAGACAGGCAAACTAAATCTTTTCTCCATCAAAGCAAAAGCTTGACTATTTCTACTTTATGGAACTGACATGGCACTAATAATAAATAAAAAAACTAAAAATAAAAGACTTCAAGAATTTTAACACATCATTTACATCAAAATTAACTTAAAGATGGAAAAGCTTTCTTATAGACAGAAGATCCCAGGGAAGAAACTGAAGTTGAACCAGCTCACAGTGCATCACTGGGTGAGCACAAACACAGCAATGAGCCAGAGCTCTGCGTGAGGAATTAGAAGAATCTGCAGACTAAACTAAACGAAGCAGAGGTAACAGTTTGCTTGGAATGCATCCATATATGTCCAAGGGAACACTTACATAAATATGCTGGCCAATGCATTGAAATTTCCCGAAATGATGTACAAAAACCGGCCAACTCTGTATCCTCCAGGGAGCGGAGCTAAGGGACTTCGGATCTGAGGCGGGCGGAGACTTACTCTTTCTTGTATTCCCCTTTGTATAATGGTAGTAAACATTTTATCATCTGTGTTTATTTTTTTCAAACTTAAAAGACTACTACTTTTAAAACCTTTTAAAATAACTGCTACTCAAACAACTATAAATTTTTAGAGAATTATCATTAAAACGAATGGGTCACCTGATGACAGAAAGCTCAGCACACTAACATGCATTAGGGATGACGGGCACTTCACGAGCCAAGCTGTGATTAGACGCACAAGTGGGCGACAGCTGACCCGTGAACAACGTGGGGTTGGCATGCGCTGGCCGGCCCACGCGCAGAGGTTTTTCAATAAACACGCAGTCGGCCCTGCGGATCTGCGGATGCGGAATCCGTGGCTGCAGAGGGTCAACCATGGGACTGGAAATCAACTATCCTGGAATTCTGGCATCCCCGACAGGCCCTGGAACCAATCCCTGTGGACACGGAGGGACGACCACATACAGAAATGGAAGGGAACGGCACCCCAGGCAGAAAAGCAGTGGCATCTGAGGACCTCCTAAGACTGGTGTGAGTGGTGAGTGACTTGGAGCGATGAAGTTAGTCTAAAACGCTCCTTCTGAGCCTGGGTCATGGAGGATCTAAAACAGGCTTAAATGTAGACCTTGTTCTGCGGATCAGAGTCTCCAAAACATGAGAAGGTACAAACTTCCAGGTGCACAACAGATGAGTCACGGCTACGAAATGCACGGGGTGGGGACTGCAGTCAGTAACTGTGGAACATCTTTCTGCGGTGCCTTACCACCACCAGACTCACCCTGGTGATAACTCTGACAGGCACAGGAACACCAGATCACTGTGCTGTGTCACAGGAACTAACACAGTGTTGTAATCCAATTATACTCTAAAGACAAACAAACTCACAGAAGAAGAGATCAGATCTGTAGTTACTAGAGGCAGGGAGTGGGAGATGGGGAACTGGACGAAGACAGCCAAAAGGGACAAACTTCCAGCTGTAAGGTAAGTAAGGACCAGGGACTTGATGCGCAGCACGACAAATACAATCAGCCCTGCTGCATGTTACAAAGTTGTTAAGGGCGTAAATCCTAAGAGTTTTCATCACAAGGAAAAACCATTTTTTTCTATTTCTTTACTTTTGTATCTATGTGAGATAGATGTTCACATATTGTGGTAATCATTTCATGATGCATGTAAATCGAACCATTATGCTGCACACCTTAAACTTCCACAGTGCTGTGTGTCAACTGCACCTCAACAGAACTGGAAGAAAAAAGAAAATATTACGCTATGCCATACTATACTCATTTCCCATGCAAAGAAAATAATCAGGTTAAGGGAAAAACAATAATAGTGTTCACTCTCCCCTACCAGCTTTCCTTGTCTCTTCATTAGGAAAAGCAGCAGCATACAAACAGCACTCTGTACCAGAACAAGAAAGAGCAAAACTTCTTTCAAACAAAGTATTTCATTAAATGGTTTTTTAGCTAGACTGGGAGTTCAAAATTTGTAGATATTGACAGGCATATGCAGAATAGCTAAACAAGATTATACTGTATAGCACAGGGAAATATATACAAGATCTTGTGGTAGGTCACAGTGAAAAAAATGTGACAATGAATATACGCATGTTCATGTATAACTGAAGAATTGTGCTCCACACTGGAATTTGACACAACATTGTAAAATGACTCTAACTCAATAAAAAAATTTTTTAAAAAAAGCTAGGGAGCAATAAAAAAAACACATAATGAGGAAAAAATAATAAATAAATAAATGGTTTTTTAAACAATAAAAGGAACTAAAACATTTAAAAAACTGACTAAAAGAAATTAATACAAAATAGTAAGAAAAAACGCTAGTGCAAATAAAAGCAAAATTTTAAAACTACAGAATTAAGCTCAGTTTAAAGGAATATAAAAATATTCACTGTCTAATAAATGAAAGACTAAACATCAAAAGCACCAGAAAGTAAAAGTAAAACAAGGCAGATACAAATTCCAGAATTTAATACCTCCATGCAGACGGCATGAGGTGGTGCAAACGGCCAGCAGGCCTCCCTGGGCTGGGCTACTGGTTACAGATCCCAGGGGTAGAAGCAGGGCCTCTGGCCTTTCCTTTGGTTGCGAAGATTCAACAGCCCCCTCCCTCCGGGTCACCCCCACCGTGTGGGAGGAAGGGCTCCCTCGGAGATGGCCAGCCATCAACCAAGCAACAGCACCGTCACTACCTCCCCAAGCCTAGCTTTTGAATTACGAGTTACAACTCAGAATAAGAACTGACAAGTCCCTCAATAGTAATGCATGGATAATTTTTGTGTTCTAACCAAACTGAATTCAACCGTACCCAAACAAGGTAAGTTCTAGTCACATCTAAAATTGTTTTCAAGTAAATATAAACTATGTATGTTAAACCTGTCATACATATTAAACATAATATAAAGCATGCATTTTCAAAGAATTAAAATACCATAAAAATACAAACTGTAAACCACGGTAAACCTAACTCAGTCTCCCTGTGACGGCTGAGGAGGTGACTCGCACGTGTTCCGGGACCTCGCTGTCGGTTCTCTGGCCATTTTGAACCCGCACCACAGGGAAGAGAGCCGTGGGGTGGGGCGCAAGGCCTGGGCACCACGTCTGACGTGAGAGCACCCCCACTCTCCTTTCCACCCATCTACAAACAAAGTGGTCGCTGCCAATCTGGATAATATCTAAGGGAAATGAGTCCAAAAAATTAGATTTTATAAATTCCCAAATTGAGTTAAACTGTAAGTAAATGGATTTTACAATGGCTTCACAAAGAACTCTGGACAGTGACCTCAGCCTCAAACACCAAATGCAGAGCAATGCCACACACACAGGATTACACCGTAGATTCATTTGTCTTCAACTGTTAAGCTAAAAATGAAGTAGATATTTACAAATTAAAATTTTGGCTTTCAACTAGTAATCTGTTTTAATATTTCTGCTTTTTGGAGTAAACATTGTTATAAATAAGCACAACAGTAACCATTAAAAACTTGGAAACTGGCACTTTTGTACGTAACAATTCTGCACGCAGGGAGCACACCAACACGCAACCCTGGGGAGACTCTGCTGCTCCTGAAGGGTACTCATCGCTCTGCAGATGCTCAGCACCAACCACACGCTCCACAGCAAGACTACAGCTCCAAACCTTAGTGCTCATGTCTTCTGCAGTTATAAGAACAAAATAAAAAGAGATAACAGTATTTTCTGAAAATAAACTCACTAATCGCTCATAATTACTAAATAGAAAAGGCCATTTTAATTCATATCAAAGAGTAACAATAAACAAGACCTTGAAAAAAATTCCCCAAATATTACACGACTTCTTCTTCCAAACATCATATCCAAAATACACTGGAATCTCAAAAAAACAAACAAACAGACAAAAAAAACCACTTCAGAACCCCTCCTGAACCACTTCAGGGTATTCTCAGAGTGTAGACTTTGAGGACATACAGGGTTCCAGGGCATTAAAACACGTCTGAACTTATGTGTCTTTCATTTCAACCAATGTTTTCTGCACAAATTCCTAAGTTATTTAAAATAGTCTTTCATCAAAACTAATCTGAAGTCTAAATTTTACAACTCCTCAGGTGACAGAATGTTAAAGGACTGCTCCATGTTAATTAATGATAAATTTGAACACCAGCCACATCTTTATGCTGGTGCATTTCTGCTACCAAACCAAGACAAAATTACTTTTGAAATGACTAATTTCTGGACGCTTATACATTTGCAGAAGACCATCAGAGGTACTAAGCTGACAGCTGTGTGCTGCATTTTCAGATTCAGATGATAAAGGAGAAGGAACTGAAAGAGGAAAAGGCTCTATCTGATCTTCACCAGTTCTGCCTACTGAATCACAGAGCCTGTGGTTTATCAACAGTTCTGCTCGAAAAAAAATTTAACTAAAGCACCTATTACTTGTGATGATAAAAATCTGTCACCTTTCAAAGTTCTTTACATTAAAGTTTTTAAAAGATTTAAGAAATCTAAACTAGGTGTTGGAAACAGAGCACAACCTTCTACTAATAATTTCACCTTAATAACAGGGCACCACGTTCAACAAGTAATTACTCAACATCGTCCACATGGATGACACCCTCTGAAAATCTACAAGAGACCCAAAGAGACACTCGTCCTTACAAACCTCAAATCCAGTGTTGGCACAAGTCAGGGTGACAAAGACCAAGTTCAGGACAGAAAATACCTGCCACGAGGCAAGCAGCAGGAGGATACTTATCCTCAGCAACTTCTTTTTACACTGTCCACTTTGGTAGCTTCACTCTCACAGATTCCACCTGTTTGATAAAGCTGTTTGATTTTTATAGAAGAAATAAATTGAATAACAGTATCTCCCAATACCCTTCACAATTTCCATTCCTCTTCTCTAAAAGCCATCTTAGGACCTTAAAAGTTGTGTTTCAACAGTTGAACAAATGCTCACTGAACACATATTTTGGATCAGACACTGTTTCAGGCTCTGAGCAAACAAAACTAACCCAACAACCCCTGCCAAGGCAGCTCATGTCGTAGCAGAGAGAACGCTTCTTAACCATCGTCCTTACTTAGAAGTATTTGGACCAAAAAGAAATATATTCTCTTTAAAAATTTTTTTATTGACCTAGAGTTGATCTACAATGCTGTGTTAGTTTCTGGTGTGCAGCACAGCTATTCAGTGATACACATACTATTTTTCACATTCTTTAACTCTTTGCTCTTAATTATTTGCACAAGATCTTGGAAAAGAAGTACAACAACTAACTTTAGAAAGAGATAACCACCTGGCACTCACGGACTTCTGACAAGGTCTCTGGCTGTCCCTCCCTCCGTCGCCTCAGGACCCTCCCCCAACCTCTGGCCGCTGCGGTCCCCGGTGCCCCGCCCCTGGAGCTCAGGCTATGCCCGTGCAAGCCCCACCACAGCCTTCACGGCACAGTCACCGTCACTGACTGAGACTGACACTCCCTCCCAGAGAACGTCCTCTTCTCAACTGCTTTGCATCTGTGTCTGACACGTACCCGCGCCCAGAATCACTCACTGAATGAATGAATGGAAAGAGGCTGAACACTTCCTACCGTGTGTGTGCTCTTCTTCTCATCGGCGTCTTCTGATGTCTGTTAAAAACTGTCACATAATATCAAGACAACTCTGGTCAGGCCTAGAATTAGGGATTTTCTAAAAGGGTGGCTTTCTAAAATTGCCACCAAGAAAAATTCAATGCTATTAGAAAGATGATTGCTTTAAAGGCAGCACAGCACAACGGCTCTGGAATCAGAAAAACAGATTCAAACTGCAGCCCCCCCACCTTGTGACGAGCTGTGTGACTCGGGCATGTTATTTAACCTTTCTGAGATTCCATTTCCTCACCTTTTTGAAAAGGGTAACAGTCCCCACTCCGTGCGGTTGTAGTGAGGATGAACAGGGTAGGTAGGCTCCCGGCACGCTTACTGACACACTGCAAACATCAGATGAATAGTGCGTATTTCTATGCCTGTAATACATCTAACTGGAAGCCTAATCAGAGAAATCAGTAAATAAGGCATTGTGACCATGATGCTACAGCTTTATTTCATTAACTGGGAAATTAGAAACAAACAAACAAAAAACGTCTTAATGAAATTCACTGCACAGATACTCTAAGTGCACTCACACACATATTAAAGCTGCTCATCACAAATCATAACCAGAGTCTCCACACAGATGGGAAATGATAAAACCTAACTCGACAATCTCCAGAATATGTAAGTAGCTCATACACTTAATAAGAAAAAAACAAACAACCCAATCCAAAACTGGGCAGAAGACCTAAACAAGCAATTCTCCAAGGAAGACATACAAATGATCAATAGGCACATGAAAAAATGCTCATTATCACTAATTATCAGAGAAATGCAAATCAAAACTACAACGAGGTATCACCTCACACCAGTCAGAATGGCCATCATTCAAAAATCCACAAATGACAAATGCTGGAGAGGCTGTGGAGAAAGGGGAACCCTCCTACACTGCTGGTGGGAATGCAGTTTGGTGCAGCCACTGTGGAAAACAGTATGGAGATTCCTCAAAAGACTAGAAATAGACTTACCATATGACCCAGGAATCCCGCTCCTGGGCATATACCCAGAAGGAACCCTACTTCAGGATGACACCTGCACCCCAATGTTCATAGCAGCACTATTTACAATAGCCAAGACATGGAAACAGCCTAAATGTCCATCAACATGGACACTGAACATGGATAAAGAAGATGTGGTATATTTATACAATGGAACACTACTCAGCCATAAAAAACCGACAACATAACGCCATTTGCAGCAACGTGGGTGTTACTGGAGAATGTCATTCTAAGTGAAGTAAGCCAGAAAGAGAAAGAAAAATACCATATGAGATCGCTCATATGTGGAATCTAAAATGAAAAAAAAAAAAAGAAATACAAAACAGAAACAGACTCATAGACATAGAATACAAACTTGTGGTTGCCAGGGGGACGGGGGGTGGGAAGGGACAGACTGGATTTCAAAATGTAGAATAGATAAACAAGATTGTACTGTGTAGCACAGGGAAATATATACAGGATCTTGTGGCTCACAGAGAAAGAGAATGTGACAATGAATATATGTATGTTCATGTATAACTGAAAAATTGTGCTCTACACTGGAATTTGACACAACATTGTAAAATGACTATAACTCAATTTAAAAAATGTTAAAAAAAAAATAGAAATTGACAGAAGGACATTCGCTCCTTAGTTCAGAGATCTTTCCACCCCAGCAAGCTGCATCTTTTTAATTAAGTCAAGTGCACAAGGCTTTCTTTAAAATTAAAATGCTCCCTCGAGGGCTGTCTATCGGCTGTTCACACCTTACTGTGAATTACTTTAATCAGATAAATACATTAAGCAACACCACCTACTTAAAGAAGTTATTTGAAGAGTGGTGGGCAGGCCTGTGTGATGCTCACTGGGACCCTCTGGGCATCACAGGGCGGCATGATGACCCCAGCACAGCGCCTGCATGGCAAGAGCAGGGCCCGCGAGTTATAAAAGACATCACAGCGATTCCCCTCTCGTGGGCTGCACTGGGTGACCCGTGCGGAAACCTCCAGTTCTATTCTGCTACTGTTCTCCTCTGCAACGTGGCCTAAGACCCCTAGAAAATCAATTCAGGAGAGCCTCTGGCAAGTTCGCCCACCAGGCCAAGGACTGGCTACCGCAGAAACGGGAAACAATACACCCTTTCCCAAAGATAAAGTTAAATCACCACCTGGAATACGTTAACATCCTTAATTCGTATAAACTAAGAGTCCAACCGTGCTGAAAATAAATACGGCAGGAAAACCGACCCACCTACCAGCACAGGAGCACCACCCACGGCAGGAGGTCCTCAGAGCTGTCCTGAACGCTTCCTACTTGGAATAAAAACAAAACAAAGCAAAAACCTCTCCTAGTTTCCACAGTAGACCTTTAGCAAAAGCTAAGGAGTTTGAAAGAGGGAAAAGTTTCTGAATGTTAAATATTAAAACTTATCTCCACGGAAGAAAGATGCTTTTGGAGCTGACTGAGAACACACTTCACATTTAGCCCCCTTTGATTTTCATTGTCATCTAAAATACCTCCATGGCTGCTGGCGTCAAGTACCCCAAAAATGTCTACTGCTAACACTGGATGTGCACTTTAAAACGTCCTTGGTTAGCAAGTATATGAAAATAAGTTCTCTTCCTTCTTCAACAAGGTAGGACATAAAGATAGAACTTTCAGGCCAGATGACTCTAATTCACCCTCGAGCACCTGGAAGAAGGACTCAGGGCTCCTTCATGAACACAAGGCCAGAGCAGAGGCACGGCGGCCACTCTGAGCAAACAGGGCAGGTCTCCTGAACACTCTCCTGTGTGTATGATTCACCAAAGCTCCACCTTCCAGGTGTAGGGCTCCCTCGGGTTTTTGCGGACGGGCGTAACTGGGGGTCACGGCAGCCTCACAGACACACACACACAGCAACTGTCCCAGAGACCAACCCTGTGACATAAGCACAGGGCAGAGCAGACGTGGGTCCTGAGTCGGGAGAGCCTGAGCGCAGGAGCTCCAAACACTCTGGTGCAGATGTCACGGACTGCTGATGTCCCCGCTACCGTCACCCCAGTGCACCCTGAGGATCACCTCTACAGGGGCGGCTTCTGTGAATTCACGTGATCAGCACTCATCTGACGGATGGGCAGGCACGATGCTTGGTCCAATTTCTGTTATCCATTCTGTAAATATTCACTAAATATGCCAGACACTAAGATAAATCTGCATGTGCATCTACCACTGTATTAGACATACCTATGAGAACACAGGCAGCGCCAGAACACAGGCATGAGGAAAAGGCTGCAGGTCTGTGTAAAGAGGGTCCCTATAGACAAAAGCTTATCAAATGCAAAAGTGCCCTTAGGAATACACCTTTTTTTTTTTTTTTCAGAGCATGGAGGACACTGACTGAGTTAGGATTCTTCGGCCTAAGTTTCTGATTTAAGAACAGTTAAACTGTTCACATAAGCTAGAGATCACAAAGACGGGCTGATAAAAATGGAAAGTCGGTAGCAAAGACGGGTTTGTTCCTAAGAGAAATTTTTCTAGCTAAAGAGAAATTTCAAAGAAAACAAGGTTTCCTAAAAGACGTGTTGAAAACTACTAACAAGCAGAACTGTTAGATCAAAGAGTCACTGAATGTGGAGATGTAAACCCTTAAAAAGACGAGCGTCAGCGTCAGTGCCGCGAGGAAAGAGCTCAGCAATTCTTTCATGTGGATTTTGCTTCGTGCATTAATTTCAGGGAAGACACTGTATCCCTGTTTAAAAAAAAGCACCTGCACCACATACAGCTTATACTCCAGCATCTCCCCACGTGGTCCCGACTCTCACTGGGGGAAGCACCGTAACAGTGAGATCTGTTACGGGAACTGGGGCCAGGCCATCACCCTTGGCTGGGAAGCAAGAAAGACAGCAAAGGGTGATGACCGCCGTCAGTCTGGGAATCTAACAGGGAGAGCGTCAAGATGGAAGTGCTGGCACCTCACTCTCCGACCGGCAGCTGAAGCAGACATTACCAGGAACACACCCGTGGGAAGATGCCGGACCCCACCAGCACCCAGGGGAACTGCCATCACCGTAGGGAGACACTATCGACCCTGCTCACAGCAGTGTTTACATTTGTGGGGCCCTTCACATGAAATGACTCCCCAGTGCTCTAAAACGTGCTGTTTTCAAAAAATCAGTGTAATGCCTTTGCAAAAAGTCTACACAGCAACAGATAAGATAAAGAGAATTACCTACGAGAGCCAGCCGCACCAAGCTACACTTCGGCAGTGCATTTCCGCCTACCAGCTAAAACTTAGCTAATAATAACTTATCTCTGAAGATATTTATGACCTAAGTTATTTGGGACAAAGAGAAACGTCTCCATTAAAAAGTAAATGAGAAACATGCCAAATACCGTACTTAGTGTAATAGTCCCAATCTTAGCATAAACCAAGTTTACCCTGAGCAACACATTTTCTACTGGATCAAGCAGTTATCAAAAATATACCAATACTCTGAAAAATAAACAATTCATTCAAAAAATAAACCAATATTCAAAAAATAAACCAATATTCTGAGAATTGCAAAGAGCATTTTAACTAATTTCCCAGCGTCTATTCCTTGCCCGTTGTTTAGTAAATTTATGACAATAATCCTGCCACTCACTCCCCCACCACTACCCCACCAAAGACGATTTTAGGAATGGTCAGGCCCACGTCAACCTGGGCCACCAGGACCCAATATTCTGGGGGATTCTGGGGAAGAAACTTTCTGGCTCTAAAGGGAGTGCCATGCAAAGCCAGTGTCTGTCATCCCCAGAGTGATGAGCAAGGAAGCAGAGTTGCAGGTGATCTGACAGCCATCCTACTACCACAAGGAAGCTCAGCCTTCTGATGACACAGCTACCGTAGGTGGCTGAGCCGGGATGCAGAAAAAATCCAGACCTTTGCTGACCTACTTTCCTGACTTCTCTAATATGAACCATCAAGTTTTCTTACAATTTAAATTGGTTTTATATTTGTACTCTAAAGCACCCCAATTTACACATTTTGTTTCACAAGTCCTATTACTACATAAGAATGTCATCCATGTTCATTTAAATGTTAGCAGAAAGAAATGTATCCTGCTTTAAATGATGCACGTATCAGACTCGTAAGTAAATAGGTTTTATTTACAATTAAGTAAGAATAGTCCAGTAACTTTCTTTAATAATTCTAGACATTTTCCCTTTAATATTGGTCAGTAAAGCAGAAAATTTTAAAATTTAAAAACACCAAACTCTCAGTTTGCCATAAAATTTTAGTTATACAGCAGCATTACTTTTTTCCCCAAAATTGCATATATTTATTAAAGACAAAAATTTAAACTTGGAGAAGCAAAGGGAGAAGATAAAGAATCATTCTTAATCCCACTACCCAGAGTCACTCATAGTCCATATTTTGGTGTATTTTCTTCTAGTGTCTTTACTGTGTATTTTTGCATGCATTTACATACATTGTATACACTTCTTCCTTTTTAAAAAATGAGCATGGGATCTACAAATTTTGTAAACTCAAAAATACACAGTGTCCTGACACTGCTGTTCTCCGCTGTTTACTGCTGCTATTCCAATGCTATACAGTAGCGTTACTTTTTAGAGCATAAAAAATATAACTTGTTAGACCCAAAAATATTAGTCATATTCATGTTATTCAAGTCACAATAAAAAAGAGTACTTGTTAATGCTTTTTACACAGCAGAAATTAGCTTTTAAAAAAATCTTTAGAATTTGCTATCAATGAGCCATTTTCACAGAATACCTGGGTAGAATGGATTAATGGCAACCTACAGAGAGGCCAAGGGTGTTTATTTTAACCATTTATTATGTTTCCAACTTCATCATGCTGGATAAACTGTTAAAATGCAAATGATGATGGTTCTGATGAGTAGTGATTTAAACAATAACAAAAGCAAAAAAGCAAGAAGGTAAAAAAAAGACAGAAGAAAATAACAAACTGAAATGACCAGTTCCTGAAGAACAGGAAAGGCCGAGGGAGGAGGTGAGGAGGAGCACCCTCAGGGTCTGTGTGGGAAGGCAGGGCCCCTCGACACGCACAGATCAGGTGCTGCGTAAGGCAGGCCCACCTGTCATCAAGCCCACATTGGGGAGGGGAGGGGAGAGCTCAGTGGTAGGGTGCATGTCTAGCATGCACGAGGTCCTGGGTTCAATCCCCAGTGCCTCCATTAGAAAAGAAAAAGAAAAGGAAAGAAAGGAAAAGAAAAGAAAAGGAAAGAAAAGAAAAAGACCACGTTAGCATGCACTAAAAATTATAGAGAAACCATGTTTCTCGAAGGAATTCAGCCTGCTTTACGAACACATCAGGTCAGCATCCGTCCATGCACATTAGCTGATGTTACGGTAGGTATTTTGAAGATTCATTCGTACCATAAATACACTATAGAATAGATTTAAATTGGAACTGAAAAAAAATGCATCCATTTGAGTCTCCAAAGAGACCTTATCTGAGCCCAGAAAGATGTAAACAGACCAACTTTAATACATCCAGGACAACAAAAGATAACCTTTTTAATCCGAAAAAGCTCACCAACAACCTAGGATCAGTTCCTGCCCAGGAAAAAACCTGACCACAGCTGAAGTTCAAACAGGCCAGAGGTGCAGCAGGCAGGGCAGGTGGGGCCAGGAACGTGCATGACTTCCTACCTAAAATTAGCCCCATCCAGGTCACCATAGCTGGGCGGGGCTCCTCTATTTTAAGGTGCGCAGCTCCAAATTGCTGAAGAGCATATAATTGCTGGCCAGTTTCTGGAGCTAAGAGTGTCAGCAGACTTTCCACCAAGGCTTTAGAAGGGACAGCTGGTCTCCACAAAGTCCCACGCTGAATCATCACGCTATCCAGGGTCTACGTAAACTGCCAGGGACACCACACACTGGAGATACCCATGGAACGATGACACGAGCATACGGTAAGAAGGAAATAAGCCGGAGGAGTCACCCCTCACTCATCTCCACCACCATCCCCGCCACGGACACACACACCCAGCCAAGTGGGGGAAACTGACAGAGATCATGACATTGAAGCGTGTTCATCATTTCAGGAAATCACGTAGAACCGGCAGCTGAAACCCTCGCAGGTAATGTCACGTGGCCGCTCACCGCCCTCTGAAAGTGCCACCGTCCTGCAGAAAACCCTACAGAGGCGGCACCTTGGGAAACATGTGCATCTGGGGAACATCTGAAGCAAACTGGTGTGGCTCTCATTTCAACAGGCGAGCAATGTTTCCCTAGTGCTTAAAAACGGAGCCAAATTTTCAAAAATGAATGAAAGAAACTGAAAAGGCATGCATCCACCAAAACTAGCAATAACTCTGTCAACAAACAGCAAAGTTAAGCTGTAAGTTCCATGTCCCTAACATACCACTGAAATTTAGGCTGCACGGATACCATCCATGACTCCTACCGTCTCACAGCAAAGACCTGGCATCTATTTCATTCCCGGAACTTGAGACACCAGACAGAGAACACACATTTAACACTAGTATTACCCTGATACGATCATGTCCCGGTATCTACAACAGCAGTTGTTCTGAATTAACAAAACACACGTACCTTCATTTTCAGAGGCATGACATTTCACTTTCAATACCAAGTCAAAGGTTCTTTCTGGATTTTCCCTAAAAAAAAAAAAAAAGAACTTTGTTACATTTATGTCCCACGACAAATAGTTAAGCATCTCTAATAAAGTTTATATTTTCTTAACCCTAAAAACTACTCTTGTTCTTGTCTCTATTCCATGTAATGCTATAACCGCAATGTAGAAGAAATAAAAGTGTTTTCCTAGTTCAGCCACTTAAGAGTGCTGAGTCTTAGAAGTTTTGAGACTTAGGGAAAAACACTGAATCTCTGAATCTGTCTTCTCACCTATAAAGTGCCTTGTCTGCTTCGCAGAATAACTGTGAGGATCACAAATCAAATAATATAAATGGAAGCACTTTATAAAGTATTAAGAGCTGCATGAATATAAAGCATTGCCTATCTTACTGAATCAAAATTGTAAAGCCAGTACGTTCCTGAGTGTCCCTAACTGTCCCTACCAGCAGAGCTTGACAGCACGCTCTCAGGCTTCCTTCAAAGGACTTGCAGTACAGAGGTTAATGAACACCTGGTTCCACCTGCCCTGTCCTCGACCACCCACCTTAGAACACTTACAATGCTCCTTAAATGTGATACTCTGCATATGCTTTTATTGAGGTGTAATTACAGTACATAAGCATGTTCAAAGTACCAAACTATACATTGCTCCAAGGCCAACCAAAAAACAAAAAAAGCCCTATGTTATGTCAGTTATCTTCGGGGAAACTGAACATCTGCCTCAGTATTAGATTTTCCCACTAGGAGCGGTAAGGTTACTTTGCTTCATTCATAAGTTATCAATGTCTTTGCTAACTTGTCACGTGTTCAACGTATTCTTTGGTTTAAATTCAAAAAGCGAATTGAAACCTATTGAGACGTTTTTCAAAAACATAGTTCTGGTTTTTTTTAAAGAAAAAAACAGTTCTGTTTTAATCTCTTTCTGCCAAAAGATAAAAGATCAAGCAAAGTCTGATACCACAATGTCCATGTGACCAAAGTGTTAATATATTTCAGTAATTCCTCCAGGACATCTTAGTGTCTGTGTACATGGGCTGTTTTTAGTATGTACTTCCTTCAAGAAACTAATGCCAGCTTTGGCTTCTAAATA
The DNA here is from genome assembly GCF_036321535.1 of Camelus dromedarius. Lineage (NCBI taxonomy): Eukaryota > Metazoa > Chordata > Mammalia > Artiodactyla > Camelidae > Camelus > Camelus dromedarius. The sequence goes on from NC_087456.1 coordinate 34,722,278, forward strand.
AACACTCTTTTAAAAAAATTATTACAAGAATCTAGAAACATAGGAAGTGACAAGCCATATAAACTGATTTGCAAATATACTTTTCCTCAGCGCTCCCACTAGTTAACTTGTTTCAAAGAAAATGATCTGGATTCAGGTGACCTCCTCCCTGATAATTCAGTTAACGTCAAAAGGTGTACTTTCTAAGTTACATACCTGCCCCCTCCGCAGCCTGCCCCCCACCGCCAAGATGTCAAACACCGAAAAAACAATTCTAGCTTACAAAATTTTCCTATTTGCCTAATATCCTTTAGAACCTCTCTTAGGTGTAAAAATTAAATACTGATTCCATGATAGTGGGGAATTTTAAAGGCCTTTCACACTAGTATAAACACACCGGATATTCATTATTTTAGTAATGAATTCATGGGGGGTGACACTCATTGTTTTACACTCTGGGGGTGTGAAGCAGGGGCAGGGGAAGAAAGAATTCTTTGCAAACTAAGTTTCTGGGGGAAAAAAATATAAAACTCATGCCTCTACCATCCCCAAAACCAAATCACTACACATCCACGTAGCTTTTTACCTAACTAATGACCTGAAGAAGACCCGCCCTGCGGGATGCTTGAGCAAACACACCAGAACGCTCCCCACTGGGTACCGTTCTGCGGGCTCCGGCGCCCAGATAATCCCTCTAATTTCACAGGAAGAGAAAGAGCAGGAAAGCCCGGGACCCGCTGACAGACGCGCTTCCAGGGGAAACGGCCGGCTTCACGGCAGGAACACAGCCGCGACGAGAAGCGCCCGGCCCGCACGTCGGACGCTCGCGGCCCGGGACGCGCCGGCCCCCGCCCCGGCCGCCCGGCCCCGCCAGCCCCGCCGGCCCCGCAGGCCTGCGGCCTAGGCCTCCTCCGGGCCGGCGCCGGGCCGAGGGCCGGGCCGGGCAGGGGCCGCCGCCGCCGCCGCCGCCGCCGCCGCCGCCCGCCGCGCGCCGCGCGCACTCACTTGGTCCTGCAGTCCATGGTTACATGTCGCGGCGGGGCCGCTCCGCGCGCCCCCGGCCCGGCCCGGCCCGCCCACGCCGGCCGCCGCGGGCACCGAGTCACAGCGGCGGCCGCCGGCCCGTCGGCTGCGCCCGGGCTCCCGCCCCGCCCCGCCCCCGCGCCTCTGTGACAGCGCCGCCGCCCCCGCCGTCCCGCCGCCGCCGCCGCCGCCCCCCCCCCCCCCCCCGCGCGCCGGGCCGCTCAGTTCCTGCACCTTCGGCGAACCAGGAAGTCCCCGGGCGGGGCCGGGCGCGCGGGGCCGCCTCACCTGGGCCGCACTGCCCGCGGGCCGGAGCCGGGGGGGGGGGGGGGAGGCGGGGGCGGGGGGCCGCGGGGACTGGGGGGCTGGGGGGCGCGGGGGCCGCCCGATGGCCCGCGGGCCGCTTTGCAACCGGAACGCCAGGTGCCCCGGGGTGCTGAGCGCCGGACCCGCCGGCTACTCTCCCCGGGGCCAGTCAGGGCTGCAAACCACCCCGCCTCCGCCACCTCCCCGCCACCACCCACCTCCGGAAAGCAGAGTCACTGACAAAGCACCTCGCCCCGCAGGACTCCCCGCCCCGTGTGCACCCACCCGGAATCCGAGCGTTCATCGATAGCGTTTGCTGGAAGCTTCGCGGTGGGTTTGGGGCGTTTCACTCCATTTCACACTGCAAAATCGGAGCTCCAGGAGACGCTCCTGCTCCCCCTCCCTCCGGCTGGGCCCGGTGACCGCTTGGAAATCCAGAGCCGCCCCCTCCTGATTAAGGAATGTTCAGACGTGTGCACCTGCCAAATAGGCCTGTCAAGGAGCAAAATATGTTGCCTGCACACATGGGACACGGACCTCCCTGTACCACGGGCTGCAGCGCGGCCCGGGACTCCCTTGGGGACACATTCAGGCAGTGACAGGCCTCGTGGATTGGGAGCCCACGAGCTCAGAGGGCGAGGAGAGCAGGGAGCCAGAGGGGCTAAGATAGAGCTAAAGTGCACAGAGCCCTGAGTTCAGGGCACACAGCTTATAGGCAGCGTCTCAGTACTTGGGGTAACTCTACTGGGTGAGTACTTTGATCAGCATTTTATAGACGAAGAAACAGGCCAAGCCAACCCAGTGGGCAGTGGTAACGCTGAACTTCAGAGGGAGGCCACCTAATGCTGAGTTGACCTCTACCTTATACCGCCTCCCTCCCTGATCTGCTGCCTCTTATCTAGGATCTACTAAGAGAAGAGGAAAAGCCTCAGGATGGACATTCGAAAGGTCAGGTCGTCCAGGGCTGGGCTGCAGAGATCTTCCGCAGAAGACTTACCACCCTTGACACATGGCCTCGGTGGATTTTATCCAAATAGGGGTTGCTTCAGAGTTTATTCATGCAAAAGGTAAGAGATGAGAGGAAACCGAATGTGGTATGAAGAGTGTGAGTCATGAGACATAAAAGTCAAACAAGACGTCTTGGGAGTTAAATAAAGAATTTAGAATCAAGAACCTAAAATTAAACTCAATTATACCCATCTTAAACGTTCTTGCCAAAGATGGTTGTTACCTGGTCAACAAAACAAGACATATTGCATAGCCACAGACCTAACAGTCAAAAATGATGTCAGGACACAATGGAGGATAAAAAAAATTTAGCATTATGTGTTGTCATAGCTTGACTTGGGGTGACATACAACTTCAGTTTCTCAGTTCCTACATTTGTAAAATGGGAATTATTACTTGTACATTACATGAACAATATGATGTTCAAGTTTAAAAGTGCTACCAATTTGTGTGATCTTTTGAGAAATCATTTTGTGGATTTCAGTTTCACTATGAGGTAAAATATACCACATCATTTTTTCCCCAAATAAAACTCTTTTCTACCTAAGAAGTTACCATAGTCCAAAGCCTTGAAAAAAATCTGTAAACTGAAAAAACCACTTCTGCTCCAAGTGTCACTAAATGTCTGAAACTTCCCCTTTCATAATTAATTCTTCTCCAAAGAAAGGAACCAAAGGAAAAGAAAAGAAAAGAAAGCCAGCCAGCCAGCCAGCCTACCTAGGATGCCTGCTTCAGGAGTTTTTAATTTGTGCTGAAGAAATATTAACACAGCTGTTTTCCCCAACCATTCATTGGGATTTAAGTGGCAGTCATACCCCTGCATAATATATATATATATTTTTTTTTTTTTTCCGTTTAAGTACATGAGAGGGAAATACTACACATGTACATACAAATCTTTTTAAACCAGCTTTTAGGTTGACCATACTAAGAGGTTTATCTGTCTATTCTGTATTCTGATATTACTGAGCTAAAAGGAATAGAAACACAGATGAACACAATTTGCCTGATTTGTTTAAAATTACTGAAAAAAGAATTTTGTGTACAGTTATCTTGGTGAGATGTTTATTGAAACCAGTAGTAAAATTTCAGCAGTACTCTCTTCTGGTAGAACTTCTAACATGACTGGTAGAGAAGTCTAAAAGGGCAAGCCTTCAGTTTGGTATTAAAGTCTCCCAAGATCATATTTCAGGAAAATTTTCTGCTTGACAATTGATATTAACATTTTTCAGGACTGCAGTAGTCAAAGGCTTTGGTCTATATTGTTCTCAAAGAACATCGTCTATAAGCTAGTAATCTTTTAAAATGTTTTGAGCATATTTTAACTTGTTTTGTGTGTATATATTCTGCAGCTTTGGGTAAGTGCTCTAAAAATATGTCCTTGATCAAATTTTATGGTTGTGTGGTTGACATCTTCCATTACTGGATTTGCATCTGCTTGACACAATTCGATTAATGGGAGAGAAGAATTAAAATCTCCCAATAGGATGGTAGATTGGTCTTACCTCAGTTTGTAGTTCTTTCATTTTTTGCTTTCTAGCGTTTGGGGCTGTGTTAACATATGCAAACCGGTTCATAATTATTACATCTGTCTGGTAGACGTATCATTGTTGTGACTGTCTTAAACTCCAGCAGTGCTTTTGCCTTAGTATCTAAACAGCTTTCTTTTGATTAGCATTTGCCTAGTATTAGTGTACCTCCCTTCATCCTCTTACATCAAACCTTTGCAAGTCATTAGATTTATCTAAGAAATGTTAATTGTGACTTTAATCTCGTCTGATAATCACTGACTCTTAGATCCCACATTTAGACCATTGCAGGTATTATAATTGTTGACAAATTTGAATTTATTTCTACTCTCTAATGTTGTACTTCCCATTTGTTTTCTCCAGATCTGTGTTGGTTTTTTTTTTCTCTCACCTCTGCCTTCTTTAGGGTTGATTTTTTTTTTTTAATGCATCCTCGTCTCTTCGATTCTAGTTTGGAAGTTATGTGCTCCGTTCCTATTCAGTTAGTGATTATCCTAGAAATTTTAACAGGCAAATTTATCTGATTAAATCCAGAGTTTAGCAGTATGTCAACCCTTCTGCCAAACAATACAAGAACCTGTCAGAACCCTCCCAGACTACAATACATCATTGATGTTGTTGTAGGCCATCGATGTTTGTTTAGATTCACCCAGAAGTTTACAGCTTATTTTGTTCTTCGTTCTTGTTTGAGTCCCAGATCGCCCATCTGTGATCGCCCTCCTTCTGCCTAAAACACATGCCGTGGCTGCTGACTGGTTCTCTCACTTTCTGTTTGGATGAAGAATGTATGCATTTCATTCCCATTCTTGCAAAATGATAAAGAATTCCAAATTGTATATTTTCAATGTCATTACACCGTCTTCTAGCATCTCTAGTTACAATTTTGAAAGTAATCTGAAGTGTGATCTGCCTTTTCTCTCTGCTTTTAAGATTTTTCATTTGTATTTAGTCTTCTGGATTCACAGTGAAGCACTGACGTGAAGATTTTGTGTGTGTGCTTAACTGCCTGAGTTTTTTTTTTAATTGAAATATAGTTGGTTTACAACGTCAGTGTGTTAATTTCTGGTGTACTGCATGGTGACTCAGTTATACACACATACATATATATATTCCTTTTCATATTCTTTTTTGTTATTGGCTATTACAAGGTATTGAACATACAGTCGGTATACACTGGTATACAGTCAGACCTTGCTGTTCATTCACTTTATACATAGTAGTTAGTATCTGCAAATCCCAGCCTCCCGACTTACCCTCCACTCCCCCTCCCTGGCCCCGTAACCACAAGTCTGTTCTCTATGTCTGTGAGTCTGTTTCTGTTTTGTAAATAAGTTCCCTTGTCTCATTTGTTTAGATTCCACATATGAGCGACAACATTTGGTATTTTTCTTTCTCTTTTTGGCTTACTTCACTTAGCATGACAATCGAGATGAAGTTTCTGTTTTATTCCATCCTCCTTGGTTCCTTTGGTTTTCTTGACTCTACGGGTGATTTTCGTCGGTTCTGGGAGACGCTGCACCCACGCCTTCTCCTCCTTCCTTCGGGATCTCTGATCACACACAGGTTCTCTGCCTTCCTTACTACTCTCTTCACATGTCTTTCACAGTTTCTTTTTCTTTCTTTTTCTAGGCTGAATTCTGGATAATTTCATAAATATCTCCTTTTCCTTAATTCTTTCTCTGGCTTTGTCTCACCTTCAGTTAAGTCAGCCATTTAGTTTTCAGCTTGTATTACTTTTCTCTCTGACGGGTGGCCTACTGGACCTCCCACGTTAGGAAGGGCCTTACTTCCGCTCCGGCCACACTAACAAGTCCACAAGCTCATGCAGTGTAACAAACCCCCTCTGGATGAAAGGTGGCTCTGGTGGCTACCTTCCTTGTTCCTCACCCCCACCCCCGAGTATTGCTCACTTCCTTGACTGCCCTCAAATGCCTTTAATAATTTTCAAAATCTTTCACTCTAAATCTTTCATTAATTTCAGTCGAAGTGTTGACTAGACATCATGATTGATTAGTTTTGATTATATGATCATGTAAAAATGAACTAATAAACAGCTTTTTATCCACCTAGTAATCCACCTTCCTCAGCCCGTCTGCAGAGGGTCCCTGACTTACCCATCCTTATGTGTTAGGGGTGTGGGGAAATGTGAGTTCAGGCCCTTAGTGAGCCAACTGTGTTGCTTCCCAATGTATAATAGTAACTGCAAAGGTAACCCCTGGGCCCCCAGCCCCCACTCACACCCCATATCCATGAGGAAACATGCCTTCGACGGAAATGAAGAGACTCTGATACCCAGGAGTGCCTTCCCTGACAGCTCGTCCCCCTTTGGAGTGGGAAGCAGTATTGTCACCTCTAGGATGGTACTTTCAAAAATAACCCCTGTAATAATGGTTCAAATTTAATACAACTTAACTAGGCTCATGTAGGCTGTGAGCTTCACCAATTAATATCAAGGTTTTGAGTTCCAAACAGTTAGCTTAGAAACGAGCTTTTAGACACAGCCCTCTGGTGAGCTACAGTCAGCGTGCGTCCAAGTCAGGTAATCCCAGAGGCGCGCCCTGCGCTGCCGCCTGTTACTGCCTCCCTGGAGAAATTCAGCAATAGTGGCACCACCTTCGTTTGTTGTGGAAGAAAAATCCTTTATATAAAGTATTTAACAAGCCAAATTTCTTGACATCTTTAGAAAACCATCTTGAAAATATTTCAGGAGGACCTGCTTTTTAAGGCCAACTCAGAGTGTTGTTAAAAAGAACATTCTCTAAGTATGTTATTCTTTTTATCCCCAGCAGCACTATCATGAATTTGACTCTAAAGGTAAAATTCTCCTTCAAAGTGACATATGAAGTACTTTTAAAATAGAGAGAGAGAGATGGGAAGATTTGGGAGCAATATCTTTCCACACTCCCTTGAGTGGCTCTCACACCGCATAGCCTACACAGTTAGCATTCTATATTAATTTGAAAGCCAACTTCAAGAAAATAAGTTGTCTTAAGGGAAAAAAAAAAAAGAAGGAAAAAAGTTGTCTTCCAATTTGGAGACAAAGGGCTCGGGTCATTCCTAATATCTTTATTACCAAATCTAAACATATCCCAATATTTATAAAATGCAAATGGGAAATGACAGTATTTGTTTCTTCTGCTGTTAAATCTTTGGTGAAAAAGATAGTAAAATTCTCAACAATAACACAGCAAAGATATTCTCTCCCCTCCCCGCCTTCCTGTTTCAAGTGATTTGCCCCAAATTATAAAATCAGATTCTCTTACCTCCAACCGACCTCTTTTGGTCCACTTGTACCTTCGTGCCTCAATCTGCCAGACATTGGAAAACTCAAAACAGTCCTTGGAGTTAAGGAAAAAAAGAATATTGGAAGCAAAGTATCAGCAACAGACTGTGATCAGAGGAGATGGAGTCTCTTCGTGACTCAGGAGCCGCACTCGGGTCGCCAGAAACCCAGAAGTGTTTGTGTAACCCTGTGGCACTGCGTGGGAAAGGCTCTCCTGACCCCACCCACCAGATACTCCACACAAAGCAAGCCATCTGCATTGTCTGGCGGCTCTGCTCACGCCCATTTAATCCTCCCCGAGCCTGAGTAGTCACAGCCAGTGAGTGATGGCATTAGAATTTACTGGAAGGACACACAAGTGCATCTGAGGTGGTGGTAATAGTTCAACAGTGTACGTGTGACTGGGGCATTATGCTGCACGCCGCAGACTGACACATTGTAACTGACTATTCTTCAGTACATAACTAACTAAATAAAATACCTTGAAATTAAAAAAAAAAAAGTTCAACAAAATCAGTATCCCCTCTAAGAAGCCCTAATCCTGATCTAAATAATCCAGACACATTCCTGAACAGCAAGTTCTCCTTTCCTAAAATGCAAGGAGACAACTAGGCAAACAGTCCATGCATTTATATCTGATCCATTCTAGGGAGAAAAAGAAAAATGCTACATGCCAGCGGAAAGAACTCCGTCAAGTATCAGGTCAGAAGGGCTAGTTCCACGGCAGAAGTTCATTGAAATGATCAACAGAGGTTCGGAACTCTGAAATGTTTGACCCCTTTCCTTACTGGTGTAAGTAAGGACAAGACACAGATAAGCTAGGACGGAGAGGTCTCTCCCAGGCTTCAAAATACAGATGTCTTTCTTATCTTTGTGTCGTTTCTGATGCCGCAGATTCAGGACACCGGCAGGTTCCTGGTAAGACCACCTCAGCTTGCAGTCCTCGCTGGGAAGGAGGGGACAGCGAACGGCTTATGAAGCTGATCGGGGCCTTCTTAGGTTGGTGGGAATTTTGCTTCCTTTGCAAAGAGGACTCAGTGCACAGTTCCAGCAGCCTTTTCCTATCCTCTTGAGACAGGATGGCTGAGCTTGGTAGGAATGGAGGAGGGACCAGGACCCATGGCCCAACCCCATCGCCTGCTCTCCCTGTGCCAGCGTGGGCCAGCGGCGCTGCACAGCCACCTCCTGGACGTCCCTTCACCTCCCCTGGGTTGAACTGTGGATCAGAAACATAGGACCTAGTAGGTGCCCTGTGCAAGGTAACTATGCTGTGTTCTCACCACAGTACCTTAATAAACTACCAAATAGATGTCAGTAATCCCTGTTCCATGATGACACAAGGCCATGATCCCCACACGACCCATTTATTTCCCTCTCTGATTTTTAACACATCTTCCTCTTCCCCTTTAAACAAGCAGGTATGAATTCTTAAGTCATGCCTGCTTGAATTCAGGAGGAGAGGCCTAAGATTAGAATTAGAAGGAAGGTTTTAAATCAAGTGACCTATGACTGAGTTCAAAACAACTCACTCCAGCAAGCCAGCTGGCAAAACGACTTCCAATTCATGAAAGCGGGGGGAAAAAAAGCCTTCCCATTTGAGTCACTCGACCATTTCACGCACAAAGACTTTGTGTACGTACCAGAAAGACAAGCCTTTCCACATTTGCATGTATCCTTTTTATAGTTGTTGTGATTTTGCCAGGTGCTTTATGACCATTTTTTATTAGCTGGGTCTCTCCATAGTCCTGTGAGGTATAGATTAGAAGGTAAAGCAGGTCCTGTACAGGATGAGGCAGGAAGCAAACTCTCCAGGGACATCTTACTCCAGGAAAGCCTGTGTGAAAGAACGCACTTTCCCCTGCTTGCCGGAGGCACCAGGAAATAGAAGTCAGCCTGGAAAATACTGCTGAGCCATTTTTAAAAGCAAATTTCTTTATAAAGCGCATATATTTCTTCTCTCTCTCTCTCTCATTTGCTTAACTTCAGCCGGTCTATATTTCAGTTCAAACATAGGATCATATAGCAAATCCCTCCCTGATATCTTTCCATACCTAAATTATAAGCAGGATTAAGTATTTTTGTGGTCATACCTTTCTTTAAAAGCCCTTTGGACAAGCTGTAGGATAATCAAAAGCGTTTCTATAACAAACTGAGTTACACAGAGCTAAAATACGCTGAAAGCCTTGTTACTACTCCGTCATTTTATAGATAATGAAAGCTAAACTTGAACCTTTCTTAGTGTAATTTGTTCATAGACAAACAAGGTCCTTAGGGAACGTCTTGGTCTAGAAACTGGGTTTCCTGGTTCTCAAAGATAAAAAAGCAAAATGAAAGTTTAATTCTCTGTAACCATCAAAATCCAAAATAGACCTTAGGATTCCTATTATTTTAAGATTGTATATTTGCTGTATGAGTCTCCATTCAACACAAGACTTTTGACTTACTACATTAAAATTACGTATTAGAAAAAAAATTCTGCAGTGAGAATTTTCTATGTGAGGTGGGAACCTATGGAAAAAAAACACAGCCAGTGGAGGTGAGCTGTCTTACTTTGCGAAGCTGGGTGTCACAGGAGATGGGGACTCGGAAGAGCTGCCTGGGAGGCTGGAACTGGTGATCACCTGATGGTGGGCTGGGCCGGAGGCCCCCTGAACTCGTATCTCCTCTCGAGCGTCCACTGGGCTTCCTGCTCCTCGTCCGGCTCCAGGCTCTGCTCTCTCCTGAGGTGCGGCCACCACTGTGCTGTCCAGTCTTGCCCACTTCCTTTAAGTGAGCAAAGCCCGTCGAGATGCTGTCCTTTTGCTTTAAGCTGGCTTGTACCTGCCCCGCGTGCGACGCCCCTCCCGGAGGGCTCTGTGCGTCCTGGCTCCGAGCTGACTTAGTTGGAGTATGTGATGCGTGTTCTCTCACTGGTTACAAGGCACTGCTCTTTGGTGACGTTCGGATTCTTTGCCTAAGCTTGTATCATTTTTATCACTAGGGACCATGCGATTCCTGCCCTCATAGAGCTTACGGTCTAATTAATAGACATGTAAGTGCATCAATAATAAAATTTCTGATAGTAATGCGCACTAAGAAGGAAATAAACAGAACGTTGAGGTGATGATGGGTGGAGGGCCATGTCAGCTGGGATGGCCAAGGCCAGCCTCGCTCAGGTCGGGACGTCTGAGCCGCAGATCCAGGAGGGAGGCTTCCTGGCCAAGAGAACAGGTGATCAGAGTCCCTGAAGTCCCTGAAGACCAGTGTGGCACATTTCAGGAAAACCAGGGTGGCTGGTGAGAGTAGTGAGAGAGAAAGTCAGAGGGGTCGGCAGGGGCCAGATGGCAAAGGGGTTCTGCAAGTCATGGTAAAGCCTGTGAATTGTGTTCTCCTCTCAGTGAAGCTACTAAAGGAATACAGGCACAGGAGGCAGCTCTCCATCCGGCCGCTGCTACAACCCACGGCAGAAGCCGGGCTCTGCTTTCCTGCTGCACTGAGAACGGTAAGTCGTCAGATTTCAAAGGCTTGTAGCTCTGAGCTTTGGGGCCATTTGGTGAGGGACAGAAGGAATGTGATGGTCTAGGGTGAGGAAGGAACCCCAAATTCTGCTTCAAACATTGAAAGGTTGAAGCCTGTCAAACACTGGGATGCACAGGGGGTCTAGGCAGATCTTGCTCAGGAGAACCAGCCCACACTGCCAGCCCATGACCTTGGGCTGTCACCGTCACGCCATCACAATACCCAGGCATTGGAGGCAGCCAACTCAAGCGGAGGGGTGTCCTTTCGGCCCCTGTATAGAGATGACCCACATGCTCGGAGCCCAGGGATTGGTTAAAATTTCAGACTCAGGTTAGTGGCTTCTTCATCTTCTCTGGACTTTTTTCATGATTCCTTGCCCCAGAAGACCCTGTGCAAAAGTGAAAAATACAGTCCAATTATTTTGATGATAAGTGACAGAAAGCTTAAAACACAGAGCAAGAAAAGCTGGCATAAATTCAGCAGGAGAGGAAGGGAGCCGTGGCCTGGCACTCACCAGGAAGCTGTGTCGCCTCCCTGCTGCCCCACATTCTGTGGCACTGAGTCGGCCCCGCAGGTGGAGCCGGGCAGCCTCCTGGCCCAGGCCAGGCTCTCGGGGATCACAGGACCTATGGAATCAGCACAGGATCTGTGGAAGTGACTCGTAGGATGACCCGCCACATGTCCTGAAATCAGTCCTTCAGTGCTAGGAACCGAAGGGTAGGCGTCCCCACACTGTACCCGATGCCCCTGTTCCAGAGGGTTCCTGTCGGAAGCCCAGAGTGGGTGGGAGCCCAGCCCTCGGACTCGGTGTGCCCGGGGCTGTCGGGTGAGACTCAGGCGTGTGCTGACTAACCTGTTAGGACAAAAGCTGCTTGGGCTGAGATTCTCCGTGTAGTTTGTCTGCCAAACATAGAATCAGGTTCCTGCGGTGTGCTTATAAACACAGTATTAAATGCTACCAGATGCTACCAGGAGGCTTTGCAGCACCCATGAAAGGAGGCAGCAGTATTTCAGTGGCAATCTCACTATATCTCTGGTCCCTGCTTCCAGTGAAGGAATTCAGAGCATAAAAATACAGTAACGTTGACATGGCAGAAAGTCTCTGACAACGACGACGACCCCAGACCCCCACGCATTACCGTACCACGTAGCACAGCAGCCCCTGCCGCCCTGCTCTGCAAAGGCCAGCCCATGAATTTGGTTTCTGCCCCCAGACTTACTCACTCTGGAATCTAGGTAGGCACAAACCTGGCCTTTTTAGGCCCTGATTACTAGTCTCCCTAATTTCTCAGGACAGTCATGATGCATCAGCCAGAAAGTCTGAGAAGAAAGAATGCGACAGAGAAGTGGGGTTTGCAGTTCATCGATGTGCGCGTTGCTGTTTTCAGGGACAGCTGTCAGGCACCCCCACAATGAGGTTTCGACTTCGACATACATGAAGAGAAACCCATGGGCCACCTCTCATGATGCAAGCTTTTTAGCTTTTTATTCAATGGCTTGTAAGGTTTTTAAAAAGTTTTTTCTCCTTTGTCCGCTTTTCAGAAAGAAGTGTAATGAGGGTCCGTCGCAGCTTAATATTTAACTAAATACTTTAATTTCCCAGTGTAATTACCCAGTAATGCTCCCTTTTACACCAGAAAATATCACGGCTTTGTACGGTGAGTTCTGTGGTCTTCTTGCATATAGTTGCCTATTACTTGAACTGAAAAACGAAAAAAATGTGCTGAGAGACTTATTACGTATTTTGAATATATTTTTCCTTCCATCTTCACAACTGAGTGAGGCCAGTTTTTCTCCCTCTCTTACAGACTGGACTCAGAAAAAGAACTTCCCCGAAGTTACGCAAATGGGCTTCCAACCCAAATCCTTCTGGATCCTAAGCCATTAGAACACAGGATTTTACGAGGTGCAGCACAGTGAGACTAAAGAAGCAAGCCAGATGGTATCAGAAATTAAGAAATGAATTCCCTAAATGCCAAAAACCTAGCCAGCGCTCTAAATTCCTCACCCACTTTGTAAACAGGACACCCAGCAGCTCAGCTACGCCCCGTGAGCGACTGTAACCAGCAGTCTCCACAGCACACCTGTTGCAGGCACAAAACGTTGCCTCATATCAATTCCCAGACAACGGTGCCACCTGTCACTGTCCTGAGCAGCATTTCTCCTCAGGTGACGCGAGCCTGGTCCTTACAGCCTGCTCCTTGCTGCGACAGTCACATCTTACTTTGGCTTCTGACACGGATGTAAGCACTGTCAGCACTGTTCTTCTTCCATCTTTCATACCTGCTTATCCATCCCATCTGAGGCACCCCTCTTCTCCCTCCTGCCCTACCGTCAAGGTCCAGCTCAGGTCCTGCCTCCTTTACGAAAACTCCTCCCACTGGTTCTGGTCCACAAGAATGTCTCCCTTCTGTGTCCCCATGGCACTTTCAGCCAGTTTCCAGCTGCTGAGTATTTAACTACTCTTAGCTCTTTTTCACATGTGATCATTTAAGCGCTTCCGACTATAAACACCACAAGGGTAGGAACCGCAGTTTCTGCTTTGTGTGTGTGCAGGCCTTCTCTAATACCCCCCAGAATGTGGGGGCCACTTGGTTTTCAGTAAGTATTTACTGATTGCCTGATACAATGATGCCATGACCACCAGGGAGAGAAGAGAAGAGGGATTAACTGCACATTATTGTTATTCTAGAAGTCTCAAGATTCTAGATGTTACTATTCTCAGGCTGGGTCCATCTGCAAAACTATTGTTTCCATAAGATTTTGATAGAAAAAAGACATTTGCCTCAATATATAAAATTATGCTTGAAGGAATGAAAAAGCTGAAAGAAAATGAAAAATACATCCAACATGAGTAAATAGGTCTGTGAAAAGTTTAAATGGCTTCGAATGTGAGTCCTTGAGAAATTATATTATCCCCAACAATTGGAGGGAGGGGAGGGGAGGGGATGAGGGAGGCTCCCTGGCAGGTGGGGCTCCCCCCGGGGCGTGGTCTAGCACGAGGCTCGGTCCCTCCCACACTCTGCCTCCCACCTCCTGAGATTTACCAATCCTCCTGCCTGCTTCAGTTCTTCCTCTAGTCAATAATGACACAGGCTTCTGAGGGCTTGTTTCCCTGGCTCCCAGGCATTTAAAGACCATGGAGGCTGTGAACTGCCTGGATTTAGGATTTGTTTTTAGAGAACAATAAAATTTGGTTTGCAAAATGCTCTTTCTGCGTTTCCACAAAGCAGGGAATGAATTGCCACCTCGCACAACCGCACAACCGCGGGGCATCCCGGCGCTGCCCCTCCTCACCCCAGAGCCCCCGCCCTGGGACGTGGCAGGACGGGGTGGGGCGGGGCGGGGAGGAGCGCCTCCCGCGTCAGAGGCGGGACCCCCGCGCTTCCCGGGCTGCCTGCCTCTTCCAGGCGGGCTAATGAAACATCCTCTCCTGTCACAGGGTCCTCGGAGCTTGCAGCCCGCCCCCCTCGTGGTTTCTCAGGACAATCATGAGTTATGGGCAGAGGAGCCGAGCTCTGACGTTCAGGACCTCAGGACCCTACGCAACCCTCAAGGGAACTTTGACCAATGCGACCACTGACAGTTTGTGCCTGCACATAGATGGTGCTTTGTTTCTGAGGCACAAAAGCCTTCCTGCCCTTGCTGCCCAGTGTGTGGGAAGACTGCTTTCTCTTCAGCACTTCACTGCGCAGACTCTCCTCTCCCTCTGCAGGGACATCTCAGCCTTGCTCCCCGCGCAGCACGACTCAGGGACCACGGTCTCTCACCGCGCACTACGGAGCAGGTCCATCGCTTCGCACGCTCCCGGCACACCCGTCACCTCCAGCCGTGGGGTCTGCGCTCCAAACCCTTGTCCACTGGACAGCGTCTGTGCATCTGGTCCATGTTTTTTTAATTCTTACTGTTTATGGAAAAGTAGTCGATTTACAATGTTAGTTTCAGGTGTACAGCAAGGTGATTCAGTTACACACAGAGATACATATGTATATGTATTTCAGATTCTTTTCCACTAGCGCTCATTACAAGAAATTGAATACATAGTTATAACAGTAGGTCCTTGTTGGTTATCTATTTCATATGTAGTAATGTGTGTCTGTTAGTCGATCCATGGAGTTTTATATTCACAAATTGACAGGATGAATACAGTCTCATCCCATCCCCAGGCGAGGTAACCATGCACAAACAATGTATCAGACCCCTGGTATGTTCCTGGCAGTTTAAAAAAAAAAAAAAAAAAAAAAAAAAAAAAAAAAAAAAACCTCTAAAAAGCAGTATTTCTATCACTGCCTGAACTCACACTTTCTGGGCTGAAAATTACCAATGGTCAAAAAACAAAATTCAGCCGAGTAAATGTGAAGATCCAGTTGACTTTATTTGATGATTCATGAATGGGAAGGCACCCCATCTAGCAGCCAGACGGGTCCTCCCAGGGGCTGTACGCACAGAAGGTCTTTCCTGGAAGAAGGGTGGGGCAAAGGAGCCATTAGGAAAAGAAAGAAAAAAAAGCATTATTTTTAGGTCAGAACATCTTTTTGAAAGAAAGAGAAAGCAAGGGTTTTTGCAAGCAAACTGCCTCTTGCAGGAAGGGGGCCCACGGGTGGAGAAGGCCCCCGTGACAGATTACAGATTCCTTCATTGGTGCTGACCAGAAAATTCCAGACTGATTGATTAAGACTTCATTTTTGCGGAAGATTGGAAACTGCAATTAAGTCTTGGTTTGCTGTCCTGGCAGGGGCTGTGACTCCAGCTTGGGCCTCTCATTTCTGATTTAACACAACTTAAATGTTAACTTGTTTTTTTCTCCTAAATGATATGTTAGCATCTACTAATTGTCAAATGTTTTTGTGGAAAGTTTTTTACAGATTAATTATTTTGAAAAACTAGCTATGGTATTGAATAGCCTACACAGAGAATGTGGAAAAGCTTTTGAGGCTTTGGAAATTGACCTGAATCATTTGTGAATACCACTCATCTCATCTAGGCTGCCTCAGGCCTCACTTTGCCAGGATCCTGTCTTACAGTCTCGCATTTCTACCAAGACTTTGCCTTCAGATCAGTTCACAGGGATATTGGCTTCATTACCATGATGTTAGATTCTCAGGATGTACAGCATAATTTATGTGGATCAGTGTGGCTTCAGCCTCCCCTCTAAGCCTCTAAGAAGATGGTAAATATAGAAACAGGTGGCAAGACTTCCTCTTTGGGATATGACACATCTTCAAGACTGGAGACTTCTTTTCCTTTTTTTTTTTTTTTTTTAGTTTTCTTTTTTGTTGAAGTGTAGTTGATTTACAGTGTTAGTTTCAGAGACAGTTCTTTTTTTCCTTTCTTTAGTTCAGCCACATCAGTGCATATAACACTCTGCAAAATAATAAGTCCTCAGCCAGTGTCAGCAAACTGGAAGCACAGTCATTTAGTTTAGGTTTTAAGTATAAGGATGTGAAAGACGGGTCCTTAAAAGACACTCATTAAATTCACATATTGGCAACTTATCCCTCAGTCAAGAGCCCAGAGGCAACAAAAACACCCAAGCAAATAAAACCATGGCCCTTCCCACCCTGCAGTATTTCAGCCCCAAAGGCAAACAGCTCAAGTTGTTTAAAACTCTTCTGTTTCAACACTATGCGTTTGTTTGGAAGTTCAGGGAGGGTCATGGCTGTACTCCCCACCAGGATTACAGAGCAGGCGGGTTCCCAGTTGCATGACTCGGGGAAGGAGAGAGTCCTGTAGAGTCAGTGCCTTGAAAAGAGCAGTCAGCTTCAGTGAGAAAGCTGGAGGAGGTACTGCAAGGAGGGAGTCGGGGAAAAACCACCTTGGGTCTCCTGTTGTGCTTCCCTGGGGTGGGATCCAGCAAAACGCCAGGTGGCCCAAGACCCGAGTTGACGTCACCTGTCTGAGTCGGTCTCCCAGGGCAAGAAGCAGAGTGAAGGGTGGAGAACTGATCTGGAGGGGAAAACAGAAGATATTCAGCCCCTCGCCCAGTTCGTATTTTCACACCCACTGAACCACCTCCTATCCTGAGCTGCAGTGTACTGCAGTGGGAACAGCACACTCGCTTGTCTAACTCACCCTCTTCGTCAGCCGGCATGGAGGCAGGGCCCCAGGGGGAAAGGTACAGGGCAAACGTCTTCCTGTTGGTGTGCGTACTCACGCTGCACCTTCAAGCCCTCAGACGGGCTAGTCTACGACTTGTCCTTTTGGATTCTGCATCCTCATGTCCTGCAGGCTTCCTCTGCATCACCTGAAGAATGTCGAACATCATGCTGTCCTCTAATCTAGCCTGTACTTTCTCACTTTGGGGCCTTCTTAGGTAACAACTGTAAAAAATTAATAAACAGGACCATCGATTAAATAGAATGTGGAGCCCAGAAGCGGAAGCTCTCACGCCCTGTGGCAGCAGCAGAGCCCAACAGGAAGAAGACAGGCGCCCCTCCGGGCTAAGGATTCAGCCAGTGACAAGCCACGACCTCTGTTCACACGGCCCTCCCGCCTTCCCTTCCCTCTATCAAAGAGTTCTCCTCATTTTTGCTAGGGACTTGCACGTGGCGCACTATGGTTGCAGATTTCCATTATCCGCTGATCCCAAATATACCCGCGTTTGCTGGAGAAATAACTGGAGGTTTAAGTCAACACAGTCACCTAACACGGAATCATACTGAATCACCAGGCTGGTCACTAACATCGGAGTCCGTATTCTTCTCAGTGGAAGCGACACTCTCTGTAGTGCTCTCATGGCTGCCCTGAGAAAATGAGACGCTCCCTGTCCCCTCCCTCAGATGCCATTTAAACATGAAGAAAGAATAAAAATATATCATCTCCACTCCCTCCCTAAACCCTACAGCAATGATTGCAAAGAGGACAAATGGTGCCCACGCACACACATACACCCTCTCCTGGGAAAAATATATGCCAGCATACCAAAAAAAAAAAAAAAAAAAAAAAATCTTGGAAATGAAGGGAACTGACAGCTAGCCAGAGAAAGCTGAAATCTCAACCTCTACGTCCAAAGGATGCAAGTGAGTTCCCAGGACAGGTTCGTGGAAACACAAAGGGGTAAGAGGTGACGGGCACCTCTGAAAGCAGGTGAGGCTGACGAGAACAAGGCTATTTGAAAGTCTTTTAAAAATGGCATTTTGACTCTGCTCTCCCCCACCCCGTGCCACAAGGCAAACACGCTTTCTCAAAGAGAAGACACAGTCCCTCCCCGGGACAACTGAGGCACAGGGGCGCTGAGACTCAGGTGCATCAGGGGGAGCTGGTGCCTGGGTTGGGGGCGGGGAGAGGGGAGACTGCAGTCTTAGGAGGAGGGTTAAAAAAGGCTGACATGTTGAACGTGCAAACTCCAGCTCCTTTTCCCCAAAACCTCAGCCACCAGGGTATATAACCTCCAAGCAGAAATGAGAAGACTCTTCTCTAGGAAAGTTCACTAGCCCGAGGGAGATGAACCACATACAGATACTGACTCTTCTGAGGCTCACGAAACAGCCTGATGGTAAAGCCCACCAGCGGACAAGCTCCATCTGAGCCCACAGAGCTTCCAATCAGCTTTTTAGTGCCTTGTTCTTAGTAATAATAATTGCTTAGCAAAGGATCATGAACATTTGCAGAAAGTCTCCAACATAAAAGGCAGAAACAGTATAAATGAAAGAATGGAACAAAGAGGGAACAGGGAAAAAATTGTTAAGACATGTAATTATTAGTCAAGTTATCAAGTTTCTGAAACAAAAATTAGATACTATTTTTAAAAAGGGACATTCAGAGAATAAGAAAGAGCTCTTGAAAGCAAACAACAGCAAAAGTAAAGTGAAAAAGTAATCAATAAAAGGATTGGAAGAAAAAATTGAGAAAATACCCCTAACCAGCATGAAGAGTCAGCAACAGAAAGAGAAAGAGAATAGACAAGGAACGGAGACTGTCAAGACAGGAAGTCCAACGTCTGACAGAGAGAACAAAGAGATAAAGAGAGGATGTCACCAAAGAAATAGAACGAGAAAATTTCCTGGAACGAAAGGATGTGAGGTTCAGAACTGAAAGGGCCCCTCCCAGTTCACTGAGGAGAAAGAGGCTGATTTCATACGACCATGAAGATGCAGAACACCAGGGTCAACGTGGAGATTTTAAAAGCATCCAGGAATCAAAAAACAAAAGAACAAAAAACAAATAAACAAAAAACCAAATCCCATAAAAAGGCCAGGATCCTCCCTTCAGCATCCCTGAAGCTGGAGGACAATGGAAAGGTACCTTCAAAACTCCCTGGAAATGGTTCCTACTCTAAAATGTTATACATCACCAAGCTGCCGGCCAAGTACGAAAAGAGAACAAAGACATTTTCAGAAACGCAAGGTCTTAAAGTTGACCCCCACACACCCACCTTCAGAAAGCTACTAGAGAACGTGCCCCACTGACTGAAGGAGTAGCCGAGAAAGGGGGGGCCAGGTGATCTGGGGAACGAGGGGCGCAGCATGGGGGGACGTTAAAGGAATTCCCAGAGTGACGGTGGCAGAGATCGCAAGGCAGCAGCCGTGGGCAGGCAGAGAAGGGCCAGCTTGGAGAGGGCAGCGCCTCCGACCGCGGCGTGTCTGCGGGTGGCGCGACCGAACACGTGCTCGGCATCACTGGTCACAAAGAAGCGCAAACTGACACCACAGAGGTGTCACAATACAGCTACCACGAGGCTAAACTTACGAAAGGTTGGACACTGCTCAGTCCTGGAAAAGACCTGAACGCCGGGACCTCACGGCACTGAGAACGCGAAGGGAACGTGGCACACGCAGCCCCTTCGGAAAGCTCCTTGGCAGCATCTGCTAGCGCACAGCGTACACACAACCAACACCCTGAGACACAGAAACTCCACTTCCAGGCGTTCCCCCCCGAGAGACCGGCCCACTGTCCACCAAAGACGCGTCCGGGAATGTTCGCAGCAGCTTCACCCGCAAGAGCGAACGCCCGGAAACAACCCAAACGTCAGCGCACAGGAGCCGGCCTAGCGCGACCCCGGCGCATTCGTGCGATGGGAGCCTCCTAGCAACACAGAGACTCCACCACGGCCGAGCCCAGCGACACGGCCAATCTCACAGGAGTCATGCTGAGCAAGAGAATGCAGATTCGAGAAAATTCTCTCTGATTCCCTTCCCGTGGACAGAGAAATCCACTCCATGGAGATGGAACTGTGAAGAGAGGGAGTCGCGACTGGGACGGGGCAGGAGGAAACCGTCTGCAGGGCTGGACACGGTCTCATCTGGAGGGACTTGGCGGCCGCGTGGGAGTGCGTGCGCGCAGAAATTCACTCACCTCTGCTCTTAATTATTCATGCCCTGTGCCGTCTGTAAATAACACCTCGGTACAAAGGCTGAGATGATCACCAGAGAAATAAGACACAAAGCGAGAAGTGGGTGATCACTTCGCTTTCTCTACAGTTTGGAGCCCAGAAGCCTGGTTGGACGTTTGGATTTTGTTCTAAAATTTTGGGATTTTCTCCACATCTCTTTCCTGGATCCATTGTAAGTCTGGACCGATGTCTCAAAACTCTTAACATATGCAGATTAACAGGATTTTGTATTTCTTTTAAGTAGCCAGTTGCGCTAGAGGTGCTTGTTAATCAGATTCAATTTTATTCTTGTGTATCTTAATTTTTTTGTTTGGTAAATATTCTGCACACAACAAAATGTGATTAGCCTAAAATATTTATAAAGATTCAAAATTTTTTTCAACTGGGAAACAATGGGGGGTTTTATGCAGGGGAGTGGTGTAAACTAATACTATGAGAAAAGTGTCTGGCTTCAGGGTGGGGTTTATTGCAAATGGGAAGAGCAGAAACCACAGGACCAGTTAGAAAGCCACTGTAACAATGCAGGCCTCTTTTCAAAAATTTAGAAGTTGTGGTAATTCCAGTAAAGATGTGGCTGACTGTCCCTTTATTTTATCTATAAAAAACAAAAAGAATTTCATGAACATTTAATACTATAAACAAAATTAGAAGAGAAAGCTTGAACTATTATATAGTACAAAATATTTTAAATACTTTGGAAGCAATCCTGTTCCCATAACTAATGTGCTGTTATAAAGAATTACTTAATTTTGAAAGTATGTTCTTGAAAGACTTTGGGCAACAATGTGTCCAGTAGTTCACATACATGCAATACTTGGCCCATACTATGACTTCAATAAATATTTACTAAGTTAAAAAAAAAAGACTATCACATATACATACTTTTCTAACTACAAAGCTACTGCTTTCCCCACCCCAAGTTGTCATGCAGAGGTTCACAACTGAAGTTAGGGGAAGAGCTCAGTTTGTAGTGACAGATGTTTTCCAGAATTGTCAGAGCCGCTTAAAGGTGGAAAGGCCTAATAGTTGGTTACAAAAGTATGAACATACAAAAATCAGTAAGGAGGAACCCTTGGTCCATAGTCCACACACAGTTTGTTTTCTGTTCACAACAGGTTTAGCCTTAATTCACACGAAACAGGATGAGGTGGGGTTGGGGGAGCGTGAGAGACTTCCAGAGCAGAACATCAGGGTTCAAAGAGGCACCTTTTGGGAAATTGCTCACCTTAAGGATTAAGCTCCCCCAACTGGTCAGGAAGGGGCCAGTGAATGGTGGGGGTGTTGGTACAATTCTGGGAGACACCATATGGGGCAGACAGAACACTGCTAGCCCTAGGCTGAGACAATTTCTGCAACCCTCCACCGAACTGCTCCGGTTTCCAAGAGAGTGAGTTTCAACTTTCCAGGCCAAGGTTACTGCCGAGCAGAAGTGCAGGTGACCTAGTCCAGGCAAGGCATATGCATACTGAACCCAAAGATTTATTGTCACTACCACTTAGGCAGCGTTTCCAGTCTCCTAGAAGCACTGAAGCATGCGGGCTTTCTTTCACCCTTTTTTCCATAACTTGAATTCTTTCCTTCATGATTTAACATTTTGTCTGCAGCACGTGCCTCTCACGGACTGACACCCCTGTAAAGACTTTCAACAGGTAGCCAACTAAACCATGTGCTGCTCTGTTTCTAACAACAAGTTGCTTCATTGGCGTGTATCTTTTCTCTTTTTTCCCCCTGCCCTGTTGAGATATAATTGACGTATAACACCGTGTGAGTTTAAGGTGTTTACTGTGTTGATATGATGCACTTCTATATTGTAAAATGATTACCACTATAGCATTAGCTAACGTAAGTACTATTTCTTTTTGTGATGAAAACATTTAAGATCTACTCTCCTAGTAATTTTCAAGTATATAATACA
The DNA here is from genome assembly GCF_036321535.1 of Camelus dromedarius. Lineage (NCBI taxonomy): Eukaryota > Metazoa > Chordata > Mammalia > Artiodactyla > Camelidae > Camelus > Camelus dromedarius. The sequence continues at coordinate 34,744,150 of NC_087456.1, forward strand.
GTATTATTAACCATAATTATATATAGTCAAATTATGTGGAATATAAATATTATTATGTAACAATACACTGTTATTAATGATAAGCCATACTGCACGTTGGATCCCCAGAACTGATTCCTCTTATAACTGGAAGCTTGTGCCCTTTGACCAACATCCGTTTCCCCCACCCCAGCCCCTGGTTACTCCCATTTTACTCTGTTCCTACAAGTTTGGCTTTTTTGGATTCCACACACAAGTGAGATCCTACAGTCTTTGTCTTCCTGTTGGACTTACCTCACTTAGCATAATGCCCTCAAGGTCCTGTCCTTGTAAATGGCAGGACTTCCTTCTTTCTCAGGACTGAATAATATTCCATTGTATATACATGCAACATCTTCTCTATCCATTCATCTGTAGACAGACACTTAGGTTGTTCCCTATCTTGGCTATTAATAATGTTGCAATTGTGTCTTTTGTCATTTTAATATAATTAACATAGGGTGAGGGCCTCTGCCATGGCAGCTGGGAGAGAAGGATTTTTAAATTCAGTCTTTACTGAAAGTCTGACCTACCTGAATATTTCGCTCACCTAACGTCTGTGGTTCAAAGAAAGCAAGCGTTCTAGAGTTTCTCTTCCTGATTTTGTCCTCCTCCGCCAACTTGGTAACCCATTTGTATTTCTTTGAATCCACACACCCTTTTTCTAGTAATTAATGCTGGTATCCCGTCCACCCCTGTTACTTTTCCTTCTGACCAACACAAGCAGTTCTGCAAAAGGCATCTTCAGTGGGTGAGATCTCTGGGCTAGAAATTCGGAGCCGGTGTGCAGTCACCCCTGAGCAGCCCACAATTCAGACAAGACTGTAAATCCGGGGGGGGGGGGGATGGAAAAAGGGATTTTTAAATGTTACTCGCCAATTAGGCAAGTATCATATTTCAGTTACTTACTATGAATCCTTTTGCAAAACAAACAAAATAAATACATATTTATATACGCATACATACACACAAATAATTACTCCCTAATTTATCTCTTACCTAAATTTCTGTACATGATGTTTTCCAATTTTATGACTCACGTGTACAACCGATACATTATACCTAGAGCCACAACACTGCAGTGGTCAAAGTGTTAGCCCTCTTTCTGCTTTAAGGCAGAGTTTAAATATTTCCTGTCTAATCTGTACAAAAATAATACAATTTTATAATTTAAAAAATCTTGCTATGTGGATCTTTGTTACAATTCACACATGGCTTCAGAGTCCTTGAGGAAGATGTAATTTCCCTGAGGTGGATTTCAGCATAAACCCAGGATCAGATAATCCCCACCCAGATGCTACCATGCTGCCACTCTGGGATTTGGGATTTAACCGTGGGGGCTGTGGCCACATTCTAATTTAGGGAAATACAGGCTGGCAATCAAAATTTTCCTGGGCTCTCAGTTAATTCTCATGCCTTTCTTTATATCTGGTCTTAATCCCTCCTTTAAATGTTTGTTTGCTGGGTTAAAGAGGGGCTTTATCCTAGAGGGAAAGGCGGGGCACAGAATAGAAATGAAAACATTTGGGGAAGTCAGGGAAAAATGGAGTCCCGAGAACATTTACCCATCTTCTGTTTATTCTTGTACTTTTCCCGTCTACTTAGTTGGTCAAATGAGTCTTGTCCAAATTTAGATCAAAAATAAGTTTAATTAAAAGAGATCAAGTAGATTAATAAAACAGCAATTTTTACCATCTAAAATTCTCTACATGTTCTGTGTCTACTGATTTCTTTACTAGACCATACTTTATTTATTTATTAGTCATTTTTTATTGAACTTTAGTTGACTCACAATATTACATTAGTTTCAGGGCTGCAACAGACTTGATACCTTTGTAGGTTACACAGCATATGAACTTGCTGTAAAACGTTGACTGTATTTCCTGTGCTGCACGTATCTGTTGTTACAACTGGAGGTTTGTACCTCTTAGTCCCCTTCACCTATTTTGCCCCTCTCTCTGCTGCTCTCCCCTCTGGTAACCACTAATGTGTTCTCTGTATCTGTGAGTCTGTTTCTGTTTTGTTACATGTGCTCATTTGTTTTGTTTTTTACATTCCACGTATAAGTGAAAGTGTACAGTGTTTGCCTTTTTCTGTCTGACGTATTTCACTAAGCATAATATCCTCCAGGCCCATCCATGTTGTCCCAAATGGCAAGATTTCATTCTTTGTTATGGCTGAGTAATATTCCAGTGTGTGTGTGTGTGTGTGTGTGTGTGTGTGTGTGTGTGTGTGTGTACCAAATCTTTCTTATCCTTTCGTCTGTTGATGGGCACTGAGGCTGCTTCCATACCTTGGCTACTGTGGAAAAAAAGCTTCTATGAGCACTGGGCTGCATGTATCTTTCAGAATTAGTGTTTTTGTTTCCTTTGGATAAACACGCAGGAGTAGAACTGATGGACTGTACGGTAGTTCCACTTTTTTTTTTTTTTTGAAGAAACTCCATCCTGTTTTTCACAGTGGCTGTACCAACTTAGTGTTACCAGCAGTGAACAAGGGTCCCGTTTCTCCACATCCCTGCCAACACTTATGATTTGATAATAGCCACTTGTTTGATTTGTAGATGCTGAAAAATTCTTTCTCTCCAGGATAAATCCCACTTGATCGTGGGGTGTGATCCTTTTAATGTATTGTTGGATTTGGTTGGCTAATATTCTGCTGAGAATTTCCGCATCTATGTTTATCTGGTGCATTGGCCTATAATTTTCCTCTTTTTTTGTAGTATATTTGTCTGATTTCAGTATCCGGGTAATACTGGCCTCATAGAGTTTGGGAGTGGTCCCTCCTCTCCCATTTTTTGGAATAGTCTGAGAAGTCTAGGTATTAAATCTTCTGAAGTTTGGTAGAATTTCCCTGTGAAACCATCTGGTTGTGGACTTTTGTTTGCTGGGAGTTCTTTTTATTACCAATTTAATTTCATTACTTGTAACCAGTCTGTTTACATTTTCTATTTCTTATTGATTCAGTCTTGGAAGATTGTATGTTTCTTAAAATTTACCCATTTCTTCTAGTTTGTTCTATGTGTTGGCATATGACTGTTTGCAGTGTCCTCTTATGACTGGGTTTCTGTTATATCAGTTGTAACTCCCCCCTTTTCATTTCTAATTTTATTTATTTGGGCCCCTCTCTTGTTTTTTCTTGATAAGTCTGGATAAAGGTTTAGAATTTTTTTTTATCATTTCAAAAAAACAAAAACAGCTCTTAGTTTCATTGATCTTTTCTATTTTGGTCTCTATTCTGTTTATTTCTGCTCTGATTTTATTATTTCCTTCAGTCTGCTAACTTTGGGCTTTGTTTGTTCTTCTTTTATTCATTTAGGTGGAAATTTAAGAAGTTAATTAGAGATTTTTCTTGTTTCTTGAGGTCTGTATTGCTATAAATTCCAGCTTAGAACTGATTTTGCTTTGTTCCATAGATTTTCGAAAGTCATGTCTCTTTTTTCATTCATCTCAAGGTATTTTTTTCATTTCCTCTTTGATTTTTTCATTGACTCATTGTTTTTTTTAGTAGCATGTTGTTTAGTTTCCTCATATTTGTGGTTTTTCCAGTTTTCTTCCTGTAATTGATTTCTAGTTTCACACTGTTGCAGTCAGAAAAGATGCTTGATATGATTTCAGTCCTCTTAAATGTATTGCTACTTGTTTTGTGGCCTACTATGTTACCTATCCTGGAGAAAGTTCCACATGCACTTGAGAGGAAACAGCAGATACTCACTACTACATATAGAATAGATTAACAACAAGTTCATACCGTAGAGCGCAGGGAACTATTTCAAAGTCGTGTAGGCACCTATACTGAAAAAAAATGAAAACAAATGTATGTAAACGAGCCTACGACTGAACGACTATGCTGCAAACCAGAAACTGGCACCATGTTTAATAAACAAAATTTTAAAAACCTGACTGAAAGAGCCCCCGGCGGCCGAAAAGCCGGAACAACTTAAACAGCAAGACAAAGCTGCGCTGAGTGACAACCTAAGTATAAAATAAAAACCCGTGAGTCTATATCGATACAGTAAATGATCGGGTAAGTAAATAAACGGGGAGGAATAGCTAAACCTCACGTTCAAAAGAATTCCAAATAATTTATGTAGATAATCAATTCCAAATAACCTATGTAGGCAAAACTCCCCTCTTCTTAAGTGTGACCTGTGCATGCTGACTTCCTTGCAGAGAGCACAGTAAGGAAAGGGGAAGAAAAAAGCAAGTACAGTGGAGAAACCTGACAGACACCTCCCTAGCTGAGTGATCAAGGTCAACATCCAGGCGGTCAGTCTAGCTGACAGCACGTAGGCTGTGTGACAGGCTGAGACCAGCACGTCACAGCCGTGGTCTTTACCGCCCGAACTCATGACTCCAGTCTGCTCACGAGAAAAGCATCAGGCAAGCCTCAGTTAGGCATTCTACAGAACGTCTGCCCTGTGATGCTTACCCCGTCAAGGTCATCAAAAGCAAGGAGAGTTGGAGACTGTTGCAGACAAGAGGAGCCTATGGAGACAGGAATATAAATAGAATGGAGCGTCCTAGGTTAGATCCTGGAGCACAGAAAGGACTTGGGTAAAGAAAAAAGACACCTGAATACAGTATAGATTTTAGTTATTAGCAGTGTGTCAGTATTGGCTCATTAATGGCAAAGGTACTATGCTAAGCTAAGCTGTTAGTAAAAGGAACTAGGTGTAGACTATGTGGGGACTCTTTGTGCTATCTCTACAATTTTCCTGTAAATCCAAAACTTACTAAGGGAGAAATTTTATTTTAAAAAACTAAGCAAAGTGGGGCAGTTGGTCACTTCCTGCATGGAAGCTTCGTAAAGGCGGAAAACATGTCTCACTCCAAGTTTCCTCCTGAATCTCTCTGGGCACGCCTATGACAATGTTAGAGCTACCTAAGCATTGTTTGAACTGAATTAAATTGGAAGGCTGAATAACAACAACAGAAAAGTAACCAAACAATTAGAATATAGTATAATTTTAAGGGAAGAACAAAATAATGTAAGAACACCTACACCAAACTTAAACCTTTAACCTAAGACATTGCAAGCACATCCTTAAAAATGCTACTGTAAGGTACTGTACTCTGTGACATGACCTTACCCAAACATTTATTTTGACCCAAACTGAAAGTTGCCTCCTTTATGAAGAACGCTTCTTTTGGGGACTTTCATTTTTTGAATGTAGAAACATTAAAAAAAAAAAGTTGTAAGTATTTTAAGTATTTAAAATTATGGTAAAGTTCTTAACAAAATAGAGTGTAGGTAAAAATGTGATTGGGCAGTGGATTTCAGTGCTTTTCCAATATATTGCCATGGAAGCAATATAAATGCACATTGGTTATAGAAACTTCAAAATGGAATATTAAAGAAATAAATCACAACAAAATTTTAGAGACAAGAAAAGACAAATGAAGATAATACAATGACTCCACTGATATTTAAGACCTGGACATGATTATGCAAGTTTTATATAAAAAGTGAACTAGATACACTCCTAGATAATCATTCCTGTTGGTCCAACTGATGCTCAGAATTTTAAAATTGAGAATTTATGTACAGGATCTTTTAAGATCCACCATCCCTCCCCCAACAAATGACATATACACACACCTTTTCTTAGGTCACTATGAACCACCTGGATATTAGCAATGGCTGTTAGAAGTTGAAGTGGGTGAAAAGGAGGAATTCACCCTTCACCAGCCACGTGCCTCCCCAACGTGAAGAGGGCTCCTGAGAGAGGTTCAGAATTCTAAATTACAGCCTCTGGAATTTGACTTTGGTCTGGACCAGCACACACATCCAAAAGCTACAATGGGTGGGAGTGAGTGGTACTATGGACTGAATGTTTACATCCCAAGTTCATAGGTTGAAATCCTGACCCCCACGTGGTTATTAGAAGGTAAGGTTTTGGGGTGATTAGGTCATGATGGTGGAGCCCTCATGAGTGAGATTCGTGCTCTTATAGAAGAGACCTCAGGGAGCTCCCTCCCCCTCCTGTTATGTGAGGACACAGTGAAAGGACAGCCATTGAGGAAGCAGTCCCTCGCCAGATACGGAGTCCACCAGCACCTGGTCTTGGACTTCTCAGCCTCCCGAACTCTGAGAAATGAACGCCTCTTGTCCTTGAGCCACCTGGTTGATGATGCTTCGTTACAGCAGCCCTGACAGGACTAAGACAGTTGGCTTTCTAAGGAAGAAAGATTCTTGTCATCAGGAGGGTTTGAGTTATCACCGCATGGACATCTGTCTTCATGGGTGTGGGGGCCAATCCGTAGCTGGAGGATCCTGAAATTAGTGTCTACAACTGGGATGAGGGAAACTGAGATCCTGGACCAACTGAGAGAGGAAGAATTATGGTTCCTGGCAAGGCTCCTGGACCAGAAGACAACTGAATTTAAGTCAGAAATAAGGCAGAGAGGTACTGAAATCTGCCACATAAAGCAGTCATTGGAGAGGGAGGCTGTGAGTCGCACTCCCACTGGCGCTCAGGGAGGTAATAATAATGTTAGAAACAAAGACACTTGCTAGTAGCTAGCATTTGTTCATCAGTTATGTAATAATAAAAGCCACCCCTTACTGGATGCTTTCTCCCCTCCAGGCCCTCTTCCAAGCGCTTTCCTTGTGATCCCTTATGCTGCACTTACAACCTACGAGGTCGACACTGTCCATCGCCTCTGTACTGCACGGGAGGAAGCTGGCACACGAGCAGGGCAGCAATGTGCCGGACATCACGTGGACAGCGGTGAGCAGAGTTAGAATTCAGCCTCAGGCAGTTTGGCTCCAAAGTCCACTTTGGACTATGGTGTTCAGTCCTATTTGATCTTCACAGCAACCCTCTAAGTTAGGACTGTCATTACTCACACTTTCTAAATGAGAGAACCGAAACGCAGAAAGTAGAAAGGTTAAGCGATTCCTCTCAAGATCATACAACAAATTACAAGGTGAAGAGGTAGATCCTGGACTCAAAGAAAAGTTCTTTGAACTCCAAGCCCACACTCTGAGCTACGAGATGAGGCACCTCCTCCGGCGCACTGACCTGCACTCACTTCAGGCAGGATGGAAGGAGCTACAAGCACCTTATCAAGTCTAATATTCATGAGCCCTGGAGGCCAAGCAGAAAGTGAACAGAGCCTACAGACATCATCATCCTGGTCTCTGAACGAAGCCAGGACGGCAGGATCTGTGTCCTTAGACTCAGAATCTGAACGTCAAATTTTAAGTGATCAATTTTACATTCTGCATTCTTTTTCTTACTAGTACTTTGAGAAATTATTGACATGCAGCATCGTATAAGTTTAAAGCCAACAGCATGATCTGATTTACAAATATTGCAAAATGACTCTAAATAGGCTCAGCCAACATCCATCTTGTCATGCAGGTTCCATAAGAAGAAAAGAAGAAGGGAAAACAAATTTCTCCTTGTGACGGGAATGCTCAGGCTTCACTGTCTTAACAACGCTCATGTCTAACACACAGCAGCGCTGGCTCCAGCCACCCTGCTGAGCATCACAGCCTCAGGCCTGACTACCCCGAAACTGGAGGTGTGCACCCTTTGACGATCTTCCTCCAATTCCTTTCCCCTCCCCACACCCAAACCCCTGGGAGTCACAAATCTCATCCTGTTTTCTGTGAGTTTGCATTTTTCTTTCTTTCTTTTTTTTTTAGATTCCTCATGTAAGTGAGATCATACAATATTTGTCTTTCTCTGTCTGACGTATTTCACTTAGCATAATGCCTTCAAGGTCTGAACATGTAACAAATCGTAGGATTTTGTTGGGTTTTATGGCTAAATAACATTCCATTGTCACACCACAACTTCTGTCTCCATTCACCCATCGATGGACATGTGGGTTGTTTCCACGTCATGACTTTTATAAACAAGATACTGTGGACATGGGGGTGCGGATATCTTTTTGAGTCAGTGTTTTCTTTACTTCTGGGTATGTTCCCAGCAGTGGAATTACTGGATCAGACAGTCGTTCTACTTTAAATCTTTTGAGGAACCTCCATACTATTTTCCACAGCGGCTGCACCCATTTACATCCCCACCAAGAACGCACAGGGTTCCCGCTCCTCCACGTCCAGCATTTGCTGTCTCTTTATATTCTTGGTTTTGACCCAATTTTTCCAACCTGTAAAATTTTTTGAATCTTGATTCTACTTTCTATCCTATTAACTTACCCTTTCTGGGTTTTTATCTGAACCTTTGATTAATCAGCATTTTCATTCAAAAACAATCAGAGAAACAATAAAAGAAAGACTTTCCGAAAGTTTTTTTTTTTCACTGAAATTTCTGTGAAAGCATTATGAGCCACTGTAAAATAATATGGCAGAGGCTTTTTTTCTCCTCTCTTTCGGCATGGGCTTCTGTTTTCTTCCCATCCCTTCCCCCAGACTTCAGCGTGCCATTTCCTGAAGCCAGAGTGAGTCAGACAACGATGTTTCTGACTTTACTTCTGACATAATGTTTCCCCAAGGAAGTAACTTCTTCCTTTCTTTTGTTTGGCTTTCTTGATCTTAAAGATGGCCACAAAAACACAAGATATCTTAAACATCTCAGGCCAGTGAAATGCAAACCAAGACCACTGCCCACAAAGCAGTATTTTCTCTCAGAGATTCAGGGATCAGCGTGGGGGGGCCGCCGCGACGCCCCCCACGCTGCCTCGGCGGCCTATCCACTCTCACTTGGGCTGACAGCGCCAGTACCCGTGTGCGATGAGCAGTGCCAGCCCAAGGCTCTATTCCGCTACCAGGACAGGTTGCTCTTCTCTTTTTCCACATCAGAATGTGGTCAGTTGCACAGAACTGAGTTAAATTCATTTGAATTAAATCCCTTGCCCAATGGCACGTGAATCGTGACTTCATGTTCTAAGCTTTTATTTTTAACAACAAAAAAACCCCAAAACAAACCCCAAAACCATTGTCAAAGGATTTAAGTTTTGAATAAGAACCCAAAGCAATGTGAAAAAAAAGAAAAAAAATTATATCAATTCTTTATATGAATTCTTCCAGATTTATGTCTACCAAGAGATGTATGTCCTTTTTTCTCCCTCAAGGTAAAACACAGCCTGTGTGAAATTTCTCCTTTTTCCTCTGCCAGCCCTCTAATAAGATTGCTATCAGTTTTTTTTGTATAAGCAAGAGGAATGAAATCGGAATCAGAGAACTTTGATCCTGGTTTTTGGCCAGTTTCTCCATTAGCCAAACGGCATGTTTTCAGATTTAGCTAGCACTTACTGATCGGTCCATCTTATCATCTAAGACCCACAAAGCAAGACTGTGAGTCTCCATTGGGAGGTGTCAATCTATACTCTACTCTTCCTTATTAACACTTACCAAATCTCTAGTCAACTGATTATTAACGCAATTTTTTGTGTAAGTCTATTGGCTTCCCTGGGCTCTTAAGATTCATGAAGGTGGACTTTGCATGCACAGTGTTGATTTGTGTAACCCCAGTGTGTAACCCAGGGCCTGGCACAAGCAGACACACAGCAAATGCAGCTTGAATAAGCAAGTTAAATAAAAAAAATAAAAAATAAAAACAAAACTGAGGCTCAGAGGTTTAGGTTGCCCAAGACCAAAGTGTTAAATGGCAAGGCTGTGAGTATAACTCAGGTCTTTAACTCCAAAAGGAGTTCCCATTCTTAAGTTATTTCCACATATATTCACCATTTGCTTTTTACGGGTCAATGGAGAGAATCCAAGAATACATGGAGGCAAAAAATAAATTCCCTACATTGAAAAAACGGGACGTTTATTCTAATTGCCCAAACTCCAGGTCACAAAAAATTATTTCTAAACTTTTAAGGAAGAACTCTGCAGGAGAAAGATCCTAGGATTCACACAATTTATTTACTATAGAATAAGGTGGAATTATTCAGGGTCCCTACTGTATGCTGCCCAAAGGAATAAGTCAGCAAAATGCCCAAAGGATGTCACTTGTCACTGGCCTCTCTTGTCTACCCTGTGGGGTCCTGATTACTGGAGGTTCTAGGTTAGGCCGACTTGCTATACTAATACCACACCTAAAATGGAAATGTTTGCACTGTGAACACTCGTGGATGCTAAGTTGATTGTGTTTTTATTTTTTTTAATCTTTCAGCTTCATTAGGTGGACTTGTTACAATTTGACTGCACATATACAATATGTTGCATGTAAATACATATACACAATATACTGCACATATTTTTTAAAATTTGCATATATGTGCTGCACATTGTTTCTAAGAACGTTTAGAGCTTTAGCTTTTTAAACTTACATAGTTATCAAAGGAAAAAAGCCAACTACAAAATAAGAATTAATTCAAAAAGATACATACACCCCACTATTACTGTTTTTATTTTTAAAACATTCCATGAAAATACATGGACAACATTCTTTCTTCAAAAGAAAAATCTTCAGAGTGAGAAAATCAAAGGTTTAGATTTTCAATAATAAACAGTGAACAATAAAGTCTGACATCGTTTTATAGCACAGACCCCTTCAAAGTCACACGGGAGTCAGCATTATTAAAACTTCCTTGCAGTTGTGAGTCAGGGATGAACACAAGAGTAAAACACATTGCAGAGGAGTTTGGAGGGGAAAAAAAAAATCCTGCTACTTTGTTCTGGGTTGAGATTGTTAAGTATTCTCATTCACAGTAATAATTGCCAAAAACCAGGGTCATTTTCCAAGAAATTTATGTTTCTTGGACTTTCTGCTCCAGCTGGCGCATTGATTTTTACAGCGCTCTGTTCCAAATCTCAGTTCCAGCTCGCTGCAGGCTCTGTCCTGTCGTGATTACGGAGGACGGTGGTGCAGGGGCCCTGAGCTGGGGGAGGAGGGAGGAAGAAAGGGAAAATCCATTTTAACTTTGAAAAGTGCTGGGTTGACCTGCATTTTTTAGGGTGATAGTGTCACTTAGACATGCTGATTGACTACAGAGCCTCCCTGCTTCTGGTTTCTCTCCACTCAAGAGCAGACAGGCTGTTTTTGCAATAACCTTTCCCACTTCTGCCCACACGGGTGGCTCCTTTCCTTCCTCTAAATCATTGTCTTCATGAGGTTTATGCAAACCTCCTTCCAAGGCTCTTTGAATGCTGTGGCATATTGTAAATCACATGCTGGCTTTTTCAGTTGCCTGGGCATTATTTTGCAGATCTTTGGCTACTATTTTTTTTTTTAATTGAAGTAGAGTCAGTTACTATGTGTCAATTTCTGGTGTTCAGCACAATATCCCAGTCATGCATATATATATATATATATATATATATATATATATATATATATATATATATATATATATATATACACACACACACACACATATATTCATTTTCATATTCTTTTTCATTAAAAGTTATTACAAGATATTGAATATAGTTCCCTGTGCTTTACAGAAGAATTTTTTTTTTTACCTGTTTTTATATATAGTGGCTAACATTTGGCTGTTTTTTTAAAGGTGACGGATTTGTGGTTAAAGCTTGGCCAAGTTGTCTGTGTCATTTGTCAGGTTTTGAAATGCAACTGTAAAACTTCCATTGATCTCAGCAGTGGCTGAATGGATGGGTTTGCTCACATTCACTCACTAAGCATTTCATTTCATGAGTTAGGATATCCGCCTTCGGACCCTCCTTGGGGACTTGCATGAATGGCCCCCCACTTCTTCTCATCAACTTCAGACTTGCTATGTGGTCTTTTAAAGCTGAGCATCATGAAATAAAATGTTAGCTGAGCTCACTTCCCCTTCGTGCAAAACAGCTTCACCCCTTGTGGGGCCACGGTCCTCCTCAACATGGCAGGTTCCTCCTACTCTTTGCTTTTCCTCATATGGTGTCTGTACCTTCCCAGAAAACCCCCTTTCTCCTTGAGACTGAGTCAAGCCCACCACAGGGGCCCAGATTCTGTTCCAACTCAGATTTCTCTCTCCTCCTACCCTTCCCCTCACTGACCCTGTAAGTTTCAGCTGCCAAGCATGTCACGACTTTGGCCACAGACAGACCTGCTCTGTCACTACTGATGTGACTCTGTCCACATTATTTCACATGTCTCCCTTGATTTAGCATCTTCGTCTGTATCGAGAGATGAAGGATAGATTGCTCAGAGGATTACAGGTGTAACATAAAAAAATAATTATTAGCACACGTTAAGTACAAAATATGTTAGTTCCATTTTCTTTTACCCTATAATTTTCTCTGCTGTTTTGATGCATTTACACCCTGGCACTTTAGTAAAATCCTCTGAAGGACTAGCATTATATACATTTCTTTTGCAACCTACACAGAGCCTCTCTATTGAGGCATATGGGTCCTGAGGGAAAAAGATAATGAACTAGAATATAAACTGATCTGCTTCTTGAAAGCAGGTGAGTGGATTGTTCTCAAAGCCTGTGGATGCTTGGCTGTGAGCTCTTATTGGCAGGAGAGCTCCCTAGTGTTGACTGTTAACCCCAGTGTGGGAGCGAGGTGGGTTTGTCCAGACCCTGAGCCCAGCGCCTGCCTAAATCAGCTCTGCCTCTGCTCCGGAGGAGCCGTGTCCCCTTGGGCCCCGGGCAGCATCTCTGGGCTTCAGTGTCCTCTTCCGTGAAATGAGGGTAACAGTGGCAAGTGGGACTTTATGGAGGTGTGTTGTATTAAATGAGGATATATATACACACACGTTGATATATATTTATACAGACACACGTTGTATAAAAGCCACATGAGTATTTGCTGCAATCATAATTATGCTATTATTATTATTATTATTATTATTATTATTATCATCATCATCATCATCATCATCATCATCATCATCATCATCATCATCATCATCATCATTTGAGCTGGATAAAAAGCAGCTGTTGTTGTCCCGAGAGGAGCCATCACATAGTGGAAGGAGAATAGAGTTTGGATCCAGATAGACCCAGATTCTGGAAGCCCTTGCTTCTCTTAAGGTAAGGGTCTCCCAGTCTGTTCTCAGAGACAGGAGATAAAGCTAATCCTCATACATTTTTTGTGAGAGTTGCGTTACATAAACACTAACTGCAAAGCACTGAGCACAGTGACTGGTCCAAAGCAGGTCCTCAAAAATGGAGCTGATATTATTATTATTATTTTATTATTTATCTAATCTGTTATACAAGGGACCATTGTTTACCACCAAGACAAAAAGAAATGTTGTCAATTACATAATAATAGGCCAGCAAGACAAGATATATTTGCTTTTCAGATAAACAAGGATGTGGGGGGAAAAAAAGCGTCAACTAGACGAAAGACACGCGCTTTGCTAAGTAAGGGATCAGGAAAGAGCGAACCTCCAGGGGCGGCTCCGGGCCTGGGAGGTGGAGGCAGCCTGCAGAGGGGTGAAGGGCAGTCCCTGGGCCTGTCAGGGTCTCAGGCCCTGGACTCTGAGATGTCACGCCTGGCCATGTGAGAGGATACCCTTTTAATCCCCGTGAGCCCCACGGGAAGCTCCCAGGGACTCATGGCTTAGCATAACTGCCTCTTCCCCAATTATCTGGTGCCAACAAAAGAAAGCTACCATCAGTCCGAGCAAGGACTGAGTCACTGTCCACGGCAGCCCCTGACCTTCAGCACAGCCGACAGGCGCCCAGGGCGGAGGTCAGGAGCGAGGCACTCGGTGCTCTGGGAGAACTGGCAGGACAGGCCTTCCGGTCGGTAATGTTTTCAGGAGAAACGTTTTATGAACCTGGGTTCTCACCTCTTTCCATCCTTAGAAAAGCACGAAAAGCTTTAGCTAAGATGTCTGTTCCTTGTGACAAGCCTTGTGACGACCTTCTACCAAGACGCATGCTGGTCGCACGTGTGCCCCTGGCCTGGCTGTCCCCCCCCCCACCCCGGCCCCGCCAACCTTGTAGGAAGAGTCTCAGAGCTGCGGAGCGCCTGGCTCCCAGTAAGATACCGAATAAACTCGACTCACACCTTTTACGTTGTGTGTTCTTCTTCAGTGGACACTGGTCAGGAGACTTTCGACAAAATGCAGCGAAATGCAACTGGAGCAGGTGGCCCTTGAACTAGTTGCACTGGTGCTCTGGCTCGGGCCCTCCGCTTCACGCTCGGCGGCGGCGCAGGCGCAGACGCAGACATCGGGCGCACGTCTTCTCAGGCTTCGAGGGGTTTCCTTTCTTCCTACAGCTGCACCAGATTTTCATCCCATTTCCTCTGAGTGACCATGAAAAAAGGCTCTTCTTTGTCTTTTTCTGGTTCTAAAACCCGAGAGAATAAATTGAGTTTTTGGGTCATTGCCAGATGTGTGATAGGTCTGCAAGGAAAACAATAAGCAATCTTTTCTGTTTGGAGAGACGAGATTCGGAGACTACTGCCCTGACAGGTGACGCATGAGCCCAGGCCCCTCTCCTCTCCCCCAGCCCGCCTTCTGATTAGCTTTCCTTTGAAGGTTGGCTGAGATGAGTTAGAGCATCTTTCCTGATTCACATCCAGTGCATGTGGGGGTGTTACAATTTACACTCAAAACTACAAACTTTGCAACGCCAGGCTCTAAATCATCACTATCACTCAGTTTAGTCTAGTGCCACTGGCCTCATCAGACACATATTTCTCTCTGTCATAAGGGATTTGGGGTCAGCTGATTTCCAAGTTTTAGAACACAACTGTTTCCTTTTCATTCCTGCACATTCCTCATTCCGCATGAATCTAAATAGTTCTTTAAAAACTTGTCGTCTTTCACGGCCAAGCACGGCTGCAGTGTTCGTTCCTTCTCTCATTTCTAATCATATGGGGCTCACCTTGTCACTGCAGGACCTAAAGGGCTTAATCTTATGGGAGATGAAGAAAAGGGCCTCAGAAGAGGAGCATCCCTGTGTTTTTGTGCAGACTTTCTATTTATAGTCCCCCCTGCTAACGGGGACGTGGCTGGCGCACACAGGGGAGCGCCAGCGAACCGGCCTCGTCCGGGAAGAAATTGTCCCTCTCGCACAACAGACCCAATTTTACTGCTATTTTGAAATAGAGTGAGAAAGACCCCGTGACTTTTCACCAGAAAAGAGTGACCTCTTCCCTTAAGTAAATGCAGAGGTTGTTTCCAGATGCAATGTTGCTACCACCTAAAACTGAAACAAAAAGTTTCTCCACAAATTAATTTGACCAAAACAAATTAGAATAAAATACAATCAATTGAGCAAAACAGCCCTGCAAAGTATCTCCTGTCTTGTTCTCGATTGTAGGACCCTTGGGAACAAGGATAACCTTCCTCGTATTTAATTCTCCTGCTATTTTAGAACAAGGCTTGACAACTTGTAGGTTCTCAACAATGTTTCCTTAATTAAGTAGAATTAATGATTAAGCTCCCAGCCACCGCTGCAAACACTCATAGCAAAGAAATATACTTTTTTGCATAACTCATATAGAAGTAGAATAAGTTTGCTGTAAAGCAAAGAAAAAACACGGATATGCAAATAGAACATTTTTAGCCAGTATCTCACCACCCAAAGGCAACCACTCTTAACATTTTGGCAAATACAAGTGTTTAGAACCCAGTCTAAATTTGGGGTTCAGAATTCCAAACTCAGAGGAATTGAATACAAGCCATACTATAACATGATCAGTAATTCCAACAAAAATAGGATGGACTTGCACTGCAGAACTGTTTAACTCATAAAGGAAAACCCTTTTCTAAGTCAGTCATAAAGAGCATTGCAGTTGGGCTCCCCAAGGAGAAACAGACCCTGAGATGAAGCCAGGTGTGCAGAGGTTTTATTGGGGCATAACACCTATGAAAGAAAGAACAAGAAAGCAGGACTGGGCAGGGGTCTATCAGGCCACGATGCAGATTTGACAGCGACGCCACCAGCCTGACGGGAAGTCCTGGCAAAGACGGCCCATCCCAGGAGTCCCTGGTTGGGTGGAAGTGGCTGGAATTACCACCTTGCTCAGTCCTTGGTTGGTGGCCCCCTCGAGAACGTGTGCACTTGGGTCAAAAGCTGAGCTGGGTGCAGACAGAGCTGCCGGCTGGGGGCTGACAGCTGCCCAGAGTGCCGGTGGCCCGCCAATGACACCTTCCTCCAGAATGGATCTGGGTGCCATCTCCTCTTTCAGCCACAAAAATATTCTCTTACGTTTCCTCTGAAAAGAAAACTAATTGTGTATTGAGAGCTTTAATCCACGAGGAGCTTACTTTCGGGTGCGGTGTGCGTTCAGCCTCTAAATGGTGCCCTTTCACTGACAAGCGCATCGCTTTCCACGGACTTTAATGTGACCATTTACTGCGACTCTGGATGTGCTACTGGACGGTGGTTCCTGAAGGCTGGAAGAAGCCCTCCTCACTTTGGGGGCTCTTCACAATAAAGGCTGCAGACATAATACGTTTTTCAGATCAGTCTGCATTATGAATGCTTCCCCCTTTACTTTCTTACGTCTAGACCATCATCAGAACAATAAATTGAGTCCTGATTTGCAGTAATGTCCAATTTCTGCGGCATGAACACTCCCACCATGACTGACTTCAAGCTGCCAGTGTGGTACCACTCAGCGCAGCGCTGGGAGGAGACAGCAGGAGGACACTGCTGTGCAGTGTCTCCTCCGTGCAGATGAAGCAGGTGTAAACAACCTCGGGCAGAACAGCGGGAGCACGGACAACGGGAGCTCAGTCAGTCACAGCAAAGCCATTGGTCAGCGAGCCTTGGGTATTTATTGCTTTTGTTTTTAATGTAATTAACCTGTAAGTTTATATAATTTAACCTTTAATGATGTCTGTGGTTAAAATCTGGTTCACAAAATTTTTGAAAATTTTAACAACAGGCTCTCATAAGCCAGCCCAAGCCAGCTCCAGTAGTTCACTACAAACTGGAAATTTCCCTGTTTGGTGCCAATCCTGGAGAAACTTGAGCACAGAAGCACGAGGGTTCAGGCACGAGAGAACACAGGAAGTGGAAACAACATATCTGTTCACAATGAGACAAACTGATGAATAAACTTGGGTCCATTCACATAATGCCATATTAAAATTGGTTAAAAATAAAATAAGATGAATTAGATCCTCATTTATCAACATAGATCAATCCCCAAAGAAGCTGCAAATACTTTCATGCAGTATGGTACTAATTGTGCAAAAATTTAAAACACACAAACATATTTTAAATCTAGTTTATGAAATTAGATTTGAAACACACGAAGTTCAAGATGGGAGTTACCTCTGGGGAGGGAATGAGAGGTGGGCGGGAACTTTAACTGCGTCTGTAACATTTTATTTCTAAAGAGAAAATGATAATCTGAGCATTAATCACAAAGAAAGAAAAGCCAACATGATGTGCCCCTGATAGAAATATGCAAGATACCTGTGCAATATACTTGCTAAAAAAGAGGACTTACATCTGCTTAAACTTCTAGACCCAACTCCCAATTCACGGAAAAGCAGGGACAAAGGACAATGTTAAATGGGGCCACTGGGATGCAGTCAGCAAAACCTGGAGTGCGGGTTTCTTCAACCAATGAATTACAAGGAAGGCGACAGAGAGCAGGGTGAGAAATCTACAGATGAAAAAAGATCTATCAATCGATTGCAATGTAAGAACATTACTTTGGTTTTTGACTCAAACAAGTAGGCTGTTAAAAATTAAGGAAGAAAATGGGAAAATTTGAAAACTGAAGGTACACGGGAAGATATCCATTATTTAGGTGAACTAATGATATTGTGGGTATGTTTAAATAATCTTTATTTTTTACATACTAATGTTCAAAAAATGCATGGATGAAATGGAATGATGGCTAGGACTTGCTTGCAAATGATCTGGAGGGGGCTGCTGGGGCACATGGGTAGAGATACAGGTGAAACAGGACTGTTGTTTCTCCTTCTATGTGCTTGAAATTTTATATACTTTTTTTTAGAGGAGAAGGAAGGGAAAAAACAAGAAAAACAATCTGTTCACTAGGTGGTTTAACATCTATTACATCTAACTGGGTGTCATTTTATCTTCTGTATGTTTTGGTTAGTTTGAAATACAACCTAACTTAAACTTTTAAAAGACTTAAATCTGCATAAATACCTCCAAAGTATCACAAACAAAATTTACTCTGACGATATTTTAAATACCACGATCGGGCTTCCGGGGAAGGAGAGATAAGTTATCAGCCGTGAGACTGGGGCTTCGCACAGCCTCCCGTTCGTGCGTGCCAGACCCTTGAGTTAACCTCCCACCAGACTGCCGCGGCCCCCCTCAGATAGCGGCCACCGCTGTCTAGTGCCAGGAGCCAGAAGTTAACCCTTCCTTGCGCTGAAACAAGCAAGCCTCAGCTCTACGGCTGCTCAGCGGAGCCGCGAGGCTGCCACTTCCAGGTAAATTTCCTTTCCAGTCTCTTGTGTCTGTGAAGAGGGTGTCTTCCTGATCTGTTCTGTCTGTAGGTTATCAGGCCACTTAAGTCTTGCTGAATACTTCCAAACTTTTGAGGGTGATTTAAACATTCTCCATGCAAACTGTATATCCTTCCCGACGCCCCCATGTGCACACGCACACACACTCATATTCATCAGTCCATATTGAATACTGTACGACCCCCTCCTGGTGGCCACTCACAAAAGACGTGGCGGAAGTTGGGCATCTTCAAAATTAAATTAATTAAAAAGAAAACAGTACTGGTCAGAGGCAGAGAACACTTTACACGTTCTTCCAAAGATACCATGCTTGATTTTTCCTAAAATGTAAAATCTTTTTTTCTGAATTTAGGCTCTTCAGTGCTTTGATTGCTCTAGTTTTCCAGTAAAAACCAAATTTCCATTAATTCACAGATACCAAGAGGTGTCTGAAGGCTTCTCCACGCGAACGGCCAAAAGTCACACAGACCACTGGCTTGGGCTCTGCAGTAAATGACTTACTGGAAAGGCAGGATATTAAGAGTGTGAACTTTGAAACCAAAATGCTGGTGTGCAAATTCCAGCTGTGTCACAACTAGCTAATTGACCGTGGGGAAGCTGCTAAACTACATTGCGTCTTAGTTGCCCCTCTTTAAAACAAGCGTAACAATAGTACTTAATTCATAGGTATGTTGTGTAAAAATTAAAGTTAACATATATAAAGCACCAAGAATAATGCTTGGCATGGAACGAATGCTACAGACGTTGCTAGCATAGCACGTAAGCTAGTAAAGGACACTAGCTGGTGTCACTTCATGCTCCTAATGGCTGGCACCATTTTACAGATGAGGTTGAATGACTCGTTCAAGGTTGAAAAGTTCATAGTAGCAGAACAAAGGCTTGAATCCGAGTCCTGCCAAAGCCTGTGCCCTTCCTACCACACAGCTAGTCTTTCCTGTGTCTGAGCACTTACCAAGATCCTGCACTATTAAGAAAGCCATCTTTGCAACAAGACAGGAAATTTAACCTAAAGCCTACATGGCTTTGGGATATTTAAGAATAAGGAAATTGAAAATAATGTAATTGTCCAGTTCCTATATTGAGCGATTCCAACCAGAGATTGAGAGAGATTCGGAAGAGTTAAATTGGAGTATCAGGTGATTAACATTTTGATGTAAATGTTCAGACTATTTAAACAACTTCACGTTGCATTGGGGTAACTAGTTAAGCAGGTACCAACAGTAAATATTAATGGTTCTAGGATTAAACACGAAACACATGAGTCATAATCATTTCTTTCATATCATCATGAGGCAGAAGACATACTGTCAAAGAAGTGACACATCTGAAATCAAATGAGAAAACATATGTCAAAGCCAACTACAAACTTAAAAGTAACCACAACAGTGCAGTGTTGCCTACTGCTGTGGGTCGAACTGCGTCTTCCAGAAAGGCGTGTTCACGTCCTAACCCTGATCCCCGTGATTGTGACCCGATTTGAAAACAGGCTGTTGGCAGGTGTTATCAACTTAAGAGGGGGTCAGATCGAATTAGGGTGGACCTGAAGCCAACATGACTAATGCCTTCTAAGAAGAGAAGAGGCTCGGACCGAGAGGAAATCTCCCTGTGAAGACAGAGGCAGACTGTGTGGTAAACCATCTACCAGGCAAGGGAGGCCAAGGTTTTCAGCAGAAGCCAGGGGACAGGCGTGCAACACTATCTCTCAAAATCTTCAGAAGGAACCAATCCTACTGACAGCTGGATATTGGACTTCTTACCTCCAGAACTGTGAGAGAACACATGTCTGTCGTTTAAGCCATCCAGCTTGTGGCGCTGTGTAAGGTTCTCCCTGCAAAACCAACACACGTATAAAGGTTGATTCAATAAATGCGCAGTGAGTTTACAGCAGTGCTTCTGGGCTGACAGTTCTTTTCTTTAACACTGTATTTTCAGCAGTTCTCATTGAAGTATGTCAGAATAGTTTAAAGCACACAGACACACAGACACACACATAAAACTTGTACTTGAAGACCAAAGAAATGACAGAAATTATGATTTAGTATTTAACATATTAAACACACATCATGTATCAACTAAGTAAAACATTATGCTAAGAAGACTCACAAGCACATTTTTTTTTCAAAAAAAGACCAAAAAACCTATTGACAAAAAATATACAATTACTTGAGGATGCTTTTCCTCCCCAGTTTAATTGAGATATAATTGAGATGCACCACTGCATAAGCGTAAGGTGTGCAGCATGACGGCTTGACCGGCGCATAATATATTGTGAAGTGATCACGGCTGTAAGTTCAGTTCGCATCCACTGTTCTCATATAGACACAATAAAAAGATAAAGAAGTTTTCCTTGTGGTGCGAGTCCTTAGGATTTACTCTCATAACAACCTCCGATGGCACCGAAGAGCAGCGTGGACAGCAGCCAGCAGGCCGTACGTCATGCCCTCAGAACTTCATCTTAACAGCTGGACGCTGTAACTTTCCTCCAGTGCCTCCTGCCTCAACCCTCTTCCTCTGATAACCACAGATCCGATCTCTTTCTCTGTGAGTTTGGATGTTATATCTTTTAGATTCCATATACAAACGAGATCGTACAGTATTGGTCTTTCTCTGCCTGAGCTGTTCCACTTAGCATAATGCCCTCCAGGTTCATCCATGTTGTCACAGATAGAAAGATTTCCTTCTTTTTTATGGCTGAGGAATATTCCATTTTATTTGTATATACTACATCTTCTTTATCCCTTCATCTGCTCATGGGCACTTAGATTGTTTCCACACGATTATTACAAACAACACTGCAGTGAAATGGGGGTACAGGTATCTTTTTGAGGTAGTGATTTTATTCTCTTTGGAAAAATACCCAGAAGTGGAATGGCTGGATCACATGGCAGTTCTAGTTTTAATTTTGTTGCAGAAACTCCACACTGTTCTCCATAGCGGCTGCGCTAATTTGCCACCCCATCAGCACTGCCCAAAGGTTCCCTTTTCTCCGCATCCTGACCACCGCCTGTCTTTCTGATAAAAGCCCTCTAACAGGTGTGAGGTGGTATCTCCTCGTGGTTTTTTCAGGTCAACTCTTCAGTTGCCCATCAATGAACCAGTGATAGACTGCATCTAAGGTTTTCAATAAAGAAATAAAAACACAACAAGAGGGGAAAACTGAAAACAAGTGCCTCAGGGATTCAAGTCCAATTATAAGTTTGGAGATGCTGGGGTCATGAATTCTAAAGGATAGTGGAAGATAAACCCACAATCCACACTACCTTTATTTCAGTCAGTATTACAATCTCACGCAGGAACAGATGCATGTATATCTGTGCAGTTTCAGACACCATCAGTGTATCAAGTGTATTTGGTTAAAAAAATGTGAAGAAAACATTAGCAATATTCTCTCTGAATGACAGAGAAAAAGCTGAACATACATAGACTCATTAAGCGAAAGCACTTTTAGTTTTCTTTCTTTCCTCTACTTCTTTAATTTTTTCTTCTTTCCTCGCTTCTATCAGCCCGCCCCTCCCTAGAGCAGAAGAACCAGCCAAGTTTCACCCATTAAAGCATCTGTAATACAGACTTAAAAAAAAAAAAATTTGCCTCCAAGCAAACTTTGCTCTTCTGAGGTCTTCTGAGTGATACCATTTAGTTATGCAAATGTAGGCAAGAAAGCCCCTGCCTTGGGGAAACTTCAAGCATCTTTTGTCTGATTTGACAAGGCTGCCCCTCCCCTTGGAATACAAAAAAAAAAAAAAATCAATTTGCATTAAACACCCCCAAGAAGGAATGACCTGCACCCCAACTTCTACTCTCTGAGATTCAAAGTCTGCTAGAGCTGTAGGGGGTTAAAAATGGATTGGTTCCTCCCAAGGTCCAGGGATAGCGCAGAGGGATAAGGGTTTAGAAATAAAGCTTCCATGCCGGGACAAAGGAAGAGCATGAAAAATCAGTTCCAGTGCTGAGTCTGAGTCTTGGAGAGACAGAGAAGTGCAGTTCTGGGGTTGCTGCAGCCAGCACAGAGGAGGCTGACTTCAGCTCTGGGGGATACGACTGTGTGGAAACTCACAGCCTGGCCCTGTGGTCCCAAGCAAGCTCTTCTTTCCTGAGGAGTCACCTTTCCTCCTAGGGGACTCTGGAGGGGCAGTGCCTTGTCCAGCATCTGAGAGAGTGGCAAAGCCTTAGTGGGATTTTCCGTGCTATGGACCAGACCCTCAAAAACAGCTGCTCCTTCAGAGAGCAAAGTTCCCACAGACCAGAACACTTGGAGATACTGGGAAGAACCCAATGGGTGTCTGAGCAGAGCCCAATCCTAGTTCTCCCAGGAGAAATATTTTAGCTTTACGTCTTCCATAAAGTTTGCCTAAAGTAAGGGAAAAACAACCATGATAAATTTAACTCAATAAATATTTGTTGAGGGGGAGGGTATAGCTCAGTGATAGAGCGTATGCTTAGCACGCATGAGGTCCTGGTTCAACCCCCAGTGCCTCCATTAAACACGCACACACAAATACAAAAATTTTGTTGAGACAGTTATTGAGCCTGCTAGTAGAGTGGGCATGATAAAATATAATTGGGTAAAAAAAGATAATCCAAAACACGTCTTTGTCCTCGGGGAACTTATTGTCCAGAAATGGGTGGGTGGGCTGAGATGCAGCTGCTGGCCGCGTGGAGTTATTCAAACTTAAATTAATTTAAACTAAATGAGAGGTACGAGTCAGCTGTTCAGTCACAGCGACCGCACTTCACGCTCTGTGAGCCCCATCTCCGTCACCACGGAGTGTTCTTCTGGACAGCACTGGTCTAGAGGGTTTTTTGCAGAAAAGCTCTGAGAGCCATATGGCTTCTATGGCAACTACTCAACCCTGCCGTGGTAAAAGCAGCCGTAAACACTAAGTAACGGAATGGACGTGGCTGTCACCCAATAAAACTTTATTTACAGAAACAGGTAGCAGGTCAGATTTTTTCCTGTGGACCATAGTTTGCTGAGCTCTTGTCTAGAAAAGAAACAACTGGCTTTGGTGTAAGGCTATCACATGGAATAGAGAATACAGTAATTACCTTTCTGTGGAAGGTAATTCTGTAGATATTCACTATAGATACATTACCTATAATAATAAATGATTTTTGTTTAAAGCCGATGGACTTTTGGGTGATTGGTTCTGCAGCAAGAGTGTAAGGGACACACTTTATCATGTCACCCCTCTAATGCCTTATGTAAACACCTTTCTAAATGCTGGCATGGAGTACTGAAGGGGAAAAACCCACAAAGGGACCAGCAAGACCTCCCAGGCAGGGCCATTGCCTTCCCGTTTTTGCGCTTCTGTAAAACAGCTTGCTTCTAGGAAAATGAAACTTACCCCTAAAACTCCATTGGTTTCCCCAAAGCTAACTCCTCATTGGTCCATTTCTAACACCTCATTTGCATTTACCCCTAAAATTCCATTGGTTCCCAAAAGCTCATTCCTGACTGGTCCATTTCTAACGCCTCATTTGCATATGGCACGAACTTAATTGAAACCTAAAACCCTATAAAAGCCTGTGTAAATCTACAGACGGGGTCCAGAGCTTGGAGTGTTAACTCCTCTGAGCCAGCCGGTGTAATAAACCTAAGTTCTCCAACCTTCCGAGTGTCGCTTGGTCTCTCGACAGGATTCAGGTATCTGCAACAGTATGTCTGCCATAGTTTTGCATCTTCCAGTGCTCAGATCCAAAACCTCTTTGGAGCCTTTACAAACTTCTCCATGCAATCTGTCAGCCCCTCCCCACAATGGCCATAAACTTAACATCTGATCGCTATACACTGAATTCTAAGTATTTATTATATGCTTCTCTCTCTAAGTAGATAAATAAGCTGTTCAGAAACAGACTTTATGACTTTTTCATTTTTGAATTCTTAGTGTCAACACAGTTCAGCATCTAGTAGGTGTTCAATAAATATTTGGGCTTTTTTGGTAATTTATTTACTTATTGTTTTGACAAGGGATTGGGGGGGTAACTAAGTTTATTTATTTAGTTAGTTTTTTAAGTAGAGGTACTGGGGATTGAACCTAGGACCCTGTGCATGCTAAGCACGTGCTCTGCCACTGAGCTCTACCCTCCCCCACTAAGTGTTTGTTAAATTGGCACAGCCATTTTGGGTATTGTTGACAGCACCTCTTGTTGCCCACACACTTGGCTTTTTTATGAAGCTTTTGTTCTAATGTTTAGCCATTACTTGTATTCTTGCAACAGCTCAACATTGTGCCTGTCCAAAGAGTCGCTGAAGCTATGTGTCTGCTCATCAGTGTGTTCAATTTATCTAAATTTCAATCCACGCCCTTTTTCATTCACAAATGTCAGTTTCCAGACAGATCAGAGTTAGTTTCTTTGTGCATATTTCCATTTTCTAAAAATATTTATGGATACTCATTTTATAAGTGGCATGATTTACATTTGGCATTAGCTGAAAGGCAGTTACATTTTCACCTAAAGCTGCTGTGAATATATTTTAAAGTGAATATAATTTGCACCTTAAATTTGCATTTTTATGACCAGGGGTTGTAATTGAAAGCAAGGTAATTGAAAACACAGAAAATGAAAGATTATTATTATTTAACAATCCAACTACCCAGTTAGAAGTCCTTTTAACAAAGTACAGTAGAAGAAACCATAGCATTAGATCATAAAATATTACCAGATTAAAGTGTATTTCCACAAAAAAACAGCACAGGTAAATGACTATATTCATCTTTCCCAGGCAGGGGAAACTCATTCTGTTGTAAGGAATTGCATTATATTAAATGTCTAGAGAAATATCAACCAGATTTTTTGCTATTGAACACATAAACAAACGACCTCTGCCCTAAAACTAGTGTTTCTTAAAATTGATAATTAAAGTTCATTTCCTGTTTGATACAACTTTAACTCTTTGAATATGTGCTATAAATAATCAGAAAATAAATAAAAGCAAAAAAGATATAATTTATATTGTGAGAATTACATTTTTTATACACATTGAGTTATCATTTCAAAATAGATATTAAAAAGAGCCATTCATAGTAGTCTCTCAGAGCCATACAGGACAACGAACCAGATGACATGAAAGTTCCCTAGATTGTGTTGATTTTCTTTATGTTAAATTCAATTATTAATAATTTTGTTGTTTTTGTTTTTTGTTTTTCTGTTGTTGGTGTGTTTTTAAATAATTTATACCAAATATAATTTACTCTGAAAACTTTCAGATTAATGAACACATACATCAGAGAAAAAACTCAAGAAATAAAAACTTCAGTATCTAATTGTCTAAAATGTCTACTACATTTTAATGTTTTATATAATATATAAAACATTGTTTCTGTTAATCCACCGCTCCAATTACAGCAACTGCTACAGATGTGTCTCTTCCCTGGAACAAACTTATACTGTTGGCCTGTGAAGGCAGCTGTTGAGGTGGTAGGTATTTTTCCTTGGCTGACAATGGGGAGACACAACAGCGGTTTTCTGTCACCTGGCCAGACAGCAGGACTGCTTTACTGTCTTGCCCCAGAGTGGTGACAACTCACGGACTGTGTGCTGTTACTGAGACCACAGAAGCGTGCATTGTCTCATCACACCAGCGGAGTTCGTGCTGGTCCCTGCGCTGACGACACTATGCTGATAGGCTTTAGAAAGCATGTGGTGGCAGCTGTCCAAGGTGTCTTGATAAAATACTTGTGTGCCGAGGGGTAGGTATGGGTTCCACTAAAATACAGAGATTAGCCACTCCAGTAAAATCCCTGGGGATCCAGTGGAACTGAGCACGTCTATCTGTCCTCTCTGAAGAGAAGAAGTTCCTGCACCTTTTCACCGTCTACATTAAGAAAGAGGCGCAGTGCTTGGTAAATATCTTCTGATTCTGGAAGCAACATATACCATATCTAAGTACACTGCTCCCCATCCATTTACTGAATTGACCAAAAGGCTGAAGACTTTTAATGAGTCCCAGAGCAAATGAAAACCTAACAAAAAATGTAATGCAAGGGTCCTTACGATCCAGAAGCTTTAACTGTACTCAAGAGTCTATGACCAGGTACAATGCTGCTGTCAAACACTGGAGCAAATATTTCTAAGGTTGACTCCCAAGGTCTTAGAACAAAGCCACATATGTTTAGCAATAACAACTATATTTTGAGAAATAGCTCTTGACGTAATTTGTCCCTGACAGAGAATGAAAGTCTGACTTTGGAACATCAGGGAACAACATGACGCAACAAGGCACACGTCACAGGGACAGCGATGGTTGTAGTTGATTTGAAGTCCATGAGAAGTCGTTTTCAATCTCTGCACCTTACTGCCTCCCAGAGGCAGGTTTATAAAATTCTGAACGCCAACCTTTTTTTCATTACAGACCTACATTTCTTCCTGTAGTTTTGTTTTACTGCTTCTAGTTCTAATTTCCACAAACTCTCCTAAAATCTTTTACATAAGAAAATATTACAAATATTTGAAAGCTGCTATGAGGTTCTCCATGAGCCTTTAGTTCTAGAAACCAGAGTGTGTTTATTTATTTTATTATGATTTTTTATTGAAGTATAGTCAGTTAAAATGTGTCAATTTCTGGTGTACAGCATAATGTCCCAGTCATGCATATACAGACATATATTCATTTTCATATTTTCAGAGTATGTTTAATGGAAACCTGAGAAAGCTCAGCTCACAGAACTCACCCAATGGCAACAGAGAGAAAATGGCATGCCTGTAACTCCTACTTATTACAGACCCCAATTCAAGCCAACTGTGAGTCTTTATGAGATACAGGGCTAAAAGTTTCCAGAGGAAGGGTCAAGTACCCAGCAATAGAACACAAAACATTAATGGGAAAGATGAACATAATACCATTATATTTTTGAAGTCTCAGTCAAATCCATCCGTGAAATGCATGCTCCTAAAAAGACCCCCATGAGATACCTCACATACCTAATGATTGCATTTTCAGTCTTCTTAAATTTACTGAGACTTGTTTTATGACCTAGCTTGTGATCTAACCTGGAGAATGTTCCATGTGCACCTGAAAACAATGTGTATTCTGCTGCTTTGGGATGGGATGTTCTGTATGTATCTAGGATTAAATGTTTTAGGAATATAATAATAATAAGTGACAGTATGGTACAAGGGACAAGTTTAATAAGGTTCAGTTACAGGAATTCAAAGATAATGGGAAGTACAATAATAAAAGTAGCATTCATTCATAGCACAAAAATTTCCACATTATCACAAGAGAGTCGATTCAGTGGAAATTTAAATTGAAAGCAAAATCACATGGCACAATGGAGGTAAAATACACCCATGAGTATCTGGTATGTCGGTCAAATTGAGCAAGGAAATACTAACGTAAAGTTTTCCTCTCTCTAACCATATTTCTTTCACTGATAAAACACGTATGATTTAGGTTGTATTTTTCATTTATAATCTCTTATATCAGAGGACTATTTTTTCTTAATTTTCCTCTATTTTTTGCACTTTTAGAAAGGGAAATAAAATTAATCTCTTGGAATCCAGACCATATTAACATTGTAGCTCTTTTATTCTGCTGAATTAATTGCACACATGTGAGGCTGAGGGCTCATGGAGCTTTATTCCTGACAATAATATTCTTGGTTAATTATTTCAGTGGAGAGGGCTTTGTTACAAAGTTTTCCACTTAGCCTTCATCACTGTAACAGCTCTTACCCCACAGACTTAGAACCCAACGTTACTCCAGTTGCCAAGTACAACAATGCTGGTAATACATTCACGGCTAGGGGAAATGATTATTGGATGGATCTTCAGACCATTGTCTCCACAGTGGACCAGACCCATTGTGAGCCAGACTTAGCCGTGACTCCACACTTAGCCACCTAGCTCCTATAAATGTCCTCACTCAAACAGAAACATGATAATTGTGTTGGTACAATTCCTCCAAGAAGCAGAAACCAAGATGGTATTAAACATGCAAGAAATTAGATGGCCAACAGACACATACGAAGATGCTCAACATCACCAATCATCAGGGAGATGCAAATCAAAACCACAAGGAGATATCACCTCACGCCTCTTGGAATGGCTATCATCAAAAAGAACACAGTTAACAATGCTGGAGAGGATGTGGACAAGGGGGACCCTCCTACACTGTTGATGTGAATGTAATTTGGTGCAACCACTATGGAAAACAATGTGGAGGCTCCTCAAAAAGTTAAAAATAGAACTACCATATGATCCTGCAATTCCACTCCTAAGTGTTTACCAAAAAAACCCTAAAACATTAATACAAAAAGATACATGCACCCCTGTTTATTACACCGTTATTCACTGCCAAGATATGGAAGCAACTTAAGTGTTGACAGATGAATGGATAAAGAAGATGTAAGACAATGGACTATTTCTCAGTCATAAAAAAAAAAAAAAGGAAGCCTTGCCATTATTGACAACATGAATAGATCTAGAGGGTACTATGCTAAATAAAATAAGTCAGACAGAGGACAATACTGTGCGATCTCACTTAAGTGTGGAATCTAAAAAAAAAAAACAAAACAATACAAAATGAAAATAGACACATAGATACAGAGAACAAAAGGGTAGGTGCTAGAAGTGAGAGGGGTGAGAGGGTGAACTAGGTGAAGAGGATTAAGAGGTCCAAACCTCCAGGTATATAATGAGGAAGTCACAGGGATGTAATACACAGCATAAGGAATATGGCCGATAATATTGTAATAACTTTGTACAGGGACAGATGGTTCCTAGACTTATTGTGGTGATCATTTTATAAAGTATGCAAATATCAAATCATTATGTGATACACTTGAAACTAACAGAATATTCCAGGCCAACTATATTTCAATTTAAAAAAATACATGAAAGAGAAATAAATTATTATCTTAAACCATTGGAGGGTGGGGACTTGTGGAAACGTAGTATCCAGAATATAAAGCATTCCTACAAGTAAGTGACAAAAACAAACAACCCAATTTAAAAAGGGGTAGACTTTTCTTCAGAAAAGATGTACAAGTGGCAATAAATCCATGAAAAGATGCCCCACGTCCCTAAACATCAAGGAAAC
Organism: Camelus dromedarius; assembly: GCF_036321535.1. Taxonomy (NCBI): domain Eukaryota; kingdom Metazoa; phylum Chordata; class Mammalia; order Artiodactyla; family Camelidae; genus Camelus; species Camelus dromedarius. The sequence goes on from NC_087456.1 coordinate 34,773,507, forward strand.
GCAAATCAAGACCACAGTGAGATACCACCTCACACCCATTAGGACGGCTATTGTTAAATAAATAGCAAAGGCTGCTGATGTGGAAAAATTAGAGCCCTCGTGCACTGCTGGTGGCTCAGCCCCTGTGGAAAACAGCATGCCGGTTCCTCAAAAAATTTAAATTGAATCACCATATGATCCAGCAGCGTCACTTCTGGTGCAAACCCAACAGAACTGAAAGCAGGTTCTTGAAGAGATATTTTTACACCAAAGTTCATAGAAGCATTATTCACAGTAGCCAAAAAGCAGCCATGGACAGATGAGTGGGTAAACCAACTGTGGCGCATGCATACAATGTTTATTATTCAGCCTTAAAAAGGAAGGAAATTCTGACACACGTGCAATGTAGATGAACCTTGAAGACATTATTGGTTAAGTGAAATAAGCCAATCACAAAAGGTCAAATACTGCATGATTCTACTTCCATGAGATACCCAGAGTAGGCAGAGTCACAGAGACAGAAAGTAGAAAGGAAGTTGCCTGGGGCAGGGGAGACGGGGCAACGGGAATGGAATTTGGGAAGATGAAAAAAGTTCTGGAGACAGATGGCAGTAATGGTTGTGCAATGCGATTATACTTAATGCCTGTGTAAAATTCTGAATATTATGTTCCTGTATTTTACCACAATTTTAAAAAATTAATGTTTGAAATAATAAATTTTATGTTATGCATATTTTAAATTAAAGCACACATTTAAAAAATGCCAAAAATTTATTTCAGGAGACAACTTGTAAGGAAAAAAAAATGGAGAGGGAGCCAGGAGAGGCCTGGAGAACCATCAGACAATAAAGCCGAGACGCCAAGGGAAGGAGAGAGGGCAGGTAAGCTGGTGGAAGTGTCAGCCCTGCAGTCCTAAGCAGAGTGGGCAAGGCCCTGGGGATCCTTGAGCCAAAAGTGGCCTCTCGGAGAAGTCCCACACCTCTCAGGAGTGGTCCTGCCTTCGTATCGCTGCCATGCTCAGCCATTGGCTGGAAGCAGCGGGGGAAGCACAGCTTCGGCGGGAAGATGGGGGTGGATTTGGAGTTCAGCAGCTGAGCTGTCGGGCAGTTACTCTCCCCAGTTACAGCGACGACACTTCAGATCTACCTAGTGAAGGCAGTTCAGACCCTGCATCCACCAGACCTCAAAAATCTCTAGACCTTCACGTCTACCCAGTGTCCTCTCACTGAAGGAAATGGCCCCATGGGGGGAGGACAAGTCATCACAGTGGACACCTGTCATGGGGTTGCAGGGTTCTTCCTAGGAACCTGGCAACCGCTTCATCAATGAACTCCGGATACAAGTTGGGCTCAGGTCCAGGGACTGAGCAAGAGATGGAACATGTTGCTGGGGTGATCACTCTCAGCCGCCTCCCTTCCGCTCTTGTCATTTTTTGTTGTTTGTACATTTTAAAAAGCAGTTTGGGGGCTGCCTGTCCCTCTGGGTGCTATGTTCTAGCAACTATCTCTACCACTTCCTGTGGTTCACACCCTCTGGGCTGCCCCTGCAGCCAGGCCAGACGTCACCGTAATCGTGACCTCGCTGCGGCTCCGGGCGCTTAAGCATCAGCGCTGGCTGCTCTGTTGCATCACAGCGCCTCCGTCTCCGCGGACTTCAGCAGTGCGGGTCCGGGATGTCACTCCCTCTCCCCTGGTCGCAGAGGACAGCCGCCAAGCCCCCACCCCCCAGCGGCACGCCCAACGCCTCCGGGAACAGGGTGTCCTCTGGTCACCCCCGCTGAACACACTCTTCTCCTGGGTTTTCTGACCTCACAAAATATCCCCATTCCCGCACATCTGTCACCCAGCAAAGCCCATTCACCATTCCCCGGGAAAAAAAAAATAGAATCTGGGTAATAAAGAAATCTAACCTTTTTTTTTTTTCTTTTCCTTTGTGTCTGGTCTAGTTTCATTGGCTCACAGGAGGCCGTGCGCAGAAGCCTCGCCCCCGCCCTCCAGACCAGAGTTCCCGGTGCAAAATGGCGCGAAAGCCCCGGCTCTGGGCCGCGGGCAGAAGCCCCGGGCAGCGCGCCTGTGCCCAGGACGGCAGCGCGGTGGGCGTGTGCAGAGGCGCTGCGCCTGCGCACAGCACCGCGTGCGCGCCCTGGAGCGTGGTCAGCACGGCTGCGCCTGCCGGGGAGCCCCGCCCCTTCCCCCGCCCCGCCTGTGGGGAGACCCCGTGCTCTGGATCCCCAGCTGACAGTTCCCCATCCTCTGATCAAAGAAGGAAGCTGTCCTTTGCTTCTGAACTGGACTCGGTCTGGTTCTGTGGGCTGGAAAGACATGGAGCAGAAGGACCCTTGTTGGGGACCGACTATGGAGGGTCGGTAACTCATTCACTTCCCTCAGCTTTATTCCTTTTTCTGGGCTTTCATGAGAATTTATTCTGTTTTTCACTTTTTTTTTTTTCAGGCCTTTAAAAGCCACCCTCTTGGTGAGTTTGCCACATCCTAGTTTCCTTGACAGGGTGTTAAATTCCAAGAAGGGTCATCCTTCAAGTCAAAGACTCTTACTTACCCAGTCTTGTTTCTGGCCGTGAAGATCCAGTCCCGGGGATACTCACCTGGCTTCTCCTGGGACATCTTGTCAACAATTCTTCACCTCCTGGGATGTAGCCTCTCTCCTCACGTATCAGGCTGTCCTCAGCTGGGTTATGCTGAAGTGTAACCCTGCACGTCAACCTGGTAGCCAGCAAAGGAGGCAGGGCAGCTCCTGGGCAGGGGACGCGGTCGCCTTGTGGAGGAGAGGCTCCTAGGGCATCTTCCAGCGCGAGGGAACTGCCAGCTCTTACAGGAGAACGACGGGCTCCTCTGCAAGCGCTGAGGTTTCAGGTTGCTTTGCTGAGCACAGAGGGGCACCCACGGAGATACTACCGCCCTGTGTCTCAGGGTCCCGGGGATCCCCAGCAAGAGTACTGACTTCAGTCCTCCTGGGCGAAGCATCCAAACCGGCTCCTGAGACCCGCAGCCTGTTGCTCAGCTGTGTGTGCTCCTCCAGTGCAGGAGATAAGGACCTCTTCCTAAGGAAGCCGTCCACAGTCCCTCTGGTTCTCACACTCGGCCTTTAACCCATTGTTAACGGCTCTCAGTTTCTCATTTTCCTTCTGCAGAGCACCAGTTCAGCTTAGCACCACTGCCTGTGAGTATTTTCCCCCAGACCTTTCAAATACCTGAATCAGGACACCTGCCAGGGCACTTCCCTCCCTGGTGATGTCTTGCAAGGTCACTACAGGTGAAATCTTTAGCAACTGGGCCACCGTTATGGAAAGGACTATCCATGCCCGACTGAGCGCCCCATCTTGTGCTCCCTGGAGATTTGAGCAGCACAGTTTTACAGCCCTTACTTTAAGCAGGGACAGTTCCTGCACATGATATGTACAGAAATAAATAGTAGCTAAAATAACTACTATCACTTAACTTTTATTGAAGTATAGTCGGTTTACCATGCTGTGCCAGTTTCCGGCGTACAGCATAATGTTTCAGTCATGCATATACATCATATATTCCTGTCCATAGTTTTTTCATTATAGGTTTCTATCTTAAGTTCTTTGAAGTATTTTATTCATCAGAAACTGACTTTTGCTCATGGTGTGAGATGGAAATCTTACTTTGCTTTTCGCATATATGCACTTATCTAAATGTCCTAGGACTGTTGACTGACTGGTCCACATATTCCCTGCTGATCTTCCGAGCCACGTCTGTGTTGTACCCAGTATCTGTGTCCAGCTGTTCTAAGCGGACTGTTCTGTTCCTGTGACTCCTAGCCCATCACTTCTCCAACCCCACATGGTCTTAATAGCTTTCTTTTACAATCTGCCTGCGTGTTTGATAGGACAGCCCCATCCACATCTCTTTTCAAAATTTTCTGTGGTAATCAGTTCATTTTCCTTCCCTATAAAATAATTCTATTTAAAATGATTCCTTTTTCTTTTTCAATCATCTGCTTTTCATGTTCAATAAAAACCCCTGTTGGTTTGTATAATGGGAAATGCATGGAATATAGGGATCAATTTAAGAACTGATATTGTCATATGGAGTCTCTGTTCATAATATTTCTTCAGTAATTTTTGTCACCTTTTATCTCTTTCCACGAAGTTTTATAGTTTACCCCTTATGGGGTAATGGTCTAGCACAGCTTTTGTTATATCCATCCCTAGGTAGTTTATATAAATTTTTTTAACTTGAAGTACAGTCAGTTACAATGTGTCAATTTCTGGCATACAGCACAATGTCCCAGTCCTGCATATACATACATATATTCATTTTCACATTCTTTTTCATTAAAGGTTATTACAAGATATTGAACATAGCTCCCTGTGCTACAGAGAAGAAGCTTTTTTTTAAAAAAAATCTATTTTTATATATAGTGGCTAACATTTTCAGATCTCAAACTCCCACGTTTATCCCTAAGGTAACCATAAGATTGTTTACTATGTCTGCGTAAGTACTTTATATTTCTGATGCATTATAAATCTCTCTCTTAAAATTTTATCTTCTAATTGTTTATAACATGCATAAAAACAATAAAGTTGATTTTTAACATTGATTTTGATCATAATTGGTTAAATTCTCTCATTAGTTCTCATAATGAAATGAAACTTTCATGTTGTTTTTTATGACAATTTTGTAATATTTTACTTCTTTCCAAAGTTTATGATTTTTATTTTTCTTTTTTGTCTTAATGTTGATAAGGGCTTTCAGTACACTGTTGATAAAAGTGGCAATAGTAGACATCTTTTTCTTATTTCACATTTCAAAGGAGATTAAAGTTTAGCCATCTAGTATCGTATTTGCTGTAGATTTCTAGAGCTACATTTAAACAGTTTTGGAAAGTGATTTTCTAAGCCCAAGTGCCTACTGTTTTAGAAGTATTAAAATTTCCCAGTGAACTAGACTTTTTATCATTATGTAATATCCTTTTACATTCTAATTTTCTTTTTTGCTTTAAAGCTTATTTCATCTGATGTTAATGTAACTACAGCAGCTTTCTCTTGGTTAGAGTTTGTCTGATACATATTTTTATCTTTTCTCTTTCAACCTTGTTGTACTAATATTTTAGTTATGTTTCCTTTATTTTTTATTAAAGTATAGTCAGTTCAGCATAATGTGTCAGTCATATATACATATATTCATTTTCATGTTCTTTTTTATACAGGTTGCTATGAGATATGGAATATAACTATGTTTCTTTTCAGCAGTATATAGATTTAAAATTCATTCTAATTATTTTTATCTTTTAAGTGAGAGGTTACTTCACTTCTATTTGATTATTGATACAGTTGAGTTTATTTTTGTAATTTTATTTTCAGGGATTACTTTTTTTTTCTGCTTCTTTCTGTTACTGCCATATTTTGGATTGATTTTTTTCCCCTTATGTCATTTTTTTTTTCAAAATTATACACTCTATTTTATTCTCTTTGTGGTTATCTGGAATTTGGTAAGCATATTTAACTAGATCAAGATTACTCTAGAGCTTTTTCCTCCTCCCACACAATACATCAGTTCTGCTTCTCCTCCACCTGGCTTACAGCCTCCTGTTGACCATTGTTTGAGCTTTATTCAATAGTGTTTTTAAATTGCATTAATGAGATGTTAGTATCATAACTGCAAATACTTAGTCCTTGCTTAGCTTGCCTTACTCAGAGACTTTCATGTTTCATTGCTCATCTTCCCTCCTCACATCTTCTCTCTGCAGCACGTTGTCATGGAGTTCCTTCACTACATTTCTACTGATGGTAAGTAGTTTGAGTTTTGTCTGAAAAAATATTTGTTTCACACACTAGTGTGCTTTGATGTACGATTCCAGGTTGACGGGGATTTCATCCAGCATTCTGAAACGATTAAGCTGTTGCCTTCAGGTTTCTAAGGCTGCTGATTTCAAGCTGACTGTTGTCTAATTGTGATTCCTGAGTGGGGAGGTGACTTTCCTCTCTGGCCATTTTCAAGGTCTCCCTGTTTTAACATTTGTGCTGGACATTCACCATGATGTTCATCACAACTTTTTTTTTATCCTGTTTGGGATTCATTGTACTTCTGAGTCTGAGAATTTGCATTTTCTATCAGTTACAGGAAACAATTCTTATTGTTCTTTCCCATCAACTCTGTTATCTGCGTTTGGAATTCCAATTAGACATCTGATAGACCTCCGATTCTGTCTTCCGTGTCTCCTTATATTTCAAATTCCCATCTCTTGATCTTTCTATGCTTTAATTTAGGAGATACACACACACACACACACACACACACACACACATACACACACACACATACATACATATATATGTATGTGTATATGTATATAAAACACTCACTTCAGTGATGCTTAATTTACCCTTTAACTGACACATTGAGGGTTTTTTCTCTTTTTTTTTATTAAAGTCTAGTCAGTTTACAATATTACGTTGGTTTCTGGTGTACAGCACAGTGCTTCAGTCTATAGGAACATACATATATTTGTTTTCATATTCTCTTTCACCATAAGTTACTGTGGTACTGAATATAGTTCTTCTGTGCTATACAGAAGAAACTTGTTGTTTATTTATTTTATACATAGTAGTATCTGCAAATCTCCAATTCCCAATTTATTCCTTCCCACCCCCTTCCCCCACTGGTAAACCATAAGTTTGTTTTCTATGTCTGAGTCTGTTTGTTTTGTAAATAACTTCATTTGTGTCTTTTTTTTTTAGATTCCACATATAAGTGATATCATATATTATTTTTCTTTTTCTCTCTGGCTTACTTCACTTAGAATGATATTCTCCAGATCCATCCATGTTGCTGCAAATGGCATTATTTTATTCTTTTTTATGGCTGAGTAGTATTCCATTGTATAAATACACCACAACTTCTTTATCCAGTCATCTGTCAATGGGCATTTAGCTTGTTTCTATATCTTGTCTATTGTATATAGTGCTGCTGTGAACATTGGGGTGCATGTATCTTTTTGAATCAGAGTTCCCTCTGAATATAGGCCCAGGAGTGGAAGTGCTGGATCATAGACTTATTTTTATTTTTTTAAGGAATCGCCATTCTGTTTTCCATAGTGATTGCACCAAACTACATTCCCACCAGCAGTGTAGGAGGGTTCCCTTTTCTCCACACCCTCTCCAGCATTTATTGTTTGTGGACTTTTGAATGATGGCCATTCTGCCTGGTGTGAGGTGATACCTCATTGTAGTTTTGACTTGCATTTCTCTGATAATTAGTGATATTGAGCCTTTTTTCATGTGCCTATTGGCCGTTTGTATGTCTTCTCTGGAGAACTGCTTGTTTAGGTCCTCTGCCCATTTTTGGATTGGGTTGTTTGTTCTTTTGTTATTAAGTTGTAGGAGCTGTTTGTATATTCTTGTCAGTCGCTTCGTTTGCAAATATTTTCTCCCATTCTGTAGTTTGTCTAACACGTTGCGTTTTAAATGTTAGCTATTCCATTTTTCATTTGTGAATTTCCCTTCAGTTGTCTCTCCAATCTGTTCTGCTTTTTAACCTCCTGTGTTATTTCCATCTCATATTTTCGATTCTAATTTTTATTTTCTTAAACATTTTAGGTCTTGTTTTGTATCCTCTAACCAATAATTGGAAGTCTTGGTTGGTCAGATCGTATCATTTGCTATTTGTGTTTGCTGTTGTTTGCAATACCTTGATTCCTCCTCTGCTTCATAATTTTGTGTTGTGACGTCCTGGTCAGCAGGACTTCTTCTGTGGGAATCTTATGGAACCAGGATTGAGGTTTTATGTCTCTAGAAAGAACATATTTCTCTCCTTTTGCTTCATTAGGCAACCAGGGGTTGTACTGTATTAGGGCAAATTCTTGTTCTTACCCTGGCTTGGGTTTTACTGGACTTAGTAGGTATAATGGACTGAATTGTGCCCCCACCAAATTCCTCTGTTGAAGTCCTAAGCCCCACTGTGACTGTACTTGTAGCAGGGCCTTCGAAGAAGTATTAGGGTTCAGTGAGTCATAAAGGTGGGGCCCTAACCCAGTAGGACTGTTGTTCTTACAAGAGGAGGAAGAGACACAGGGCTGCACGCCCAGAGGGAAGACCGTGTGAGAACACGGGGGTGGGAGGGTTGGGGGAGGAGAAGATAGTCATCTACAAGCCCAGGAGGGAGGTCTCAGCAGGACCCAAACCTGACAACACCTGGACTTGGATTTCCAGCCTCCAGAGCCGTGAGAAGGCAGACTTCTCTCGGTTAAGCCGTCCAGTCTGTGGAATTTCATCATGGCCATCCTGGCGGACTAGCGTCTTAGGAAGCAAAACTTTAACCTCTGACTTGTGTGTGAGCAGACCTCTCTTTACAAGCTTCCCAGGAAGTCTGGGCAGAGGCAGGCAGGAGCCCTGCCTTCTCTCCCTCCTGGTGGGCAGACGTGTTGGATGGTCCACCCATTTAGTAACGGCAGGGGCCTGAGGGGACGGCTCTCAGCATGTCCCAACTCCACAGCAGGACCTCGGCTCAAACATTCATCCAGTGCAGGCCAAGGCCACATCTCCCAACTCCATGCAGCCACAAAACTCAAGGACCAAGACTGGAAAGCTCTCCGGGACACCAGCAGTGCCGGGGACAAATGACAACCCTGGTGTTCAGCTCAGTTTTCAGGTTTTGGTACCTAGAATTTTCCTCCTTTTTCAGGCTTACCAGTGCATTTAAAAGTACAGTTGTTTCATATTTCCACTTAGGTTTTTTGTAAGGAATACTTTTAAAGATCTCTACTATGTCATATGCCTGGAAACTGAGGTCCCCTTAGTCTCATTATAAAGAAAACCTTCCCAGAAGCTTTCCTGCGGAATTTCCCTCACATCTCATTGGCTGGGAGCCTTTGTAAATCCATCAGCGCAGGAAGAATGGGATTTCCGAGACTGCCTTAGACTGGTCAGAATTCATCACAGAGCCCCACGGGGGAGGAATGGACAATGAAACAAATTTGGGGAGTAAGGAGGAAAGAACTATTGTGGAGACAAAATATCCTGCCTGAAATGTGGATAATTTAGGGGAGATTGGGTAAATTAGTCTGACTACAGAATGCTTGACCTAGAGTAACAGAACACAAGACTAGAAAGGTATTTCAGGGGTCAAATTGAAGGAGTACCAAAAATGCCTGGCTAATGAGTTCATATTTTATCCTACATGTAAAGTTGTGACACTAAGGATTTTTGAACCAGAAGATGACAATGAGAATGGTGTGTTAGCACTGCTATTCTGACGACAGTGTTAAGAATGAAGTAGAGGAGGTTGGGAGCAGAGGCAGTAATTACAATTTAGGAGTCTTTCGTGGTAACTTAGGCATGAAGTGACAGTTTGGGGGACTGACTAGAAGCCGAAATCCAGCAGGGCTGCCATCCCTCAGGGGCTCCATGGGACAGCCCGTCCCTCGCCTCTTCCAGCTTCCTGGGCTTTTGGCCTCAATCTCTGACTCCGTTGTCCTATCAACACTTGTTCGAGGATTTAGCACTCGCACTTCACATGATCCAGGATAATCTCCTCATCTCAAAATCCTTAGCTTAATTATACTTGAAAAGATGCTTTTTCCAAAAAAGGTAGCATTTACAGGTTCCAGGGATTAGAACCTGGACATGTACTTTGGTGGAAGAGGCATATCAGAGACTGTGAAACTGGATTTAAAAAAAGACTCAACTATTTGATGCTAAAAGAAACACACCTTATTTTTTAAATTTTTAATTTTTTATTGAAGTGTGTACAATTTTAGTTTCAAGTGTACAGTAAAGTGATTCAGTTATACATATACATACCTATGAATTTTTTCTTTTCAGATAAATTAGGGGTTGGGGATTAACAGACACACATTACTATATATACAATAGCTAAACAACAAGGACCTACTGTATAGCACAGAACTATATTCAACTTCTTGTAATAACATATAATGGAAAAGAATCTGAAAAAAATACACTTTAAAGACAAATAAATTAAAAGGATAGGAAAAGAGATGGGGGAGGGTATAGCTCAGTGGTAGAACACGTGCTTAGCATGCACTAGGTCCTGGGTTCAATCCCTGGTACTTCCATAAAAATAAATACATAAATAAATAATTAAATAAATAAATAACCCTCCCCCCCAAAACAGGATAGGAAAAAACATACCATGACAACACGTCTCAAAAGAAAGCTGGAGTGGTTATATTAATATCAGACAAAGTAAATTTCAGAACAAAGAAAAATAGAAATAAAAAGGAACTTTTTCAATGATAATGGGGTCAGTTCATCTTGGGGACATGACATTCCCATATATTTACACATTTAAAAACAGAGCTTCAAAGAACATGAAGGAAAAGCTGAACAAATCGCAAGGAATCCAAAACTCTTTCCAGGGATTTCAGTCCTCATTGCTTAGTAATTGGTAGAATGAATAGAAAATTATGAAGAATATAGAAGACTTGAACCCACTAACACATAGCTTGCCCTAATGGTTATTTATAGAGCAATCCACCTAATAACAAGGCAGAACCCACAATCTCTTCAAGTCTGAGGTGGAGGGAGGGGTGGGGGGAAGGGACCACAAAAGGGCCCCAGGAATTTGGGGTGATGGATACATCTCAAGGGTGGTGACGGGTTCATGGGTGTAGCTTATCAAACTGCACACGGTAAGTATGTGCAGTTCACTGTAGGGTAATTGTACCTCATAATGCTATTTTTTAAAAAGAGACAATCAGACGAACACACACGTAACAGGTAACAGATCACATATCCATGCACATAAAGCTGGCCAAGAATTAGTATCTCAAATATGTAAATGATGCCTCCAAATAAGTAAGGAAAAGACAACACAGCAGGAAAATAGGTGAAGACTATGTGCAAGTATTCTACAGAAAAACAACACACGGGACAAAGGAACACAAAAAGACGTTGAATCCCACTGGAAATCAGGGAAATGTAAATTGAAATTGCACTGAAACACTATTTTACACCCATCAGATAAGCAAAAAATTTTTGAGTTGACAATATGCAGGGCTACCTAAATTCTTTTGTTTTTCATTTTTAATGACATTTTTTCTTTCAAATTTTAGAAGCAATACATGTTCACTGCAGACAACCAGGAACACACAAGAGCATACATTAAAAGACAGCAGTCACCCACAATCCCCACCGCCCAGCGATACCCACCAGTAGCATGTGTATGCGTTTCGTCCTCACATCTAGTAAGTTCTCTAAGCTCTTATATACTGCTGGTGGGAAGGTAAGGTAGCAAACCATTTAGGAGAACAACTTGATCATAACCAGGGAAGTCACAGACGCACAGACCTGCAAGCTCGCCGCTCACGCGGAGGCGTGTGATCTGTGTGAATCACACCACAAATGCATTACGGAGACAGGGAAACGAATACTCCAAAGAGCCTTTTTTATAATTTTATAGTGGCTATAAATTAATAACAACCTAAACCCATCGACATGAAACGATGAAATAAACTGAGGTCTATTTAGACAATAGGATCCCCTACATGATGAAGATGAATGTTCTGGAGCCACATGAATTAATGGACAAATCTCGTGAAGGTAACGGAAGAATTCAGGATGCCCTCCGGGTTCTCCGTGTTGTCACAGATGGCAGGATTTCCCTCTGTCTTACGGCCGAGTGGTCTTCCGCTTGTGTACAGCCCGCCCGCAGTTTCTTCATGCGTTCATTCATCGGTGGACACTTAGTTGCTTTCACGTCTTGGCTGCTGGGACTAGTCCTGCCGGGAACGTGGAAGTGCGTGTGTCTTTTCCATGGAGCGTTTTTGTTTTCTTCAGGTAAATACGCAGAAGTGGAGGTGCTGGATACTATGGTAGCTCTAGTTTTAATTTTTGAGGAAACGCCATACTGTTTTCCCACCGACAGTGCACCAGGGTTTCCTTTGTCCACACCCTCACCAACGCTTGGTATTTCTTGCCTTGTTACAGGTGTGTGGTGATAGCTCACTGTGGTTCCGACCAGCACTTCCCTGATGACTAGCGATGTTGAGCACCTTTTCATATATGCCTATTGGCCATTTTTATGTCTTCTTTGGCAAATTGCCTATTCAGGCCCTTGGCCATTTCTTAATTGAATTATTTGGTCTTTTGCTATTGAGCTGTATGAGTTCCTTATATATTTTGGAGACTAACCCCTTATCTGATATTTGTTTTGCAAATATCTTATCCCATTCCGCAGGCTGCCTTTTCATACTGTGAATTATTTCCTTTGCTGTACAGAAGGTTTTTCGTTTGAGGTAGGTTTTTCTTTTAATTCATTGAAAAATCTGTTTAATTATGCTCAGATCTGGCAAGTTTTTGTCATTTACAAGTAAAAATTAGTCATCATTCGACCAAGCTAAGCCTCATGTCGTGAAGGACTGATGCGAAAACAGGCAACTGAACCCTTAAGCAGCTGAGGGCTGCCATGCAGAAGGGCTGAAAGCAGGAGTGTGGCCTCCCGGCTCAGTAATGACACAGGTTAACACTTGTGAGCCTGGCACTGTGCTGGGTCTTCTATATACAGCATCTCATTTAAGGTTCACAAGAACTCAGCTCTGAGATGTTATTCACATTCCAGAGTAGGAAACCCAGGCTTAGAGAATTTCAACCACCTCAGTGTCACAGAACTAGAATGGGGATAGGGTAAGGTTCCACTACAGTCTGTGTGCCTTCACACACAGTGCTTTTTCCACATGCCCTGCTACCACTGAAGGATTTATTTACTCACTGGGTTATGAGGTGGGCACTGTTCTCGATGGCAGAATAAAATGTCAGGCAGAGTATATATGTTTCTACTCTCATGGAGATTAGACTCGTGGGTGAATGACCCCACCCACCCGTGTTCCAAATGTGCCGCGATGTAAAAATCCTGCTATGGAGCGAGTGCTGTGATTTTGCAATGCTCAGTCATGATGCTTTGCTTTTTCGGGTACCCTTGGTCCCAAGATGTGGTACTAACAGGGTTAGCTCACAACAATGTTGTCTGAAATGTGCCATCCAGAGACACCATCCGATAGAGCAATCGTGGTGATGACATCTGTACAGAATTATACAAACGCAGCCATTCACACAGCAGCGGTGCCGTTAGACTGCACATCAAGATCCGATCCACAGTCCACGGGGTTCCACAGGTGCATCGAGTTTACACCTGCAGGAGACCTAAATGCTTGTGCTGTGCTGATCACTGAGGCGCAGCCCCGTGCCCACCACTGGGAAGATATTAACATGGATGGTACTCAGCCGACTAGTCAGACGCGTCCATGTCACGGGTATTTGACCTGAAAGTCAGTGTGCCTTTCATTCCGTCATGGAACAGTGGATGTGCTTTCTCCCTCAGGCAGCAGCGAGTGCAGAGAACAAGGCTCTGATTTGTATGTTGTATTTACTGCCTTAGCCGAGATCTCTGTGCCCCTGTGTTGGTATGTGGGAAATCCTACAAAACAGTGGCTGCCCGTATAATTTTGAAAGCACGATACTAATCCATGTATTGTAAGAAGGCACAAATGGAATTACATTCTTGGTAGCTTTCTGGCAGTGTCCTTTCTGGGAAATACAGTTAATACTGAATATACGTAAGAGTGGGTTTCCTCTCGAATACTTGCATAACAAAGGGGCCAGAAGTCATTAGTCTGGATATTTTCTGTGACAGTGACGGTGCATGGAGTTTATAATTGGAGTGATTGTTCAGGGTTAACAAGGCTGTACTTCACTGTCAACATAAACTGACTTCATTTGAAATGCAGCCCGTACACTGCACTTACCATTAATTCAATGACTGTTTGGGGGGAACTTACTAAATAGATTGTTAATAAAATCACACTTACCTTGTTATCCTAGTATATTGTGTCTCAGAAAACAATAGACTGAGATCAACTGATGTGTTAACAAAACCCAAAGCTGATTCTTAACCATAAAATATTGGGGGGGGAGGTGCATTCGTATCATTTCTTTACTGTGCAACTCAGATGTGGGTTGCCCTTACTCATTCATCTGTTCATTTCAACAAGCATTTCTCTCTCTTTTTTTTAAGCATTTCCTGTGTCCTTGTGCTGCTAGGGACACAAAGATCATTAAGATAGACCTTCACCCTTAAAGACCTCACACTCTGCCATTATAAAAGCCCTCACAAACACAAAACCATACAGTAAGAAAGGGCAAACATACAGACATGCTTTGGATGTTATGGGAGCACCGAGGTGGTGGTATCCAGCCCGGCCTGCAGAAGAAACAATGAGGAAAGTGAGCAGTCACGGAGGGCTTCCCAGAGGAGGGAGCATGGGGGCTGAGGCTTTAAGGACGGGTATAACTTCACCCCTCCAAGGAGATGAGGGAGATTTTTGTCAGAATAAATGTCACGCACCAAGTATGAACAAGGTATCCCCAGCACTTAGCAGAGGGGTTTGGTCCAGACTAAGTCCCTGTCATTTGTATTTACATCAATGAGCCCTGCTCTCCGTGGGGAGAGAAATGATAACAAACTAGAACAATGATGATAGCAGAGGAGGACAGAGCTGAGACACAGGGAGAGCAGGAAGGACCTGGTGATCGCCTGGATGGGGAGACATGAAGAGTCAAGGACCACTCTTGGGGAAAAAAATCTCTGAATTAGTTGTGCCTTTAGAAGAGAAAATAAACAGGCAAGTAGGATTCTGAAGGGAATGATGACTGAATCCGTTTTGAGCTTGGGGGCATATGTAAGCGGCTCAGTACAGCAGGTAGATGGGCAGTAGGGGCGACCCCTACACAGAGACCTGGGGGTCGTAAGCAGACAGGTAACAGATAAGAAGTGAAGATGAAACCAGATAAGGACCCGGAGTACAGTGAGAATTAACAATGGAGTCCAGCCTGCAACCTTCTGTGGGCAGTGGGGGGGAAGCCAGTCCAGTTCTCGGTAGAGAATGACCCCAAGGATGGAGGAGGACCTAAGACAGCTGCATCACCTGCTCAGGTGGCCCATACACAGCACATCCCAGGGACAGACACAAAGCAGGAAGGTAGGGGCCAAGGACAGATAGCTCTGGGCAGGCAGAGCAGCCCTCCTGCCAAGATGGGGGGGGGGGGCTTGCAAACATAAATGGTTATCATTCCCCAAAGACTTTTCTAAGACTGGCCCTGTGACAAAGTGTGTTCTGGGAAGTCCCATTAAATGAAACAAAGGTTCCCTAGAGGCAACCTTGGGGGCGTGTAACATCTGCTTTCAATCACAAGAACTGGGAGTGAAATGCGCTGGCTGAGGAGCATAACAGGTCATAACACACCATTCGGCTGTTTGAAAAACATCAAATACATAAATTTGTGTCCAAAAACAACTGTGCAAAACAGGCAGTATGGGGACAACATGTCTTCGGGTGACTCTGTGACTCCAGCACCAGTTCACCCACTGATAGCACGCTAACACTTGTAACTCACCAAAAGCTGACTCTGCGAGACAGGCAGGCATCTTTTCTGGGGCTTAGATCAGACAGTCCGATAATGTGTGCACCTGTCCAGTTTGTCAGAAAAAGGGCCCAATGCTGTTTAATGAATACGATTAAACAAGACTTCTATTTCATCTCTGTAAAATTCAGCTCCCATCCTTTGAATTAATGTCATGAACTATTAATAGGTCCTCATCCTCAATTTTAAAAACAATACAATCAATCAGAACTTCTAGATTTATTTCCTTTGAGAATTCGGTTTGGCAAAATAACACAGAAAACACACAGGTGATTTATGGTGAATTCCCTTTTCTACTCACAGCTGCTCTTTCCCTAGCTTTACTGAGGGTCCCTCTTCAGCCTTCCAGGTTTTAAACTCTTCTCAGATCACTAAGCTGTCTCCAGAGCCTGAGAGCTGATTTTTTATTCTAACACAAAGGAAACAGATTTGCAAAATAGGATTCCAATGTATTCATTCACTGTGAGATTTACAAAGGACCAACGGGGCCGTTTAATCTGCACCTCCTGAACATCCAAGTATGGTTATGGGGTTGTATGGTAAATGCTGGTGTCAGAAAAGGGGTGCTGATGGTCTCTTCTTCCTCTCCTGCATCACTCAAGTCTACCCTTGTCCTCAGGGATCAGTTCCTGCGCTGGGTTCCTCCAAAACTGAAGAACACTTAACCACCGACTACTCTTCAAGCCTGAAACGCAGGCTGAGAGTGGGAGGCGGGAGTGGTGTTAATTTAATTCTAACGCCTGAAATTACCTCCTGGGTTTGAGCTAATTTTCTCGAATACTGTTTTGTGGGGGTAGCAGGATAACGTTCATCTTTCAGACCGGAAATATGATTTTAGTTTGGACTTCGCAAATACTTAGCCCTCGCTTTTGGTCCTCACTTTACTCTGGGCCAAAGAACCAAGCCGCAAAGGAAGGCTCGGCTCCCAGCCTCATTCCTGGCAAACACCACCTGTAAATACTCAGCCTTTCTGGGTATGTCCAAGCTGGTGGTAAACAAACCTGGGGTATTCTGATCACTTTCTGGAATCTTAATAGTTGTGGCGATTATGCTGAAAGATACCAAGTCCAGTTTGACAAGAGAAAAGATGTCCACGTGTCATCTCAGAAGACCAATGGAATACTTGGAATGTAGGTCCCGTGAGTGGGAATGGCATGTTCTTCCCCGTCCCCGCTTCCTGTGGGAGCCTCCCCAGCTGCACTTTATCTCTAAGGCAGGGCCGGGTCCGCGCGCCCTTCGCCGACCGCCCCGTAGGGCTGGCCGGGCCTGAGCCCGGGGGTCGGGGTCCGGAGAGTCGAGGTCCGGATGCAGAGGCGGGGGCTCGAGTCCAGGTCCAGAGGGCGGGGATGGGATCGGGGGTCCAGGACCGGAGGGCGGGGGCGGGGCGGGGTCAGGGAAGGCGGGGTCCAGAGGCGCCGGCTTTGGTCCGGGTCAAGGGTCCAGGATAGGAGGTCGGGGTCAGGGATCGGAGGGCGGGATTAGGGGGTCAGGGCTCAGATCCAGTGAGCCCGGGCTGGGGTCGGGATCCAGGACCCGAGGGCGGGGTCTGGGTCGGGCCGTGGAGTCGAGGTCCGGGGTCGGGTCTCGGAGTCCGGGTCCAGAGGGCCGGGACGGGGTGGGGATCAAGGGCCCGGCGGCGAGGTTCAGGGGCGGGCTCCAGGGTCCGGGGCTGGGGCCTGGGACCAGGACCTGGCGGGCGCAGTCGGCACCGCCCCGCGACCCCGGCGCCGCGCCCCGCCTCCCACAGGCGGCGGCCATGGCGGTCAGGCGGGTCCCGGCGTCAGCGGGCGCCGCGCTCCGGAGGCAGCCGCCCGCCGCCCCGCCAGCAGAACCTCCCCGGGTCGGAGCAAAGTTCCGACAGCACCTCAGCTTCACCCTCTGCTCCTCTTCCGAGGGGGACCGAGGCGGCTCCGGGCCCGACTCGCAGGGAGGCCCGAAGCCGACGGCGGGGATTCTGGCGAGCGAAGAGTTAACAGCGGCGGAGCGGCGGATCGCGGAGCTTCACGAGGCCGCCTGCGCGGTGAGGCCCCGCCCCTTCCTCCCTGGCCGCCCCGCCCCTCCCAGGCCTCCCCCCCGGACGGCTGCCGGGGGAGCCGTGCGCCTGCGCGGTGAGGCCCCTCCTCCCTGCCCCGCCCCAGCGGCCCCGCCCCTCTAGGCAGTGCCGCCCCTCCAGGAAGCCCCGCCCCTCCTGGAAGCCCCGCCTAGACAGCACCCCCTGGGTCAGGGACCCTGCGCGTACCGGCGGGGAAAGAGGTTGCTGGAGGCCCGAGCTGGCCTGGCCTGGCCGAAGGCCTCTGACAGCGCGCACGCTTCCCGCTCAGAACTTTTCGCCTGAAAACTGGCCACGGTTTCCTATTCCGCGCAAAGAGTTAACTTGTATCCGTCCTGAGTATGAATTCGACTCGTCTGAATGCGACTGTTTCTGGGCGGGGGTGTGTGTGTGTGGCACTGGGGGAGGAGGCAGAGGAGCCGAGAAGTCACAGGAAAAATATGTCGTGTGTTTATCTGCAGGATCAGTTAAACACTGCCTACAGTGATTTCAATAATGAAAAAAGTTCTTATTTTTAATTTATTTTAATTTTGCTACCATCCTTTTGTCCTTTCCACGCTCACGGAGCACAGTTACAAAGGACACTGTAATCAGGCCTTTCCATTCTTCCCAGAGAATTCTTGAACTATGTTTTCTTATGTTTTGAGGATTTGACAATTGCTTGTTAGCACTAGTATCAAAACTTACCATCTTCCTTCACGCTTTCTAACACCTCAGACTAATAAGTTTAAAGGTAGCGTGTTTATATTTTTATCCTTTTGAGAGAGCAAGTGAGTTCTATAATATAGACACAAAAGAGATATGAAAGTAGCCTGTTGAATACACTGCGTGTGGCCAGTACTTGTTAGGGCTAGTATTCTATGGTCCAACTTGAGCCAAAGGAGCAGAGAAGAAAACCTTGGAGGTTACCTAAAGTTGACTTTTTTTTTTTTTTTTTTTTTTTTTACTGACAGTAATCCCTGAGATCCACTGTTGGGCTCATTCAAGTGTTGAATATTCCGCACAAAGACTCTAGAAAATGACTGACAGCTTTTGATTGTTCTTGTTTATACTTTTTTATTTCTTTAATTTTTATACTCTTAAAAATAACATGTATAATTTGTTTCCATTCTTCACCATATAAATGTGGTAAATAGAGCAGGAAGTTTTATTCCCTGGAGCACACACCAGTGGCCTGGAAAGAGGTTCAATCAGCCTGGGAAAGGAAAGAAACTTTTTCTCACTCGGGGAATCCACACTTACTTGATCAGTGTCAGTATTGCAGGTTAAATGACCATCCAGGAGACCGTAAGTAAACCCAATAACAAGGTTGTTTTTATTTGTCCACAAATCAGGGCCCCCTCCCAGTGGTCCTTCCTCCACATTTCCAGGCAGCTCTCTTACCTGTCTCCCTGGGCTGACGTGCATCCCTGAACGTCTGTTCTGCAGTCAAACTGTTGGCATTCTTGCCACATCTTTGCTGCCATTACCTAAGACTCATTTACTGAGGGTGAATTAAGTTTGTGTGGGCCACCAGTGAGCTCAAAGTTTCTCCATCAACATGGAAAGCAGGAGAGAGGCCCAGGCTCAGAAGCAATTGGTTAGACTCCCGGGTTCCAGGTAATTGTTCTCCGAAGACCCCCAGCCTGACACGTGGAAAGAAGCTGGCTAACAGAGTTCCTAGTATTCTTTTGTTTTTCTTCCAAGTCTTCCAAGGCGGGCTTGGTAAATAAAGAAGTGAGGTCTTGACAATCAGTCATTCTAAAGTAGTGTTTAGTGCTCCTGGTTTCAAGTAATCTGCCTCTGTGGTCACAAAGGCCCCTTAGACTGGCCTTGGGGCTTGATTGCTGCGTGTCTGCTGCCCTGGGCTCGCTCTGCTGGAGGGTCTCAGAGGAGACCTAGACTTGAACTCCAGTTGTCCTTTTGCTCCACGCTTTATTCACGAAGCGTAGTTGATTAAAACCCGAACTAGGGCAAAATATCCAGACATTAAGGAAGACACCCTGAAGATGTAGTTTGTCACATGCAAAAATATATGTTAGAAGACATATAAGTGTCACATGTGCTTTAATGAAGAGGCTGTATGCAGGAATCGTGCAGAGTGACTGCGTGGTGGAAGGGTTATATGAAAAGCCCAGGAGAAAGTTTCTCTTCAGAATCTCAAGGCTAAACTAAATAACATCACCCACGTGGCCCAGATCCACAGAAGAGCCTGCGTTACTTACTTTATCTTGCGACACCTTTTAAAAACCATGTCTGAGTGTAGGTAGAGCCTGCTTCTTTGGCATCTGAAGTGTTGCAGGGAAAGTTGCTTTTGATCAAACTTGTGAAAGCAGTGAGTGTTAACATGTTAAAACAATACTTTTATTTTGCTTAAAGACGGCACTAACAACACTCCAAAAAAAAAAGAAAATAGTGTTAAAATGTGCAGTGGAGTAACACATCATGAAGGTAAGGAAAAGTGTTCCATAAAACCGAGGGTAATACTCTTTTGTGAGGACGGTTGGTTTTGATTAGCACCTTTTCTGTAAGTTTAAATCATTATCCACATATTTTAAGTAGTGAAATTGCAACTGCAACTTCTGAGTGAAAGTTCATTTTCAGCCTCTTAAGCTCTTCAAGTCATCTAAATCACCTGTTATTAAACTTGTTCCCTAGAAACTGAATGAAAAATACCGGAGCCACGGCTGTATAGTTATTGGGTATAGAGGCTTTCTTGTTTTTCCATCAACTTCTCATTTTTCTCGAACTGTATATTTTCTCCTTCTGTCACATAAAGTTGGGTTGTGTCTAGTGTTGGAATGCATTCCGTCTTTAATTGCAAGTGCCACTAAAATTTCTGGGGAAGAAGTTTAATATTGTTTAAAGAAAATGTGGCAGCGTTTTATGAGTAGAGGTTCTGGTGACGAGATATGATGAGTACTGAGATGAATGAATGGTTTGATTTCCTGACTCTGCAGGCCGGCCAGCTGAACTATGAGGACCCGGCTACCGGCTACCTGGTGCTCACACAGCTGGCACACTTGCAGAGAGGCGAATGCTGCGGCTCCGCCTGCAGACACGTGGGTACCAATTCTGCAGGACTATGGCCGTTTTAGGTGCTTCTGTGACTTCGTAAATACTTAGTAGTTGAAAAACCAATCAAATATTTACCAGGCTGAATAGACCAGGAGTGCACTTTTCACAAGCTACTCTAGCTCAGGACATTGAAGTCCTCAGGATCAACACAGGACTTTTTTAAGTTAATGAAATTTAGTAACATTTCACTGTGAGCATCAGTTGCTTGAAAGGCTGTGATGGGAAATTTATGGCAGGTCTTTATTACAAGGCAACTTTTCACAAGGTTGCAAATAAGTTGTGTTCACTGGGCAAGTACAAAGAGGGCAGGAAAAGAAATTCAGAATATTGCAAACTATTCCAGGAAGCATTTATTTTTCATTTTTTAGCTGAATAAATAGAAACTTGCCCAACATTGAGAAGTGGGTTTTCTTTAAATGATAATGATTTCCTTCCTTCCTTCCTTTCCTCTTCTCCTCTTTCTCCTCCTTCTTTATTATTATCGTTATTGTTGTTGTTATTATTCCTCCTCCTCCCCCTCCCCTTCCGCTTCTCCTTTTCTTCCCCCCCCAGCCCCACCCCATTTCATCTTTCTGTGGTTGTTTCTACTCTGCCTTTAAAATAACCATGAAACTCGCTGCCTTAAACTCAAGTGCCATACATTTCCCACAATGTACATTTCAGTGACCATCTACCTCTGAGCTCGCTGATTAAGATGAACTAACTATGTGATCCTTCCCTATTTTGAGCAAAAATTAAATGGGAACGGGTTCTTCACTGTAACTTTTTAAAAGCATACTAGTAAGTTAAATTGTGATATAGTTAAGATTAGAAACAGATAACCTCTGATTGTAGACCACTTTGTATGTTTTGGGGCAAGAAGGTATTATTTCCTTAAACTTACCCACTTTATAATCAAGGAGTAGACACTAAATGCTGGTAATTAACAGTAACCAGTATTGAAAAATTAAGCCTTCACTTTTGTGCCTGTGACATTGGCTGTTTCTAATCAAATGTGTAAGAGCTTCACCTGAATTGAGGACTGGAGGATTTTTGAAGGGTGAGTTTTTGACAGTAGAATTCTTAACGTTGGAAGGATGCATCTAGGAGGTGATTCTTGGACCCTAATTAGGATCATTTGCCAGAGGGTGCCATCATTCTCCTCTTAGCCTGCAGGAGATGGATCAAATATTCTATACAGCATTATTAGCAGCCTCTTTTTTTTTTTCACCGTGAGAAGTGTACTTTTTCAAGATGGTTGTGAAATAATTCAACAATAATGTATTTTATTTCTTTTGCAGTGTCCGTATGGTCAAATCAACGTTAAAGACCCATCTAAAAAGAAGCAATTCAATTCATATTTTTATGTTTGACAACAGTCTCATCTCTGTTCTCCATCTAATTGAGCCTTATTAAAAAAATAAATAAAAGCCTAATCCAGGATTGCTTTCTGTGCTGTTAGCACTTGATAACTAGCATAATCAGAAGTCCATATACGAAAAGAACATCAATAAAATGAAAAAGCTAGCAAATGTTTGTGTGTTTCTGAAGTGGCACATTGATAGTTATTTTCCTTTCTTTTTGCTTCATTATCAGACATATGTTGAAGACAGAAAATAATGACTGTTCCACTAAATAAATGGTAGCAGTCGGGTCACATTAGTAGCTCTTCATTTTTTTTTTATAGCCTCAGTTCTCCTACTGTTTTCTCCTCAGTGCTAACAACCCAAGGGAGGTTGCTGGCAAATAGAACAGTTTGAATACGTTCTTCATTTTATTTATATCTGGAGCTATAAGAAGGTGGATATAAGGCTATACCACGCAGCATGTGAGGACCCAAGAAGTGCCAGTCTGCGTCCAGCAATGCTCTCATCTTCCATCTGTTCTCCTAATAAAAACTTTAAATCATTCTGACTTGAGGGTCAGGCCACTTAAGATGCCTCGATTAAACCATTCTCTTTTCTCCCCCACATTTTACTCCTCCAGCTCTGATGTCACATTGCAGGCAAATCTGTCTTGGTACATCATATTAGCTTTACCCCCATTGCATTCACTGCTGCGAGGCCCCTAGATTTCAGTCTTCAACCCGGTTTCTGGGACTCATGTCGACACCTCCTCCTCTGCTCCCTCTGAGGACGGCAACACCCAGGACGCCTTTTCTGTGCTGGTCAGTGAAATGGAAGGCTGGCTTTACCCAGAGCGAACCCTCAGCTTTCTCTCCTGACAGAATCTGAATGGTTCTCCAACTTCTCAGGGGTCTGCCTTAGCCTCTGCTTGTGGTCCCCAGTAAAGGTTTTGTTTAAAGATTTCTAACAATCGGAAGAGACATGAAGGGTCTGGTGCCTGCTCCCTTGTTCAATTCAAAACAGAAGCCCTTCTAAACTGTAGAAGTGAAAAGGGGCCCAGTAAGTGATACGCCCTGTGACTTCCGTTGTTCATTTTATATCAAAAAATTAAATTGTTTCCCAAAATTGTCAGCCGTTTTGGTACCCCAGTCTTTCTGATGCTCTAACTGGGTACCCTAAAGCAACACCCTCCCTGGACTCTGTGAAGTGTCAGCAGCCTCCATGGATGTGAAGAGCCGTCCCCGTGGTCTGGTGTCACCCTCTCCAGCAACAGAGAAAAGAAGGAGAAAAGGATTAGGGGCCTGGCATTGTGACAGAGGAGGCAGTCAGTGTTTCCAGAAAGGCTTATGGACTCCCAGAAGCCAATTTCCTTTCCACTCTTAGGTCAAGGAGCAGCTGGCTAGCTCCATCCTTCCCAATAGATTTGAAGATTACCCAAGCCTTTTTCTGGGTAGGGGCTGGCCGGCTGGCTGGGACTTGCTCCAGCAGTCCCAGGAGGAAAAAGAGAAGGAAATGTAGTCTTAAAGGCCATCCTTCTGGAGAAACAAGAGAAAAAGGAAAGGAAGATCACCCCCTTGTAAGACAGTGTATTTTGAGTAAGCCCCTGGGCAGATGGAAAGACCGTGAGGAGTGCCACCCTCCTGGAGGCAGCTCTTTCCCAGTCCCAGGACACTTCCTGCAGTGGGGAACTGGCTGAAGAAGAGAGGACTGACTCCAGGTCCATCAGGGAGGATCTTTATATAGGACTTTCCTGGCTCTTCCTGGAGGAACTTCTAGCCTTCCTGACATCAACAGCTCCGGAGCTGTTGCTGGGGGTGGAGGGGTGACGCTTTTACTCGCTCCTGCTTCTGGAGCCAGAGAGCCAAGGTCTGAGGTTCTGGGGAGATGCTGCGGAACCATAGGTCAGGGGTGGCGGCCGTGAGTCCTCCCACATTAAACTCAGTATGGCCACATAGATGGGCCTCCCTTCAAGAGCTTCGAGCTGTACTGTATTCGGACATTGTAAAGCAAAAAGTCAGGGTTCTTGTGGGGTCTGTGTGTCCAAACGCATGTGGACGCCGAGAAATAGAGACTTCGCAGATTAAGCCGACTCTGGTGCTACTCCACCTTCAAGATTCCTGGAGATTCCTGCCGCGGCAAGGCAGGCACCATAAACCAAGGGAGATTGACTTCCAGACTGTTTCTAATGCGGAAAGACCCAAGGGAAACTGGGGGTCTTGTGCGGGGTTTAGCAGGGTGGAGGCTGGTGATGGGTTCCTGCCGGGCGGTCCTTCCCTTGGCCGGGAAGGGCCCTGCCTGCGGGGCGTCCTCGCAGCAGGTGGATGACTTGCACACTCCTCTCTCTTCAAAAGCCACACCGGCCCCATGATTTTGCTGAGCAAGGAAGGGAAGGGCTTTCCCTCGCCCCGAGTGCAACTTGGGGCTCCCACACCAGTGTGTTTAGTTGAGGGGGGGCCTCGAGAAGGGGAGATGCGATGCGGGTCTTTGTCCCCCCATCCCCACCGCGTCTCTCCTCCGCCAGCGCGCGGTGTCCTAAGGCGATCGCCAAGCCTGTCCCGCGCGTCCAGTTCCTCTGCCAGACTCCAGCGGGGTCTCCAGACAAGACTGGGCAAGGAGGCTCAGGACCCCGGGGAACAGCCATCGGCATGTCGCCTTCCCGTGAGCACTCTCAGGCCTCCCCGAAGGAGCCCCCCTCCACTGCCTGCCAACACCTGCCTCTTCATCTTTGCCTCCTAGCAAAGGCTTGAATTGTGGACGGGTTGTCTGCCCGTGATGGAGGATTAAAACTCGGTGCTGTTTTTTTTTTCCACTACCCTGCAACAATTAAAAGGTACTTCTGGGTGCCCCAACTATCCCCTCCCCTCAGGCAAAAGAAAGTCATTGTGTGTGTGTGTGTGTGTGTGTGTGTGTCTGTGTGTTGGGCTGGGGGTGGGGGCGGGGGCGGGGTCGGCACCCTCTGGAAAACCCGATTGCTGAGAAAATGTCGTGGAAGACCTTGCCACTATCTCTTGCTGGGGGTGGGCGGTCACTGGGACGCGCAGCCCACCCAGGCCCGCGGGATGTCCCGCGGGGTGCCCGAGCCTCGCGCAGGCTGATCCTCGCCCCTACAAACGGTTTCCAGGTTGGGCTATTAACACGAAACCTCCAGACTCACGCCCCACCCCCTTCCTGAGACTGTGGGTGTAAAAGCTTATCAACCTGGAATCATGGGCTCTGGGGTATTGGCAGATTCCTGGCGACAGCATCTTCCCACCCAAAATTTGTATTCTGAAGTGTGAGCTTCGTTGCGCGCTTCAGTGAGCTCCAGGCTGTGTGTGTGTGTGTGTGTGTGTGTGTGTGTGTGTGTGTGTGTGTAGAATGCATGTTTTTGTCAAATGCCTAAAATGGTTCATGACCCCAAAGAGGATAAAACCCACTGCTTTGGACAGGGATGAGGGGGAGCACCTGAACGTTTTCGGGGCGGTGTCACCGTCCTTCCATTCGATGGCCTCGGCAGCGAGCGGAGGAGCTGAATCCGGGAGGCGGGTCCCCTCCCCGGCTGCGAAAACGAACCGCGGTTCGAAGGGTTCTCGAGGAGTGAAAAAAACTGAAGAGGACGGGATGGGAAGGGAAGAGTCGGGGGTGAGGGGAACGTAGACGGTAAACCAGTAGGACTAGTTGGCTGGTGGGACTGGCTAGTGAAACCAAGGGTTTGAGTAGAAAGAGGGGCTCTCCCTGGGTTGCTCTGAGCTCCATTCTGGGATTTGGGACGGAAAGAGAAAGGCAGAGGCTCCAGCTGGATCCCTTGCCCGCTTAAACAGTGTGTCAGAGCTTGCGGGGCCGGCGAAGAGGTTGGTCTGCCCCTACGCAGCCCCACGAGCCCCTACCCGGGGACGGGTCCCCGGCGGCTCCCGGGCCCCCTGCGCGCTCGGCCCACGCCCTGTAGAGGAGCTTCTGCTGTGGCCCGGGGAAGGGGCAGGTAGGGAGGGCGGCAGCACAGCACGGACCCGCGCGCTGGAGAGGTCAGTCTCGCTGCTCACACCCCTTCCCCATCCGCGCAGGAGCCTCCCAGGAGTCCCCCGCCCCCACCCCGACTGCGAGGGGCGCACTGGCTGGGGGAGCGGGTAAATAATTGGCCAGGGGCCAGGCTTCCTGGTTCTTCCTCCCCTTCACCGCGGCCTGACTGCGCCCGGGGCTGCTGGGGCAGCGCAGCCCCTCGGGAAGCTGAGCCCAGGTAACCCGGCGCCCGCCCCGTCCCGGGTGTGGAGTCTGTGTCCCCGCGAACGTTCGTCTCCGAGGGTTTGAGTTGGTTCTCTCCCGGATGGATGGCCATTCCCACTTCCTAGCCGGAGCCGGGCTGCAAAGATACCTCGGGTCCTCGCGCTGACCCGGCCGAGAACGCCACTCTCGAGCGCAGAACGCACCTCAAAGTGCTGGGTTCCTGGCGCCCAGCCCGGGAACGCCGAGGTGGGAGGGAGGACCGGGAGGGAAAGGCGGAGATGTGGCGAGGGAGCAGTCAATGGCTTAGCCCAGCTCCCCGCAGGAGCTGCCGCCTGTTCACCGTCTATGCAGGCACCAGCTGGCAGCAGCATCTTTGAGGTACGAACACCGGGAAGGCCAAGGCCGGTTGGGGCCCTGGGAGCCCAGGGCACGCCGCGGGACTCCAGCTCTCCCGCTGCGCCCAAGGCTCAAGATGCTCACGGCTTTATGAGGTTCCCTTACGGCCGAGTCCTCCATTAACACCTCCCCTGATTACTGAAAGGCTGGAAGGGCTGAACGCAGCCTCAGAGCTTGTCTCCCGGCATCGGTCCGCGTCTGTGCCCTCTGCCCAACCCTTCCTCCTCCCCCTCCCGATCTGGAAGCATATATAAACAGAAAATAAAAGACAGGTGGAGGGAGCTGCCGGTCAGAGGTGAGGGATTCGGGTCAATTCCGACAGAGGTGGGGGGTGGGGAGAGAGAGAGACTGAGAGAGAGAGGGAGAGAGAGAGGGAGGGAGAGAGAGAGAGAGGGAGGCAGAGAGAGAGAGAGAGAGAGAGAGAGAGAGAGAGGGAACGATCCACCGGTTTATTTATTTATTTGGATTAGCAGAGGACTCCTTGGCAAGACCTGGGACCCGCCCGCACCTCTGGCCTCCCGCCCTCCCTCGCCGGGGACCAGGTTCTTGAGGGGAACTTCCGGACCTCAAGGTACCAATGGGGTTTGTCTAGTCGGAGCGGTTTTCTACCCTGGGTGTGCTCCTGACCGCCGGGCGCCCAGGAGCGTCTCGGGCACCAACCGGAGGCTGCCGGGCTTCCTTCTAGGCCGCTCGGTACCCGTGGCTTCGGAGGGAGGAGCGGCTGGGACGCTTCCCCCGGGTGGTGGGAGGCGCTCGGGGCCCGGGGCCGCACCTCTGAGCTGATGGGTTGATTTCTCTGCGGTGCAGCCACCATCACAGCGTGATCAACTCCCTCTGTCAGAATGCTGAACGGCACCACCCTAGAGGCAGGTGAGTTCCGTGCCAGGCTCTTTCTCTTGCTTTTTTTCTTAAGCCAGTACATATATCGTGTGTGTGAGTGTGCGCACACGCGTGTGCACGCCTTCGTTGGGTAGAAGGAAGACGGGTTTGCGCTTGTCTTAGCAATTAAACTGCTTCCTTGGCTCTGAAATACACGGTCTCCTTCAGGATTCCTGAAACCTGCGGTTTCCCTCCTCTTGCACTTCTCTCGAATGTCTGAGTTTCTCAGGGTGGAGGTGCTGGGGGCGGAGGTCTAGGTGCCACTGCGCCGCGATTTGCCGGCGGCGCCGGGGATGCGCTCCGGGTCCTTCGCGGAGCTGCTGGAGGTGTCTCCTCACTGGAAGCGATGGGGCCGGGGGTCGGGAAGACACCGTTTCTCACCCGTGTAGGCCTTAACTGGAAACTACCTTCACCCCCTTTTTCTGTTCAAGCTGAAGTCCCGCAGCCGTTTCTGCGGGCGATCTCCGCGGACGCGGGGCGGGACGTCTCCCTTTATTCCTGCGGCGGTTGCGTGCCCGCCGCCCAGCAAAACACAGGTAAAAGGGCTTCAGATTTCAGAAGCGCGGTGTTGGCGACTGGGCAGCAGTCCCTTGGAGAAGAGCTCGAGGGCGGTGGAGGAAGCGGTTTGAAGGGAGCACTGCACGAAGAGGGCCGGAGGCCTTGCGGGGCGAAGGGGGTTCCTGGGCACAGAGCGCACCCCGGGCAGGGCAGGTTGCGCCCGCCGCGCGAAACCAGCTCCCGGCCAAGGTGCGCAGCGGCGCGGCCGCGGGCCTGCCTCTCGGTGCGATATTGCTCCCGCGTCCCAGCGCCGCTCGGCCCGCTCCCATCTGGTCTGGAGGGAGGCCCTCCTAGAAAGACTGAATCCGAGGTGCGCCCTCGCCGCGGCGCCAGTCCGGACCTGTCACCCTGGGTGGTGGGAGAAGGTTCGCATGCAGAGTTTTCCTGTGCCCCGGCGCGCAGGAAAGAGAAAGGCTGGCGCGCCTCCGGTCGTCTTCTCGCCTCCCGCCCAGCGCAGAACCCCCGGCATCCAGGGCTGGGCGAGCGGTTCCCACCCCTAGGAAGGCGCCGACTCTACAGGGCCCTGGGGTGCTCAGGACGGTGCCAAAAGCCGGACACCGCTTCAAGAGCTGCGCCTTTCAGACCGAGGAGGCTCTTCAACCAGCTTACTAGGGAGGAGAGGTGCCATCTGCCCTTTTAAGGGCAGATTCAGGACACAGGATCGTGGCCTCCAAAATCCTCTAAAGAGCCCTTGAATCGCCAACGTTCTCAAGAGAGCCGGGTTTTCCTCTCCGGACACGAAAGCTTCCCCTGCACCTTGGTAAAGCTATGCATTCCCTTTACTTCCCTCTTATCCCCTCTCGAGAGCCGGAGTCCGGGACAAGGCTGCCGCCCTCGTGGAGATTCCGGGACCCTGACCTTCGATCCCTGCTCTCTGCCCCCGGGGTCCAAGCCGCCTCCTTTTTTCCAAAGCGGCAACAGTAACCGGCTGGGTGGCTGGCGGAGCAGAAAAAAGAGTGGATGAAGTGCGCTCAGTCGTGAGGGGGGGCAGCCTCTGGCCAGAGTTCTGCCGCATTGCTCCAAACAGAGCTTTGTGTTTAGACGAGGGACCGGAGCTCTCACTCCGGGCCGCGGGCGGGGAGGTCCCTGCACCTGTCCCGTTGAGAGATGCGGCGGCTCAGCCCCAGAAATTGAGCAAGCCAGCACTCTAACGTTTACCGAGCCCTCAAGGGCTATTCCGCGGGCCGGGGCCCTAGCCCCTCCTCTTGAGACACGGAAGAAGGCAGAGCCACAAAGACGCTCTCCTTAAAGTGCTTACCGTCCTTTGAGAGTGAAGGAGTGGGGGTGGGGGCACTCACGCAACCTCCCAGAGGCTGCAAGACAAAAAGGTTAGGACGTCCCAGGTCACACCCCCAATTCTTGGAGTATCCCCCCTACCCAGACCTCCCTATGGGCTTCCTTTTTCCGGAACTGTAAGAGGCTGGACCGATGCGGAGTGATTTCCGATTTCTGCAGAACTAACAAGGACCTCCCAAACTCCAGCGGCCCCCTGTCCCACCCCCTAGCTCTCTGCAAACTTCCTGCATTGGCTGAGAAGGAAGAATCCTGGCAGTTCACTTCTTTATGGGAAATAGCAAATCCCACCCGGTGCTGCATCTTATAACCCGAGTTTTATAAGAAAAAGCAGGGATAGCTGGGCTCCAACCTGGAAGCTGATGGCGCGAGGTCTTCTGACCTGCCTGTGTCTGATTCGTGATTAACGAATCTGTGTGCAGTAGACAGAGGAAGGAAGGAAGAGTGGGAGGGCGTCTGTGCCTGGCTTCGCTGGAGACTCTTCACAAAGTTCTGGCTTTTCCCTGGAGTTGTTAGTTAAACTTTCACTTAAGGAAGTCTCCAAAGTTTCATCCCTTGCAAGGAGGCGGTGGTGTTCTTAGGTTCTTTGTTGGTTTTGCCGAGCAGGACCCAAATCCTACAACAGCCAAACCCAATTCCAGACATCCCCATGAGGAGGAGCGGGGAGAAGTTAGCCTGGAAACTAGACAAAGCAGGTCCCTGGATTGAGGTCCCATATTTACTTTTTCCTTTGAGCATCCTTGGGTTAATTGACTGATGTTCTTCTCAGAGACCCCTCCTCTTTCTCCTCCTCCTCCTCCTCCTCCCCACCTCCTCGGGTCCCAGTCACCGTCTTGTGGGAAGGCAGTCTGCCCCTTTGTGAGAGGACCTGCTGTCTCTGAAAGAGCTGCTGCCCCCAGCCCCTGCGTTTGTGCACGTGGGTTTGAAAAGCTCATTGATTTCCATCCAAAGGGGCTAATTACATTACTTACAGTAAATAGCGGCCCTGCTGTCCAGTAGAGCTGCCAAAGTGAGGGGGGAGATCTCCAGCTTACTTCACTTGATTGGCTTCATTTTTGTGTGAAATTGTATTTTATGAACTGTATTCTGGCACCCGGAGGACCATAACAGCGACCAGTCTGCAAATAACATTGTTTTTGACCCTGATAAAAGAGCAAGGGGGAAGGAAGAAGTGGTGTTTTGGGTTTCATGGCATAGGTCACTCCAGCAGCTTCAGAAGGGATGCTCTGAAGCAGGAAGTCAGGCTGCACCATTCTTGTCTCCTTCCTTCTTTCTACTCCCTCTTCCACCCCATGCTTTCTCTACCTTCTTTCCTTCCTCTCCTCCTTCCTTCCCTTCCAGGCTACTTCCTTCCTTCCCTCTCTGGTTCCTTCCTTCCTTCCCTCCCTCTCTCCCTTCATCTCTCTAGATTTGAACACTGTTCCATGTCCAGCTCCTCCCGAGGGGAAGCGAGCCTGCCACGAGGGACCTCCTCGAGGTGTCCAGGACCATCCGGATAGAAGCCGGTGGTTCTGGTAGAGCCAGCCACCAGGGCTCGGTGGGAAACAGGCAGGATGGGGTGGGGGTGGGGGGTGTACCGAACGGAGCGCAGCCTCGAGCTTCCTTCTCTCTCTGCTTAAAGCTGGGTGGGTTCCTGCCGCTGCTCCCCGCTTCGGGTCCCCAGGGGGCTTCAGGTGGTTTGAATGAATCGACAATATCAGAGTATTGTGGCCACTTTTTAATAGGGCCAAGGAGGGGCCCCGGCTAATGGGAACAGAGGGAGAGCGAACAACCCCTCCTCTTGTGAGGCTCAGGGCTGCCATTCTGCTTGTCAGCTCGCACCTTCCCCTCCTCCACGGCGAGGAGCCCCCTTCACATCCTCCCAAGTGTGCAGCACGTCCAGCTTTACGAGTCCCTTGTCCAGCCGGGGCGTGGGGCGCGCGCCCGGTCCCGCGGGGGCGGCGCCCAGCTCGTGGGTGTCTCCGAGTCACTGTCCACATTGACAAGTTTTCTATGGGGCAGTGGAATCGCCAGCCGTTTCCCTTCAAACCTGAACTGGGTAAGAGAATACATCGCTCCTTGGTCATGGTTCACGTCTCCAAGCCGATGTCCTGGCCTCTAATTTTTCAAAGAAAATCTTTTGGCCAAAAGGAAACTCTAGAAATAATAGGCTCTTCTAGCTCCTTTTCACTTTGGAGGTGGCTTCAGCCCCTGGGAGAGTCGGGGGCCCTAGGAGGAGGTGAAGCCACTCTGCTTTTAAAAAGTGAGTTGAGACAGCGGTGGTGGGGAGGAAAGAAATATCTGTCCCCAAATATGTACTTATTTGGGGTCCCCATCAGCTGGGGACCAGAAAGTCCACAAGGAGGAGACCTAAAGTTTGGAGCTGACCTTCTGTCCGACTTGAGCCAGGATCTGATCTTGAACTTGGACCAAACAGGCCGGCCCTCTGCCTCCTGCGCCAGGGCGGGGACAATAAGGGCTCCTTTTTCCCCTTTAAAACGTGATTGCTGGGAACTCTTGGAAGGATGTTTGTGTGTGTGTGTGTGTGTGTGTGTGTGTGTGTGTGTGTGTGTGTGTGTGTGTTGGGGGGAAGTAAATGCCCCCTCCTCCTGCCTTCCCCCTCCCCCCCATGTTTGTCCCCGCTGGCCCATCACCAGGGGGTTGAGAGGAGTATGACAGGTCTTTGTTGTCTGAATAAAAATCCGTGGCAGCTCCAGGGAGAGAACTCCTCCTACTAAATTATCAAAAATGGGCTGGCTTTAGTCTCTTAACAAATTGGACACAGCTCCGGCAGGAGCAGTCCCCGACCCAACCTACAGGCACTGGGAACTTGCAAGCAAGCAGGGACCGCTGAAAATAGCACTTCTTTTTCTTTCTTTGTGTTCAAAACTATTTTCTTTCTTCACCAGATTTTGTTTTCCTCCCCCCGCGGCAGTTGTTTCTCATTAGTAACTCGATCTCTCAGAGCAGTAAGATTTGCCTTCGCCTCCTTTCCCCTCCGCCCGTGCTTGTTTGTTTTCTGCACATCTCCTTCAGGGAGCCGCTGGGGCTTCTCCCCCCCTTCTTCCTTTTTTCTTTTCCGAGCAGACCAGTTTCCACTCCGTCTGCCTTTCTTCTTCCCTCTCTCCGTCTCCCCCTCTGTCCCCGAGCGTCTCCGCACTCCCGCATCGTGCAGCCTCTCGGTCCCTTCTGCTCCTTCCCTCGGATGAGCTGAGAGCCCCGGGCGTGTGTATATGGAAATAGTGGGGTGCCGAGCAGAAGACAACTCGTGTCCTTTCCGCCCACCAGCCATGCTCTTCCACGGGATCTCCGGAGGCCACATCCAAGGCATCATGGAGGAGATGGAGCGCAGATCCAAGACCGAGGCCCGCCTGGCCAAAGGCGCCCAGCTCAACGGCCGCGACGCGGTAAGGAAGGGCCCGCGGCGGCGGTGGCCGGGCGCCCGCGCGCGCGCTGGGAAGCCGAGGCGAGCCTCCCGGGCCGGCCGAGCGAGGATGGCGGGTCGTAGGGGCGTCCGCTCCAGACGGGCGGGTGGGTTATCTCCCGTCTGCCAGTCTGCGAGGTAAGAAACGGCCCCTTTCTGCCTTGAATTGTCTGCACTGCTGATACCCCGAGCTCGCTATCCTCTGCCGCAGCTGGTCCCGGGAAAGCAGGGAGAGCCCGGCGCGGGAGGATGCGGACATCCTCTTCTGCAGACCTCAGGCTTCGGTCTCCGGGCCGGCTGGGCTCCCGGCGCCTCCCCGCCGAGGATCTGCAGCCCGAGGGCGAGCTGGGTGCGGGCAGTGGCCTCCCGGCGCGAGGCCGAGCGTCTGGGCCGGGCTGAAGCCCGGTGCCTCTAGTCTCTGGGTCTGGTGGCCGGACCTTTGGAGCCGACTAGGACCGATGGGGCTCCCTCCAGTTCTCCGGACGCTCGGGACGCAGAACCTCCAAACATCGCAATTTCCCGGGTCTCCGACCGCCTGGCTCGGCCCCTGAGTGAGACAGGACCGCGCTCAGCTCCCGGGCCGGGTGGCTGTAGCGTGCAGGGCAATCTAATAGAAAACCCGGAGAAGCGGGGCACCCACCCCAAGCGCGAGAACTTTCTAACCCTAAACGCTGTCATCGACCACCTCTGTTACTACTATTCATAAGAACAAAAATCATGCCTGTTTAATAAAGAAAACCAATTAATAATCTATGTGCTTGCCTTTCCCACTTAACGAGCCGGAGGGGGGAAACTGCAAAGGTCTCCGGAAATGATTTCTGCCAAACAGAGCCGAGTAGATCCTCAGGCATCGCCCGGGAACCGTAGTTCAAACTAACCCGGCAGGCGGCCCCGGGCGGGTCAGCGGTGTCTTGCGTCCACAAGTAGCGAGTCGGTGGGCGCTTCTACGTTTGCAACACGAATTCAGTGCGGAGGCCCAGTCCGATCACAGGGGGAGACTTTACTTTTCCAGGCCCGCCAGAGTTCCGTGGGGGAAGTCCAACCCATTCCAGCTAGTCCTGAGGGAAATGTCCAGCGGTTAAGCCCCCCCTCTTTTGTGGCTATACTGTTTAAAAACAAAAAGCAGTAATCCAAACCTGAATTTCACCGCGGGGCTGCGCTTGTTACGGGGAAGTTTCCCCATCCTCGTGCCTCGTGGCGACGCAGGAGGGAAGCTTAATTTGGGCATTAAACAGATTTTCAGGACAAAGATCTCCTGCCTATAGCGATGTCAGGGAAAGAGGGACCATGCGGAGGGGATCGTGACAACGGACTGTCCCCGGGAACAGGCACTGCACACACTTACCAGGAAAAGGGCCAATATCCCTGAAACTAGCAAGATCTGCCCAATACAACCCGATCAAAACAATGTTGACCGAATTATGAATACAAGTGTAAAAACCTCTCCTTTCAATTTCAACGTTGCTTGTAAGAATTTAGAGAAATAGAAATGTAATAGCGTTTATTTAAAAACAATACATGCTTGTTCAGATCTCCTTTCCACTCTCCAGTAACAATCTCCGTTGTTTTTATTTCGTGTGCGTTGAAAGCCACGATTTTTAGCTTTTAATTATTCGAATTCGGGAACATCCACCAAACTCAAACCTATGAGCTCCTAGCCTTTTTAAAAAGGCTGGAGGTGGCCGGCCTGTCTTTAGGTTAAGTCCCAGGAGGACATGAATGCCGGGTTCAGGCAGATGCGGCAGAGAGGGTGAGAGTCGAAGAGGGAAAAACAGCCAACGTTCCCCGGACGTTTGCCTTTGCGCAGTGGCCCTGATCTTGCGATGCTCGCCGGTGCAGAGGACCCGCGCTACGCTGGGGGGACCCGCGTGGGGCGGCCCCGCGCCCCGCTGACCGTGCGCGTGCTTCCTTGCAGGGCATGCCCCCGCTGAGCCCGGAGAAGCCCGCTCTGTGCGCCGGCTGCGGGGGCAAGATCGCCGACAGGTACTACCTGCTGGCGGTGGACAAGCAGTGGCACCTGAGGTGCCTGAAGTGCTGTGAATGTAAGCTGGCCCTCGAGTCCGAGCTCACCTGCTTCGCCAAGGACGGTAGCATTTACTGCAAGGAGGATTACTACAGGTATTTCCATCCTTACCACTTATGGCACACTTGGTGGGGCCACCTGCCCAAGCCCCCGAGTCCCCTCCCTGTTCCCTGCCCCTTGCCCCTTCGGTGGTACGGTTGCCAGTCCCCAGACCGGGGAAGTCCACCGCGTAAGCCTTCAAGCTGCAGCCCCCGCCCCGAGATGCGCGGTGAGGATGGGCGGGGAGGGCGCACCCCAGGTCTAGAGCAAGGATCAGTGACTGTCCTTCACTGGCGGCCCTTGGCAGCTCAGCTGAGGGAATTGGGGAAATCGCGCGAGGGTAAATGAACGCGTCTGCGTCCACCGAGACTAAAGCGGTTTTGTTTTCCGTTTACTACGAACTGGGCAAGGCCGGTGCCTTGGAACTGAACCGGTGGCCAGGGCACCAGCAACTGGTTGTCAGGTTTTCGCGAGGGTGGTGGGAAATCGAGTAAATGACCATGAAAGGAATAATTCCCGTTGCCGAAGCCCAGGCCACTCTTCAGATTTGCCCTTGCCGCTGGTTAGAACCTGCCCGCCACACGCCAGACGCCGGACAGCAAACTCGGTGGCCGCGTGTTTGTTAGTTCTTCCCAGTTCTGTTTCTGGATTGGGAACGGGAGCTACGTGCAGGTGACCCAGCTCCGCTCTCCGCCGCAGAGAAGTGGTTAAAAAAATGAACGTGCTTTCCTCTGCAAAACTGCCCCCTGCCAAGGCTCTGTCCGTCCGAATGCTTTCAGGCACACTCACACTTCCATAAATAATTACAGCACCCTTCGTTTGTATGCTCCGTAATCGAGGTAACGTTTTCACTTGGCATCGCAATGTAATATTTTTAACATAGTATAGTGAGTTAGCCAGGGCAGAGTTTTATGGGGGGGGGTTGCTTTTGAAAATTTACAGAGAAGAAAGTTGAGGATCAGTTCCCTGCGTCTTCTGATTTTAATGTAAGGGTTCTTTGTCTTGTTCACCAGAGCAGGTCAATAGGCAAATCAAATTGATGTCCAAGTGGGCACAGGTCTCCCCCTCCCGGATCCCTCCCAGGTCTCAGACTTGGGCCACTGCTGACCAAGACCCAGTTGTCTTTGCCTCCACCAACGCTCTGACTCGACTGTTTCCTTCCAGAAGGTTCTCTGTGCAGAGATGTGCCCGCTGCCACCTTGGCATCTCCGCCTCCGAGATGGTAATGCGCGCCCGAGACTCCGTCTACCACTTGAGCTGCTTCACCTGCTCCACCTGCAACAAGACCCTGACCACGGGTGACCATTTTGGCATGAAGGACAGCCTGGTGTACTGCCGCGCCCACTTCGAGACCCTCTTGCAAGGGGAGTACCCCCCACAGCTGAGCTACACTGAGCTGGCGGCCAAGAGCAGCGGCTTGGCCCTGCCTTACTTCAACGGCACGGGCACCGTGCAGAAGGGGCGGCCCCGGAAGCGGAAGAGCCCAGCGCTGGGAGTGGACATCGTCAATTACAACTCAGGTGGGCACACATCGCTCCCCGCCCCGCAGCCCCCACCTTCTCTGCCCGGGGGAAGTCCATCCAGCTCCTTCCCTGTCCAAGACCTAGCTGCAAGAGGGTGTGTTCCTTAGCATGTCCCCTTTCTCACTCCCTTTCACTCAGAAATAAGGAAAGATGGAGAGTGGAAAGAGAGAGGAGTGAAGAGGTGGAGGAGGGAGGGTGAGGGAGAAGGAGAAAGACCTTTCTTTAGTTTGTGGCAAAAAACACATTCATAACCATGGGCTGCAGTGACTTCCCCCAAACAGGCAGCGCCAACTCCTTGCTGCCTGTTAGTTAATGAGCCCATTAGTTTCTGGCTCTCAGTTGGAGCAAAATAGCCCCAGGGCAATTCCTGTGTGGAGGCCAAATTATAGATCCTGAAGGAGGTTTTCCTAAATACGGAAGAAAAAAGAAAAGAAAAGAAATCTTCAGAGCCCAACCCCAGTCTGTCTAGAGGGGGCAGAGGCTGTGGTCACCAGCCCAGAGTTAATCAGGGGAACAGTTGGCAAGAGTGTTGAAAAACCAAATCCCTGATCTTGGCGAAAGCAGTTCGCGGGGCGGGAGTCACTCTCCACGGCTGAGCTGGCCTGCCCGTGCCATGGGTCAGGGGACTGGTCCAGCCAACTCATCCCCTGTGTGATAAACCCTCCCGACTCCCAGACCGCCCAGAAGACTGGGAGAGCCTCCAGGTCAGGGCCTCCGAGAGGCTTAGTGGTGTCCCAGGCTGTCCCCTGCCAGCCTTCTCTCTTAATTAAAAACAAAATGCAGGCAGCAGGCGAGAGCATGCTTTCTTCCTTGCTTTGAGGGGCGCACCTATCACTTGTCAATCTCTCACTCACCGATCTCCCACTGGGGGCAGCCTGCTCCCACCAGCCACCCGTCAGGTGAGGATGGTGACAGACCCTGAGGACCACAGTCTAACTCCAAGCAGGATGGAAACTCTTTTTAGGAGTCCTACCCACTGGGAAAGGAGGTTTCAGAATGCCCTGGGCTGACTTTTCAGAAACCTAAGGACTGGTTTCCTGGCTCTGACTTCCTGTGTCCTGGTCCAACCCAGGCTGGCATCTCAGCAGGCAGGAGGCTCAGGCTAGAGGAGTCCCTTCTGCTGGAAAGAACCTTAGGGACCTCATGGCGACAACCCCACTCTGTTACTTGGAGCACCCAGATACCAGCCAAAGGTGGGAGTCCCAGAGCATTGATCTTGCCTGTTTTTCCCTCTGGACCCCAAGTATCTGATGTGGGGACCCAGCCTGCTGTTGCCCAATGGTAAAGGAACCCTGTCCTGCCAGATAAATGATGTGCTCAAGGTCACACAGCCACTGTGAATGATCTGGAACTCAGGGTTCACTTGGGAGCCCACAGCTTCCAGGGGAGCCCCGCAGGCTGAGCAGCTCAGCCCAGCCCTCCCCTCAGCTCCCTCCTGGGTTCTCCAGCCAATTTCACAGAAAAGACTCCATGGATGGGGACCTAAGGAGAGTGAGGACCCTGCACTTGTCCGAGGGAGTTCATGCCCCGGTCACTAGACAGAGGAAGAGGGCCGCTGGCTGGCTGCAGACCCCACCCGGATGGGTTTGTGTCACCCGGCAGGCGCATCCCCCGGTTTTGCCAACCCCCCGCCCGGGGTCGGGGCCTTGCACTCACCCCTGCTGTGCCTTGGCAGGGGCTCTGGTTCAGGGCCACGTTTCCCAGTGTGCTTACTTGGGCTCCTTTGATGCGTGGTCCCCGGGGCAGGCCGGGCAGGGCACTAATTGTTCTTCATTAATAGAAGATGGCATTGGAATCTCTGCCACTCACCAAGGCCCTAATTAGAGAGAGAGAGAGAGAAAACAGCCAGTCCTTGCAGAGAGGCCCTCAGCCCAGGAAGGTCCAGAAGTGTGGGGAGGAGACTTCTAGCCAAACGCCGCAAGCCGAGTTTTATGCTTGTTTGTTTAACCTAATTAGTTAAATTTGGTTTCACCTTGGATCTTACTTTATGTTAGAAAGATCTGAGGAGACTGAAGGACAATAAAATGCTGCTATTCCTGCTTCTCCGAGGAGAAATAGAGAGTACAAATTTATTTCTTAAAAAGAATGAAAATCTCTTTCCACTTAGATCTTTAGTTTGTAAATTACTGCTGCTACAAGGCCCTTGTTCGTCAGGGAGGGAAAAGTTGCCAAGGCCTCCCTCCCTCCAGGGAGTTCGCATGTCACCACTGCAGAGCCGGGGTCTCTTAGCTAACGGCCACCCTATCCTCTCTGGACTTTTGCCCAGAGATATGAGTAAATAGCATATATTTCTTTAACATCAGGTGAAAATAATCTAGAGAAACTGGGTTAGAGATGCCTGACCAGAAATCAACCCACCATCTAAAAAGAGTTTATGAATCAAATACCAACTTGCTGTTAGAAAACTCGCCAAGGAAATGTTTCAGTAAATTAAAAACATGTTAAAGGGCAGAGAAGAAAATGGACCCACAGGTTTAGCTCCCTATTTTAACTTTCTCTGGATCTTCGATTGCTGTCTCTGCTTAAACGTAAACTAGTCTCAGAAAAGAATAACGATATGAAACAAATATAACTTACACATGGACGTATTTTCAAAAACGTGTACACAAAATATGTTTGTGATTCAGAGTTCCGGAGATGTAAAACTTGGCAAAGATCAGTTAGCGCTTGATATAAGGCACATGCCTTTAAATGAGAATATTCCTAATTTAGCTTCTCTCTCTTTGTGCAGAGATTTTAGGCAGATATTTTAGAAAGAGAAATGGAAAGTTTATTTGGAATGCGGTATTGAAGCAAAGCCCTGCAGGGTGAAGGACAGGCAGCTCTTGTCTGGGTAATTTAGCACTGATTGAGAACCTGAATTTTTGCCGCTTCTCAAAATTTCCCTCAGGTTCTTTTCTTCGCTTCCAAACTTCTAAAGCTCCTGGTAGTTGTTAAATTAGCCTGGCACTGACCCCTAGTGGTCTCTCAGGGATCAGTTCTCAGAAGGTTACACAGCTTCAGAACAGAAACTCACTTCAGTGTAGGGGACCACTTCACAAGTGACCAGAGAATAAGATACTTAGATCTTCTCATTAACTTTATTTATTTATTTTTTATTGAAGTGCTGTCAGTTACAATGTGTCGATTTCTTGTGTGCAGCACGGTGTCCCAGTCATGCATATACATACATATATTCATTTTCATATTTTTCTCATTAACTTTATAATGCCAGATGTGTACTTACAGGTGTCTGTTTAAGGCAGTTTGTCATTTTGTCTCATAATTTTTGGGGAA
This sequence comes from Camelus dromedarius, assembly GCF_036321535.1. Taxonomy (NCBI): domain Eukaryota; kingdom Metazoa; phylum Chordata; class Mammalia; order Artiodactyla; family Camelidae; genus Camelus; species Camelus dromedarius. The sequence goes on from NC_087456.1 coordinate 34,812,928, forward strand.
AACCCTACACCTTTAAAAGTAGACTCTGGGGAACCACAGTCACTTGCAAGTTTACATAATGCATTTGTAGTTAAACATAAGTAATTTAGGATAACACACTCAGTTACTCTGCAGACGATACAGATTGCTCTATCAAGTTGCATCATATAACTGATTGCATGGTTTATCTGTTTATCTTAATATCCGTTTAATAAAGTCCTAACAATCTTTGTACACACTGAATTGTATTCTATGTAAAAACCAGTCCCATAAGCTGAAATTCTCTGCTGAGTTTTTCATCTATAATGAAATATAGAAACATCTATAATGGATATAGAATGCATATTCAGAAAAGCAAATTTACCAAAACTCCCTATAATTACTTTCCATAAACTTCATTTTAAAGACTAATGAGTATATAGTGAAGTTAGGAATCATGCTCATTTCTTAAGAAATATTAACTTGTTGTAGGGGGATGGCTAAGGGCATTTTTCAGTACCCAGTTAAATCTTTTACCTCAAGTGTAACATTAGATTTAATATACGGTTCAGGAAGGGTTACATGTTACGCAGCTGTGATAGGACTGAAATCTTATTTGAAGAAGACTCCAGTGACTCAGGTGTGCCTCTTTGACTGTTTTGGTGTGGCTCCATCTATAATCTGGTTGTGAGATGCAGCTCAGTTTACTGGAGATAAGTACAGTTTTATAGTAGGTCATAAGATGCCATTTCATCCATTTGAGGCTATGAGAGTGCAATTCTGTAGAATATTTGAACTTGACATCTCTCCACGGGGATGCAAGAACATAAAATGTAAAGCATATTCTCTCTCCTACTTCTGGGTACCCGTCACCCTTTCTGGTGGAGTTTAAGAAGGCTTTGTTCAGCATTTGGATGCATCTCTCTCTCTTGCATTCCATTTGAAGTTTATTTGATTTTGCATTAATAGTCGCTCATGATTTTATGGATGAACAAAGATTCAAAATCTTGGTTGAATGTTTGTTGAGCTCCTGGCCCTGTTTCTGGCTTAGGGGACCCAGCGGTGAACAGGATATAGTCTTCCCCTTAATGAACGCACCTGCTCTTTGGCCAAGGGTGCCCTCCTTGCGGAATTTATGGAAATATAAACAAAGGAGACATTAGTTTGTGCCTAGTCTTGTTATTAGGGAGAATTTCTTGTTAAGTGGATTTTTGTGATGCAGCTGACCTCCTGTTGAGGACTATAAAACTACTGTTTTTCTGTATATATACTGATTTACTGCGAGGTTTTTTTGTTTTTTGGTTTTTTTTGGCAGGGGGAGGTAATTAGGTTTACTTATTTATTTTTTAGAGGAGGTGCTGGGGATTGAACCCAGGACCTCGTGCATGCTAAGCACACGCTCTACCTCTTGAGCCATACCCTTCCCCCTGCAAGGGTTTTTAAAAAGTAATTCTAACCAGAGCATAGCAGGCAAATAATATTTTATCAAGCAAAAGGGAAGAGCTAATAGTAAGAGATGGCTCACTTTCTTTGAGATCCAAGTTTCTCCACCCCTCCCCCAGGGACCCATCAGGTTGATTTTAGATATTCCATTACAATGCACTAAAATGCAAGATGAGCAGACTGAATGTACATCAGATAAACATCTGAAGTAAGATTTTACAGGACAAAATTGCCATGCCCTTTAAGTTGTGAAGTTGGCTGAATCAGTAAATATTTAGCAAAACAGTTTCATTTTGTAATCATATTTCCTATGCAGAGCCAGTAGGTTACTGGAGGTGACCTTTCAAATGCACATCTCCACATCCTGGGGACAATGACTTTCAGGCTGGCTTCAAAGGCTGGGTTGTTTGGCCTTCAGTGCTAAGGGGGCTGCACAGTGGGGGTGGAGATGCCACCCTCCTCCTGGCCCCCCAGTCTGGGGCACAGCCCACACCCCCGCCAGAGCAGAAAGGGCCAAGATCTGAGCCTGGACGCAGTGCCTCTGAGCTGTGAGCTGCGGGGAGTGCTCGGGCACGAACCGAGTGAAGACAAGTCTGGGCTCCTTCTCTTTCAGAAATAAGTATTAAAATAACTCAAGGGAAAATGGTTTTCACCCTGGTTAGCCCTATGGGAACCAGTTATAGCTAAAAGCCCTTAAAAGTAATATTCTTATGGTTACATAAGACTCCTGCAAATTTTTTGTTTTGTAACTTTTCTCCCTCCTGCAGCCACTTTTTAACTTTTTCCTGATGGAAAAGATTCCAGGAATAGCAGAAAAGGCTAAAAACTGGAACTGACTTACACTCTTCCTTTGAGGGGCAGGAGTGTCTCTCTCTGCAACTTTCAGATTTGAGAGAAAGCTGAAATTACTTGTTTGCATACCCCACAAGACAAAAAAGCAATACTTTCAGAGAGGATATCTCATTTCACAAATAAGGACAAAATGTGGAGTCTCTCAAAACTGTGTATATGGAGGGGTGATGTGCTGATATCCATAAATATATTAGAAAAGTTTTTTTTTCCTACTCTTGAGATTTCTCTCACTTTGACACTTACAGGTTATTTCATTTTTTCAAGTTTTTCTAGCAACCATTAAGCAAAAGAGAGGATTTATCTAGTACTCTTCTACTAGGTAAATTTGGGTTATGTCCACATTAACAGACTAGCTTGATGGACTTTGGCAATTAACTTCTTTCTTTTGTCCGGATCCCGCTCACAACTGGGTCGACAGCATTTCCCCTAGTTTCTGTCTTGTCAGAGCATCATTGTGCCACCTGCCATCCTTTCAGCTAACGCAGGACTTTCCACTGAGCGCTTGTTTGTCCACTGTCACTGCAACAGGTTGTAACGAGAACGAGGCGGACCACCTGGACCGGGATCAGCAGCCTTACCCGCCCTCGCAGAAGACCAAGCGCATGCGCACCTCCTTCAAGCACCACCAGCTGCGGACCATGAAATCCTACTTTGCCATCAACCACAACCCTGATGCCAAGGACCTCAAGCAGCTTGCTCAGAAAACAGGCCTGACCAAGAGAGTTCTGCAGGTAAGAAACCTCCATCGTCAGCTGTGCGTTCATTCACCTCCCCTTGCTGTGAAAACAGTTCTCCCGGTCTGGAGTGCTGCAGATACTTCCTGCACTGCTTCTCGCTGCTTTCCCTTAGTGACCTCCCTAGAGAGCGTCCTGAGACTTTGCAGGGGCTTCCCGGAGAGTGCCCAAAGAGAGACCCAGGGTCCTTTAAAATGCAGCCACATTCTCCCGACAGATGGGAGGCTTTGGGTCCATCAAAGCCAGCTCAGCTCCTCTCACTGCTCTGCAAACGCAGGGGACGTTGTCTGCGCGAGCTGTGGCTTTGCAGACTTCCGTTCGCGTTAGGCTCAGTGCAAAGACTTGGGTGGGGGTGGGGGGGACCCTCCGGTGCTGTCTGACTTCACCAACTCTTGGCAGCCTCACTGCGTATTATGAGGTTTCAAATTCAAGTCGACCCTTTCCCTCAACTCCTGAAAAGCCACAAGTAGGGTCAGGGTCTCGGCAACCAACTGGAGCCAGTATTTTTCTATTTTAACAAACCCCATTTAGCAACTAAATGCTGGGAGTGAGATCTGCTGTCCGATGCCTTTCCTAAACTCACCGTGGTAAGAATGCCCAACTAACGAAATGGTAGCGGGTTGCTGTGGGTCACTTCCCGGCGACAAACAGCAGGCATTTTAAACTCCGCCCACCAGTCAGTCTCAGGTTGCTTGGAGTCTGTGGCCCTGGAGGTATTTCCTTTGCAAGGAGTACTTGCCACGTGTCAGACTCCAGAATAGCATGAAGTCTGTTTCAGTGATGTTCATTTCACGTGAGTGACTCTTACTTTGTGAAACTTTCCAGGACCTCGCTGGTCCTCATTCTCAAAAGACAGCAGCTGAGGAATCAGGCTGTATTTTCCCCTCGTTCTCTCTGCGCCTTCGTTTTTCCATGGTATCTCCACATAGACATCTGTGGCCCCCAGTGGCACTTACTAATGTTGGGGGAGGGGAGCCTACGTGCAGGTGACAGGCTCCCCGTAGTAGTACTGAAATTCCTGTTTTAAAAGAAAGCAAAAAAAAAAAAAAAAGCACGTCTCTCCCAAGCAAATAATTATATTTAAAAAGAGAAACTTATATCCCAAAAAGAAAAAAAAAAAAAAAAAAAAAAAAAGAAAGAGCGAGAAAGAAGTCTAAAAATAAACATCGGTAAAGAAATACATTGGGATTGGTTTGCAGGTTTGGTTCCAAAACGCACGAGCCAAATTCAGAAGGAACCTTTTGCGGCAGGAGAACGGGGGTGTTGATAAAGCCGATGGCCCTTCGCTGCCCGCCCCGCCCTCAGCAGACAGCGGCGCTCTCAGTCCACCCGGCACTGCGACCACTTTAACAGACCTGACCAATCCCACTATCACTGTAGTGACAGCCGTGACCTCTAACATGGACAGCCACGAATCCGGAAGCCCCTCACAAACTACCTTAACGAACCTTTTCTAACATTGGTTTTTTTTTTTTTTTAAATTCTTCCTCTTCTTTTTATTATTATTCGAATTATTTTATTATTTACGAGACTATTTTTTTTTCCCCTAACCCACAAGATATTTGGGAAATAAAAACAACAAGCTTGTGTGTAGCGTCTGCAGCCACTTGGCGAATGAGTTTACAGTATTGTCTCCTTTACGAAGTGTTTTTTTTTGGGGGGGGGAGGTGTCTACAAAGTGTATTTGGATTTTTTTCCTTTTAAATTTAATTAGATCTTTCAGTCGGTAAGGGGAGTTTTGGAATCTAATAAGTGCCTCTTAAAATTGTATGTTACTTATTTCCAGAATCTCAAAGGAAAAAAGAAAAAAAAGAGTGGTATTACGATGGGCAAAAAAAGTCATGTTTGCAGTTAAATAATTAGGTTGATAAAGAATCCAAAAATTAATTAAAGTTATTTTTTCAGATCTTGCAATTGTATGTGAACTGACGGAATTTGGAAACCTTCACATTGCTTTTTTAAAATTTTAAAACTGAAAAAAATGTGTTGATCACTTCTTTTTGTTACAAATGAGGAATATGACTAAACAAAAATATTAACTGTAGCAAATCTAAATACTAATTAGGTGGGAAATCTATTCCAGGAATATGATTTTTTTTTCTCTTAGAGATGTACATCTCAACAAAACATTTTTAATTATTTGCTTTTCAACATCTGAAAAATACTTAAAACTCGTGTATCCATGAAAATTCCAAATAGAATTTGAAATTCTACACCTTTAACCTTCTCAAGCTAAAAGTGATAGTTACAAAACCATTCTTTCTAAATTTTTTTTTTCCCCCAGGGAAGATGGAAATAAGCAAAATATAATTTTTTAAGAAGTTAAAAAATCAGTATAGTGTAATTAATAGCTCTTAATTGGCTTCCGCTGTACCATGACATTGTACCTGGCATTCCATATGAATAATGTTCAAAAGAACTTAGACTAACACTAACAGTGAACATTTTATTTTGGTTTTGTTTTGCTTCCTTTTACTTTGACACAGGTTGATATATTTGTCAGGAAAAAAAAACCCTTTTCTGACATCAGAGATTTGAACTTATTAGTTTTAAACTTAGATAAACTCAGAAGCCTCGTGGATGCGGATCTGAATATGTTTCCTAGTTTACAGTAGCATTTTTTTTTTTTCCTTTTAATTGAAGCTAAAATCTTAACGGTCTGGGCAGTGGTGAATGTTCATGTATACGCTTCTGTTGTAGTTAAATACCAATTAGATTGTGGATTTCCTAAAAAAATAAAAAATAAAAAAGAAGTCAAGATAAATGTCTTGCTTTAGTGGATTGTTAAGAATAACTTTGCACATATTCCCCACTTTTTGGACCCCTTAAATCTCCTCTGGCGGTCGAAGTGGCTATTTAATAGATTTTAAAGGTGTCCTTCTGGCTGTATAAATGTGTGGTTACATATTGAGGTTCACTGCCCACATTAAAGTGCATTATTGTAACTTTTGCTCAGGGTCTTTAGAAAATTAGCACAGAAAGTAGCTTATTTTTTAAAAAAAAAAAAGATGATGGAAGATAAGTTAACACTGTAACAGAAGAAAGGTGTGTTTGCCATTATATATTTAGCAAGTGTGGTTATCATCTTCTGTGGAGCTTAAATCTTGACTTTTCATATTTCTATTACATTTTGGGCATTTACCACTAACCAGACCAAACAACCTTGGTAAGGCTGAGATCTTATTAATACACTTTTACAGGTAAAATATTGATACTTATAAATTTTGTTCTTTGACAGAACAATATATGGTACTATAGATCTACTTTATTAAGTAGACTGATTATAACTCAGTTCTCCTACGTGCCTTATGATATAACTTGGAAGTAAGTTTGTGAAAAATCAGGATATATGTGTTGTTTGTTAAATTAACTGTTTTAAGCCCTTTTGACACCTCACTAGTTTTGTACTGGTTTACCTCTTATTTCTGAAACTCTTTTTATGGTGTACCTGTTAGAGAGGACAAATGTGTCATAGAAAGCAGCTGTGCACTCTTTCCAATATAGTTGAGAAATTCAATACTCTTATATCTTGAGCTTCGTGTTTATAGTACAGTAAGTGGTCTAGCAGAATTGTCCATGTTTCTTTGTTTATTGATAAATGCATTGTATAGAAACTATTTCCCCTAAATATTTATGGACCAATCAATTGTGATATATCCTATTAAATTTGTGTGAATAAACCATTTTGAATCTAAGGAGTTTTATTTCCCATCAGTTTTATTTACAGCTTAACTGTACTAGTGTATTTCTAATACTTATTTGCAAAAGGTACTAAAGTGGTAATGCAGAAAAGTTTTAAATATGCAAGCATACAAATAGTGTTTAGATTTCCAAACTTCTGATTCATTTTAAGTTATACACCATTGCAATGCAATGTAATTCAACTGTGAATTACGTTTAAATATATTTTCCTGCAATAAAAGTAATGCCCCACTGATTTGACTCAGTCCAATTTTTAGAATTAAAAAAAAGATAATTAGCAGATAAAGTAATTGCATGGGAAGAAATCTTAAATATGATTAAGTTTAATGTTAGGTCTATTGAGCACAAATGGATATTTGTAAATCTAAATAGAAATTGCAGACCCCTAAAAGCCAAGTTGCTCTGTAGTTAATAAATTGTCACTATGATTTTTTTCAGGGAGAACAAATCTTGGGGCATTACAGCCAAACATCCCGACGTTTGAAAATTCCCTAAAGTATTAAAAGAAGGGGAAAAGTTTGATCGGAAATCCACTGCAGTGAAGACAAAGACAATATTAGGTTATGATAATCATACATTTAAAAAATCTATTGAGCCAAAAAAAAAAAAAAAAAAAGACAGAGAGACAGAGAGTGAAAGAGAGAGAGAGAGAGAGAGACTTAAATGTCATTTACTGAATGTTAACAAAACTTCTGTTCTTTATGGTGTCTAACACAAATGGAGGCTTAAAATTATGTGGTTTTAAACAAAATTAGAGAAACCATGTATAAACCAGATTAACCAGGCAGTAATATGCCCACCCCATATTTGAAGAAAATTATTATTAAAAAAAAAAATCCCACACATTTGTCAAGCACAATAACTGTAAAATAAAGTCCAAAAACATCCATTTCACCTGCTTGCTAATGTGTACTAGTCCTGTCTGCTAATGGCATTTTCCAATTGTAAATTCAAAGAAAAGCTGTCACTCATTTAAGAGCATAGGGATCAAACCCCAGTAATTTGAGTATTGTTTATTACTTCCTTTTTAAACAGAAACCTCTGCATGCACTTTGACATCTGTCACTCCCAGTGTACATCTCTGTATGATGACTTATCTTTGCTGTTTCTTGTATGATAAATAGCTTTCCTTAATAAACATTTTATTTGATGCAAATATAGTTAACTTTATGTTAAACACACACTGTTGAAATTAATTTTGAACACTGTCTTAAGAGGCAGCACATTTCCAACTTACACTTAGGAAAAAATTCAAAGGATAGAATGAGGTTAAATTCTGGTAGTCTAGGATAAAATTATTTACTTGGTTTTTAACTTCTCATGCTTTTTATTTGTTGTATTCAATTGACACATGGACTAAAAATGTAAAAAGTGCAAAGAAAACCCAAATTACAACAAAAATAAACCTCAGAATAAGCTGTCATGTAAAATTTCACTTTTTTAGATGATTAGGGTAAAATTTATAGATCCTCTCTAAGTTTACATGTTCACTATGCAATGAGCAAATTTATTGAAAGTATACAAATATATTCTGAACTATGACAAGACTCAGTCTTTACATAGTTCAAATTACATATGACATGACAAACAAATGAGTGAGTGGGAGGAAAAACAAGTATTTAGGAATGAGGTTTTTTAACTGTTAAAGGGAATATTTGAAGAAAGAATTTTTAAACTATTCATATTTAGCTGTGTATCCAAAGCATATGTTAAACAAATTAACATAACTTTCCAGAAAATTTTTCAGTATGATGAAATTTTTATTATATACAAATGAACCCTATGTAAATGATGTAACTTTTATGAATGATAGACATTAAATATTTCACTGACATGTATTCTCAGAATTTTGAATGTTTTCATCAGTGCTTTCACTTCCTGAATTCTAAAAAAGGAAAAAGAACTTAAAAAATAGACAGCAACTTTCTAATAAAAAAAAAAAGCAATACACCATGACAGACTATTTTGAGTGATCATGAAACATGTTGGTTTTGTCAGTAACTTGAATGTTTATGCCTCATTGAAACTTCCTCCATGACTGTAGCAACTTAAATAGATTTTCCAATACATTTCCAGCCCGTTCATTCCAGTCCTTGTCCTACAGCTCTGCTTTCCTTCCCTGCACTGTCACCTACGGCAGCTTCGTTTAGAAATATTTTGGAACCTCGCCTGGTTTTACAGACCTTTAAATATTTGTCTGGTACGTGAAATGTGGGAAGAGACCAAAGAGGGAAAGAACATGACTGAAATTAGACATCTGAAAAAAATGAGACAAATTTGAAACAGGCACATTTTTAAAGTGTCAAAGAAAGGAGCGCTCATTAGGTGAGCGAAAAGAGCAACAAAGCCCAGGATGCTGATACTCGAAGGTCCGCGGTGCTTTTCTGTGATGGACAGCGTGGTGGCCGGAGTTCCCGAAGCTGGCACTGAGCCTAGACCTGGAGGAGAACCACGTGGGCTTCTCAGTTGGGAGCAGGGCACTACATTTTCATAGCTTCTGCTTCCCTGAGGCCTGGAATAGCCCAACTGCTTGCAAATCGATCTTGGGGGAAAAAATAAAAAAAGCGTCACTGAGAGCGTCTGTCAGCTTTGGTGAGTTGCGACTTTACAGAGTGGGTAGGTTTTTTAATACCTCAGATAAGGACAAAACTCCGTAGTAAAGGACCCAAAGCAAACACTTTTAAAACCTCGGTGATTTTTTCATCACCTACAAAGTAGACAGTTTTATTTAACAAATCCTTGTAGAACCTACTGCACGTTATTTTACAATAACCTTTGTTGGTTTATTTTTTTTTTTTTTGGACTTGGAGCGTTTTCTAAGCCACATATATAAATAACATCTCATTTTCGGCTGCAGTGTGCTTACAAGGGTGTCATGGGGAGAAGCATTCGAAGTGGGAAATTCTGGAATGGAAACTTGGAGTTATGTCATTCTAGGGTCTTAAGGGATAATAATCCCTTAACATTCTAGGGATAATGTTATAAAGATCAATGTAAACAACTGATTCTGTGTGGAGTTTTGCTATTTAATTTTCAACTATGTTGCAAACCAAGCCAGCTTTACCTGTGGAGAGTTTGCATCCTCTCGAGGGGATTTAGAACCTTTTACATTTAATGATCGCTCGACACCGGGGTTAGGTGAGGACACTGGGACTTAGTCCAAGTTGCAGAAGTGGCATTGTGTTTTCTTTGAAACCATGCGTATCGATAGGTAGACTCTGGATTGGCCTTTTGGATCTATTTTATACATTTAGTAATTATGGACCGACTTGGATATTCAACTAAATAAAAACCCTCTGATGTAAAGCTGCACACCTTTGTGTTGCAGTCAATGTCAAAAATAGGAAGTGATTTTCTTTCCAGTGTGCTGTGGATTTTAAAATATTTTTATAATACCTATTCTGCCCACAAACCATTTTTTAGAATAATATTACCGTCTACCATATGTTCAAAATAAATTATAACTCTAAGTTAACATGTTATTTTGATATTTTGAATGCCCTCTGGAAAGATTTCCATTTCATTTGATCAGTCCCCATAGCAAAAAAAAAAAAAAAAAAAAAAAAAAAAATCAGAACTGTGCATGGCACTCACAGGAAAGCCTATAAATATGACGTAAGTAGCAGTAGAATCACTACAACTAACTCTTTTTAACAGTGTTGCAAACTAGATATTTTTATCTAATGTCACTCCCTGCTTTCAACATTCCTTTGTGAATATTGACACAGTAAACCCTCCTTCACCGTGCATCACATTGACAAGGGTTTCTTCCCTCGGATTATTAATTTTTGCTTCCTTGCACTGCATTTGTCATGTGCTGAAATGACAAAAAGCAGGCGAGAATGAAGACCCAGGTCTCAGCCACACACAGGAAGTCCCTGGTGCATCTCTGTGTGCTTTTTCCTCACCTACTGAAATTGTCGGGAACAACTTTCCTTTGGCATGCCATGTTTACACCTTGCATGATCCTGTATACATTAATCTGAAGAGTAACTGCATACCTTTTATGGTTATTTGAAAATAAAATTTGCTACAAATAAGACACACCAGTCTCTGCTGTCTCCTATTATGCATGAATAGATTAATTTTTTCCTGTACTTTCCCACTGAACCAGAAAATATTGACCTCAAAGGATATTTAAATTGTTACTTATGATAAATACATAAAGATGAAGAAATCCAAAGGTGAGGTTGCCTTTCTTTAATCATTCTCTTTCTGCGCCTTTTCCTTTTTGAAAGCAGAGGAAATCATGGAGGGCTCCCTGCTTTAACTTTGACATTCAGGGGTCTTGACAATTTGCATCACTTAAAGTCATATTTATTATTCGGTAAACTTTAATTCCATAGAGAGGTAAATGCCCTTTCTGAAACGTGAGTTTTGCAAAGCACAAAGGTATTTCACCACCTCAAGCAACTGAAGCAGTTCGAATTCTACAAACAAGTCGAGTGGTTTTCCAGAAGAGAAATATAGTGGAAAATTATTTTAAATATAATATTTGTAGCATTTTACCAGGTTGTACCTGGATACTCTGTAGGAATTTTAAAGAGCCATAAAGACCTCCAAAATGTTATGATGTAAATATTTAAATGGCGGTATTTTTCTGTCATGTAAAGTGAGACAGCTTATTTTATGAATAAAATCACATGGTGATTTTATTATTTCAGTGCAGATCTGAGTTCTCCTCCTAAATATTTTAATGGCAAAGAGATCTTTATATTTCCAAGGGTTCTAATAGAATTCTTTACCCAGTTTTTCTCTTGAGCAGCATGAGTGTGTGAGTGTGTATGTGGTATTTTTTCTTCCTAACACCCATGAAAAGACATATATTTTTAACAAACAAGGCTCAGCTCTTTCAAAGCAATTTTTAGTTAAAAGCAAAACAAAAAGGCAAAATAATGGCCATTTCCCTTAAATTGGAGATACTGTAATAGGCTACTTTTTGTTAGCCTCACATGAAGCTGCACTCCCGGAAGCATCCCTGCTGATGCCAGTGACCCTTGTGGGGTCCACGCAGGTGACAGTCTTCACTGAGCTTGGCCATAACTTAGCTTTTTACTGGAATTATGTTGCTGGTTCGGACTTTTCTGTTCAACAAAGTTTGACTAATGCTTACGTTTCAACACAAACAACCACCACCACAGCCAAAAAGGCAAGTTTTGTTGGAATGAATAGTTTAACTTACCTTCGTCTGTTAAAAGAGGCACATTAGAAACAAAAGGTTCTTTTACAATTTAAAGAAGATATTTTGGTTTGAGCAGGATGAGTCTGTTAAAGGGGCTAGACCTCAATGCGTTCAATAGGGATCATGAAGTTTCTATACATTCATAGCTGGGGACGTGTAAATATCCATGACAGTCTGCTCAGTATGCATATCGTGTGAGAGAGCTGGACTCTGAGGCTTACCAAGAGCCATTTCACCACCTCTGCAACTCCCGTGGCCCGAATACCTGCTAAGGGCTGGATTATGAAATTTTGGTATCAACCCTGGCATTTTCTATTTTTCTAGAGTACCTTGCTTTAGAATGTATCACCAACAAAAATGATCACTGTAGGCTTTGTTTTTGTTCTAGTTTCGACTCAGACATGAATAAATGCATGGAATCACTGTGTGTTGGAAAGAATCTTGGTAAATTTGTTCAAATCCTACGCACACCTTCTTTTGCGGTGGAAACAGAAAGCACCTGGACAGATGTGCATTGTTTTTAGTTCAGAGACAAGGGTGGGCATCCCTCAGAAAGATGTGGACATCGAGAGTTTGGGTTTAATCTCTGCAGGTTTACTTTTTTTTTTTTTTCTTTTCCAACCAACGCCGAAACATTGTCACTGCCACAGTTTGGCCACTACTAGGATTTCCTATTTATTGCTGCTGCTTTGTTAGTGCAACGTACGTGCCATTTAGATAGATGATGATGGTAACAGAATACGGATGGTTTTTACTTCGTGGAATTTTCTATACCGTTCACAGCATCTATTCAGCCACTCAACCCGATGCCTCTAAAATTCTGTTTCATCTCACTTCCATTCCCATCACACTCCTGAAACCATCTTTCTTCAAGTTAGCAGGGATTTTTTTTTTTTCTTACCAAAATCATGGCATCCCCCCTGTCTTTATTCACCTTTGCTTCTGTGCCAGATTTTATGCCCTTATTATTCACGTCTCTTTATAATGATGCCTGGCCGGCGTTTCCCACGGGCAGTGCACTTGCTGACGCTGCCTGGGCTCGCTGACTCCCGTGCAGCTCCTGGGCCTCTCTGCCCGGCTCGGTGGGCCTCCCTGGAAACAGCCTTCTTACTTAAAGTTTCATCGTTTTTCTGATGACTCCAAATATATCTCTTGGGCTATTTTCCCCAGACTGTTCTCTCAGTTGAAGTGCAGCAGAAATGATGTTGAACTAATTTTTTTTTTCTCTTTAGCAAACTTGACTTCTGGGCTTTTTTTTTTTAATTGAAGTACAGTCAGTTACAATGTGTCCAATTTCTGGTGTGCAGCATAGTATTTCAGTCATACATATATATGTACACATATTCCTTTTCATATTCTTTTTCATTATAGGTTACTACAAGTTATTGAATATAGTTCCCTGTGCTATACAGATGAAATTTTAAAATCTATTTTATATATCATAGTTAATGGTTGCAAATCTAGAACTCCCCATTTATCCCTTCCTATCCCCTTCTCCCAACCATAAGTTTGTTTGCTATGTCTGTGAGTCTGTTTCTGTTTTGTAGGTGAGTTCATTAGTGTCTTTTTTTTTTTTTTTTTAGATTCCACATGAGTGGTATCATATAGTATTTTTCTTTTTCTGTTTAACTTCCTTCACTTAGAATGACGATCTCCAGGTCCATCCATGTTGCTGTAAATGACATTATTTTATTCCTTTTAATGGCTAAGAAGTTCCTGGGCTTTTTAATTTCTACTCCCATCACCCAGACTGGAAGTCACCATCATCAATTTCTCCATTACCTTTTCCCTTACAAAACCCAACATTTTGTAGCATTCTGTTACCAAATCCTACTGATCCTTTCTGTATTCTATGTCTTTGATCAACCCTCTTCACAGACTTTTTTTTTTTTTTTTTTTTGTCATGCCACCTCTCTACTCACCAGAACTTGTGGGGAGGAGAACCAGAACTGACTCGTAGGAAGATACTCTGTGGAAGTCATGAATTCTTCCAGACATTGTTTTGCTTTCTCCATCCCTGCACCCTGATCCCCCATATGAGTAGAACCAATGGTCAGCAATTTTTAAAATATTATATTTAAACTCATTCTAGAAATAGCTTGCTCACTAACGTAGAATCCTATGATCTAGAAGATAATGACTCTTCTCTGTGGGGATTCAGAAAGACCCCGGTTGTCGTTTATTCGGACAGCTGGAGGGGGCTTTGCAGTCAGTGTATAATCAGAGTAGAGCACACCTATCATTTACTTTATGTGGCAAAAAATGTTAATTTCATATCAAAACAAATGGGATCTGCAATAGAAGAAAATCAGTGTTGCTGGAATCGTAAAATCTTCTATTTCAAAGAAAATTCTGATCTGCACGTGGCAGGTCCCTAGGAGTGCTTTAGTGGGCGAGTTGAGACACAGAGGAGGTGACGGTCTCCGAGGTCCTTTGTGGCTCCAGCCACATGGGGCAGGTGTGAGAAGAGGTAGAAGCGTGGACTCCGGGCACACGGGCCCAAGTCCACATTCCGCCTCTTCCACGAAGCTCTGGTCCACACTCTGATTTGCTCATGTTCCTCAAGCTGCAATCACAGCTTTGTGGGTCCTTTACTTCTGATGTGTCTCCGCTTGAAAACTTTCCTGTCCACTGTAAGAGCAGTCTTCCTAAGCATGTCTTTCAGCTACGGCCTTCCTTCCCGGGAACTTTAATGAGCTCGCTGTGTGCATGTGATCAAATATAACCTCCCCCCAAGACAGTCAAGGGCCTCAGTGATTATGACAAAGACGGCCTTACTTGTTTGGTTTATTTTTCCCCAAAACTAACCCTTCCCTGTCTGTAGCATGAGCTGTATCCTGTCCTGTTTTTGAACACAGCATCTTCTCTAATTACAAAATTTTCCCATTACTTCTTATCTTCCTGTATCTTACAAATTCTTTTTTCTTCCTTCCTTACGGCATCTATAATACAAGTAAAGAATAATTTTTCAGAAGAAATACAATCACCCACAATCTCCAAACCATCATATAATATCTCTTTCTATTTTTTTCAAGTTCTTTTCCAGTTTTTGTTTTTTTGTTTTTTTTACAAAATTACACTAATTTTGCTAAAGTTTATCATATGGTACCTGGCACATGATAAGCATCAATAAATGGCAATGTATTTGAACCTCAAAACTATCATTTCTTTAAATTATTCTAATTCTATCTCCATGAAAATTGTCTTCATTAACACTTGTGATGAGCGAAGCCTTCCTTCCTTCTTAGCCTCCAACAAAAGTCCCGAGACAACCAACTCCTGCAAATCTCCTCTTCTTTGGAGCCCATTTTGCCAGAACTGATTTGGCATATTTGAATCTCAATTTGGGCTCAGGGCGGGAGAGCCCCTGTACATAGCTGTGTGGGCTGAGAACTGATTTGAAAAATCAATCCCAGAGAGTGCCAATTAACGAATTACTACCCCCTCCGAGGGAGGTGCCTGGGGGCTTGTTGAAGGACTCTGTTCTTCCCAACATTTTCATTACTGAGTTGGGACGGAGCTGTCAAGACAGCCACACTTGCAGATGGTGCAGAGCTGGGAGGGACAGAAAATACAGCGAACGGCAAAATCCGAACTGAAAAGATACCGAAGTTAGCATGCTGATCTGAACCTAAGAGAGAAAATTTCAGGGGCAGAAAATGTAAAGCAACATGTAGACCCTAAATCCACCCGCACAAGTCCAAGCTCTGGGAGAGGTCCTCACACATACTTTGTCATGGATCGCTTTCATCTCACAGTAGCTCACCAAGATTCTCTTATGTAAGATGCAATCTAGTTTGGTTGAGGGGGGAGTGGAGGAACTGGGGAGCCCCCAACTCCTCATCACCTCTGTTCACGGCCCCGGAGGCGGTTTCGTAAAACGTGGTTTGAAAACTCTTGGACTCTGGGGTGATGGAGTGGGTGGGTGAGGGGAGAAGGGGGTGGGAGGACGGGGCACGGCTAAGCAGGAGCAGATGCAAAAACAGCCTGGTCAGCTTTAGTCCCAGGTAGACTCACTAGGAGCCCACAGTGTGACGCGGTTGGTCCCTCAAACGCGCGATTTTATCTGAGGCTTGTTTAACGGAGTAGTAAGACTGGGAACGTGTCTCTGCTGGACAAACCACACAGGGATGCGATGTTTTCACACTGCTGTGATCATCTGGAAGCTGTAACTTTGCATTGTGCTATTTTATAAACATTTTGTCACTGTTGGAAGCTTGGTCCAGATTGGTTGTTGGTCCAGATTGTTGGAAGGGATGTCACAGATGACTGCCCAGGCTGTGTACTGTGCAAGTCCAAGGACATGACTTTCAGAGAACATTATGATTATAACACATTGTCCCCCTTAATTTTTTCCCACTTTTCCTTTAGTTTTCCTGCCATTCAGAACTAACTCTAAGCTGGCTTCTTTTAGGGTCAGACCTACACCAATGGGTATGGCTGAAAATGATATGAATTAAAGAAATATTTGTTCCTCTAGGATTTACAGGATTGTAGTAACACCAGAGTGTGTTGTTTTCTCATTGGGGTGTGTGAACAGAGTAGCAAAGGCAATGAAAATTCTCCACATAATCATGGTTTCCCGTGTTCTTTCCACAGTCCACCCAGGACTGGATAGTGGGTTTGAGTCTCTCAAATTAGAGGCTAGAATCACGTTTATCATTTACCTCGGCTCTGACCCCCCTCAACACTCATTTTCTCCTCTTAAAAACAGTGATCTGGATGGGATGAGCTCAATGTTTTTTTTCAACTTTAGTGCTTCACAATTCTATGACAGTTCCTAGTCGGTGAAAACTTGCCTTTTAGAAACGGAGGTGATGATACCTAATGTGTTATGTTACAGTTGAATTCATCTGCTCCAGGTCAGAACTGCACAAACTCTTTAGGGAAATGCTAAAGCAGTGGTTCTCAAAGTGGGGTGCCGGGACCCCTGGGGGTTCCCTAGGTGCTTGCTTTGACCACAAGGTCAAAACTATTTGCGTAATAATACTAGGATGTCATTTGCCATTTTCACTCTCACTCTCTCGCAAGTGTACAGAGTGAGAGAAGTTCGTGGTAATGTTTTCAGAGCATATATTGCAACTAATCATGCATCACAGCTAACCTCTAAGAAACTACCATTGTTAAGTTTTGGGGTTGGATCAAAGAAGATTATTTACAGTGCTCTGAAAGGCTATTAAAATGTTCCTCTTTTCCAGTTACATATCCTAATGAGGCCAAATTTTCTTCATCTACTGCAACCAAAACAACATCCTGTAACTGAAAACGGAAGCAAGTGTGAGACTCAGATTTAATTTCTAGCACAGTAAGTGTGGATATAAACCTGCAAAAGACAAAGACCTCTGGGGTCCTTCATAAATATTGAGTGAAAGATTGAGACCAAAAAGTCTGAGAACAGATGTTCTAAAAGGTTACCAACGTAGCAAAACTTCCTCCTCGAGCAGGTTGGTCGCTCTCATTCCTCCTTGACTCTACGTTTCTGTGACCATTTGTCACATGAATGTCCATCAGGAATGCGAAAAGTGACCACCCTGCCCTGCCTGTAGGACTCTTTGGGTTCTTATTGTTTTATTTATTTGCAGCTATGACATGATTCCCTTTCGTGGAAACTTGTATGCGTTTTGCTTCAGTTAAGGGCAATCTTTAGGAAATCTACACGAGATCTCAGTGCTTTGGGAGTAGACGTGGCGCGGAGGAGTGGAGGAGGGGATTGGTCCAATGAGGGTGGTCCAAGAGTCCAGAAGAGAGGTTCCACCCACCACCCTTTTATATTCCTCACGCAGTGGTGATCATGGGCACAGGGGCTGGGGGGATTCCACAGGAAGGGAGAAGGAAACTCTTCTCGGAATGACTCTGGTTTGTGCTGTCTGGACCCCAGAAGGAGTCAGGATGTGCCCAGATCACTGCATAAGCCACAGTAGTGGTACCCGAAGGTCATTCAGAGGAGGACCCGGCGTGTGAAGGCTGTTGTGGAGTCTAGAAGCTGTGCTCTGAAAGCTGAACACCCCCAATCCCCACATTTACTCAGAAATGCCTTGTCAGTTGGAATATTCTCTCTCAAAAACAAGTCTTCTGCTTGGGTCTTCACATCGCAGGAGCGAGCCAGACAGAAGGAAGGGATGGAAGAACTGAGTATACCAAGAACTTGAATTTTTGTACTTTTGTGTATCTGCCTAATGAATTTTCAGGTGATCCCTAGCCTGTTGGGTTTCCCATCCCTCTCTCTTCAACTTTAAAAAAGGAAAAAAAAAAAAAAACTTTTCTAGGGCTGTACTCCTGTTTTTCTCTCACTCAGAGCGAAGCTGCCTACAACCTGTGTGAGGCCGAGGCTGGTTTCAACCCCTGCTGAGATGTGGGCAGCATTGGAAGGGACATAGCGGCTTTTATCAATGCCACAAGGCCCTTTCATTCCCAATCAGGTCACCAGTAATGAGATCCTGGAACCTTTCCCCAGGGTCAGCCCCCGATGTTAAAGTCCAGCTCACTGCAATTTTGGCTCATCAGATGGAATATATGAAGAGGGGAGGTGACAGCCAATATCCCCAGCAAATGCTGGGATAGTTAGATGAGGGCTGCCTGCCAGCAAGGTTAGAAGATGGAGTGCGAGGTTATAATGACATACAATCATATGTGATGTGCTCTGGCTACGGTTATTTTCATACATCAGTTTCCAAGTTTAGAACATTTATGCAGTAGAACCCTTCCATCATGCACTCGTTCATTCCTTCATCCACTCATCCACATGCTTCTGCTAATCCTCCAAGGTCTCTCTGTCTTTTCATCATATTCGAGTGACAAAAAGTCAAGCTTGTTTGAGCCTAACTGTGTTATTTTTCCCCCATGATCACAGTTCAACAGTGGAGCCCTGCTGGAGAAATTTGCATGATAGGATCTTGCAGATGGATGTTGTGATAAATTCACAACAAAACCTCAGTATTTCCTGGCCGCCCAAGAATCCCTGTGATCGAATTCCTCCCTCCTCCTCTGCAATGACTCTACAGAGCTGCTCCATTCTTGTCAAACCTCTAACATCACCTCCCCCAGGACACTACCCACTGGACATTCCACTCTGTATAAACAGAAGACCTGGCTTATTTCCTAGAAATGGAATCCATTAGAATGGGAACTCTGTCAACCCCCGCTAAAACGTACCAACCAAGCCACATCAAGATTCAGCCTCCCTTCCCTCCTGTCACAGTAAAGGAGGTTTCCCTTTCCATCTGTGGATCCATATTCTCTGTGTTTTCAGGGGCGGTACACAACAGTTCATTCCTCCTCCCTCTTGCTTGTCAAATTATCTGATTGTTTATTGTGATTACTTTTTCACTGAATTAGAGTTGATTTACAACGGTGTGTTAGTTTCTGGTGTCCAGCATAGTGGTTCAGTCATACACATATATATCCTTTTTCATTATGGGTTATTACAAGATATCGAATAGTGTTCACTGTGCTATACGGTAGAGAAACTTGTTGATTATCTATTTTACATATAGTGATGTATATCTGCAAATCCCGGACTCCCAATTTATCCCTCCACACCCCCTTTTCCTGAATGTCTTTTCATGTTAGGGAATGGCACCGTTATTGATCCATTATGCAAGCCAGAAAACTTGGACTAACCTGAAAGCTTAGTTTTCTTTTCTTTTTAAATTTTTTATGCAATTTCCATTTACAGTTATTACAAAATATTGGCTGTATTTCCTGTATTGTACACTGCATCCTTCAGCCTGTCTTACACCCAACAGTACTTCCTATCCCCTTACACCTGGAATGTCCCCCTCTTCCCTCTCCCCATTGGTGACCACTAGTTTGTGCTCTGTATCTGTGCATCTGGCTCTTTCTGCTTCACTAGTTTGTTGTGCTTTTAAGATTCCATATATGAGTGATATCATGCAGTATTTGTCTTTCTCTGTCTGACTTATTTCACTCAGCATAATGCCCTCCAAGTCCAACCGTGTTGCTGCAAATGGCAAAATTTTCTTCTTTTTTATGGTTTAGCAGTATTCCATTATATACACATATGCCACAACTTCTTTATCCAGTCATCTGTTGATGGGCATTTAGGTTGCTTCATGCCTTGGCTGTTGTAAATAGTGCTGCTGTGCAAATTGGGCTGCATGTGTCTTTTTGAGCTAATGTTCCCTCTGGCTATGTGCCCTGGAGTGGGATTGTTGGGTCATATGGTAAGCCTGTTTTTGGTCTTTTGAGGAATCTCCTTACTGTTTTCCATAATGGCTGCACCAAACTGCATTCCCACCAATGGCGTAGGAAGGTTCCCTTTCCTTCACAGCCTCTCCAGCGTTTATTGTTTGTGGATTTTTTAAATGATGACCATTCTGACTGGTGTGAGGTGGTACCTCATTATAGTTTTGGTTTGCATTTCTCTGATAGTTAGGGATACTGAACATCCTTTCATGTGCCTATTGGCCATTCATATGTCTTCTTTGGAGAATTGCTTGTTTAGGTCTTCTGCTATTTTTGGGTTGGGTTTTTTTTTCTTATTAAGTTATATGAACTGTTTATATATTCTGGAGATTAAGCTCTTGTCAGTCTCATCTTTTGCAAATATTTTCTCCCATTCCATAGGTTGTCTTTTTGTTTTGCTTATGGTTTCCTTTGTCCAGCATTTTCTTAATGCTTAGTTTTCTTTATCTCTAACATCCAAACCATCATCACATTCTGTCAATTTTTACTCCAAAATACTTTTCAAACCCACCTTCCCCTTTGCCCCCACTGTGGTCCAAGCTCTGCCCTGTTTTGGATGAAAGCAATTGCATTTTGCGGGTCCTGCCGCAGGTCCTGTCCCCTCATTAATTTTCCAGGTCGTGTGATCCGCTCAACACAGAACTCCAATCACGTGACCACCCTGGCACCACCCCTGTCCTCCTGCTGTAGACCTTTCTCATATTGCTGCACATTATTTTAGAAAAAAGACTGGTTTTTAATTGGGAATGGAAGCCCATCTTTTGTCGCGCTCCTCCTGACTCCTGTGCTCCAGCCCCACTGGCCACATCCTCCCTCCACGCAGGCCTTTGCACATGCTGTTCCCTCAGCCTGGAATGTGCCTCAATCCCTCCCACACATCCTTAGCCTTTATTTTTAGTGTACGTGGCATTCTCAGAAGCACACCTTAGACATGATCAATTCTCCACCGTGAGGTTTCCTAGCTTCATGTGCCTTTCCTTTATACGACTTGTGACAGCTGCCATCTTTTATTTGTGAGATTACTTAATTAACGTCAGTCTGCCCAACTCGCCTACAAACTCATGAAGTCAGGGACGTCTCTACTGTTGCACTGTATCCCTAGCATCACGCCTGGCATGCGGTAGGCACTCTATAAATATTTATTGCATGAATGTGGATTGAATAAATAATACTAGTTTCAGGGCACCGTTTTAGATGCTCTAGGGCACTGGTTCTGAAACTTTAGCACAGGAATAATCTCGAGGCTTGTTAAAGCTCAGTTTGCTGGGCCTCCACTTCGGAATTTCTGATTCAGCAGGCCATGGGTGTCACAGAAGCATTTACATTTCTGACAAATTCCAGGGTAATGCTGATGTCGCTGTGCCAGGGACCACAATTTGAGAACCATTGCTTTAGGGAATTAAATGCATGATTATGACATGGTCAACTGTCCTCAAGAAATTTACAATTTTTGTTCAGGTGCAAGTGGCAGATAAGAGAAATTTGATTAAAAATACAGAATTAAAAAATTGTGGAAGGCAGAACTGGAAAAGACATGTCATGATCTGCTGTTTTTTAAAAAATATATTTATTTATTTATTTTGGGGGGGAGGTAATTAAGTTTTGTTTTTGTTTTGTTTTGTTTTTTAAATGGAGGTGCTGGGGATTGAACCCAGGACCTCATGCATGCTAAGCACGCACTCTACCACTGAGCTCTACCCTCCCCTCCTATTGTGTATTTTGATGCATGTTATTGGTTGCTGGACCAATTTTAGGGCCAATAATTGCTACTGGTATTTATAAAAAGGAAAGATCATTTGAGATTGATTTGATTATAGAAACAGTTCATAGGACTTAAAATGAGCCTTAGCATGAGTACAGTTAACAATACTTAATTATATATTTGAAAGTTGCTAAGAGAGTAGATCTTAAAAGTTCTCGTCACAAGAAAGAAAATTGTAACTATGGGAGATGATGGATATTAACGGAACTTACTGTGGTGATCATTCTGCAAGAGAAATCATTACATTGTACACCTTAAGCTAATACAATGTTATATGTCAATTTTATCTCAGTAAAACTCGAAAAAAGTAATATATGAGTGTACAAGTCAGGGTTCTCCAGAGAAACAATCAATAAGATATAGAGACAGCGACAAGGTGACTGATTTATTAGAAGGAATGGGTTACATGATTTGGGAGGCTGGCAAGTCCCACTATCTGGAGGGCTGACGGTGGGCGGGCCAGTCTGACAGCCCGCAGACTCAGGATCCAGAAAGCACTGCCTTTCCATTGACATCTAGAGGCAGAAAGAGACTGAGACCCCAACCCCATCAGTCAACTAGGCTGGGCTTTTGTTTTGTTTTTCTGAATGAGACGTTGTGACAGATTTGAATATTAAATAGACCCGTAATAGTCATATCAGGAGGGAAAGGCGTAATCATGTCCATTAAAAAGATGTGTGTGAGGACACATGGAAGTACATCCCAGAAACTGAATCCCACACGCATGGAGACTTACGAAGAAAAATCGAGGTGGGTTTACTCTGTCCTAGACCTGAGGCAAGATGATTCAACGGGGCCATGTCGTAGACCGAACGTTTATCCCCCCAAGTTCACACGCTGGATCCCTGACCCCAGCGGGGCAGTCACTGGAGACAGAGCGTCTAAGGAAGTAAAGGTTAAATGAGGTCATAAGGGTGGGCCCTGATTCCAGGGGATTGGGGTCCCTTATAAAGAAGCGACACCAAACGGCTTTCTGTCCCAAGTGCCACACCAAGGACAGACGGCGAGGATGTGAGGTTGCAGGGAGAAGGCAAAAAGGAGCGAGCTCTCGCCTGCAACTGACTCAGCGAGAACCTCGGTCGTGGACCAGAACTGAGAAAACAGATTGTCGTTTTAAGCCGCCCACTTTGCGGTGTTTCGTTGTGGCAGCCGGGGCCGTGCAATACGGCCACGTGGCACCAACATTCCCAGTCGTCCCTCTGCTCTAATTTCTGTCTATCCCGCCCCCCACCCCTGCCCAGGTGAGCTGGTGGGAGTGACACTTCACTGTTTTTGCTTTAAAGGCAACGAAAGGGCAGCCCGGAGGACACGGATACCCTGCAAACTAGGGGAGGCCGTGACCTCGCGTGCCTCTTAATTCACTCGACAAACGTTTGCTGAGGGCCTTCCTTGAGTCAGGCTGGGATCCAGGGCCGGGGATAAAGCAGCGGGCAGCCAGCACCCCCGCCTTCGGGAAGCCTGCGCTCCGATTCATTGTCTCTTGGGGCCGAAGAGGGCACCAACCCAAACACAGGTCCCCGTGGAGACAGCGCTGGACGGCGACGTCTGCGAGAGGAGCGCGGCGAGGAAGGGGCCCCGGCAGGGCCGGAGGGACCCCGAGGCCGCGCGCAGAGCCGTGGGCGCACCGAGGCCTGTGAGCGGGAGGGCGAGGGCCTCGGGGCTGCCCGGGAGAGGCTTCCTGGCCTGAGACGCCCTGGGTGCGCCCCGACGCGGAAAGGAGCGGAGGGGGGCCCGCGGGAGGGCTGGCAGCAGAGGTGTCCGCGGCTAACGCTGCACCACAGTCGCGTGGGCTGCTACGCTGAGAGGGACGGGCAAGAGCGAAGAGCCGCGCCCGGAGACCACCGCGACCGTCCCGCTGGGGCGCCACGCGGGCGCAGGCAGGCGGGCGCGGCGGGCCGGGGCGATGCGGGCAGGCCCGGTGTGTTCCGGTCGGTTGAAAGGACGGGTCGACAGGTTGGATAAAGGGTGTGAAGGCAAGGGGTCAGGAGTTACTTGAAAATGTTCATCTCAGCGGCTAGAGGAGGGGGAAGCCGCAGCTGGGCTGGCGCGGCCGCGGGGCAGAGCCCGGGCCTGGGGCGCGCTTGGACTTGGACTTGGACCACACGCCCGAGTGCGGCCGCCGCGTGCGCAGCGCCTGCGGGAGCACCGACGCTGCGCGGGCGGCACGGGGCCAGCGTCCTGCGTGTCTGCTGGCGGGAAAGCCTCGCGGAGACGGGGACGCTGGCGGCGGCGGCGGCGGCGGCGGCGGGGGCGGGGTGGGGGTGGGAGGCCTGGGGGCGACACTGCGGCCGGGGCGAGGAGCCCGGCGGCGCCTTGGCAGGCGTGGGAAAGCAGGCCGGCTTGGAGCACGCGTGTCGGGGTGAGTCACGGTGGGCGTTCTCCACCCATCAGCTCAGCCTTCTCAGTGGAAAAGGAAGTGAGGCGCCCAGCGGAGAGAGACACCAGGGAAGGAGGTGCTGGACGCTTGTTGGAAAAGAAGATATGAGCCGGGACTGGGAATGGAGAGTGGGCTGGGAAGTGAGGGAGCCTCGCCTGCTGGCCGGAAGGGCCCCCCACCCCGAAGGTTATGGTGGTGAATTGAAACAGAGCCCGGCCTGTCTCAGACACCATCAGCCGGGCAGGTGCAGGCGCGGATTAGGCGGGAGCTGGCGGTTTGCCAAGGAAGGCGAAGTGAGAGTGGGTCCTGGGAGGGCAGAAGGCCTGGCCAGGGGAGTGAGGACCACAATGGACCACGAAAGCTGAGCTGTTACAGGGAAAGAGTGATGACAGGACGGGCTGAGGGACCTCAAAAAGGCGGCAGAATCAACAGATTGAGGTTCCCTGGCCCCGCAAAGAATCGTCGGAGTCCTGGTCGTGGAGGAAGTCAGCTGGTGTGAGAGGCGGTGGAGGCCGGAGAGCGAGGTTCTTAGAATGGAGATGGTGTGCATGACATGGAGAATCTTCCACATCCAGTTTACAGGAGGGCCTCTGAGGAGCAGGGAAAGCTCATTCACTAAGACCAGTTTTAAATAACATCTAAAAGTGCCCCATGGCTCTGACTTCTTATTTGTGACTATTTCCACAGAGGGCAGGCAAAAAAACCAGTTAATGTATTCTTGGAAGTTATTAAAATAAGACCGCATGCCCGGAAGCAGCTTCAGCGGGGCCAGGCAGCTCGCAGCCTCCCACCAACGCCAAACGCCTTGGCAAGGAGAGGCCACACCGCACTCAGTCCCTTTCTCTAGAAGTCTCTGAGGTTATAGCTTTTGTAAAGTGCTCTGACTGAAGTTAAAGCCTACAGACGTTTTCTCCTTCTAGGGGAGCAAGAGAAGAGAAGGCTCTTATCTGCTTAATAGCCCTTAAACACCGGGAGGCAATTTCCAATTAGAGTTTGGTTCTTTCGGCTTGTTCGTTTACCCGGCAGAAGGTTTTCACCTGGCCGAGAGGTGGAGCGAGCCCTCTCCTGGCAGAAGGCCCAAGAGGAAACTCATTACACGGCTCTGACCTGGGAATGCCTCACTCCTCCTTGTTAAAACAGAAAACACTTTCATGAACTTCAGGTGCATTCACAATAGCATGAACTCTCACTCCGAAAAATCAAGAGGCCCCATGTCTCAAAAAAAGGTAAGATTCAAATGTTTAAAACTCTAATGTTACTATATTTAAAAAAATAATGCATATGGTGTCAAAGTTTGGAGCTGTCTCTTTGCTAATTCTTGGCATCCGCCTGAGTTATCCTTGGAATTGCCTGGTCGCCAGCTTGGGGACACATCCCTCCTTCTGGGGTTGCAGGGATGTGTGGCGGGACAGCTTGTTAGGGACGTGTTACTGAGGGAGCGAGCTGAGTCAGGTGCTCTTGAGGGGAAGTTTGTTCGGAGAAGAAACTCTATTATTATAAGGCCTTATTAGGGTTTTGAGCCTTGGGCTTTTTGGCAGGTCAATGTGCTAAATCATTAAAAAAAAACATGGAAAGTTAGATAGAGAGTCTTTTCTTTTTCCTTTTTTTTTTAAAGGCTGGCAGCAAGCACCCCAGACACAGACTAACCAGAAATCAAAGTGGAAGGGGAGCAGTGCTTCTCAAGGCCCTGTGGCTGCTGCTGGGATCGTGGTTGTGGTCTGGTGTTTGCAGGTTTCTGGTTTGGATTCAACTTAAGTCGATTTGAAAAGGAAATACTTTTCAGTGAAGGGGTCCAAACAGCCCCCAGTGCAAGAGAGGAGTGAAGACAAAGATTGATTATTTAAAACTGGCCTCATTCATTGTAGCAATAGATACCCAGGGAGACCTTTTTAAAGATTTCCTAGCAAAAAACGATGAGAAGGCAGGAGTTGGAAAGAAGAATCTCTTATTTCAAGGTGATGCGCCTCACCCGGAGGCAGGAGGTGGAGAGGATGAGGACTCAGAGGGGAGGGGAAGGGAGCTGCGCTGGACCAAGCTGCAGGATGCAGGCCAGCGGCTCCAGGGAGGTGGGAGTGGAGGAAGGAAAGACGGAGTCAGGGGGCCGGAAGTAGATAGGGGTGATGACAGGAAGCAGGTCGCGGCCTCTGCCCCTGCTTCTCTCTCTCCAGTTGGGTTTTGGCTGCTGGGCATGTGACAAACATGCACCTGTGTGTGCGTGTGCTGGGATCCAGGACCAGAGTGGCCGGCCGACTCACCTCTCTCCCAATTCCAGACTCGAGGGGAGAGATTCTGACTGGACCCACTGTGGTCAGGGCCACACCAGGGAGGCAGGATCACATGGTGCAAACCAGAGGCTGAATTTCTCCCTGTAGGTGGGTGGGCGACACTCCACGAGCGAGAACGTGGATGCCTCTAAAGCACTAGGTTGGTCTGAACTGGACCTGGGCAGATGCACAGTCTGCACTGTGCTTCGATTCTCGCACGACTCCGATCCTGTTGACGTGCTGAGCGAGCTCTCCTGAGACCTGCGAGGACTGGGGGTGCCGTAGGTCGTGGCTAACTGCTGCTTCGGCCGGGCTCTTTTGCCAGTGCGTCGCTGTTCGTATTCAGAAGCCTTCTGGGTGACATGGTCTTAATGCATAGAGCCCACCCCTAGTAAACAAGGGTCCGGTTGCCTTCTGGAACCACCCCCCTACCCCGACCCCTCGAGTGCAATGATGTGGGTTCACGGATGGCACTGAGGGAAAGTTCATTTTTCTTTTATCTCTGAGCATATTGTCACCAATTTACTAAACATGTACTTTAATATGTCAGTTTCAATACATTTCTAAATATTTGAGGAAACTGCAGCACAAAAGATTTTCAATGAATTTGACCACAGGCCCACTTAGGAGCATGTTTCTATGCCATGAACATGAGAAACAAAAAGCCAAAAACATTGCTTTTTTTAAATGGAAGATTTCTGGATTTCCTAAATAACCTTGAAACCCTTCACCAAACAAGTAGCTGTGCTCCTGCGTCTGTTTGGATTAGTCTGGTGACAAACGTGTGAAACCGTGGAGTCTGCTGTGAGTCAAAGACTGCTCTCTGCGGGCTGGGATGCTTCACACACCCTCTCTGCTGAGAGTAAGCTGGGGAGGGGAGTGTCTCTTTTCGTAATAGAATATGTTTTCACTTAGTAGACTTTGGCAATAAAATTTAGTAATTGTTTTTCTTCTCCAAGTTTTGCACGCCTTTTGGCTCATCTATTTATCTTGCCAAGAAGCTTTTAAAAAACCAAATGGTCCCCACATTTTGAAACATTGTCCTCAAGCAAGACATAAACTGTGAAATTCCCTGTGATTTCATTCTTTGATTTCAAACGCTTGGAAGGCATTTCGTTTGTGTTTGATAGTGTTGATGTGATGATATTTTAAATAATGGAATGCTAGATTCCGTTTTTCGTCTAATAGTTTTAAAACATCTCTTGTGGGGGGATGAGTTGTCAGAAAGTGTCTCAGGCAGGATCAGAGCAGGAAGGTAAAGGGTAGCCCTTCCTTTATTAACCAACTCCAATGCAGTGTGAAGATTAGGATACCGAGATTAATACACCTGCATAAGAATATTATTAGTGTAATCTTTCCTACTCTTGGCCTGTCGGGATAGTGGGTCATATTTTACAGGGAGATTGACTATAAATAGGAAAGGGGATTTGAAATGATGCGGAGTCTGGGATGGTACTAAGGGTTTTCGCCCCTGCCCTGTCAACACCTGAGGCCTGGACTTCAGCAGCCTGAGCTTATGGTTATGTGACAAAATTAGAACTGCGTTTTCCAGTTGATGCTCCAAGGCACCCTCGCGTCCCATAAGGTATTAGGTGATGCACTAAAGAAGAGTTATTCCTAATAAACAAGAAGCTTGAGAATCACTGGGTTGGCAATTCTTCACCCTGAGACTTTATGGAAACTTTCCCACAATATGGGCATCTTGAATCTCTTCATAATTCTTTGAAGAAGCATCTTTTTTTTTTGTCTAAACAAGTACCATTTATTGTTCAGCTAATTTCTTCCAGGTTTTGACATTGTTGCTCCTACAATGATGATATTTGGGTGAAAAGAATTGAATGGATTTCCCAAGTGTAAGAACTTGTGAATCAAACCCAGTTTTCCACACTTCTAGTTCTCAAATGAATTAATGAGCGACTGGGTAAATCTCTCTGAAATCTGGTTTTTAGGATGCAGAGTTGGATATAGCGTCGTTATATGAGCTTAAGAAAGAAACATGATTTTAAAACTTCACGGCTTGCAGAAAATTCAAGGGTTTGACCAAGCAGTTAATATTTATTACATCTAGATTCATAGACTAATTTAAATACGTCACAGAAAACACATTTTTGCTTTGGTTACTCGCTTTTCAGATTTCTTTTTGTTACTCAAGGGCCACGCTTTGCTCTTTAAAGATCAGGTGCTCTGATAGGATGTTTAGTGGACTTTGTGGGAACTACACACAGCTTTTCAAAAAAATTTCTTTATCTGAAAGATATCCGAAAAGCTCCTGTCCTGGACTTTACTCAAATGCCTGGAGACTCCTGGCTGGATGTGACCACAGAGGACCTGGTTCAAGCTGTCACTTTGCAGCAGGCAAGCAGGAGCCAGAGAGGAGAGGGATCTGCCCACGACCATCTGGGAAATCACAACAATGTGGAGATGGGGCCCCTGGACAGCTTCTTCCTGTGGTCCCGTGTGATGAGGGTTGTCCTCAGGACTGCCCGTTAGGTAGCTAGCACACACGTCCTTTGTTTGTGCTGAAGAAACACCTTTCACGTTTCTCGGCAGAACACAGTTTGGGAAATAACGAACTTGAGACGAACGTAAGCCCTCACTTGTTTAACATCCAGAATGTGTGGAATGAGTAACACATGATCATTTATAAGAGGGCAGAGATCGCGTGGTATGAAATGACCAAGGAACGTATCACCCAATAAACATCTCGTAATTGGAAGGGCCTTCAAGTGCCAAGACTTGGACTGTTGAGATGTCAGGGATGGGCAGGGGGAAAAGAGGAAGCAGCCAAGACCAGGGAGAATTAAGGCCAAGAGGAACAATCAGGCCAGACGACTGGCATTGTCCCCTTAGGAATGTGTCAGAGACACCAATGAGTGTTGGTCCCCCGTGGTGTGCACGTTCCTCTTGGCCCACTCTGGAGCGGGACGTATAGAAACACGGCTTCCCAGCAGAGTTGATGCTTGAAGTCAAGACAGTGGCAACAACATGGTTCCTAATGTAATATTTTCGAACATGATCCAAGGCACACCTGGGCTGGCCTCAGGACAGCCCTGTCCTGTTACTTCGTTTGCACACAAATCTCTCACTGGACCGTCTGCTCAGCCCACTGCTCCACTCCTGTGTTCTGTTCCTGCTTCTGTGGAGTCCCGCCTCCTGCCTCTTCCACGTCCCTGTCTTTGTCCTGCTGATCCCCCGTGGCAGGTGTGACAAGGAGATTCCCCCAAAATGCACGAGTACTTTGTAGATCCAGATCTACACTTTGGAGTCTACATTCCTTCTAATTAAAGTAAACTACGTGGGAATTCATCAACTAGGCAATTTACTTTTTATCTCTTACCATGGAGGGAAGTGTTGGTCCTCATTCAGGCAGAGTGCAGCTGACTTTAGATCAGTGATTCTTCATGAGAACTAATTAAATTGATCAATTAAAGTAACTTAAAAATTAATTTAAACATACATTTAATTTAAGTTCCTCTTCTTGAGAGGAATAAGGTTTTGTCTGGTGGAATGAAGACGTGGAAGCCTGGAAGCTGTAACAGCTGGATGTTTTGCTCACCCCTATGCGGGAGCAGAGTTTGTTCTTGGGATGCTGCTTCCCCAGGTGAGGACACATACTTTAAAGCACTTCAGGCCTTGACGTGTAACATCTGAATTGGTGTCTTTATTTAGAGAGATATCAGGTCATGATTTTAGGCATGATTTTTGGGTTGGACTTTGGCATTTAAATTTGTCACGAGTGATTGTGAGTTCCCCACCTTCTGGCAGGCATCTCCATGAATGAATCCAGTTATTCAGTTAATCGATCAATCCACACCTGTCTTTAATGAGCTCCTACCACGCACTGCACCGTGCAGGTAGTGGGCATCCAACGAAGATGAAGGTGACACAGTGTGCTGGGGAAGGTACAAGCTGGGCCGGCCATCAAGTAGAATTTCCCAGTGTGGTGGGAGCGCTGAAAAGGAGTGGCTAGGTAGCAGATGGGCTGGTGGGAGTTGTGCAGGGGGCTGCCTGGAGATGCTGACTCCCTGAACATCAGGAAGACTTCTAGGGACTGACGGTCTAGGGGCAGACTGAGCCAGCTCACCTCATCAGCTCCTACCCCTGCTATTGGGAAGGGGAGACTCCAGTGTGCAGGGCGGAGAGAATAGAGCATGTTGGCCCTGGCGTGTTTAACCTGTAGCTGAAACATGCATTATGTGTGCATACAGGGTAGATACAGGGTAGACAGACAGACAGACAGACACACACACACCCCTACACTGTGCAATCTCTCTCTGCCCTTCCTGTCCTCCTGCCCCACCCCGGTCCTCACCCCCCCGTCAAGGTAACCAGCGTTGCCTGTCTCATGCATGTCTTGGCCAGGTTTTGGCTCTTACAAACAACACTTCAATAAACTCCCTTGCACATGGTCTTTTTCTTTAAAAAGAGTTACTTTGATTGCAAAATAATTGATGTTTATTATAGAAGCTTTGGAAAATAAAAAGAAAATAAATTAAAAATACAGACGAAAATATCGAGGAAGGGGGAAAAATCTGACTGCACTCCACCTTCCGGAAACGGAAGTGCCCACACTTCCCACAGCTTGGTGGCTATTTCAGCTTTTTCGCTCTAGGTACCTCTGCTCGCTTGCACGCATGTGCACATGCACGCTGCACGTGTCTTCTGCAGTGTTAGGATCACACCATGTGTGCTGCTGTGTGACTTTTTCCCCCTGCGTTGATGTTTTGTCAGTATTTTATCATGACACTAAAGAATCCTCTTTATAAAATCTTAACTGATTTCTGCCTTGGATTATGATAATAATACATGCTCATTATGTGTATGTGTGGAAAGTAAGTATTGCCTTTGTATACATGTATGTCCTAACTGTGTATTAGATCTCAGATTTAAAATATGCATTATAATTATATATGCATATAATAACAGAAGTGAGATCATATGATACATGCTAGTTAATAAATTGCATTTTTCACTACAGACTGTACCTTGAACCAGTCAATTTATATAGAGCTATTTTTCCATGGCTGTGTGGTAGACCATTATTCATGAATCAGTCTCAATTAATAGTTAGGAATTAACCATCAACAGATGGACATTTGCATTATTAATAATTCTTTTTTCTTGCGAAGATTGCCAAATGAATAGCTGATCAAATATCTTTGGGCGTGAATGACAGCATTTCAGGTGGAATATAGTCCCTAGAGACTCCTTCTGTAATTCCTAGAATGTTTGTTTCTTATCATTTCTGTGTGTCACAAAAAATAAACCAATCCCAATTTCTATTGCATAATTTTGTTTGAATCATCCCAACCTACCACGTGTTAGGTTGATTCTGAGAGGTCTAAGTGGACTGAGGATAATCAAGAAGCATTATCTCATCCTCAGCAAGTCGTAATAGGACGTTTCAGCCCTTGGTCCACTGTTGCTGGGGTTTATAATTAAGGCTCAGGCTGAACTCCCCTTGGATGACAGGCGTTTGATCACTAGGAAGTGCAGAGTGCTTCTAGCTAAAGCAGACAGACCAGTTTCACTGCAGTAAAAAAAGAAGCAACGGAGACCAGAGGCAGCTGGTGCAGGTGGATGTACCTGTTGATAGTCAATAGATTCTTGCCAACTACGGCCTTTTTTAGTGAACTTTTTTAGGCATATCTGGAGAGATAGGGGCCAAGAAAGAGCAGTCCCAGGAGATAAATACCACTCAAAGAGCCATTTTTAAAAATTCTTTTACCTTATTACTTTTTTTTTTTTTTTGGTTTTTTGGGAGGGGAGTATTTAGGTTTATTGATTTATTTTAATGGATTGAACCCAGGACCTAGTGCATGCTAAGCTGCGCTCTACCACTGAGCTCTACCCTCCCCCAGAAGAGGCCATTTCTGATAAGAGACATTTGAACCCAGGAAGAAGTTCCTCGACAGTATGAACAATGACTTTCTAACCTTGAGCCACCTCTGCTCAGGCAATGTCTTGACTCACACCACCAGGAATAGCTGAATTGTCCAGAAGACTTAATGAAGGTTGCTGTTTGTAGATTACACATGCATGCAACGATTTCTTCAAATCATTCAACCATAACAGCATGGCATCAATGTATTTGGCCTAGAATCATAGTCATCTCTGTGTCTTCTTTAGAAGAAGGTGAGGCTCTCTTTTCCCTCCTTTCATAAGGTGTTGAAGTCCTAGGGGGTCACTTGTGGGCTATAGGCAGTACATTACAGCAAAAACATTATTTAAAATATGTTGTTTTAGCATTATAGGCTGCACCTTTCCTTATGTAAACAAAATGCTTTTTATAATGTCAGTAATGTATATTTTGTTGGCTTACAAATGAAGGCCCTTACAAGCAATTAAAATGCATTATATTTATTTATTGAAGTTTTACACAAAATATTCTCGGCAAAATCAAAATCCTAAAAGCTGCCTGTTTGAAGCAGCCCTATACAGGCTTCAGACAGGAATAGTGAAGAATGGCTTATAAGCTGGTGGCATTTTCAGAAAAGTATATTGATAATGCCAGGAGGGGCCAGCCCAGCCCTGTGATGACTGGTTTTCTTAATTATGATGACTGTGAGCAAGAAATACCAGGGAAAACATCTCCTCTCTCCTGGTTAAAAAAAAAAAAAATTAGCTTTCTTCTGCCAGTAAAAGTAGAGACACTTTAGATTTTAGGGCCCTCTTGGCTCCTAAAACCTAAGGGCTGCTTGAAAAATGGCTCTTTTAGCTTTTATCAGCAGCCAGTTTAAATCCACAGGAGAGACGCGTAACAGCCCTGCTTTAGATGGCAGCCTGCCATTGTGGAAAGCTGCAGCTTTCTGAGAGAAGAAAAACCCCAGTAAGCCATTTCACTCAGCCCCTTGGAACGAGGTGTAAGGTAAGGACAGCAGCAGTGGGCGAGCAGAAAAGACGCCAGATTCCTATTTTAAAACCCTTTCAACGTTTGTTGGAAGCGGAGGCTCGTCATAGCCTCCAGAGTAGCCGTTCGATCTGAATAATTTTAAAGAACTCAGCTCTTGTTAAAAAAGGGGAACGGATACCATTCTGTCACTTGTATCCGGACAGAGGAGGGTCAGCAGACAACGAACGAATGGGCGACCTCAAATGCTAGAATCTGTAAATTTGGGGGGGAGACAATTTAACATGAAATCCCAGATTTCTTTTGCCTGGTTTTTGCTGCATGTGCGTCCGGTCCCCTGTATTGACATGTTTGTGTTTTTATAGAGAAAGTCATTAAAAACGGCTCCCGGAGGAGCACACCTGTGACCTGACTGATGTTCATGAAAAGAAAGAGTAAGGTCATTGAAGAGTCTAAGTCTGTGGTTTCTGGCATCATGTAGGGAAGTGTGATCAGAGACCTTGAGGACAAAAGATATTCCGAACCCTGATGCCCTTAGGAAACACGCACCACTTGTGGCGAGCGGGCCCGTCTCGCTGGGATGTCAGCACGCTGTGCGCTGTAGAGTCTGTGTGCTTCGGCTCTGGTGAGACACGCAAACCAGATGCCTTCTCTGTTTTTAGGGAGTGTAAGTGGTAGCAGTAAGCACGCCAGCAGCTCCTGGTTTCCTGATTCCATTACCCTCTTCAAGGAATCGGGGCTCCGCTGAGACAGGGCTGACTCCATGCCTGGAACAGGGAAAAGCACAGGGTGATGCGGAACATTTTGTTGTTTCAGCAAGCAAGAGAGAACACGGAGAATGAGGGGTATGTGTGGACGGGACATGGAGCTGGTGGGACAAGGCTCCAACAAGCCAAACGTAGGACAAGCTGAGCATCCAAAAAAGGAAAATGTGCTGTGTCATAGCCTCAAATGAGAAAGAATGTGTGGGTGCCTAGGGATGCTTAAAGAGAGGGGTGGGAGGGACTCTTCTCTGCAGACGGAGGCCAGCTTACAAATGTAAATGAACGATAGAATTTTAAAACTCACTGCTCTGCAACGACCTATATCAGCAATTCAGGCACAGATTATCAATGGCTAGAAAACCCATTATGTGAACGTGTGTAGGGGAACATGAGAGTCACACAGTCTCAACATGTGACCTACAGATGATGAATTAAATACAAACAGGAAAATGGATATAAGTCTGGCTCAGAGCACGTTAGAGAAGAGATCAAACGTGCGGTCACCCATGATGAGATTGACTCACACGACGTGTCTCCTGTGGTGATGCGTGGGAAGTATATGCCATCACCCACGTGGTGCTCTTCCAAAGAACGCTCAGCCTGAACGCTGTCATGAGGTGAGAATCCGAAAAGTCCAGATCTCACAGCGTTCTACACCTACAAGACAGTCAGCTGGATTCTTCAAAAATATCAGTGTCATGAAAAACAGTGAGAGGCAGGGGACTGCCCTAGGTTAAAGGAGACTAAAAAGAGACGTGGCAGCCAAAGTAGGGTGTGTTCCTTGATTGGGTTCTGGATGTCACACACACACACACACACACACACACACACACGCACACACGCTGCTATAAAGAGCATTTTGAGGGCAATAGGGAAGTTTGAGCGAGGACTTACATTTGAACATGTTACTGTGTATGTATTTCTGTGGTGTCATCATCATGTCTTTACTCAGGAAACACTGGGGAACTTAAGGTGAATTATGTTTACCACTTATTTTCAAATGGTTGAGAAAAAATTGAAACATGTGTATGGGTGCATGTGTGTGTATATCTGCCTATGAATTACACATAAATATTTGAGAGAGACATAATGCAAAATACCACCTCGCTGGAAACTGGTGAACCTAGGTGAGGCTCTACGGGTGTTCACTATCCTACTGCAATGTCTTTGCAGAACTTTCAGGGCAGAACACTGGGGAAATGAGAAAGAGTTTGTCTAATGGGGTCTTAGTTAAAACAAAGTCATTGCTTTCCCTGTGAAGGGACATGTGAACAGGCCTGGGTCACTGTGTGAATGAGGCTGACTCGTCTTCCCTCCCACACGGCACCCGACTAGAGGTCTAGCCTTGACGTATAGTGTGAGAAATTACAGTGTTCAACAAAATTGGGGTCAATCAAGATTTGGGATAAATTAATCATTAAGATACATTAGAAGCTGTCCTAATTCCTCCACTAGAGACAAATACTTGAAAACGCATGTTATGATGGGCAATGTTTGACTTTCCTCTTATGGCTCTTAATTTATCTGCCGTCTCCTGCAGGGAGCGCTCGAGGTCAAAGCCACGTGCTGGGCACCAGGGCCACGCAGAGGACCAAGACGGGAACCGACCATTCAGATGCCCCACTCCCCAGTGAAAGTGAAGTTAAATCACACTGGGAAACATATAAACACACCTTAACGCTTTCCTAGTGGCCCCAACTTATATGATTTTTTTTAAAGAAATCACAAGTTTTTCATAATTTTTATAACACGTGGTGTCTGAAGAACTGGATGACTAACGTGGTCTGTCACAGAGCAGGGACGTGGACACATGGCAGTCTTGTGGAACTGGCAGGGTCTAGCCTTTGTTGTCAGCTGAGATGAAGCTGTGGCTTGGAGTTGATGTTGTAGAGGTGTTTATCTCATTCGGTAGAAATGTTTATTAAAAATCTCTCCACTCTCTCATCATGAACTGCCACCTGAAAACCAAGAGTGACTTCTTAGAAAAAGAATTTGTTTACCGGGAGATGGACGCCAAGCATCTCTCAGATATTTAGCACGGTCCCCTGCATGGGCACGGTCCCTTACGAGGACGGGGATATTTCTCCTCTAAGTGGACAGAATGCAGACTTTGATAAGACTGTGGCTGTAACATGTCACATCTTCATCAGATGGTTTATGTAACAAATCTAGCCTTCTAAGTTGATATTTAAGTCATTAATTCAATAAAACTTTATCAGGCACCAATGACAACACTGCATTAGACACTGGGAGTGCAAGAATAAATAAGACTAAACTCCCACCTTGGAAGGAACAACAGATGAACGAGACGAGAGGAAAGAGGAGGCAGATTTGTGAACTAAATAAATGTACAGGTGCTATTCATCCTATGTTGAAATACATTAAGGACACTTCCTCAAAGTAAATCACAAAATCAGCTCTTCAGGTAGATGAGGGAGGGCAGGGAGTACCATCAGAGGAGGCGCAGTGTGAGAAGAGGTGTGTTTGGGGACTGTCTGTGGTGTATGTAGCTGGGGCTGGAGGTGTAGACGGAAGCTCAGCCATGGAGGGCCTTGGAGAATGTGCCATGTCCGGACATTAGATCGTGGGAGCAATGGAGAATTCTAATTTTTTTATTAAAGAAAGTCAAATTTTATTAGTACCTAACTTTTTAAAAAACTTTAAAAAAAATTGAAGTATATTTGGTTTACAATGTTGTGTTAGTTTCAGGTGTACAGTGTAGTGATCCAGTTATACATGTGTATATTCTTTTCAGGTTCTTTTCCATCACAGGTTATTGCAAGGTACTGAGTATAGTTCCCTGTGCTTTACAGTAGAAACTTGTTTGTTTATTTTTATATGTAGTAGTTTGTATCGGCCAATCCCAAACTCCTAATTTATCCCACCCCCACTTCCCCACTGGTAAACATGTTCGTATTCTATGTCTGTGAGTCTCTTTGTAAATAAGTTCATTTATGTCATTTAAAAAATTCCATGTATAAGTCATATCATATGATACTTGTTTTTCTCTGACTTACTTCCCTTAGTATGATCATCTCTAGGTCCATCTGTGTTGCTGCAAGTGGCATTTCATTCTTCTTTATGGATGAGTAATATTCCATTTGTATATATATAATATATATGTATACGCCACATCTTCTTTATCCAGTCATCTGTCAATGGACATTTAGGTGCTTCTATGTCTTGGCTATTGTAAATAGTGCTGCTGTGAACACTGAGGTGCATGTGTCTTTCTGAATTAGTTTTGAGAATTTCAAGATTTTAAGTATGGAAACAAAATGACCAGAGCTGCCTTTTGCTGCTCTGGCAAATATCACTGCAGGTGGGAAGAAAGGGATAAATGAGTGAGATGCTGGAAGTGTGGAATCCAGCGTCTGAAGCAGTGGATCCCCTCCTGCGGGTGAGGAGTTGAGAATGCCTCCCAGGTCTGTGGCTTCAGTGCCTGGAGTCACTGAATGCGGCAGTCATTGACAGCGGGGATTCGGGATGAAGACAGGTTTAAGGCAAAAAGCTATTTTGCCATGTTAAATTTTAGGCACCACTGGACCAGCTGGTAGGTGGCTGGATACACAAGTCTTAAGGACCAGAGAGTAGTTTCACCTAAAGAAGAATGGATTCAGAGGTCATCAAAATATGACTGCTAAGAGTTGAAAGGGTGGAGAGCTGAGAGTAGGTAAGGTGACCTCAGGAGGGTACCCAGAGCCAGAGATAAAGACAGAAAGCCTGCCTTTAAAGAGCAGGTGAAGGACCAGGGGTCATCACAGGGGACCCTGAAGCCCCAGAGGACCTGACCCCCTCTCACGTCTACAAGTGAACTCAATCTAGAGTCTCCAACCAGTAGGACTGTTTAGGGCCCAGAGTGGATCTAAAGTCAGGCAGCCAGCAGAGGCTCCCTACTGTAGCACCATTAAAAAAAAAATGTTTTTTTTAGGGGGAGGTAATGTGGTTTATTTATTTATTACTTAATGGAGGGCCTGGGGAGTGAACCCAGGACGCCGTGCATGCTAAGCAGGCGCTCCACCACTGAGCTGCACCCTCCCTGCTTTGCAGCACTGCCTTACAGCTGCCTGGCATGTCCCCACTCAGACGCCAGTGTGTTAGACAAAGCGCTGGAATTAGCAAGCCTGGGGTTGAGTTCCAGTTCTTCTATTTGCCCTAGGACTTGGGCACAGCCTTTAACTTCCCAGCCTCCGGTTTGCATCTACAGAATGGGGAATGGCGTAGCGTGTCATGCCTGTCACACCCGTTTCATGGAGTTGTTGACGGTCAGGTAACACGTTTGGTGATGATTTGTGAATTACAAAGCGCATTGCAATGGGAAGGCTCCAGTGTCACCGCCAGAGCTCTGCCGTGCACCTTGGCTGATATCCTCGGACTGGAACGGAACCGAAGTGGGCACATCGGGGCCAGAGTGGATGCAGGAACCGGCTTTATTTTCAGTCTTTTCTTTAAGGGAGGGCATTGTTGAAGGACTGCAAAGCAGACAGCCAGGAGAAATATGCTACTTTATTTCCTTATTTGACTTTTAAACAGTTAACCTCTTATGTTTGCAAATCTGCTCCTTTATGAGTTGGGCTCACCGGCGCCAGGCTAGCCGTGTGAAGGGCGTGGACGCCGTCAGGCCCCGCCAGGTTCCCTTCGATCCCTGCATCCCTGCGCCCCATCTGAGCGCCCATCTCCGCGCCCTGCCCGCTCCCCCACGACCCACCGCCCCCTTCTTCGTGTCTGGGGCTTGTGCAGCTCACCTGCCGTTCTTCCTGGCGGCCTGCCTGTGGGCCACTGGAGCCGCTTTGTCCGCTTGTCCCAGAGGCTGAAGCGCCTGAAGTTTACGTTCCCTTCTGACCCTCAGGCCGCAGCCCGCGGCCAGAGACCGAAGGATGCCCAGCCCCGCCCACTCGCCTTGCGCAGGCACGAGCCCATCCACACCCCGTTTGTGCTTCAGGGTCCTGTCCTGCTTCCCCGCCCCGCCTCCCTGGATTGTTTTCTGGGAGGGCTTCCCTAATAAACCCCCTGTACGAACTTCCTCATCTCGGGGCGGCGTCTGCTTCTGGGGCACCTAAGACAAGGACACGTACCTGGAATACCCGGAGATTCTCCACGGGACCCCTTCTCACACCAAACCATTTGGAATTAGGGCTCAATTACTGTCCACTGAAAAAAAAAATGCACAGCCTAAAGGCTGACAGGTTTATTCGGTGGACGCTTCTGAGGACTTCAAGCCGGGGGCGCAGCCTCTCGGATCACGCCGAGAGACTGCTGCGAAGAGAAGGGGCGGGGGGCGTCCTGGTGCACAGGCTTTGGCAACAAAGACCAGGTAGTCAGATCACCAAAAATTACCATTTTTTAATTCTATCTATCTTTATTTATTGAATTATAGTTGATTTACAATGTGTCAATTTCTGGTGTACAGCAGAGCAATTCAGTTATACATACATACAGACATATTACATTTCATATCCTTTTTCATTATAGGCCATTACAAGGTACTGAATATAGTTCCCTGTGCTGTATTGTAGGATCTTGTTTTTTTTTAAAAATCTATTTCGTATATAGTAGTTAGTATCTATAAATCCTGAACTTCCAATTTATCCCTCCCCACGCCCTTCCCCTGGTAACCATAAGTTTGTTTTCTATTACTGTTTTTTTTTTTTTTTAACTTTTTTTTGAGTTATAGTCACTTTACAATGTTGTGTCTCTATTACTGTTAGTTAAGGAAAATCAGATACCTCAAGTTAAGGAATTTAGTGCTTTTCTGTGTATGGGAGGACGCAAAAGTCTGGACTTGTTGAAATCGTCCCTTTGATGTGCACCTTAGCTGCCCAGGGCTGGTCCCCTGTTCTTTCGCATCCTGGGTTCCCCTCGGGGCACCGTTGGGGGTGGCTGCAGAGGCTGGGCTGCCTGCCTGTCTCCGCCCGGAGTTCCCTCCGGATCACCATCGGGGGCGGCGGTCACGGCTGATGGCTGATGGCTGCAGTACCCTTTTCTACTGATAAGGCAGGCGACATTTTTCATCCACAGATAAATACTTTTGTTTTTATTTCATATACTTTTTATATAAAAGTTATAATGGTGATATACAGAAGTTTATGAACATATTGATAGACCAAGCTTAGAGCCCTGTAAGGTTTTCTTAAAAATCTCTCTCGCAATTTTGAAAGTCGAGGCCAAATCATTTTAATTATGGGACATTCTGGTTTAAATCTGTAACGTGAACCCCACTGGTTAATGCCTGCTGTGTCAGGCACTGTGATCCCTGCTTTGAGTGCGTTATTTTATTTTATCTCCTTAGCAAGTCTACAAGGCTTGTCTTGTTCCCAGCGTACAGATGGAGAAACTGAAGCTCTGGAGGTGAGGAAACCTGTCCTGGATTGCCCAGTAGTTGGCTGAACCCTGAGCCTGAACTCCTAAGCCCATGTATTTGTCTCAAATTTCATTGCATCCAAATGGATAAAACAGCAAGAAACATTTCAACCCAGTTTCTTCTGGGTTAATTAGGGTTAAACAGGGATGTGTTCTTCTGCAGCCTTCTTGATCTGAAGTCATTCAAAATCCCATGAAAACTTTTATACACTATAAAATATTAGAAGTTTCTCATGAATAATGTTTTTCTTTCAGAGCAGATTTGGAAAGGAATACTCTCTAGCAGTAATGAGAGACCCCTTCATGAAAGGACCCTGGGCAGTGTGTCTAAGCGAAGAAATAATTCTTTGAAAAATGATCATTTTGGCATTTTAGGCCACTTAAAAATATTACATCAGCTCCCTTCGGACATTTGACTGATGAGATGGCAGGAAACCTGAACATCATGCAAGACAGTCCTTTGAGCCACTGGGTTCTTTGTGTCTCCAGCTATCTGCACAATGGATTAAACAGTGCCTTTCTTTTGAGGGTGTTTTAAAAATTGTTAAATACACTGTTTTCATAATTTCTAATCAGTTTCCATATTTCCTGGGCCCCAGGAAAGGCTATTGATAGAATTCAGTCAGGCAGAGGAAGCGTCACAATACTTGCTCTGGGAGTTGTCTGAAAATTCTCAACGGACACGTGATCAAGTCTACTTCTGTGTGATGACAGCCGGACCATGTATTTCTCTAAAAAGTTAGCCATTTCCCTGAAAAGACTGCAGATGCTAAGTTACAGCAATGAAAACTGCAGAAGTTTATCAAGAGGAATGGCGTGCAACCGTACAGAATACATGGCAACTAAATAGAAACAGTGTTGCAGAAAATGCTGGAAAAAATATCCCTGTGCCGATGGAGGCTAAGACTGAAGGAAAGGAAAGTGAGTTCAGAGACAGCCTGGCCCTGAGAGTCTGATTTAGCCTCCTGCCTGGCAGTTGGGTACAAAAATGAAAGAGGCATGCTATCCAATGTGCTGAGAGGAAAAGAATTAAGAACATCTGAGCTCCTGCGCGAGCAGACATGGCCTCCCCGAGCCCGCTTACTTCTGTGGAAGTAGTTGCCCAAATGTTTTACCATTCCATAAAAGTTCCCCGGCCTGCGCTTGTTTCTGTTGTTTTTAATGTGCTGGTTGAACATTGTACCTAAAATAGCTTTTGTGGACTGGTATCTGATGTGCGTGCATTTTAAATGGAAGCCGTCCTAGCAGGGTGGGTGTTGGTGAGGACAGAGGCATGAATGCTGAGACGTTTTGAAAAACGATGCAGCCAGAGAAACAACAGGATGATGAGGAGGAGATGGGGGAACGTATCGAAAAGATACGGGGACGAGAAAGCTGAGGAGGAGGTTGAAAAGAACTGGAGAGATGTGCCCAAAACATGTAATCATACTTGTGAAGAAAAAGTCCAATTTCAAACAGTATCTTTTTTTTTTTCTTAATTGAAGTACAGTCAGTTTTACAATGTGTCAATTTCTGGTGTCCAGCATCATGTTTCCATCATACATAAACAGATGTATTTGTTTTCATATTTTTTTCATTATAGGTTACTAAAGATATTGAATATAGTTCCCTGTGCTATACAGAAAAAATGTGTTTTTATCTGTTTTACGTATAGTAATTAGTATTTGCAAATATCGAATTTCCAATTCAAACGATATCTTTTTAAGAGTTTGAAATCCATCCTCATGTATTCAGCAGACCTCTTTGCGTTTATAGATTTTCCTTGTTTTTGACTCTGGCCCATTATAAATCTTCAGCCTTCCATCCTCAAAATTTTACTTAAGATGCTTCAGTTTCAGGTATATCTTGCTCAGGAGAAGCACATCCAAATTCATACAACAGATTTGGATCATATTTATTTAAACAGACATTCTATTTCCATGAAACTTCTTGGGACATTAAAAAAAAAGGGGGGGTGGTGCTCAAGTAGCTCTCCTCATTAAAATATCTCTTCCTGTGTGTGCTGAGAATGTCAAATAGCCACTGCATTCTCCTCCAGGGAGCTTATAATCAAGCCCAGGACCCAGTTAGATGAGGAGAAAAAAAAAGCTTTTTTTAGCCTTAACAAAGTCATATTCTTTCTTCCACCAATCCTTGCCCTCTGTAAAAAATAAAATAAAAATTTTAAACCTGTTTATAAAAAAATGTTTCCACCTATTAGGGCATAATAAGGAACAGGAGTTTTATTTAGTGTGGAGGCAGAATAAAGTCATATTTTTCTCTGTCCTGCACACATGCATAAGGACCTCTAAGAAGCAGACTTTTTTCTGATAATCATTTTTTC
Source organism: Camelus dromedarius (assembly GCF_036321535.1). Classification (NCBI taxonomy): domain Eukaryota; kingdom Metazoa; phylum Chordata; class Mammalia; order Artiodactyla; family Camelidae; genus Camelus; species Camelus dromedarius. Next base: position 34,855,704 of record NC_087456.1, read on the forward strand.
CTCAAATATGATGTATTTGCCAAAGCCATACACTGCTCAATGCCTACCACTGTTTTAGATGTTGGAAAACATGCAGGAGAGATGAGACATACCCTGCCTTCAGTCTGAAGTATAATGGGGAGGCACACATATTTGAGGGTCAATATGGAAGTATTTTTGCATAAAATTCCGGGATGCAAATTCACATGCCTCCAGGGGCCAGACAGGTAATATAAAGGTGTGAATGTTAGCCTGTGTAAGGCGTCTGGGGTTGATGGGACCTGTGGTGAAACTGAAGACTGAAAGGAAAAAAAAAAAAAACTTTAACAAAGCACTGACCACATCAGACTTGGCAGATGTGACCTGTGACTGTGAGTCTGCCACGTCTGGGCCAGCTACATGGAATACTTACATGATTATATGAATTCACTGAGGAGAAACAAGGAAAAGTATTAAAATTAGTGCCAGCAGTTTGGAGATGAACTAAGTAGCCTTTATCAGGGAAGGTTTCCTAGAAAAAAAAAAATCGTTAGCTGTCGTCTAAAATAAAGATGCATTTTTGCTGCACTGAAGACCCAGAGACAGCAGGAGACGCCAATAGTTGAATGGCTTGTTCAAACCAGTGCCTCCCAAGCATCCGTGTTATAGCGCTGGGTGCTCTCAGCCGGCTCTAGTACGTTTGTTTTGCGTCTAGGAAAGCCAAAGATGAGAGCTGGGGAGAAAGGATGGTGGGCTGAAAGGGAGCAGGGCCCTGTGCCCCTCCCTGTGCCCCCCAAAACCCTGCCTTCATCCTGAAGTCTCCGAGGCCTTTATAAGTCTTAGAATAAGCTCAGGCAGTTTTTGAGGACAAGCCTGCAGGCACTGGGGGACGGCGACGACTCTGACCTGTCTCAACCGTTAACTGAGATTATTCCTTTATTTCTCTTTAAAACTTTCATGGCTGAAAAGAATCTTTGGAGATGGTTTTTTTGGTGGGGGATGATGGATCCACCGGATGGCAAGCATTCTGGTTAAAAGCAACTTTCCTTTTTGTTACCAAGGCTGTCCCCACCAGGATCATATCCCTGCCCCTCCCTCAAATAGAAACCAATTACTCTTATCTAAGTCTCAGGAGGCAGCAGCAGAGAAGAAACAAGAATTAGTTAGGACCCAGCCCAAGATGGTGGAGGATCTGACGTCCAGTGGACACTGAGCCTCATTACATGCTCACTGTGATGTATTAGCTGCGAAGTGACAAGCCCACCAGTGCCGTGCCAGTTGCCAGTTGCCATGACAACCACCAGAAAAGCTCATACAAGGACTGAAGAACTTGAACAAGGGCTGATGGGCTCCATCACACTCAGAAGGAGGACATGATGGTGGGAGCCTGTCATAAAGTCCCCGTGGCCCGACCCGGGCTGGAGCTGTCCCTGCTGCCCGTCTTGACGGCCGGCTCCGCTCGAGCACCTCTTCCTGCCTCCAGTGCTTTCCTTCCCCTCTCCCTGATCCAGCACTTTCTGTCCCTCTCCCCTTCTGAGCAACAGAGCGGCTGTTCGCTTCCTGCCTCTGCCTCTGCTGCGCTAATTCTTTCACAGCCGGTGGCGAGAACACACACTCTGGTGGGCTTCCTGATTCAGGGGCCCCTCCCTCTGCTAACAGGGCTGAGACCAAAGGGAAGGAAAGCTTCCTTCTTTTCCAACCAGGTACGCAGAGGGCTGGTTCTGGAGAACAGCTTCCATTGTCAGCATCTTGCCCACCACGGGTACCAAAATCAGCAGAAGTAAACCACGGGGCTGAGTGCTTGTTCCTAATCCTCTGGGGATGAATCACACATGTTTATTTCAGTGTCAGAGAAAACTTCCTGGGAACCTTCCGTGAGCATTAGGATGCCATTTATTTCAAGGGAAGACATTTCCAGAGTTTATCTCTTTGAAGGCGTGTTATTCTCCAGCTCATTAATTGACCATGTTAGGTTGATTTTTGAAAGACGATACCTTGCTGAGGAAAAATTCTGATTTCCTGGTTCAGTTGTCTTCTGAGTACTTGTCTTTCCAGAAAAAGCTCTTCACCCAAAGCTGTTTAGTGGCTGGTTTCAAGGAAGGTTTTTTAAACCATGTTTTAAGATGGCATTTTAAAGAAGAGATAAAAATGGTTCTGTTGAGGATTTAAACTTTTCTTTAAAAGAATGTTGGGTGTTGGCAATTGTCTGAATACCAGAGGCCTGAAATAAACGAGCAGAGGTGTTTCAAAAATCAGAGCGTGAGTCTTCCAGGCAAGAACGTCAGTCTGAAGCACCTCCAGGATGGTACACGTGGTCCAGTCGCCACCCGAGGCTGCAGTCTCTTCTGTGATATTTGATTGGTACTCTAGCCTCTGCTTGAAGTCGCCCAGGTTTGAGGAAGTTTACTGCCTCTTAATGAAACTCATTCCACTTTTCTGGACTTCCTAAATTATTCATAAATTCTTCCTTAATTAAGAATATATATATCTTTTTATTACTTCCAGTTGCTATGGAGCACACTAAATAAACTGGAATCTCCTTATACACAGATTTCTTATATTTGGAGGTAGCTAATATCACAGTCTAGGTAGCATCATTAAATCCTGTTTCTTTGTCATTTTTCTAATTCAATTATAATATTGCTAGTACAAAAGATACAAGGATGTTTTCCGTGGTCAGATGGCTGTTTTTTTTTCTAAATTCAGTGAGGGGGCAGATGCAGTAGGTACACGTAGTATGTGTCTACCAAGGTCTCCTCTCCCAGTCTGGGAGTTTAAGGAGGAAGTAAAATTCATAATCGATCTGATTCCTGGGCTGGCAAGCTTTATGATCGAAAGGAGAGCTTTACCCTGTGAAAGGCTACTTCGTGAAAGAGCACTTGAGAATAGACAGCATGTCACCTCTCAGGTGGAGTTAATCTGGGCAGGCTTCATGGAGGAGGTGAAATATACTTAGGAATTGGAGGACTGGGAAGTGCATTGTTATAACAAACTCTGGATCATGAATCAGAGGTCAAGAGTTACTCTCATAGCAGCTGGCTGTCTTACTACCTGCTTAAGGCAGAAACTGATTAAATAAAACCAAAGAAAATGTAGGCAAGGCCGAGATACATTTTATGATTTGGTAGCAAACTTCATGTGTCTACCGGCTTTAGAGAATTTGTCCGGTGGCTCCAAAAGTAATTGGTCTCCTCCTCAGTGTACACCAACACGGATTTTCATCTAAGAGTGAAATAAATTTCCTCAAATTATTTAATAACTTTTCTTAGGATGTAACCAGCTCATGTAGAGATTTTAACATGAAGATTTTAAATTATATATTTTCAAAATAATTTTTTTTATGATAAAATTAAAAACGTTTTTTTACCCTTCATAAATTATTAGTCTTTGTTGAACATTCAGTTCTCCATCAGTGTTTCCCCTTTGGGCTGAAACCAAGCATGGAAAATTTCACCTTACCAGACAGGCCTTTTTGGAAACCATAAACAGTGGTAAGTGGGTTTACATTTATATTTAACTTCAAATGCTTTTTTACCACAAATGATATAATATGGGGTACTGAGCAATCTTTTTTTTTTTTTTTTTGTATAATGGAGCTAGCTTGTTGGTTGGTTCAATTTTTTGTGAGCCACTTATAGATTTATTTAGGTATTTTAGTACAGTCTGACCTCCATCCCCCAGGATTGAATATCTACAGCTTTTTTTTTTTTTTCCCTGCTCAGGTACATAAATAAGAGCACTTCATACTAGCACAAAAATTTCCATGTTGTAAAACAATAAGGTGATTATGTATTATGGGAGGTTACTTGGAATCCCAAAATATAAAGAATTTAGTACTAAAATGACATAGATCTCAAAAACATTCTACATTGATATGATTTGAGACTGAATTAAAAAAAAGAGGTGGGGGACAATGTAGGGAGAGTGAGACATTTGCTTATTTCTTGTTTCCTCATTTAAGGTTTCATGGTTTTAAAAAATGGGCAAAATAGGTATGAGAGAAACTTTGGAAACATTAAAAGTGACAAACTTACACACCATAGGAGTGCCAGGAATTAAACACTGAGACTAGGACCCTGATTATTTGTTCATGCGTTGATTTAGTGGTATGTAGATTTATTTATGCATCACTTTGAGTCGTATGGGGTAGAAACCAGTGTCACACAGGAACTAAATCTTTCAGAAGAGAAGGGGAGAAAAAAAGTGGCTCTGGGTGGAGAAAATTAAGAAGGAGTAAAGGAGACTTGGTGAAAGTCTGGAATACTTGTGATTAGATACAGGAGGCAGTGGGAAGTAATAAGTTTGATGGGGGCTGCCTGTCTGTTACAGGTGTCCTGGAGTTCTTTGGGAAGGTGTAGACAGAGTGGGGTCGTGGAAGTCATAAGCATTTGGAGTGAAACGGGGAACAATGCTAAAGGAGAAATCGCCACTTCTAACTGCTAGAAGGTGTGCCCTGAATCTGTCAGCAGGATTTCTGCCCGAGTTGAGCTGGATAAACAGCAGAGCAGCGAGATCAAACCTCACTCATTTTTAAGCTGGGTCTTCATCGGCCCCTGGAGAAAGCGACAATCTCACTGACATTATTTTTTATTGTGACTCTTCGGCCTTGATTCTGCTTCAGTTGTTCAATGCAAGTCCTAATATCAGGGTTTTCGGGCCTTAGAGGGGATTAGCACCTTCTTATGCGGAGAGTTTCCCCCGAGCTGGCCTGCGGCTACCGCGGCATCAGTTACAATTTGTTAATTTCAGAATTTTCGATCACATCACGGGCGGGATTTCCCTGGTTGGTTTACAGTTCAGCTTCTCGTGACTTTAGGTGACGGGCTCACGCACCTCGGCTCTGTGTAGCTAATTCCAGCCCCACCCCCCTACCCGGGGGTGAAGGCTCTCCTTGAAGAAACTTTAGGATAAATGAGACCATAAAACTAACCCCCAAAGTGTCAAAATGGTAGAGCACATCCTGAGTGACCCCTAAACACTCACAGAGTTACTTAAATTATATCAGAGAGAGGAGTAAAGTAACTCCGGCAACAGCAACAAAAAATCGCAATAAGACAGGACTTAGAGACTTTTCCCCTAGTTTATTGCAGGAATTTAATACACTAACACGCACTATGAAGCATCAAGAAAGAAGGGTGCTGTGTTCCACATTCCCCTGACTCATTTAAGGTTAAAATAATTTTCAGCAGAGCATCTTAATAGAGACAATGCTTAGCATAACATGCTTTGGGAAGTGTTGCCCTATATTAATTGATTCAAGCTTTTCACCTCCAGAGAAGAGCTTTGCTTTGAATATAAGAAAATTCAGGGGGGAGGGCATAGCTCAGTGGTAGAGCACACGCTTAGCATGCAGAGGGTCCTGCGTTCAATCCCCAGTACCTCCGTTAAAAAAATTAATAGACAAACCTAATTACTCCCCCTATCCCCCCAAAAAAAATTCAGTGCAACTTCTAGCTATGAAATAAGTAAGTCCTGGGTTGTAATGCACAGCATGATGACTATAGTTAATGGTTCTCTGTTGCACATTTGAAAGTCGCTGAGAGTAGGTCTTAAAAGTTCTCATCACAAGAGAAAAAATGTGTAACTCTGTATGACTGATGATAACTAGACTTACTGGGGTGATCATTTTGCAATATAGACAAATATTGACTCATGATGCTGTACACGTGAAACTAAAAAAATGTTGTCATATGTCAATTACACATCATTTGAAAAAGGAAGAAAGTTCAGTGCAGGCGCCTGGCTGTCATGCGCCTGCGTGGGGTCGGCCAAGCTGCGTGGCCGGGAACAGGCAGGTCTTCACCTCCCCTTGACTTGGGGCCTGAGATGCGCCCAGGGCTGGTGGGGAAATGCGGGGCCTGGGGTCTGAGAGGGCGGGATTTATGCTACCTGCACGGCTCTCCCAGCTCAGAGGCCATGTAATGAGCCTGAGGACGTTTCATCAAAAGCCAAATGTGCAAAAGCCAATTCATCAAAGAATCAATTCACCCAAGGACCAATTTTCTAAACCTACTCATTTCAAAATGCGTGTAAGAAACATGATCATACACTGCGTAGATATTCATATAGAATGAAATGTGTTAGAATGTGTGTGTGTTTTTTTTTTTTGAGAAGTTTTTAAAGTTCTAGTTGAGAGGCTTCCATAACTAGGTTTAAATATTTAATCTGCCTCTGGCTCAGCCTCTGGCCACTCCACATGCAGGGCACAGACACAGCGGGGACTCCGGGCTGGGGACCAGGAGCGGGAGCCCAGGGGATGGAGGAGCAGAGGCAGGGACACTGAGCTTCTGAGAGAGGAGGAGACTGAGGGTCAGAGAGACGGGAGGTGAAGGTCAGAGGAGGAGGGGAAGGCCAGAGAGGAGAGGCTGAGGGTTAGGTAGGGAGGAGGGTTTGATGTCTCAGGGCCTTTTCTTTTACACACTTCTTAGTCTCTGCCGAAACTTCCAGGATAAATTTCTGTGTACTTTAAAAATATTTTATCTTGAAGATGTAGTAATCTGTGAATTGGTAGATGTGATGAGTAAGGTCATGCATGACTACTTTAGTTACCTGGCTTTTGGTGACTTTGTTGCCGGTGGATGTAACCGGTGTCCAGGCTTCTGTCTCGTCCCAGAAAGAACTGAGAGACAAGACACAGAGGTTAAGAAAGTCAAGTGAGGATTTATTAAGGGATGGACAGGACATGCTCAAGGGGAGAGCAGGCAGGCTCAGGTGAGCAGTGGCCCTGGGTTTCTTGGGCAAATTGCTTACATGGGGTGTAAAAATGAGTGGGTGGAATATTCACTAGGAGGGAGGGGTCTGGGGTCGTGTTCCCTGATTTCCATCCCAGCTCCACCTTCCCGAGGGGAAGAGGGATTTTTGTCTGTATTTAGTCTGGATGGGAAGTGACACAGTGTTGGTACGTGACAGGTAATTCTAACCTGCAAGGCTAATTTTATTGTAATGGAGGCATAATGAGCAAAAGGTTACATTCGGACTCTGGAGGCTCCTACCCTCCTACCTTTCTTTGTTGGCCTCCAGGGTATTTGACCATCTTTCAAATTATCTCTGAAACCAAACGGATGTGCCCATTCCTCCACCTTGCCCTCTTATTTATTCTCTGTGTTAGTAGAATTCTTTCTACTTCATTGATAAACAGCTGCCGTGACTCCTCCTGCTTGACAGTGTTGTCTTTCCAAAGGCATTCGATGTTTCACAACCACTGCTTTCAGCAGGTATGTCGGTTCAGTTCAAATAGGACGTCTCCCTGCCCCCATCTCTCCCCACTGTCTTGGGGACAATCTCAACTCTGAACATTTGAATCCAGACTCACTCAACGTTCTGTACTTTAATTTTATGTTTTTAATGATTGTTGTTGCTTCCTTTTCAATAATGTAAAACTCTTCTTTGAACCAGATGAGAGTTTATGTATCACCAAATAAGCTCAGTTTTAAAGAAAAAAAATAACCTTATCTTATAATGACTTCTTTACCAAACTGCATGTAATATACCGTGATGTGGAGTGATTAGCGTATAGGAACTATTTTTGGAGCAAATAGTTTTTACAAGCACTTTCAACGGGAAATTTCAGACATTTACAAAGATGAGGAGAATGATACATGGACCCACACGTGCTCATCCACCTGCTTCAACGGTTACCAACTCAAAGCCAGTCTTGTTTCATCTGTAGCCTTCATCCCCACTGGATTATTTTGAACAAACCCCCAACATCATGACATTTTATTTCTGAATATTTCAGAAAGTATCTGTTAATGCTACAAATTCCTTTAAAAAGCATAACCACAATACCAACTTAAAAGTTTAAAATTTGGTTAATATCAAATATCTACTGTTTACTTTGCCCCAATGACGGTGTAATGTTATTATTATTTTTTTTAACCGTGTGTTCCAATTAGGACCCAAGTAAGATTGAATAGGCTTGAAAGTCCAGCTTTGATTCTTCTTGGTTAGCCGACCTCTGTTGAAATATTGCATGTTAAATATTCAATGGGCTTGTCTTCTCGGTGTCCGGGGACATGGACGGTGGTCTGGCCTGACAGGTGTTTTCGCAGAAGTCTCGGCAGTTACTGTTATTGTGATACTTGGATTAGTAATTGCTGTTGTAGTGGCTTTTACAAATTTGGTGTAGTTTTGCTGTTAGAATTAGGATTAATCTTTTGGGCTGCTCTGATGGTTCCCCAACCTTAATTTAGAATCAGTTTTAGCTATGTTTTTATTGTGCGGTATAATTGAATACAACACAAGCACACAGACAACAGTTGGAAACATATTTATCCACAAGGAGGGCTATTTATATCAGTGATTCTGGGGCCAGCTTTGCAGATTTTAATTACACCCAAGGGAAATAGTCGTACTCAGCAATACATCAAACTTCTGATGCCTCTGGAGCTCATCACCATACAATAGCTGCATTATCTGTCACACCTTACTGCTTAATTTTTGCTTTTCAAAGCTTCTTTATTGGCTGCATTACTTGGTGGTAACAGAAAACACAAAAGGGCCGCTGTAATTGTAAATCTAATCCTTTATGTGGGTAGAGTGCTGAAATTATATGTGGGGAACAGTTTATGTTTCCAGCTCAAACGGTGTTTGTATTTTTAACCTAAATTTTGCTCATGAAAAATAGGCTTGGAAACACCATCTGCGGCCATGTAGACAACAGTAATTAACTTTGCTCTCCACATCCGCTGAACTCCCTCTATTATGCAATCAATGAAGATTCATTATAGAAAAATTAGGAAATATAAGTAAGCACAAAGAGAAAGATCATCAGTGACAACAGCTGTTTACATTCTGTGAAGTGGTTAGCATTTTTCCTGATATAATGTAACATAACAAAATAGTTTAGATCTTGTGTATCTTTATATTCATTTCACAACAATTCAAAGTCTACAAACTGTTATTAACATGCTTTTCCCCACTCAACAATATATTATGAACATCTTTTAATGCTTATAATGGTACCCAGGCAGTCTTCTTTTTTTGGTTTGGTTTTTTCAATCTTTCTTTATTGCTGCATAATATTCTGCTGTTGGACTGACATGACATATGCATTCACATTGATTCTAATTTTTGATCTCATAAAAAATTGCACAAGAAACATTCTTGTACATGTGAGATACATTCTTGCATATTCTTGTCTAGTTAAATTTTTTTGATACATTACTGAAAAGAGAATTGGCAAAAGTTGCAGATTTTCAAGATTTTGAATCACAGTAGGACACTGACTTCTGTGGAGTTATTTCTCAATATTCCTCTAGACTTTCTGGTTAGGATTATTTTTAATCTTTGTCAATCTGATGATGAAACTTTCATCTTGATGTTTTAATGTGTATTTGTCAAACCAACAGAGGGAAGTTTTTTGGTGCATTTACTGGACATTTGTATTTTTTCTACAGTTCATTGCTGCTTTCTGTTTTTTACAGTTTTCTGCTAAAGCACTTGTCATTTTTCTCATTAATTTGAAAAGCTTTTGACAAATGGAGAAGTTAATCTTTTAAATATAATGCATTTTGTAAATGTTATCCTGCTTCATGTCTCAATTTGGTGGGTTTTGTTGTTATAGAAAAGTTATTAGCTCTAAGAGGACAATTTTATTATTTTTTTTCCCCAACACTATAGAGGCAGCCCTTGTATATATGCCTGTTTCTGGGATTTCTGTTTTTTCCAACCCTAGTGCCTTAAACATACGTTTTATTGTCTGATAGGGAAGGTCCCCTCTGCCTATGGTTTCTTTGAATGTTTTGCTTTGTTTTAAAAAATGTTTTGACTGCTCAGCAAATTTTTTTTCCCAAATATTTATTTTTTTAAGATAAAATTTAGAATCTTTGCATTGATTGGAATTGGAACTGCAACGGAATTAATTTAGCAGTTACATTTGGGGGAGAATCGGGGTCTTTATTACATGAATCCCTCTAGTGAGGAAACACGGAGTGTCTCTCCGGATACTCGAGTTTGCATTTTTCACTCCCAGAAGCATTTGTCTACCTGGGTTTTCTCACTCCCTTAATAAATATTTATTAAGTAATCGTGCAGTGTGGGCGCTGTTCTATGTGCTGAGGATCCAGGGGTGAACAGACAGGCAGGCTTACATCCTGGCATGAGGAGACAGAAAGTAAACATAAGAACAAATTGATACATTAAAAAAAAAAAACAGAATAAGAAGTAATAAGAAGGTCATGAAACAGGTTAGTGTTGGAGGGAGCAGCTTTGGCAGGTGGTCAGGGAATCTCTGCCAAAGAGAAGATGCTCGAGAAGAGATTTGAACTCTGGTGAAGACTCGGTTCTCTGGGAGGAGATTCCTGGAGTGGGGCAAGCAAACAGAAGACAAAGATTCAGTGGTGCTTGTTGCTTTGGGGTCAGGGAGAAGGGGTGATGGAGCAGCTGAGTGAGGGGCACAGGTCGTAAGAAGCTGAGATTGAGGTGGGCAGGGTCAGATCAGATCTGGGAAAAGGAGTTTGGCTTTACCTGCTTGCGTCAGGAAGTCTCCTCTGCCCTGATCTCTCCCTCTGAACACTTCCCCATCCTGCCTCGACTGTCAAAAATTCCAACACTCAATTACTTCCTAAAGTTAATCACCCATCAGAACAGACAAAACCTCTGGAATTGACCTTAAGTCCTGGTTGTATCAGAGCTGAAGGTCATTAGGCAGGATAAAGAGCCATTCTCAGGGGAATTTGGAAAAGCTGTAGGAACCTGTAAGCCACGGTTCACAAATCTATCCCTGTTAGTTCATATGCTAAACGTTGTGTGGAGAAGGGTGACTTAGAAGACCCGGATTGCATAGGAAGCTGGAGGGGTTGAGAAAAATGGTGGCCAAGGGGTGTTAGAGATGCTCCTTAAAGTCTATTCTGGGGAAGTGGACTAGACCGCAGTCCAGCCCTGCAAGCACAGAAGGGATGGTCTGGGGACCACGCCCGGGCAGGCTCTCACATACTGTCAGGCAGCGCTCAGGGGGAGATGCTCAGCAGGTGGGACTCCGGCTCTTGCCTGCTTTCTGTGACGACATCCAGCCCCAGACAGAGGATTCAATGGTGAGCATAAACTCTAAAGGGAAATCAGCCCCATTGTCCAAACTCCAGCATCTCCTTAAGCATTCTGAAAGAGCTTGAGAACTTGGAATAAATTGATAAATTTATACATAAAACAACCCCGTGTTCCCACCCGAGTCATTTATTGAGAGTCTCTCAATAGATACATTTAGAAACTGCAAACACAGAGGACCTGATGGAAAGAGTTACATTCTGTCAGCCAAGAAAATAAAGGAAATAGTGAAGCAAGTGATCCGAAAATGTATTGGAGGAGAATCAAGAACCTAATCTCACATTTTGCCCTGAAATCCACAAGGAGAAATTTGTCTAAATTTTAAAAAGACGAGCTTGCAAAGTTGTTGTTGTTGACAGAGGCGCCCTGATAGATTAATCAGTCTTAAATCCTGCGCTCGTACACAACCTCAACCTCAGAGTTAACAGACTAGCCAGGGCAGGGAGATCGCTAAGAACCCTGAGACGTTTTCCACATCCCAGCCATGAACTGTCACCACTGAATACTCACCCGAGGACTATTCCTTCCTCCTCTGTGACACCACACTCACTAACCTGACAGTGAGGAATTCACTGTGCAAATGTTGTCGCCAGATTAAGTGCTGGGGGCTCCTTCGTCGTCGTCCCTGAGGCTCCCCTGGTCATAATGCCATCATAGCTAGTTTGGACTTTGATTTACCAGCACCTTTATGTCTAAATCAAGCCCAAACTTGAGTCCTCAAGGAAGAATAGGGTTTTGCGGGAACAAAAATTTCCACTGCTATAGGCGAGTTTATTGGAACTGGACACACGAAGGTTCAGATTGGTTCATCTAACCCCCTTCTCTAACCTGCACCACGCCGTCTTAACTAGGCCCTGAAGAGCCTACGCGGTGCAGTGCTCGCTGCGTGTTGCACAGCTGTGGTCGTACTTCTGTCTTCCACGTCAAAAGCCCTGATGGAATATAGCACCACCGAATCACTGTGCTGCACCCCAGACACGAACACAACGTTGTAAATCAACTAAAGTTCAATTTAAAAAAACCCCAATGGATGGGGTTTTTCAGGACCTCAAGAGATTAACAGAATGATTATTCCCCACTTCCGTGTAGTCGTAAACCCAAATATTATCTTATCTCTGATGCCTCTCGAGGTGGGCATGTTTCACGGTTGTAGGTTTGTGTTCTGTGGAAATTTCCTTAGTGTTCATCTAGAATATGAAGTTTAAATAAAAATCGTCAAAATTTCTTTTCTGCCTCCCTGGAAAGTCAACGATATACCTGGCTGATACATCTCAAGAATTTGCTGAGGCACCATCCTTCTTTTTCTGCGAATCTATCCATCAAGACATTAAGGGAATGGATTTCACTGTAGTTCTAATCTTAGGCAACCCGTGAATGACCTTCTGCTGTGTTCCAAAAATAAAGCTTGCAGACTGAGTTCTTCTAGCTACTTGCCGTTTCAGCTCGGAAAGGACGTTAAGTTTCCAAAGGGAAGTTACCATTTTCCTTAAGTACAGTTCATCATTCAGGATGTGATTTATCTATCCAGGGAGGTGAATTCCTAACCTCTGACAGACTTACTTCACACAGATGGCCCGCAACTTTCCTAGGCCAGTATCAGAGAGGCAGCTAAGTGAACTTCTGTGTCTCAGTGGCTATGCCAGGCAGTGGTTTCACAATTTTTCTGATATTGTTTTGCCCTCGTATGACTTAAGTCCTTGCTCATGACCCTCTTCTCTGGGAACTTAAATGAGAGCTTCTACTGCCACGCACTCTGGACGGGTCCTGCTGCCAAAAATTAGGTGCTATTGTAAAAGTAGGTGCTCATAGCTAGCATGGAGGCTGAAAAAAAGTAAAATGTGCCATGGCCGATCATTGTGTCAGGCTGGCGCCCTCACTAAGAGCCTAGCTTAATGTTTGGAGAGGTTCGAAGAGGCTGCTGTAGAATGCTTGCACCGGCTCCCGTCAGAAATTAGGCACTGGGAGAAATCTGGATGTAAACTGGGTGTGAACCAGCTCCCCTCACCCCTCTTTCGCTGGTGTAGAGCTCCTTCTGTCCATGTGAGCTAGAAAGCCTCTCTTGTTCATGCAGCTTCTTGCATCCTTAATCACCCCTTGATGGGAGCCCAGTCCCCAGCTGCAACTGACTAGCAAACGGAGAGGTGGGTTTGCACACACGTTCATTTGGGAGTGTGTTAGTTCACTAGGTCTGCGGAAACAACTACCATGAGCTAGGGGTGTCTTAAAGAACAACAGATCTTTGCTGTCTCACAGCTCTGGAGGCCGGAAGTCCAAAATCAAGGGTTCCTCCAGGTCTGAGTTAGTTTCGTTGTCAGGAATGCTCTTCCCAGGTGGTAGCAAATATACCACTAGGTTTGTGTTGTTCTTACAGCCGGTGAACCCAGAAAGCACATATTTCCCAAGAGCTTTTGCCAAAGCCCAGAGGAAAATTCCAGTTGCTCTGCTGAGGAACCCTGCTCATTGATGGAATGAATTACCGGGCCTGGAAAGTGAAGGATTCAAACTAGCCAGCCTGGGTGACGTGCTCACCCTTGTATCTGAGGTCCTGAGGCCAGAGGATGCATAGCCCCACAAAGGGTAGTGGGAAATTCCCCAAAGGGAAAGATGCTAGAAGACAAAAAGCATCAGCTGTTTACTGAAACCCCACCCTTACAATTATTTAAAAGACTATTTTATTTTATTTTAATAGCTGTTAATCAAATCACTGAGCTTATTTCAATAACCTTGTTTTTAAAAACATTTCTTCTCTCCATAGATGTGCATGGTAAAAACGTGTCCAGTGATGCCTGTCTCAAATTTTGGAGAATGGTTTAGAAGCTATTCTGTGACAAGTCACTGGCATTGTAAAGTAGATTTTTTCTCCCCCAAAGCCAGTTCAGGGGGATCCACGTCTGCTTATCCAGTCGTGAAGCAAAGGGGAATGTTTTCACAGCAAACAGCTTTTCTGAGGGAACAGTTGCTTGGGCAGTTTTTAGGAGCAATGGGATTTAGACGCGGTGGAAAATGCATGAGGCCCAAATACCTGATGAAACTTGTCAACACTTTTAATTCTACATCTGTTGTTGATCACACTGTGGGACTTGTTAATATGTTTATGATCTTGTTGCCACAATGGAAAACGCTGAGTTAAACCGTCGTGTCTCATCAGGTAGGGCACCCGGTCCTTCATGTATATTTGATGACAAACAATCCCACTAAAACGTGGCTGGGTTATTTCACGAATGTAACTCATAGGAAGCCTGGTATTTGGTTTTGTTGTTCTTTCTGCCCCAGGCATAAGCCAGTAGAAGAATTCAAGACATTTAAGCCAAGGAAGTGGCATAGTAATTAGCTCCACCATTAACAAAACATCAGTTTTATGTGAAGTGCTAGTTAGGCTCTCGAGGTTGTCAGCCCTCATCTGGTTAGCAAGCGAACAGAAAAGCTGGCTTTCTGACTCGGCATGTGCCAGGGTCCAGGTGCTTGCTAAGCAACTCTAGTTGTCAAAATTGCGAAAATCCTGGGGGCTCGCACTATCCTGTGGCAGTTAATGTTTCCTATCAACACTGAAGTCAACTTTTTAAAAACAATAAATTAAAATAGGATTTTTTCCTCCTCTGTGATGTGTCTGCCCCTCCCATTGGCTCTCCCCCGCCCACCAACGTGCCTTGAATGCTTGTGAACGACATGCAGGCAACCACCCCACGAAGCCCACAGGCTTAAACATGTGACACAGGAAGTCTTGTAGGATGTCTCATGGAAAACGCGTCATGCTTCAGTAAAATAACAAAATGAGATCCATTTGGGGTAATCCGGGAAAATGAAATGCAGAGTTGCACAGCCAGACGCCATTTGTAAGAGTTACGTAACTGAACCCCCACAACTTCCAGCAGCCCTAGACCTCCGAGGGACGGCGTCTCATCCACCCGAGCACACTGCGAGCCCGGCGTACAACAAGCACCACGTAGATGAATGTGCACGCACACGTCAGCTCACATCTCACTGCCAGGGCTTTACACATACTTCAGCTCCGTGCCAAAGACCGTGGTCCTTGAAAGCAGAGTTTATCAGGCATCATAGCAAGTGCCTTTCATGTCCAGGATGCACGAAATATCCATTTTGAGGTGAAAATATGACGTTTGCTACATCTAAAATGTTTGACCCACAGGAAGCAGCAAACGTGTGTGGATAGTGGTATCTCATTTCCTCTTAATAATGGCTTCTTTTCTCACGAGAACTATTTTTTATTGTCTTCATTAATGATCTGGACAGGGTAGAGGGATTTAAGCAGATGGTACCCATAGCTGGTCTTTTATTCTCAAACATTTAAGATAAAACGAAGGGCAGGATGAAGTTGTACCATTGAAAGGCGTGGAATCCCAAGCTGGAATTATGCCCTGGTGTCTTTTAGCGGCTTTATTTGGGAACGATCTTCACCCTAGTGTTCCCTGGCTGGAGGATCAAGATGGGGATAACTCTCTCAGAACACTGAGTAGGTAGAAAATGAATCTCCTGAAGAGAAAAGTACTAAGGATGTGTTTAGGAGACTCCACTAGGGGTAGAAAACAGACAGTAAGAGGCAACAGGGAAAACGAAATGGATGGATAGAGGGAGGAGAGCCCTGAAAACCATCCAGACGGTAGGGGCTATGGTCCAATGAGGACAAGCCCAAACCAAAACCGCAGCTGCACAGACTGTTACAGCAGGGTGTGACACCGCAGGACCGTGCCGTTCGGGGTTGTAGGACAGAGGCGCTTTGGTTGCTTGACGTAAGCTTGGGGCGGGTGGGGCAGTGCCTGCTTGTGCTCACCATTCCCCCCCCAGGACCTACCACAACACTTAGCACAAGGAAGATGCTTAATGAATGTCTGATGAATGAACAAATGATTTGTAGAGTCAGAAGCCTTGGTCTCAAACTCTGCTTAGCCTGGATGTGGAGTTTGTAGAAACACGGAGGCAGAGAAGCATCTGGAGAACTGAAGCATGGGGAGGAAACCTGTTACGTTTTGATTTCCCATCCTTTTCAGCGTTTCTCTCATTTGCGTTCTTTTTCCATCTCCTCCACCATCTCGTTCCTTTTTTACATTAAAAAGTATTTGCAAATGCTTGCAAAAGTATTGCCTGAAGAGAGCAATGTTCCTTTCAAGATCCATGTAGACTTCTGGTAGTATGAACATGCTCTCTGAATAATTCTGTTTTTTTTTTTTTTTTTTAAGATTAGTGTAACACCTTTCCACTAGAGAATATTGTTTTGGTTTGAGAATTTTCACATTTTCTGTAAATAGAAAAAGATGATTCTCCTTTGTGGCAAGGACTTGAAAACAGAATTATTCCCAAATAGGTCTCATTAAGACAACAAAATCAGTTGATGTCCCAAGAGCTTCTCTCTGCGCACTATCCTGCGAATCCCATCTGTTTTTGACTGTTGGTGTAACAGTTAAAGTCATCTTTTAAGTTAATGCCTAGCAACCAGGTAATTTAGCAGACATGTTGGAACAATATGTTTTTATACAAGTTGGCTTGTCAGATTGGATGGAGTTTGACTCAGAAAAATGTTAACAGAAGACCTAGCCATTAGAACGAGTGTTTACCTTTACCATGACTATCAGTAACAGTGAAGGAAAGACCCACCATGAACAGATGATTTAAAATGGGAAACATGCTTCTAAAGGCTCATTTCATGCAAAATGGCCCAGTACTTAAATTTATTGTCAGTGAAATCATACGACCAGGCTCACTGGAGCTCCCGGTACTATGCTCGACTCCAAGAATAATGTCTTCAACCTCCTCCCGTTTCTCTGACCTCTTTCCATAAAGCATAAGGTGACTAGGCACCAAGAAAGCCTACCACCATTTTTCAAGCCGACCGAGCACTTAACGTAAACAAACCTTGCAGTTCTTTGCCTGTCTACGCATGAAACCTCGCCAGGGTGCTTTGCGTTGGCGGGTGTTGGAAGGTAATCATTATTTCTGCCTTCAAAATTATCTTCGTGGGGGCTATAAATTTAAGATATGCAAATAGGCAGTGAACAGGTACTATCTGCAAAGCAAAGTAGAGCTTGACATAGTGAGATAAGATTGACTATTAAATCATTTCTAAATTCACAAAGGGATGTAAGGCAGAGTGTTCCCTTACCTCACTTGAAAATGGAAGAAATAAACTGGCTATACTTCAACAAAAAATTTAAAAAAAAGAGTGAAATCTTAAAAAAATTTTTTTAATTAAATAAAAAACAGAAAAGAAAAGAAAATGGAAGAAATAATGCCCACCTTGCTTACTTCCAAAAGATGGAAGGACCAGGGGACTGATTATGTGGTAGAGGATGTGGCAAGCACCGTACAGATGCCCGACATTGTTACGACATCTGTAATTGGATAATACTAAGTAATGCGAAGTGCTTTTGAAAGTCTTTTTAACTGGGTTATTTTAACTCCTTGAGTCAGAGGTCAAGTTTAGGTGTGTCCTGGGAACTCTGGAGTTCGGGGGTATCAGCAGGGACGGTACTTAGGTTGGAATGATTTAGCTCAAAGTGTCAGAAAGGCTCAGCTCAGTCTGACTGAGGCCACAGGCTGTTGGTTATTTCACAAAGCAGATGGTCCGCAGTCAGGTTTGGATTGCCCAGTGTCTTTGGCATTCTTTCCTCTGCTCACTGTCAGATCCTCGGTGTGATTACACGCAGGGGGAGCAAGGGCCGATCTCTTCCTGCCTAGTTATAAGGAGGGAGGGGATCTTTCCTAGAAGCTCCAACAGACTTCACGTCCTGTCTCCGGACAAGAATGATGCCGTCAGGTCTGTGACTGGCTGAGACAAGCCAGGCTCCGCCCTGGATGTGGGTCGCAGTCCAGGAACAGAGCCCTGGAAAGGAAGGAGCAGGGGATGAACACCGGTGACTAGCCCACAGGATCCGCTGCACAGGGGTCTGTGGTCTCAGGCCCCTTCTCACTGAATTTTAAGTCACTCGCTGTTAATTTTCTCATTGTTTTCATTAACTCACAAGTTGACTGTTTCTCTGGGAGTGACCCTTTCTTTAACCTCAGATTTGTATTGCCAAGATTCTGCTAGACATCACAAATTTGACATTCACAAAACAAATCTTATCATCTTAAGCCTGGCTGTCCTTGACCTTGGTTAGTGTTATAGCCATTTGCACAGTTTGGCCATTTTAAAACATTTCCTCGATTTCCTCCCACTCTTCCCACTGAGGGGTGGGGTTGACCCCCCCGCCCCCCCACTCCTGGAATCTGGGCAGGCAACAGAGCTTGGGCCCAGAGCATGTGTGAAAGCGATGCTACGTGCCTTTCGGGGCTGGATCCTGAAAAGCCATGAATCCCTTCCGTATTACACGGGGGCACTTGCTGCTGGGAGCCCTGAGGGCTGTGTAGGAAGTGTGGCTTCACAGGGGCAGCTGTGGAGAGGCATCTAGATAGACGAGGAGGAGGAGGAGGAGGAGAGGGGGGAGAGGGGGGGGGAGACCCCGTGAGCCCCAGACGTTCATCAGGCAGCTGAGTCTCGGTGCCAGACTTGACAGTGAAGAAGCTTCCGGGTGAGTCCAGCGCCAGCCATCAGGTCAGTCATTCATTCAGCAATTCTCAGCCGCAGCCCCAGACGTGGGGGGCAGGCCTGGGCTCGCTCTCTGTGCCCCACCTGAGTTCTTGACCCACAGGGTTCATGAGCGGGCAGAGTGTGTCTTCCAAAGATGACAGCAGCAAAGTCCCCTGCCAGATGCGGTCTGCCGTGGCCCTCCTGCAGAGCGGTGGGGTCTGTGTCCCCTCCCCCCGAATCTGGGCAGGCTTTCGACTGCTGGAGCCCACAGAGCGCAGACGAAGTGATGCGAGGTGGCTTCTGAGGCTGGGCCGGAGAGCACCTTGCAGCTTCTGCCTTGGCCTCTTGGCCTCTCGCTCTCCAGATGCTCCCCGTTCAGATTCCTCCTCTCAGAGCCCAGCCTTCGTGCCTAGAGGAGCCTAAGCCACAGGGAAAGACCACATGTGGGCGCTGTGTCAGCCATCCCGGCCAGTCCAGCCTCCGAGTCACCCCAGCCCACGGGCAGACTGTGGATAGGTAACCCTACAAATAGCTCTATGTCTAGCTGCTCAAGTCAGACCCTCGCGACCTCCCAGCTGGGGCCCCAGACAGTACGGAACAGAGTCAAGCCGTCCCCACTGTGCTCTGTCTCAGCTCCCGACCCAGATCCCAGCAGTGCAGTTGAATGGTTGTTGTTTTGGGACACCCAGTTTGGGGTGGTTGTTATGCAGCAGCAGATGCTCAGAACACTAGCACAGTGAGCTTGCTGTCGTCTCCAACCACGAAGGCTTGCGATGGTTTGTTTTGCAATAATAGACAGCAGAACACCCGGCTACTCAGGTTTGAAAATGTTTCACTCTTTCTTTCACCCCAAGTTTATTCAGAATTCTTATTCCATGGACTCCACTCTGTCACATCCCTTGAGTTTATCCTCTTCCTTTGATTCCCACGGCCTCTGCTGTGTTCAGCATTTCAGCCCTTTTCTGGATCATGGCAATAATCCCTTCACTGACTGCCTGCCACTGTTTTTTGTACCCTCTAACCATACTCTGCCCCATGCAGTACCAGGGTTGTCACCATAAACAGAGAGCTGAAGGGTCCCCTGCACTCCTGCTCAGACGCTGGCCATGAGTCCCCATGGCCCACAGGACCACATCTGAATTCCTCACCTGGCACTCAGAAGCCCCCACGATTCTAGGTTCTGACCGGAGAAGTAGAGCTCCTCTCTACCTTCTACTGTCTTGGGTTCACTCAAGAAGAGTCTTTTGCCCTGGGACCCCTCCTTTCCAGTCTCCACACCTCAGAGTCCATTTCAAACCCTGCCATCTTCCAACGAGGTCAGTAAGGTTTCCTGGATCTGCTAGGGACACAGATGGTTCCATGTCTTTAGAAGACTTCATTTGTGCTATGAACGCGGGCTTGATCCCATCTGCCTCCTTTCACGGCGATCAGTGTAAGTGTTCTGTCGTCGCTCACCATGCTGTGATCTCCTAAAGGGGAGGACGATGCTTTATTCATCTTAAAACTTCTGACCTGGGGCAGCCCCTAGTCATTACTCCAGAAACATCTGCTAGGTCGAGTGGAATTTTGCTTTGTTTTGTCTGCTGTCAGGAGAGTCTTGTAGCAAATGTTGACTCTTCCTTATTTTAGTTTCCTGGAGGTGCAAAGACAAATGCCCACACCCTTGGTAGCTTAAAACAGCAGACATTTGTTCTCTCCCGGTCCTGGAGGCCAGACATGTGCAGACCACCATCCCCGGGAGGTCCATGGAGGGGCTCCCTTCCTTGCCTCTTCCATGCCTGGCGGGTGCTCAGCGGTCCTTTGTGCTCCTTGGCCTGTGGCCACAGCGCTCCGATCTGCTTCTGTCCTCACGTTCCTTCTCTGTGTCTGTGTCCAATCTCCCGCCTCTCTTTTACAAGCACACTCTTTAGGGTCCCTAACCTAACTGTATCTTTTGCAATAGAAGGCAAATTCTGCAGGTTCTTACTTCCCGCCCCTTCCAAGCACACCGCTCCACGGTTCTGCCGCGTCCACAGGCGGTTAGACTGGCACTGAGGACAGCACTGCTTTCACATTCGTGGACGGAAAGAGTTGTTTGGGAGACGGCAGGTTCTAACCTGAGCAAGGAGTGTACAGGTTGCACCGCAGGTAATGAGTGGAGTGGGCTACGTCTTCTGACCGCTGGGAGGTGAGAATTCACCAGCTCCGTAAAGAGGATAATGAGTGGCTGAGGGGTGCAGCGCAGGCTGGAGTTAAATAGTTTCTGGATGAATCTGAGGATAAAATCTTCACAGCAGGTCACCGTCAGCTGAGCAAGGAAGCTGCCCATTAACTAATGATGATATTGAATTTCTCTTGAAAGCATAGTGTGTTACCAGAGGGATGGATTTTTCTTTTTTTCCCTGAAGGCTGGAAATAGGCTTTAAAAAGCTAAATGTCTTTCATTTCCTCGCAGGTGTAGGCCAGTTTCTTTGCCAGTGATAACACCTGTGGGAAAAGGGAAGCGCCTACTTACCCTTAGGGCATGAAGAAAACCACGCAGATTACACCGCAGAGAAGATCCTTTAACATTTCATTAAGCATAAATGAAAAATTTGGCTAAAGGGCTTCTGAAACAGGAAAAAAAATGGGGTGCGAGAGGACGGCTGTGTCCCAGGTCTTGATCAGGTCCCTGGGACGCACCCTGCCAAGCATGGGTCTTCGGCTTCGTGCAGGAAAGAATTCAAGAGCAAACCATAGTTGAGTAAAAGGAGATTTATTCAGGGAGAGGCACGCTCCATAGACAGACTGCAGGCCTTCCCCAAAGGCAAGAGGGAGGCTGGGAGACGTACACGCCACAGGCAGAACGTGGGCCGTCTTACTCAGAGGGGAGCGCGGTGGCCTCAGAGCATGGGGTCGGTGAGGAAAAGCGAGAAGGGCCCAGAGGTGCGGGTGGTTAGTCTTCATGGGCCTGGTAACTTCACATCCTAGCAACTGGGAGGATTAATCCAGCTACTTTGGGGAAGGGGCTGGGAGTCCCAGAAACGAGGCCATCACCCACTGTCTGACCTTTTATGGTCAGTCTTGAAACTGTCCTGGCACCTGTGGGGGTGACATTTAGAGCTTTGTTTCAGCGAGCGTGTATTGAAGCTCGCGGTCTGCTGGAGGTGAGCCTTCCGCCACCTTGGTGCTGACCGCTGTGTCACTCTCCGTGGCTGTGCCCTGCCCCTCCCTCCTGCCCCACTTCCGCTGGAAGTTCCAGTTGTACCAGAAGTGAAGGGCACTGGAGAAGCCGAGCATGTTTAGCTCACGGCAGGCTGAGTAACACTGCTCAGGAGTGAGCATTTGGCGAGAGCTCACCAACCAGTAAATCATGATTTGTGGTCAACCGCAAGGCCTTAACAAAAAACGGGGTCCGCCTCCCTGTGCGCAGACCCTGGGACTTAGCAGGAGCCATGCCTGGGAGGAGAGGGGCGCCCCTTCCAGCTTTTCACTGACGGGTTCCCACTGCGATCCCAGATGCCCGAGGACTTCACGTGTAGCGTTTCCACCCAAAGAGGTCAAGGGCCTTGTTCCGAACAGCCAGCTAGACAGAGGCTTCCAAGAGCCTGCTGACTGCTCTGACCTCGGCTATTCACCACCAGTTCTGTTTCCTTAGCATCCTCTCTCTGTACCACGTACCCTACCCTCCGCACCGCGCCTCTGCGTATGCTGGCTCTCCCCTGCTTGAACGTCCCTGCTGTCTTTTTTCCACCAGTAGAAGCCTACAATTTTAACCAGTCTCACTTATTGTCTCCCCTTACTTCCTCCAAGATTTTCCTTACTGTGTCTTCCGCAGCATTGTGGTGACAGTTTATTCCATCATCCACTCACATTTCTCTGTTGTTGAATGTTGCCGTGTCTGTCTGTTATCTATCCCCTCCGCAAAGCCTCCGCATCTACGATCATGCTATTCACTTAATGTTAAAAAATCCTTTTCTTGCAAAATGATTGCCTTTTAAGTCCATCGAGAGCCAGGAAGTGAACACAAAAGCAAGAAAAACCGGTCATCACCAGATCACCAGAGCAGCTGAAGAGATTCTCACCTTTGTGTGAGTCGTGCCCCCTGCAATCTGCCAACAGCAGGGCCGTGTGATGCAGGTGGGAGTGGAAAAGAAGGACGCAAAGCAGTTTCTTTGAAATACTCTTTGGAAGCATGAGTTCGATCTTTTTTCTCATTTCTTATAATTGAGGCTTTGGTGCTGGGTCAACGCCACCTATTTTCGGTGGTGCTGTCCACCAGCACGAGGATGCTCATAGCTGCTCCAGAAAAGGAATGCTCCCCCTGCACTGCCTGTTTGGCAAAGCAGGAGGCGACAGATGAGAGCTGATGTGAGTGAAAAGGGGAGAAGACACAGAGGAGAGGGGCGGCCAAGGGAGAAAGTGGGTGGTACAGGGGTAGTTCTCCAACTCGAGGCACAGAAGAATCATGGGTGGAGCTTATGGAAAATAAGATCCTGAGCCTCACCCAGACCTGTCATGTGAGAATATGTGGGGAGGGAGGAGGAGAGACAGAGAGCAGGAGTCCACATTTTACATTTTTAAGAAAAATCAGGAGCTTTTTAATCCAGAGGGTCTGAAGACCGCATTTTAAGAAACAGCATGTGGAGAGGGTTTGGAGAACAGGGAAAACCTCCTACATTGCTGGTGGGAATGCAAATTAGCACAGCCATTATGGAGGACAGAATGAATGCTCCTTAAAAAATGAAAAATAGACTTAACATGTGATCCAGCAATCCCACTCTTGGGCATATACCTGGAGAAAACTCTAATTCAGAAAGATACATGCACCCCAATGTTCACAGCAGCACTATTTACAATAGCCAAGATATGGAAACAGACTAAATGTCCATCAACAGATGGTTGAATAAAGAAGTTGTGGTGTGTATATATATATAATGGAATATTACTCAGCCATAAAAAAGAATGAAATAATGCCATTTACAGCAACATAGATGGACATATGAAAAAATTAACATATTAAGTGAAGTAAGTCAGAGAAAGAAAAATATCATATGATATCAATTACATGTGGAATCTAAAAAAATGATACAGATGAACTTATTTACAAACCAGAAATAGACTTGCAGACATAAAAACAAACTATGGTTACCAAAGGGGAAGGAGTGAGCGGGGATAAACTAGGAGTTTGGGATTAGCGAATACTCACTACTCTATATAAGATAGACAAACAGCAAGGTCCCACTGTAGAGCACAGGGAACTATATTCAATACCTTGTAATAACCTATAATGAAAAGGATATGAAAAAGAATGTGTATCTATGTATATGTATAACTGAGTCACTATACTCTACACCTGAAACTAGTACAACATTGTAAATTAACTACTTCAGTAAAAAATAAATAAAAATTTTAAAATAAGATACAGCAAGACTTTTGGCGTTTAGTCACCTTTGAGCAGCACAAACCTAATCACACTGAGCCTCAGTTTTCTGTCAAAGGACAGTAACATCAAGTCGCCTCGTGGAGCTCTTAGGAGGATAAAGCCGTGCCAGCCGTGTGGAGCCCGGCGCAGGGTATCTTTAGAAATATTTACAGTTGTGACATTTTAGAAAAGGCAACACATGCAACTGTCTGGAATGATCCTGCATTTGAAGTGATGTGAATTGGCAGAATCCCTTTCACGTGGATCCGTGTGTACAGTAAAAGGTCCAAACGCCTGTTCTTTCATTTCTGCGTTTGTGGTGAGGCAAAAGCATCTCATGTTACAAAATTCACCCGGGGGAAGATAATCTGCTTGTTGTAAGGATCTCCATCCACTATTTTTTTTTCTTCTTACTTTTCATGGAAATAAAAGAGCTGAGAATTAGCTTCAAACTACACAGTAAAAATGCTCAGCATCACAGTGGTCCTGGACAGTGGTTTCTTTACTAACGTAGAACTAAAGGGATGTTCTGGAAGGGCACAGAAGCCTTCTGAGAAAGCAAATCCCAAAATGGGGGGAAAGACGGTCCCAAACCACCCTTCTTCTTTATAACCTGTCAGGACCCAATTGTTCTATGACTTTATATAAGCCTTTAAATCTATAATAATGCTTCACAATGAGACACTCCTATACAAAACGGAATATTTAGAAAATTGGTAATGTGAAAAAGGTTGAGATTCTTTAGCAAAATAGACAAGGTTAACTTCACATAGCCAGCAGTCCTAGTACATTTAATATGACAACATTTCCCCAAATTCAATTTGTAACATACTCTCAGGGACATTGCTTTTATCAAACACGGAGTAACTATAGCTAAGTTTGCAGCCTCTTGAAAAACAGGCTGCATTTTAATTCTCTGTCAGATAAAGTAATATTTTCTTTTATTTTACGTCTCTCGCTATTTCCTTCCAGTTTCAAATATTTGTCATTTGTCTTTATTCAGTCTTTTCCACCCTGGTCATCTCAGGCTGAGGGACAATCAGCGTCATAGAAACCACTAAATCCCTTGGGTCATTTTGTTTCGTTTCCTGGACTATTTAAATTATGACTGAAAAAAATAAAGTGATAGAATGTGATACCTTCATTTTGCTTTATGGTGCATTTTGATAAAATCTTTACCTGACAGATTATTTCTTAAAATGTTTAAAAAAAAAACCCACTAATTACATTTATTTTACAAGTGAAAGTGTAATTAGCAAAAATGAATTAATGGCATTCGATTGTATATTTTCAGAATTTGCTTTCTTAAAAAAACATTCAGCCCACAAAACTGAATTTAAATGTAAATTCATACACTCAGAATATTAGAATTGAAAAAGACATGAAAGGTCATCTGACCCCTATTTTTTTAGGAACAATAGTTTTAAAATTCCAGGGTATCATTTTGGCCATTTATTTTTTAAAGCCTCATTGTTTACAGCTATCTTAGTCAGCGTAGTTATTAATAGTAACTCCCTATCAAGGGGGTTATAACAGTTTTTGGATATCCCCAAAATTGTCACTTCCTTTGCATTGTTTCATATTATTAATTGTCAGAGACACGTTTTCTCTGTCTAGTAACTGTATCTGATATTTAGATATTCTGACAGCAGATGTCAGGCACCTTCACCAGTATTTACATAACTATTTAAATAAGTAAAATATAATTTAAGTAACAAATATCCAAATAGCTTAGAGGTGAAAAATGAAACATAATTTAAAATGTTTTAAAAATAGCCCTTTTCTCATTATAAAAGCAATTATTTGTCCATTTTGGAAAGTTAGCATAATGCACAGAGAAGAAAATAAGTTTTCAAGAATAATTCCACCATCTTAAAAAAAAACTTTAATAGCTTGATATATATATGTATATATAGACACACATATATAAAATTTATCTTCACATGTATACGAATATATAGAAATATATTTGTCCAACATTTATGGACGAGCTCATGCAGACTTTAAAATTACTTTCAACTTTAAAAAGTTGATACACGTGCATCTGGAGTTATTAATGGACACTTCTCTTGAGTTACAGTGCACTATGGTTTTACACGCTAGGATCTGAAAAGAAATAATGGAGGTTAGACCTGAATTCTCCCTGTTATAATAGAGAATTAAATTCTTGACCAAGGGCCAGATGTTCGTTTTGTTGTATAAATAATCGCAGGCATCGCATTAAAACCAACTAGAAAAAAATTTTATCCATACACTGGTTATCATAAAATTTCCTAGTGCGTCTATATTTAAGGTAAGGAGATATTGTAGATTGATTTTGTTTAATAATACATTATCATCAGCTACTAAGCACAGTTCTTCTGTAATTTTTTTTACATCCGCAAATGAATAGGTAAAATGAAACTGAACACCTTCACTGAGAACACAGCACTGAAGAAGGATTCTCTTGATCTCAGATTTAATGGGCGTTAGAGGTTCAGGATCATTAGTCGTTTTTAATCAAAATTTTCATGTAAGTTGATTTTACTTATTTTTCTCATTACTATTTGTTTTCATTAAAAATAAGGCCTCCTGAGATATTTGAGATAGGCTTCCCCCCACATTGCTTAGCCAATCACGTGTGTGTGTGCGCGTGTGCGCGTGTGCGCACGCTAACATATCAGGAGAGCTTTGAAAGTGAGAACTGCCTATAATTTCTTTGTTTCTCTACTTAATTCTTCACCTTACTCAAAAGTTCCTATCATCTTTAGGGGAGGATTTCATTGCTTTTATAAGCCCGTACCTCAGTGGTTAGGTTATCTTTTACCTTCTTCTTGGCCTGAGGAAATCACTCTTTTCTGACGATTTCTCAGATCAGTCTCCAGCTTACTTCTCCGTCGCCTTCCCCTGCTATGTCCCTAGCTCTCTCCTGTACGTCTTTGCTGAACAATCATTTAGGAATAGCCTGGTGTTGGAGATCTCTGGAGAGTCTTCTAGAATTCCTTGGCCAGGCTGGACTAAGAACAGGCTGCTGTCACACCTTCGTCTGGCCACCTTTGGAATCCACTCTGGACATTAAATACCCAGTAGTGGGTTAACTTGGTGCTGGAGATGGGTGAATAATAATAGTCACTGCAGCCGGCGTTCAGATACCGGGAGATGACAAAACTACCTTTGCTATTTCTTTTTGCTCTTGAGTTTCTTTTCTTGAGAGAAAATGCAGTGTACTTTTGGGAGGGAAGTTGTAAACCATCTCTGAAAGCAAAGTACATGTAAGATGCAATTTTCAGCCTAACAGGGAGCCATGATGGTGACACAGAGAGGGCTGTTTAGAATACAGTTCCAAAGG
Organism: Camelus dromedarius; assembly: GCF_036321535.1. Classification (NCBI taxonomy): domain Eukaryota; kingdom Metazoa; phylum Chordata; class Mammalia; order Artiodactyla; family Camelidae; genus Camelus; species Camelus dromedarius. Next base: position 34,882,938 of record NC_087456.1, read on the forward strand.
ACAAACATGGAAGTGATGTTATAAATAAATTTAGGAAGTAGGGGACCTAGAAAACATCTGAGAAGAGTCTAATGGATTTGGTCCCATCTTTGTAAACAGAACGCTGTTGCTGCAGGTATCAGGTTAGTCATGGCCTTCAGCGTGCGGAGGAGAGTTGAAGGTCATTTAATGACCCAGGTATGTCGGAACAGAAGCAGTCTTCCCAGGGCATGGAAGTGGATGCTTTGTATGGTAGTGTTGGGGATAGAACCTGGGTCACCTCTTTCTTAGTGTGTTGCCTTCCTCAATATTACTTTTTTATTCATAAAGGAAGACGTGTGCTGTTCATTACTCTTCTCCCTGTTTCCCCTTATTACATTCACCCGAATTCTCAGGGAGCTAGCCCACTCCTGATCCAGCATGGTCCAGATCGATCTCTTTAACTGTCGCTCCAACACGGTAGTTAAACGTGATGACGCTGAAGTGAGACAGACCTGAGCTGTGGTTCTGTCTGTGCCCCCTCAGGGTGACGTGGCCCCGAGTGAGTCAGTTTAGCTCTCTGCACCCCACTTTCCACGCCTGCAGGATGTAGGTGGTCAGTCCACCTCAGCTGTGGGCTTGCCTCACGGTGTGCGTGTTCCGCATTGACACACAGACCCGGTGCGCTGCGTGGCCCTTACGTTGTCACTCAGTGTTACGGTTGTCGCAGTCATGTTCCGTGCCACATTACCCTGTGAATTATTTCTCAGGTAGGAATTAAAAACAAGAGTAATAACTTTTTAAAAAAGGCTTGATTAGGATTTTAAAACCTGCTGTGAAATCTCAGATTGACAATGGAAATCCATCCTGAGTGTGAGCAAAAGGGGAGCTGCTGTGGGGGCGGGGGGACAAAAGGGGTGGAAAACATCGCGGAGGCCCTGAGCCCTCGGCAGATCCAGAGAGGTAAGCTGGGGGAGCTGCAGGTATCCCCCAGGACCAGACTCAAATAATAAATCCCCGCATAACTGCAAAGGCTTCTGCAAAGCGGCGCTCCACGCACAGGGCAGGGAACATGAGGTAAGGCGCCATCAAATGTTATGAGCCCCCTCCCCTGCAGCACATAAACAAAGCGAGGTAGAAAACAAAACAGAAGGTCTGCACCGTAATCCCCAGCCATGCACCGCGTCGTGAAATCGGGGCATTTTAGCTCAGAGGTGGGGAGCGGTGCCCAGACAGCTGAAGGCAGGCAGGCTGAGCCCCGTTAGAACAGACTAGAACCTCTGTCATGCCTTTGTAATTCACCCGGCAGCATGTGCAGCCCCACCGGCAGCGGGCCAGACGCGGGCCATCTGACTCTTTACAGCCGCGGTCTGTTTTTCCTTTAAAGCCCCCTTCCCTCTCTGTGCGCCCAGATGCTTGGCATTGCTCTCGAAGTGGAACCCAGGTTGAATAAAGAAGAATTCATCTTCTTCTCAATTTTCAGGAAAACAACTCTTTAAGAGAAACGTTTTGAAGCCTACAGAGTCCTTGACTGAATTTACATCGCAGCAAAGAAATGCTGGCCGAGTGACTGACAGCTTGCCTTTAAAGCCAGGCTAGCCAGTTGGTTGTGTGGCTGGTCTCCCATCCCCTTCAGCAAAACAGACACAGGTGTGAAGTCGCAGCAGGTGCCCTGAGCCAGAGCTGCGGCCGGGACAAGCCCGTGGTCCCACTTAGGGGAGCAGCGTGGGCTTGAGGGTGAATGCCTGGAAACGATGCCAATGATGGGCCGTGGAGTGGGAGCTGGGTGGGAGGGGAGCGAGGACGAAGAGGAAGAGAGGTCACCTTGCAAAGGTGGTGCTGCAGCGGAGTGTGCTGTCGGAGTCGCAGAGGGAGGCGACAGACATCGCAAAAAGCGGCCCTAAGTTTCTCTTCCTCCTGAGGTTCAGGCCGCTCCCCCCGGTCAAGAGGATGAGTCCATTTTCCAGCCTTTTTTTTTTTTTTTTTAAGGTCAGCTTTGTAACAGTATAATTGACCACTAAAATCATAAGATACTTAAAGAATACATTGTGATGATTTATACACATATACGTTGTAAAAGGATTCCTACCATCTAGTTAATAAACACACTTATCACCTCTCATATTTTTTTATTGTTTGCGTGTGAGAGAACATTTAAACTCCCTTTGCACATTTCAGTTATATAACACAAGGTTGTCAGCGTCACCGAGCTTCACGTGAGCCCTTCAGACCGTGCTCATCTGAGAGCTGAACGTTTATCGCCTTTACCAGCCTCTCCCTGTTCCCCAGCCCCTGGCAACTTCTTTTCTACTGTTTCTATGAGTTTGACTTTGTTTCGTTTTTCTTTCAGATCTTATATATGACACCACACACAGTGAGAAGGTGTCTGGAAGGCAGGACAAGAGGCCCCACGTTGAAGCCCGCCTGCACAGCACCTTGATCGTGGACTCCCCAGCCTCCAGAACTGTGAGTGACAAGTGTCTGTTGTTTAAGCCAGCTGGTCCATGGTGTTCCGTTACAGCAGCCTGAGTCGACGAAGAGACACAGGTCCACGTCTGTGCACCAGCATCACAGTCAGTAGGATGGCGCTCCACCGTCCCCAGAAGGCCCCTTGTGTCCCCGCACAATCCCTCTGCCCTGCCACCGCCTGCCCCTCCTCCACCTGTTCCCCGGCAACCCATGATTTACTTTTTCCCACTAGAAAGTAGTTTGAATTTTTAAAAAATGGAGTAATATAGTAGATATACTTTTAAAATCCAGGGTTTGGCTTCTGCTCTGTGCAATTCAGTTGTTTTGAGTTTCTTTCTTGTTGAGTGTGTCAATAGTGCATTCCTTTTTTTTTTGCCTGAGCAGTATGGAATCAGCGAATACACTGCGATTGGCCTGTGCGTCATCTGCTGACATTTGCGTCGTTTTTGGTTGTAACAAAGTTACTGTGAACGTTCACGTGTAAGTCTTTGCAGGGACGTTAGTTTTGATTGCAAATTGGGTAAATGCCTAAGATTGGAGTGGCTGGGCCAAATGGTTCATGATATGTTTAATTTTTTAAGAAACTGCCAAACTGTTTTCCAGAGTTGTTGTGCCATTTTATGCTCCCATGGTCAGTCTACAGAATTTCCAGCTCTCCACATCCTCAACAACATTTGGTGTAGCCAGTCTTTGTAATTTTCAGTATTCTGATGTAGTGTGTAATGGTACCTCATTGTGGTTTTAATTTGAATTTCTCTAGTAACTAATGATGGTGAACAACTTTCAGGTGCTTATTTACTGTCAATGTATCTTTTTTGGTAAAGTGTCTATTCAAGTCTTTTGCCTCTTTTTTAATTGGAGGTATTTACTTTTTTTTTTTTTTTACTAAATTTTGAGACCTCTATATATATACTGGATAAAAGTCCTTTGTCAGATACATATTTTGAAAATATTTTTCATGATCTGTGCCTTGTCTTTTCGTTCTCTTAACAGTGTCTTTTAAACGGTGGAAGGTTTCAATCTTGATGAAGTATGACTTATCCATTTTTTCCTTTATGAAACGTGCTTCTGGTGTCATAGCTAAGAAATACTTGCTGAACTGCATACAGGTCATGAAGATTTTCTCCTATATAATTTTCTAGAATTTTTAAATTTTAGGATTTACATTTAGGTACTGATCCATTTCAGTAAATTTTGTATAAGGTGCAAGGTATAAATTGAATTTTTCTTTTTTTTGCGAATATATAGCCAATTGTTTTAGTATCATTTGTTGAAAAGGCTATCTTTTCCCACTGAATTTTCTTTACACCTTTGTTGAAAATTGCTTGTCCATATATACATGGGTCTGTTTTTAGATTCTTAACTCTATTCCATCAATCTATTTATCGGTCCTTATGCCAAAAGCATATTGGCTTGACTGTTTCAGCTTTTACAGTGGATGTTGGGATCAGGTGGTGTCGCTCCTCCAACTTTTTCCTCTTGGCTACTCTAGGTCCTTTGCACTTTCACATGAATTTTATGATCAGCTTGTCAACTTCTAGGAAAAATCCTGCTGGGACTTTGCCTGGGACTATATCAAATCTATGCATCAATTTGGGAAGAGTTGTCATGTTATCAATGTCGAATTTCCAACACATGCAGAAGGAGTCTTTAATTCAGGTCTTCTGTAATTTCTCTTGGGAATGTTTTGTAGTTTTCACTGTACATGTCTGACACTTACTTTGCTAATTAACCCCTAAGTGTTTATTATTTGGAGCTCCTGTAAATAGTATTGTTCTTTAAATTTTAATTTCTGATTGTTCATTGCCAGTAGATAGAAGTGCCATGGACTCTTATTTATTGATCTTGTATCCTGCAATTCACTTATCAGTTCTAGTAACTTATTTTTTTATAGATTCCACAGGAGTTTATAAATAAACAATCAAGACAGTCTTACTTTTTCCTTTCTAGTCTGGTTGCTTTAATTTCTTTTTCCTGCCTTGTTTCACTAAGGCTTCCAGCACAATGTTAATGAAAGTACAGAGACCAGATGTCCTTTTTTGTTGTTGTTGTTCCCAAACCTTCGGGGAAAAGCATTCAGACTTTCACCATTAAGTATGATGTTAGTTGTAGGATTTTTGTAGATGCCCAGTATCAGACTGAGGAAATTCTTTTCGATTCCTGGATTGGTGAGAGTTTTTATAAAGAATGGATGTGGGCTTTTGTCAGGTGCTTTTTTCTGTGTCTATTTTGTAACTATATTCAATTTTTTAAAATTCTGTTACGGCGAATAACATTGGACAATATTTGAATATTAAACCAACCTCACATTCCTGGGACAAGTCACATTTGGGCATGATGTATTATCCACTTTATAAATTGCTGACTTGGATTTGTAAAATTTTGTTTAGACATTTTACATCTATGTTTATGAGGGATATTGATCTGTACTTATCTTCTTTTGTAATATCTTTGTCAAATTTTGATATCAGAATAATACTGGCCTCATAGGATGGATTGGAAAGAATCACATCCTTCCTTTTCTGGAAGATGCAATTTAAACATTTTTCCATTATGAAAAGCAGTGTAATAGTGTTTCAAAATACGGGGAAATAGATTTTAAGCAAGTAATATATAATTCAACAATATAAATGCAGTCCTAATCACATTTTTTCCTGACAGTATTATTTTAGAATAAAAAATAGAGCTACTTATATGTTATATAAAACTTATCTTTTAACATAGATATTATAATCCTTACCTGCATTTCTTTATAGTTTTAAAACAAAATTTTGAGCATTTGTTTCATAGCCTATTGAGTGGATATAAATGTGTATTTTCCCTACTGTTGGGATTTCCTTTAATATATTGATATTATAACTATTCTGTGAAGAATGTGTGAAAGCACATAATTTCCCTGCATTTTGGATTACTTAGAATCAGTACCTAGAAGGAGAATTACAGCACAAAATCTGTGAAGGTTTTATGAATTTTATATGTTATCATGGAATATTTTTAAACAAAACTAGTGCTCAAGAGTCTATGAGTCCTCAAATCTGGGCAAATGCATTAAAATGTATAGGAAGTAGAGTATTATTCAACATTTTATAATATCAAATTGAGAAAAATGTTGAAAAACTTCTAAAATGCCCTGTGTATATTTATTGAATAGTTTAACTTTGGCTCAATATATTTTTTAAAAATACAACAATTTACTTAATCATTTGCAGTTTTGAAAAATACAAGGACCTTTTTGGAGGTAAAGTACCCAAAAGAGTAATGGTTACAAAGGATGGATGTACGGTTTTAAATGTGCTGGCAAAGTGTGGCGAGATCTCCTGTCGCAAGTGGAAGACTTGCTAAAAACTCTTTTTATTATTCTCTAGCTACTTAAAAAACAAAACTGTGAAATTAGATTAGTCACCAGTAAGGGGTTGGGGGAGGTGTTTTAATGCTGTTACTTCTTTCCTCTTAAGACATTTTTAGGGACGTCACACGTGTCTTTGGCATTTGAGGAAACTTATCTTGCTTTTAGAGATTCATGGGATTTCTAGAAAAGCAAATGAGATAAAGAAAGTAACTGATTAAAATAATAGATTTTAAGGAAAAGGATACATAATTTTGATCCCATGGCATCATTTGTCTCCTTATCTGCTTTGATGAAGCCACCTTTAATAATTCCTTAAATGTGTATATTGCCACCACTTGTTTTAAATCAAGACAGTTTTCTTAATTTAAATCATTCTGACAGTATTTGAAGTGAAACACATCAGTATTGTGATATTTGATATCACAATCAATTCAATACAACACTAGTGGATTGACAATGGCTCCTATTAGCATCTTGGTGAGACTTGAAAACAACCTGGCAGCATGTGTTTTTCCCTAATCAAACCTGTATCGCTTCGAAAGGCTGTTGTAATGACAGTCTTGTCAAGATCGTGTATCTCATACCTATGGAAAACTATTTTTCCAAAGGTTTAATGGCAGGTCCTCGTGATAGCCATGAGAGTGGGCCTGGCTGACTTCCAGCCATGGGGGTTGCATGTGACCAAGAGCCCCAGCTCTGCCCTCCCAGACCCACTGCCTCATCTGCACTGCTCTGGCCAGTGACCGACTGTGAGGGGCTGTCAGGGCAGGCGTGTCACTGAGAACGTGGGGGCCCCCTGGGGTGGCCTGCTCTGGCTCAAGGCTTCCAAGCGTTCTTGCCAAACCTTCATTAGAGTGCATGGCTGTTCCTTCCATTCGACCCTCCCTTCTTCCCTCCTTTGCTTCTTCACCTGGGGTCCGACTTGCCTCCAGGTGTGAGAGCTTTCTCAGCTCCTCCCTTCTTCCCTAATAAAAATCTCGCACATCATCCTCTTTCCACTGCTTCTCAGGGGATCCAGACTAGGATATCAACATGTGAAAACGTTAATTAAAACCATAACCAAGTATAATTTCTAGTAGTTTCTAATTGTTTACTGAAAAAACAAAATAAATGTCTAATCTTCGTGTGAAATCCTTCTTTGAACAGATAGAGTATATGGTTCTAAGGCTTGCGCATGTTTCAGTGTGACAGACAAATACTTCAAACGTTATCTACCAGGGAAATGTCTCACGCTTCTGACTGAAAGTGCACACTGACTGTCAGCCTCGGAGGAGGGAATTAAAATAAAATAGTATTTCTGAGGGACCAAACAAGGAGCGAAAGTCAACGAGTATTTTAAAAGCGTGTGTTTTCTCTCCTGAGATCAAAGAGTACGGAGTGCAGATAGATAAACTTCCGTATTTGTAATAAAATAATAATTATTATGGCGATGGATTTCCATTAAAATATAAGGGGATTGCACACAACAGAATATTGCAAGTCACTTAGGAAACAGCACCGATTGTCATCGGTCGGTGGCTATTCTTTCTAACGTAGCAACGCTGCAAACTCACAGTCAGCAGGACTGCGACTCCACGTTTCTTTTCTGATCGTGCTGATGCTTTGCCCTGACGTGTATCCTCCTACCTGGCTCTCTCTTCATCAGTAAAAAACTGGTTTACAAGGTGGCGGAGTGGGGTTGGGCGCAGCGTGTGGTCATGGGTCTTTTTACACCTCTGTCTTGCTCAACAGGCACCCACATAATTACTTTGTTGTCATTAATACTGTGCTCTAAGCAGCTAACTAAAAAGCTCACATACATCACTATCAAGATACCAAAGGCATTTTTCACAAAACTAGAACAAGTGATCCTAAAACTGTATGGAGAAGCAAAAGCAATCTTAATAAAGAGCAGAACTGGAGGAATCACGCTCCCTGACTTCAGACTGTACTACAAAGCTACGGTCATCAAGACAGCATGGTGCTCGCACATAAAAATAGACACGTAAATCAAAGGAACAGAGCAGACAGCTCAGAAGTAAACCCACTCTTACATGGTCAATTAATTTACAAAAAAGGAGCCAACAGTATATATTCGGGAAAAGACAGCCTCTTCAATAATTGCTGTTGGGGAAACTAGACAGCAACATGCAAAAAAAAAAAAAAACCCAAAAAACTGAACTTCTTTCTTACATCGTATACAAAAATAAACTCCAAAATGGATTAAAGACCTAAATATAAGACCAGAAACGATAAAACTCCTGGAAGGAAACAGGTGGTATGCCCTTTGACATCAATCTTAGCAATACATTTTGGCATCTGTCCCTCAGGCAAAGGCAACAAAAGCAAAAATAAACAAATGGGACCTAATCAAACTAAAAAGCTTTTGTACAGTGAAGAAAACCATCAACAAAATGAAAAGGCAGCCTGCTGAATGGGAGAAGATATTTGCAAATGATATGTCCAGTAAGAAGTTAATATCCAAAATACATAAAGAACTCACACAACTCAATATGAAAAAACACACGAACAATCTGATTAAAGAAAACACACAAACAATCTGATTAAAAAACGGGCAGAGGATCTGAATAAACATTTTTCCAGAGAAGATATGCAAATGGCCAACAGGCACATGAAAAGATGCTCAGCGTCACTAACCATCAGGGAAACGCACATCAGAACCACAGAAGATACCACCTCATACCTGTCGGAATAGCTGTCATCAAAGAGTGCTGGCAAGGATGTGGAGACAAGGGAGACCTGCTGCCCTGTTGGTGGGAACACACGGTACAGAGGTTGCTCAAAAGGTTAAAAATAGGACTACCATATGATCCAGCAATTCCGTTTTTGGGTATCTTCCCAAGAAAACAAAACACTAATTAAAAAAGATACATGTACCCCAATGTTCATAGCAGCATTACTTACAATAGCCAAGATATGGAAGCGACCTAAATGTCCATCAACAGATGACTGGATAAAGATATGAGATATATATATATATATACACACACACATAAAATATATACATACATACAATGGAATATTAGTCATAAAAAAGAATGAAATCTTGTCACTGGCAACCCCACGGCTGGACCTAGAGGTACCGTTCTGTGTGAAATAAGTCAGGCAGAAAAAACAAATACTGTATAATTTCACTTTTGGTGGAATCTAGAAAACCAAACAAATGGACAAACAAAACAAAGGAAAAACAGACTCATAGATACAGAAGACAAACAGGTGGTTGCCAGAGTGAAGGATGCTGGAGGGTTGGGTGAAACAGGTGATGGGATTAAGGGGTCCGAACTTCCAGTCAGAAGCTAAATAAATCACAGGATGTAATGGACAGCATAGGCAATATAGTCAATAATGTAATGACTTTGTCTGGTGACAGGTGGTTACTAGACATCACAGTGATCAGTTTGTAATGTATATAAATGTCAGATCACTATGCTGTACACCTGAAACCAATATAATATGTATGTCAACTAAACTTCAATAAAAATAAAAAGGAAAAAGAATTAATGAAAATGCTTGTAGATGTATGCATGTTGTGCCAAGTATTTCTCACCTTTAAGGTGCCCTAATGTATGTATGTGTGGGATAATGTAAATCATTGCTAGTATTTTTGACTTGAAATACGTCATTTCAGCCAAACAGCCACACTCAAATCTCAAGATTTGTTTATACTGTCCATAATTTAACCCTTGACTGCAACGAATCCCAATGTCTCTTATTGACCTTTTCAAATGGGTATAATTCATTTATGTGCTTGTGTGGGTAATATAACCAGTCTGTACTCATAATTATCAAATATCTATCATCTATCTATCTATCTATCTATCTATCTATCTATCTATCTATCTATCTACCTATCTATCTATCATCTGTCATCTATTACATAAAATAAAAAGAAAACTACAGATAGTAAGTTGGTATTTGGGGATACAAATCCTCAGGCACAGCGCCGTGGCGGTACTGCAGCTTCCCTGGAAGACATGGGGAAGAAGTCAGATCCTGGCACCTGCGTGTAGAATTACCACCAATGGGATGGCGGCAAGAAGTGTGTACTGATGGGCGGATACGTGCTGCTCAGTTTGTCTACTGCGAGCAGCAGGCGTTCCCACTGATGGCACGATTTACCAAAGTGGCAATCAAATTTTTATAAAATTAAAAATAAGACCATACAATGTTTCTTCAGTGTACTTTACAATAGCATTTCTGGAAAATTAAGTTTATATTAAAGCTTTGCAAAGAAAAAAAAAGCTCACACAAAGGAAATACAGTATCAAGACCAATAACATTTGTCCGGAAAGTGGGGTGTTTTATGGACGCACTGTTCCTTCCCCCTGGCTTCGGCAGGAAAGGTCCCTTCTGCACATCCATGTGAACTTTCTTGCATTTGCCTGTGGGCTGTGCAAGACTTAGGGAGGAGTGAAGGCCAAGGTGATTGTAAAACCAAAATTTTAAAGATTTTATTTTAAAAGGACCATGAATGACTTTCGAGTATGTGGATCATTTAAATTTTTATTTTGTTACATTGAAAATGAATCAAACTATCTGGTTTCACCAAGAAGTATACATTATATAATACAATCTTAGTTTTGTATTTTAAGCAGTTTTTGGAAATAAACTTTGAGTGCAGTAACGTGATTTTCCTTCAGAAACCAACTTAGTATTTATGATTTTATTCTAGAATTAATATTAGTTAACATAGAGTAAAGAAATGTCTGACATTTTCCTTAATATATATTAGAATCAAGAGGTAAAATGGGAGGTCCATTAACCTCAGAGCACCACAAAAGATAGGTTTTTCTTTTATCCATCTTTTGTCCTACAAATAAAGGAGAATGATTTACCGCCCTAGGGAAAATTCTGCAAATAAAAGTAAATTAAGCCCTAAAAGCATTATTTTTTCACACTTCCGTTGAAGCTGCTCTTACTTTCGCAGTTGGACTCGCCCCCCTTTGTCTCCCCTAATCATCACCTATCTTCCTCCTCTGGCCCCGCATTCAGGGCCGAGAGTGGCAGGGGACCAGGGGACGTGACTCTCAGGCATCGGGATGGCTTGTGGGGACCCCCTTGCCCTCAGTGCCTGCGCTGCAGGTGCTTAATTGGAACTCAAGGTGAGCTCTCCCAGAGCTGAGGCTCACGTCGCATCAGCCTCAGTGACACCTTTCACTGCTTCTGGTATTTTTTTCCCTCTATTTCAAAAGCGCACAGGGGTTTTCAGGATTGTGCACAGAACTCCATTCCAACTCTGCTCATAAACTTTTTTACAGGACAATGTAAAACATTTAAAAGCTCTCTTCGTTTTACTTGATAATTTATTTGTAAGTTTATTTCTTCTTCTGAAGTATATACATATAATGTATAGAAACATATATCGACATATGTATCGAGTCCTAATTATACAAGTTCTGTTCTTTAGAACAGAATATTTTTTGAGTATTTCAAGGCTCTTTATAACTTAAAATATTTGTTGTTTTTTTTGGAGAGGGGTAAGTAAGTAGGTTTATTTACTTATTTGTTTTTAATGGAGGTACTGGGGATTGATCCCAGGACCTCGTGCACGCTAAGCACGTGCTCTACCATTGAGCTATACCCTCTGCCTACTTAAAATATTTGACTTATAATTAAACAGGTGTTAAAGGAAACGTGAAAGATCTTTTCCCGTTGTCCCAAGAAGCAGCACCTGCTGCCTTTCCAAACCAGAAGTGTCTGCGTCATAGTCACCAGTGAGGGTGCATCACTTCCCAACTTCACATCGTTTGTTATTGAATTGGGTACTGTCAGTCCCCCCAGTATGCACGTTGGCTCCAAGACTGAGACTTCATCTCTCTTTTTATTACTGTGTCTTGGGAACCTAGAAGGATTCCTGGCACATTGGTTGAATGAATACATAAAAGAAGAACTTTTTAAAATGTCAATTCTGCAATATCTCATTGTTCTCATCTTATAAATAGAGAAAATAATATCTTCCTAAAAAGACTATTGGGCAGATTAGATGGTCAAAGATAGGCATATTCTTAACCTCATTCTTGGAAACATATTAGTCCCCTTTTTTCTCCTCTAAAGAGTGATTCTCCAAGTAGATGGTGTCAACCTTGTGGAAGACATTTTGGAAATCTGTGGTGGGGGTGATTTTTGGTTTTTATAGGGAGGAGCCTTTGGGATCTAAGGAGCAGTGCCAGGAAAACTGGGTGTCCTGTATGGGAGAACCCCACCCAGGAAAAAACTGCCCATGTCATAAGTGGCATTCGATTACCCCACTGGACATTCGTATAGGTCGAAATCCTGTTTTCAGTTACCAAAGCTAGAATCTAATTTCATTTTCCACATAAAAACAAAGTATTTATACTGAATACAGTATTTTCACGAATGCAACAACTATGAAAGTCAAGGGAGGTTTGAACTTTTTCAAAATAATGATTTTCAATAGAGCTCAGTAGTTGCCATTGTAGTGTTTTACTGGCAAATGGTTTAAAAAATTCTAAACATTTGGAAGGATCTAAAATGAAAACCTAGAATCTCCCTTCTTCTGTACCTACCCCAGCCCCACTCCTAAAGGAAACTTTTTGAACAATTTCTGCTTTTAAGTAATTTTATAATTAAGATTATGATTTAATATAAACTGAACTCAACTAAACTGAAATTTAGACTCTATTTCTTGGTACATTAACTTCAGACAATATTTAACATTAGGTTCTTTTCCTCTCCTTCTGTCTTGTTTTGGTAATTATTATTTTTACATCAACTAAGTTTCTCATATGGATTCTGCATTGTGTGTCTTCCACACTTTTCTTCTGTAGGCTTAGTCTTAAAATAAAATCATTTGAAGTGCATTTACATTATGATGTGAATATTATACACTGGGGAAATAATTTATGTAAATGGACACATAAAAAAAGAGTGTGCAATTTTATATTTTGCCTTCTAATATTTAAGGCAAATAACCCAATCTCAGTCCAATGCAGTCCCTTATTTTTGATCAACTTTTCTTGCTGCTCTTTTTCCTTGTGTCTCAGCCATCCTCAGTGGGTGTTCTTTTATGTTTCCCTGGAGTATCTACTCATGCACTTGTTCATATGGGTGCATGGAGGGTAATTTTCTTTTGATTTGCTTTGCAAATCCCAAAATATATTTTTATGTTTCTCTCTTTATTTCTTCTCTGACAACTGATAGTTTCTAATACTATCCTCTCAAAATGGGGAGAGGAAATTTTATTCCACAGTGTTCATCGCTGCTGAGGAGAAGTCTGATATCCATTTCTCTGTGAGATACCGTGTTTTCCACTCTGAACGCTTTCTTGATTTTTTCTCCTTACTTTCGGAATTTAGACCACTTCCCAGCAGAGACATATTCTTCATTCATCATGCTTATGTGTGATAGGCTCTTTTAATCAAACACATATCTATTTTTTTCAGCTCAGAGAATTTTTTTGAGTTAAAAATGATAGTATCTATCATTCAATCATTTCCTATCTTCTATTGTCTCTAATTTTTGCTTCTGAAACTCTTATTCCTACATCTTTGAATGTTGGGATCTGTTCTCTATGTTTCTGAGTTTTTATTTTGCTATTTTTCTTTAGTCTTTGGGAAAATTACTTAGCTGCTCTGTGCTTCAGTTTTCTCATCTATAAAATGGGGATAATAATATCTTAGATCATTTGGTAATGTCAAGTGTTTAAAACAGCGCTTGGTGCAGGGTGGGAGCTAAGTATGTACTATGTGGCACAGAGCAGGTCTAAAAAACGTCTGTGTAATGAGAGATTTCCTCAATACTATTTCTCAGTTAAGAGCTTGGACTTGAGAGCACTATTCATTGAATGTTTATTTCAACCATCACCATTCTTGAATTCCCAACTCTCTTTCTCATTCTTTGATTACTATTTTTCGTAGCACCTTCTTTTATTAAAATGGTTTAATAACCTTTTAACCTCCATGGGTCACATCCACACACACACACACACAAATGTGTTTAATTAATTTATATTTATTGTGATGCCTGATAGAGATGACTCTCAGGTACTTCAATAATAGGAGTGACTGTAATACCTTCCAAATAAATTAGGTTTTATTTTTAAATTGCTTTTTGTTAACTTTTTACTTCCTATGGCTTTTGCAAATACTCATGTGAGTCCAATTTCTTTCTTCTCAAAGCATGTTGTTTAGAAATTCTTTCAGTGAGAATATTTTATTAAATTCAGTTTTTGAAGGCCTAAAAATAACTATTTGGCTCTTTCCTTTGAAACATAACAGCACCTGGAAGATATCAGTTCACTGTTTGGGGGCCTCTCTTTGTTGTCCATCTATTTTTAGAGGCAATTTGTCATATGTCCTTGGTTGGTTTCACGATTTTCTTTGCCTTTGCTGTTCTGCAGTTTATCTAAAATTGGTCAAGCTGTAAGTTTCCTTGTATATATTTTTCTGTAATCTTCACTCTGATTTTAGAATTCCTAACTTCATCAATTTTCAAGAATCCTCAACCATGATCTCTTTGAATATTGCCTCTCCTCTTTTTTTTTCTTTTTTAATTTCTCCTCCTGAAACTCATCTTAGATATACATTGGACTCTCACATTTCACATGTCACCTGCCTCATAACCTCTCCTTACTACCTTCCCCCCTTTATATCCCTGTGCGTATTTGGGTATTTTCCCCAGGTCTAGCTTCCATTTTACTAATTATCTCTTCAACTGTATCAAGTCTGATCTTTAATCCTTCTATCCAGTTTTAAGTTTCAATGACTGTAATATTCATTTCTAGCTGTTACATTTGGTTCATTTTAAAATATGATGATTCCTTTTTATAGTGTCTTACATCTTTCTCATAGTTTCTGACTCCTTTTTCATTTATTTTAAATATAATTATTTTATGATCTATTTAAGAGTATTATCTTAAATTCTTATGTTGTGAATCCTTTTGTCTGTTGTGTTTCCTGACTCTTACTCATGCTCAATCATTTTTGCATGTGTTTTGTAATTTTTGATCATGAGTTCATCTTCAGTGGAGTTTAGTTTTCCTGTGGCGGTTCTTGGGTCCTTTTTGTGGAAGGGTTGATAAGGAAACGTTTTAGTTTTTCTTCTGTCAGACACCCAGATGTGGTGGGACCAGACTGGGGACAGTTTTTAAATTATTTTTTGGCACTGAGTATCTCACCATATAGATTAAATTCTGACTCCAAATTCCCATGTGGCTCTCATACATTTTTACCCCTAACCCTAAGCTCTGAGCAAAGATAAATTTCCTAGTTGCATACATGAACTTCTGAGCAGTATTTTTCTTTCTCTTTTTGGTCTCCCTTTTCCTGAGAAAACAACCTTCTGAAACTCCTGGTTTTATTTAGGTTCTGAGTTTCGATTACTACACACGTACGCACCAAAGATCTCTTTTTAATTCCCGCAAGGATAATAGCACCCAAGTGCCTTGTTGTCTAAATCTATTTCTTGATGTGGTAACCCCCTTGGCCCACAGCACTATCTTTATTTGTTGTCCTGTTTTTTTATTTCTCATTTTCACTTCTTGGAAATTTCCCTCTCTTTTCTTCCAAATCCAATTTTGTATTAATTTCTTTTGTTGTTTTTGTTTTGTATCAGTCTTTGTTATTTTAGTTCCTTTTTAGCATTGGCTACCTATTTTCCTCAACTGAAATTATCATCATTTATCTGTTTTAAAGTTTATTTATTCTTTTCCTTAAATTAGCTCTGTTTCCTCTGAGAGCCCTTTCTCCTACTTCTGTGCTATTGATTTCCCATAAGTGGCTGGAAGTCTTATTTTTCTGTTCGTATTTTTGAGTAAAGATTTGGCAGCTTGTTGGAGGCATTTGGTATGGGTTTCTTCTGAAGGTGTGTAGCTCCGTTTTCCTCACATGTCACCCTTGTGAGAGGGCTAGTGAATTTTCCAGGCCTGTTAGATACTCCATCATTACTCTGACAAGGAGACTTTACTCTGGGGTGGAGTGCTTCAGTGTATTTCCCCACTGGATGGCGCTGCCTTCTCTTTCTATGATTTCTTCAGTGACCATGTGATGGTCCAGTGGTACCATCACACTGGTAAAAGGCCTTGGCTTTGCTCTTCTGTTCTTGCAGGTGTCAATACATTGACTCCTTCCCCAGGTAGGAAAGCAAGTTTGAGTTTTATCCTTGAGGGCTAAAAATTCTACTTCTTATACTTTGTAAAGGAGGAGGCTGGAAGGGAGGGAAAGTTGCCTGAATAATTCAGCGATGCCCAGTACAGTTATCTATTCACTTGTCACATTGGTCCACTCTTCTTCTTTGTGGTCACTGACTTTGACCCAGCAGCTCCCAAGGACCTTTTTGGAAAGGCCCAGTCTCACTTCTGGTGTTTGAGGATAAAACTTTTCCTGACTTGTTTTCTCCACCAACCTCAAATTTCTTGCCCATCGCTAGCCCTGCTTCTAGTTTTCCAGCCCTCCTGTGGTTTCATTTCTTTAAAGACACCCTTTGTGTCCTTCCAGTGGGAGTTCCTTAAGGAGGAGAGGGGCACGTGTGTATTCAGCCTGCCATCTTAACTGAGAAGGGAGGCCTTACCAATAGTTTGGAAGCCAAGCGTTTAAATAAAATAAAGACATGGACACATTTTTAAGTTTTTGTAATAATTTAGGGAGGGCCTACAAATATAAAATTGCACAAATATAAACGTACAACCCCGTGAATTTTCACTAAGTGAAAGCACACTCATGTGACTAGATGGAGAAACAGAACACTGCCCGACTCCCAGCGACTGATCACTTAAATGTGGCTAAAACAGCTGAAGAACAGAATTTTACATTGTATTTGATTTTAATTATTTTTAAGTAATAATCACATGTGGCTAGTAGTAACTGTACTGGACATTTCAAGGTCCGGCTGCTATAGGGCCTTTGGGTTCATATGACGAATTCTGTCCTGTCCTAAGAACAATGGATGGAAGTATTTTTTGCAAGGGACAGACTAATAAGACGTGTCTTCTAGAAAGATCGGAGTGGCTGCGGGAGGAGGGGGCCTGTCCCAGCTGTCTCTTGGCCTTTTGCTCCTTGGGAGGCGGCGGGAGGATCTTTTTCCCCAAGTACAGGACCGCTTTGGATGCTCTTCCTGACGCTTTGGTTTTATCGAGACGCGGATCAGGCACGTCCGCAGGTTGCCACAGGCCAGTTCTCCCCTTCAGCCACGCAGCCGCACTCGCAGGGGAGATTTCTAACTATTTCCTGTGGAGACCATGCTGTTTTCTTCAGAGCGCATGGTTCTTACACTGCTCACTGCCATCAGAATGAGTCTGGGGGTCTTTCCAGGTAGCTCCGAAGGTATAGCA